>NW_027412544.1:46529-1246529 GCF_025532065.1 Leptinotarsa decemlineata
GTGGTTAGGCCTTCCTAGCGAACAAAAATTCTTGATTGATGAATCAAATATGGTTTAAATGTATATAATATGACTTTTATGAATAAAGTAATATTAAAGTTCATTATTGTTTCATTTCAATTATAAGTATGTGAACTGAAAAATATTGCAGCGGTAAACATTGCCCCAGCCATTCGCAATGTTCTGTGTATACCAAACCAAATTAATTGTATACTCCATTCCCGCTTATATTTTTTCAACTCACGATATTGAAAACACATTATCATTCCCAAAACTAATCGCCGTCACTTTGAAATGCAGTATCCAACTCTTTTTGCCAATTATCTCTCACTGATAATGCTTCTCATAAAGCTTAGTCGACTCCTCAAGCTCAGCCTGAGCTTGCATTCTCGAACTTGATGGAATCTTATCTTTACCATTTTTGAACGGAGTTCATCACATCTTTAGACATTTAGCCAATTCAACCTTCGCTAATGCAATCTTGGCATCTAATGCTTCAAGAGTTTCATTATTAGCATTAATAGCTCGCTCACTCTTTTCAAGTTCAGCAATAGTCATCTGTGCCTTACAAGACGCATTTTGCTTTCCTTTTCATTTCCCCAAACCGATGGAGGGGGCTGAAAGAAGATAGCGGTTCAGCTTTCAAAATCACTCTTCATTTCTTTTAGGAGTACCTTTTGGCTTCCTCTTCGATCTGTCACTTTCGTGCGGGTTTTTTCTGTCGCACAACACTTTGGATTTTCTTTTCTTTAAAGTCAGTGGACAATCGATGAAGATGCCTTAGTAACCTTCCTCTTGATTGTTCTAGATTTCTTATCAACACCAAGAGGAAGGGTAGATGAAGAGTGTTTGAGTGATGATAATTGCGAAACGATCGGATTTCATTAATAATAATTTGCTCATTTGTTCTGGCACATCTGCAAAGTTAACGAAGTCGTTAATATCAAAATCATTTATCGAATCTTGACTCGATAATGTAATACTGGAATATTTTCAAAATCAGTCTGATCCGATATCAACAAGTGGTGAACCATCTTCAGCAATCAATAGCGGCATAGAGCTCATGATTATTAAGGTCTGAGGAATGATATGTGATAGCAATAGAATTGGATAGGAAAGGTGATGATGTTACTGAGACCTCACCATTTATAGAAGAAAATGAACTAGCGCATGCGCTCTCTTCATCAACTGGCACATGCGCTCTCTCACTAAACTATTCACGCATGTAACAATCTTTGTCAATTTAAGAGGAAAACTTTGTGTTGCATGCATATTTTTAAAATTAGAAAATAATACAAATAAAATCAAAATATATATAGTTATTAATAATAGAGACTATAACGATAATAAAAAATGAAAAATGTTAATATGTCTCTGTGGATGTGGGAACGTTCTTTGACTCTATTCCTCAATAGTTGTTGCTCGTGCGTCAAACACCAACATTGAAAAAAATGGATTCCCTATTGGGTAGAGTTGACCAACCTCTCACACAGATCCCTAGTACTTCTACATGCATTGCATACATGATTCCAACAATTCATGGAATATGTATCACAACGCAAACAACGTTGCAGTGGAGTTGGAACGGCAGCACAGTACCACAAATATTTCTACAGATACCTATATTGTTAAATATTATAGGTTCGGAATCACTCAGACACTGTAAACTGTTGTTGACGATAATCCGATTTTGTTCGCTTTCGAGGATGAGCGATAGTGAATCCGCAACACGCAATCACTACACATACAGTACATGGATTGATTGAATCCTGAGGTCCTACTTATTTTGACAAAAGTAGCACACAATACCCCCTGCAATCATCATTGGGTAGACACACACTTTTGTTTTTCATTCCACTCTTTTGGAACGGCATTTTACTAATTCGATTAGAAATATTAAGAGATGACTTACAGAAACTCTGATGCTCTCTCCTATACCTAACGATCTCTATTTATACGAATCAACATCATGGAAGTATAGTGGGATAACTTCTCCTACTATTCCACTCTAAACGAGTCAAGTGGTAGTCGCATGCACCTCCTATATAAGTTGACTTGCAAACCTAGAGTTCATTCATTCACTCTCTACAACTGTGAGCAAACAACAACAAAAATGAATTCTGCAAAAATAAATGCTGCATTAAATAGAATAGCTGCTGTTGATGAAAACAATTGGATAGACGATCAGATGATGAGGATGTCAATGTTCCGCTAGAGGAAGGATAGTTGAAGCAGAAGATGTTGGAGTCGATGAAGATGAGATAGACGAAGTTGAAAACGAGGCCAACCAAAGCGACGAAGATGATGACGTGATGGAGTTTGAGAGGGTCATGGATGAAGAAGATGATGAAGGGATAGAAGCTGACACAACTGAAGGTGATGTGCTATGAGGATCGGTATGCGAACACTCCAAATGTCAGTGAGACACTGGAAGATCCCTTGGATTTGTATTGTGCATTGGATGCATACGTATTGATCAGCACAATAGATGGAGAGAACAAAAAACTATGTTGGTGTTGCTTTCGGTTTTATTTCGCATAGAAACAATAATGGAGGGTGGTATGCCCATGTCAACACCCACAACACTGTCTCAATTATGGAAATGGGACAGAATTGGGTGTGAAGCTTGCGAGAGGCCACTAACAAACTTCACCCGAGTATCTACATGTATTATATGTAATAATGTCCAACCTGTGGCACAATAACCGTTGACCTACTGGTCAAAAAAAAAAAAACAACCCCTTTTCAGGGCTACATTATTCACACAAACAGTAGTTAGTTGTATTAGTATTCATAGATTATGTGACAAATGAATACTTTGACTAATAAAAGTCTAAGTTGGAAATTTGGTAGTCTTTGAATATCTATACATTATAAACAAATAAATTACTACTTTGACTGAAAAGTCGAAATTGGAATTTGATAGTCATTGAATATCTATGCATATGATGAGTACTACTTTAAATGAAAGTTGAAGTTGGCATTTGTCAATCATTCATATGCATATAATGATGAATACTTTCACATACATATATTTCGTTTGAGATTATAATGTTAACATAAATGTTAACAATGGTATGAATCTGTTTCTGTTGAAAGTAAATGGTAGCTCTGAAAAGAGCTATTTTTTTTATTGTTTCAGTCTTTAATTGTAGCCCTGAAAAGGCTGTTATTATTTTTTATTAATCCATGCAATGATATGGACTAACGCTCCTCAACATCATCAGAAACAATAATTATGGTATCGACATCTGAATCAGATGATTACTAATGATATCATCCTCATAGTAGTCATCTGAATCAGATGATATACTCATGATGTCGTCGTCGTCATAATCAGCTGAATCAGATGATATACTAATCACATCATCCGCATTATTATCGTCAACAGCATCTATGTCGTCCTGAATACCTTGTTCCACTCGTTCTGCGAAATCATCAGGAAGATCATAGATTCGCTGCAGAAATTGAGCGAAGGTTGTACCTCAAATGATCAGACGTTGAATCTATTTCATGTACTTGATGGGTCCTGTACTCGACATTGTGGAAGAATGATATAGAACTGGGATTGTTGCTATATTAATATTGGAAGAAATGAAATGGAGGGGGTGAAATGTAGAACAGTGTTTGAGATTCGAAAACATCAAGAATGAAACTCTGAGCGATTTATTAGGAGAAATTCTAGTGATTATTATGGAAAAAAAAAACTAATAAGAGGAGAGGAAGGGAGGAAGACACTGCCCCAGCCTCGCAGTGCCTCGTGTACACCAACCAAAAAGTGTGTACTCCGTGGAAGGAAAGGAAAGGAAATGATGGACAGTAGATGATTATATGTCATCATCGGAATTGAGGACATCATCATCGATTAGGATTGGGGATGGCGAGGACTATCCTCGATGAGGATAGGGGATGGTGGAGGACGTCTAACGTCAAGCTCGTCATCAGCATCATCACCAGAGTCGTCGTCGTCATCATCATCGTCGTCGCTACTCATTGGGACAATGTCATCATAAGCAGGGTCCCACCATCCGTCAGGATCTGGATATTCCGAGTCATCCAAGTGTCCTTCGTCCACTGCCAGTGACATGTTGAACTTGCATCCTGATGTCGTGATCCCGGTATTCGTATGGCGGACTGTGGGGTTCCGTGGTGGAAGAGACTACCTGTACCTGGCTGTTATCCCAGTAATTGAAGTTGTACCCTGATCCGGGCAGCTATAGGGTTCGGAGGTTGAATCGGTTCCATCTCGATGCTAGCTGATCAACTGAATGTTTCATCAGATGATTTCTACTTTAATACTTTCGAGAGGGAGTGGGAGAGGAGTGGAACATTGAGTAGGGGTAAATTGTAGTGTGACATAAGACATATTCAATGAGTAGGGTAAATTGCAAAGTGACATAAGACATATTCAATGAAAGAGATACTTGAATGGATAAAATACAAATGAAATATACTTGTCGATTTCACTATGAAACATGTCTATTTTTTTATTTTTTAAATTTTCTTCACATGAAATTATTTACAAGTGATTAGAGACACAAAAATTGATGTGAGGTATTTGTCTAGAAGAACTTGGAATTGAAATAAAAAAAATAATAATAATAATAAGAGGAAGTGAAGAAAAATGCTCCAACCATCGCATTGTTCAATGTGTACCAAACCAAAAAACAGTGTACACCCTTTATTTCACTTCCTTTTCCTTTATTCAATATAAACTTAACAAATATAAACTTAAAACTACCATAATTAAATACTCCTAACTACCTAAAACTAATCTTACATTTACACTTCATCTACAAAAAAGATGTCCATAACTGTCACTATTTTTTTGTACAGCTTATCGAAGAGGTCTCTGCTTTACACCTTTCCTGCAGAGATGCATAATTCCGATCTATTTCGGCCATTTCCTTTTGGATTTCCCTCCGTCGGTTATCCATTTCAGCCATTTGTCGCTTCATGGTAACCAACGCGCCTCGCTAGATCGGGCAGCTCGTTCTGCTTTCTTGCATCTCTGCAGAAAAACACTCATCTTTTCACTAACCTCTCCGATAGGCTGTGGCACAACACCTCAGGATCCGCCGGTGTCGCTGGCAGCGGTGGTAGTCGCGTCACCAACGGCGACAATATCACCAACTCCGGAGAAGGACTCCTCGAATTTCACTGCTGCTGGTGCTGCTGCTGGTGTGGAGGCCCTCTTACGAGAGGTCGAAAAACTACCTGCATAAGGATTAGTCCTATTGCAAGTAGCTCGGTACTTTGAAATAGGACCAACCTTTGCTGCAGGTCGTTGGCAAACCTTCTTCACAGCCCTGACTTCCTCCTCCTCCTCGAATAAGTCAGGGCTAGAAGATCTGCACCTAACTCGCGAACGCGAAGTGGTTGGCTGGTCAACCGTCACCGCTCTCGAAGATGCTGCCTCCTCCTGGTCAGCGGACACCGGCAGAATAGACGCCACAGCATTATTCACCTCCTGTGTATTGGTTGCCATTCTGAAAAAAAAAATAATACAAAGTTAGTTGATATAAAAAATAACATTCCTAATTTACTTACTCAAATATCAAGTTGGTCGTTGGAACGTACTGCCTTGTTGTGGAGTGGACTGCTCTCGATGAGATGACTTCTCGAACTGAATGTTGTGGAGTGCTCTCCGGAGGTATCGACTTCGATGCGTGAGCGGTGGGAAAATGGTGGAGCGCACATGCGCGATGAGGGTAGGGTGTACATGCGCAAATGTTGGGAGTCGGGGGCGGGGCTTCGGGGAGGGGAGGCGGGGCTTCGGAAAGGGGGCGGGGCTTCGGAAAGGGCGGGGTATCCGAAAAGTTGGTGGCGACGGGGGGGGGCGGGCCCTAACGGGCCCCGCCCACTGCCTGGGCTCCGCCCAGGTGGGTGGGCCTCCGCCCCAGGTAGGCGGGACATCTGGAGAGACATCTACGCCCTCTTCGCGCGCGCGTTCGTAACATAATATGCAACCGAACACCTAACCTAACGTATTAACGTAACCTAACCTAGTACGCTAACCTACCGCTATGCAACCGAACACCTAACCTATCGTATGTATTAACGTAACCTAACCTGGTACTCTAACCTACCGCTATGCAACCGAACACCTAACCTAACCTAACCTAACCTAACCCTAACCTAACCTACAGTAACTATTAACCTAACCTAACGAGGGAATACTAACCTAACACCTAACCTAACGTAAGAATGCAGCTAACCTAACGTAGCTATTAACCTAACCTAACGAGGGAATACATTCACCATGTTGGTTCCATTAATACATCATCAGTTGGTTTGGTTTTGGTTGTATTATTCTATGATTTGGATTAATGTTCAGTCCTGGATATCCCAGTCCACCTGATGATGATGGCCTGACTTTATAGTTTCTCTCCAAAACTTCTTTATGGTTTTTCTCCAATACTTCAACTCTCTGTTCCAGTACATCATACTTTTTCATTGTAGTCCCTGTTATGTTTGACATAGCATCAAATTTTTTATTTGTAGACGCTGTTATGTCAGACATTTTTATGTCTACATCACTTGTAAGTTTGTCAAATTTACGAGTGAAAGTTATCCGAGCCTCTGCAATTTTATCGTCAAATGCTTGCCGGGCGTCCCGAGCAATATTGCCTATTGTGGATGTATTGCAGCTTGTAGGGCTAGAAGTATAACTTCCTTTGCTCCATTAATTTCCCCCTCAAGATATGATACAGTTACACAATCACTCTTGTCAATTGGTTCACTTGTATTTTTCAATATTTTCCTTTGCATGTCATAATGACCATCTTTTGTTAATTTAAAACCATTCCCAGGAGGACCTCGAATGACATTACCACCCCATTTTCTTTTTCTACCAAACTTATCGATTGTTTTAGACATTGTGCACTCTACGATGATTCTCTTCAAACTGATATTTCTATCATTTACATATACTATATATTGCAGTAATTGATTAGGGAAATAGAAATAATACAAATAAAATTTTAATCATTTTATATTCATTACAGTAATACATATACATACATACATAATATATTAATATTACATTACTTCTATCATATATTATTAATTATAAATGGCTACATAAATATCAATATTGAATTTTCCGGTTTTGAAGATATTGAATGATATTTCAATCATTGATCTCGGCAGATAATAAATTAATCATTGATCCAATGGAGTCTCCTGAGATTGTGATTGTTGAATAATATTACTTATCCAACGAATGTTCTCATTTGGATCGTTTTCATAAAATTCAATATCATTATGACCCCAGGAAGAGTGTGGGTAGTATTCGGAATGATAAATCGTTTATCATCGTGATATGATAATGCAACTTTATTTTTAATTCAGTATACATATCATGTAACACGCTTCTAAATGAATTCATCTTTCTGAATATCATACCACCTTGTTCGACGATTTTTTGATAATCTTCGCATGTCAATTCATTCTTTATTACAGATAGTTTAACCCCTTTGGCTTTCTTAAATTCACCATCAACAGATTTCACATAATATGCTTTAGCACCTGTACCATAAAAACTCATGATTGGATCATTTGGAAATTCATCTTTGAAGTTACCCAAGACTGAACTTGTTACTGGAATATTGAATTGGTTAACTATACTGTAATTGGATGTATCAAATCTACTTATGTTAGTTTTTATGAATTCATAAAAATTTTCTGTGTTTACTTTAAGAATGAGCGAGTCGGTATCTGTGTAAAGTAAAGAGACATTTTCATCAAAGTGTTGTTTGATGCATCCATAGAAAAAGTCATACATGACTGTTTTAGATAATTCTAATATGGAAAATCCCAAATATAATGGTTTATCGTAATGAACCTTCACTCTACCCAATTGAATGGCAACGAAATTATCAGTGAAAATTGAACAATTTTTGAAATTTGGTTTGGCTATGAGAGTGCTGGCACCTATATTTTTCTTTATATTTTCCCAATGTGTAACGAGTCTAACATCAATTCGATTATCTACATTCTCCATTGTCTTTCCATACACCGCATTATTCATTAGTTTATAGAAATCTTTAACAGATTTGTTGTTAGACCTATTACGCATTTCAGTATTAAGATCTATATAGGGTTTCATCCAGCATGATTGTTTGAATTTCAATACTCTATGTGTATTCATTACAATCAATCCATTTTTGACAGCTTGCTGTAGATTCCTATAATGAACAATATATTTTCTTTTATCATTCAAATTGGAATTAATTTGGGAATTTTCGATTGTGTACGAGGTGGTATTATTTTTTTTTCGACTAAAAATGGAAGGTCAGAATGTTTATCATGCAACTCTTGTGGATAATGAATGTCCACTTCAAATACATACCCATACGGACTATCAGTACTCACATCCATCACATCGAGATTAGAATTTCATTTGGTGTCAACCATGTAAATTCACTTGTTGGTAGAGGTTGTGACATACTGTGACCGTATAGATTTGTTGCATCTAAATATGTAATGAATGTGGAAGGTTCGTTGGGATTATAATTGGGTAAAAATCTATTATTTGCTATATGTTTCCTCTCGCTACATTGACTAATTCCACCTCGTATACCTTTTTGAAAAAAGTGAATCATATCAATGTCAGTTAGTAATTCCAATTCAACATTAGTGAACTTCAACATCATCCCATGATAATCCAGGTGCAGTGTAATATTGTGCCGGATCTAAGTTATATATCTCTAAACTTGTGGTGCGGAAGTTTTCAAAAATATCACATAGTAGCAATACATCCGACTTCAAATACAAATCAGAGTATTCCCCCAAATTCTGACACTCGAATAAATTCCAAACTTTTCTAGCCCTATCATAATCAGTTTCCGATATATGTTCACAATTGAGTGTGTCATAAAACTGATTTTTTGTCGGAAGTAATGGATAATTCAATTTGTCAATGTCATCAACAAAACTATATGGAAATACACCTTTCTGTCTCATCAAATTGAATTTCTCAATTTGTGGGAAATGTTTGTGCATCTCCAAACATTGATCGGAGGTCAAGTTTGCACCCAACTTCTCCAACGAATTAGTCATAAATTTATAACTATCGATAAATCTCATTTGAGATAATTCTTCCTAACCACACCATCTTTATCGGTATAGCTGTGTGTAAAGAGATGCTTCGTGAAAGATATATATTTCTCTTTAGTTTGCGGGATAACATCAACTTTCTCTTTATTCCTATACAATTCTTTTATGAATAAATGACAATCATAACCACTTAAATTATGAAAAATGATAGGTATGAAGTTTGGTATTTTGAAATTTAAATTACATTTCGAGTGAGCGGCATGTGATCTTTTCTTTCCTGTGACATGACAATGATCTCTTACTTTGACGTCACCATCAGTAAATGCTTTATTACATATACCACAAGTTCTGGCTGCAACAAACTGTTCTTCTTCTTCGACAGTTTGTGTATCCATTGGTTTAGGGTTTCTGAGATGATTTTCATGTATCTCTTTCAAATCATCTTCAATGCTACTCACAAATTTCTGAGCTGCATCTACACCCCTATATGTAACAAATTTTGTCAAATCATCATTATATGAACACTTTATCAAATAAGCAAATGAATATGGGGCATGTTTGAATGTTTTAATCGTGTATGAACTTCCAGGATTTGGCTCATTCACATGAATCGGTTTAAGCACTGATTCAAAATCAGCATACACTACAAATGGCACCCTCATTTGCCTCTCAAAGTTTTCAAACATTAGTTTATTTTCCGCAACCATTCTACCATATTTATTGATCTTTAAATTAGTAGTTGGTGTTGTGGTACTAATGTGATTACAATCATACATATTATGACGTAAAAGCAATCTCTCATCAGAAAAATATATCAAACATCCGTCACAAAAATATTTTTTCTGTCTATGAGCTGATAGTTGATTAGAAACTAATCTTGAAAGATCTTTGATCCAACAATAGTGACCATTACCGGAGTCATCAGTTATAAACAACAAATTGACATGTCTCCGAGTCTTCTCTGTGAGTATCGCAATGGACCAATCACTTCATACTTCATTTTACCCTTCTCAAATGTACTCTCTAAACCGTAAACATTAATTGAAATATCATTCCTATCTTCGAATATTTCGATACTCTTATTATTAACTTTAACCGGAAAATCCATACCTGTGACATCTAAAACAGTGGAAAAGTGGATATGACGTAAGTTCGGACACTCGACTATCTGCAGGATATAATGCTGATGTTATAGCCCAGGCAAAACAATATTGATCTTCATTACGAACATTCACAACAGCTTTCTTCCATTGAATACATTGAGGCAGCTTCACATATGAACGTCCTTCCAGTGGACTGTATTTATTAATGTTGACCTCGAGAAACAATATTTTTTCACAAGTCCAACCTGAATTATAAAAAAAAAAAAAAATTACTATTCAATCTTATTGAAATTTTTAAAAAATAAATACCTGAGTTACGATCCTGGAACTCAGTCGTTTGAGCCACAATTACATCACGGAATCCATCAAAAACAGCATTCAAATCTGAAGATTGGTCCACTATTTTATTTTGGGAATTAAATGACTTCGTGTCCCTCGAATCATCAGTCTGAAGAATATAATTCCCAAAAACTTCCATATTCACCTTGATGCTTTTATGGATCCTGATGGCTGATTCCAGTAATTCAATGACCTTCTGCCTAATCTTATTGAAAAATGACATGTAGTCACTGGTTACAATCGAACTCTCCACCCTGTATGTAGCAATGCGGCAATTGAATGCATTCGTTATAATTTGAACACCGTCAGACAATTGAACACATGCATTATTTTTATGACTCATGGTTCTTCGGTGAGAATTCACTTGGCTCATAGGAATTGTCACATTACAACAATTGCACGTATACATAGGTGTTGCATTATCCACTCTCACCCGTTTCACTGCAGCCCTCCTTGGCAACTCTGGAGCTGATGCCGACGAAGATTATCACTACGAGTGAAAGATTTACCACAGTCACAGGAATACATTTTATATAATAGTTCTCACTAACTCACTTGATGTAAACTGACATAGCCAACACTCGTACGCTTCTTAAATACACTCTGATAGGACCCGTCAAGACGTCATAGCCAACCCCACTTCTCAACTACATGCGCCAAGATTACCTCCCAACTGAATGCGATAACAGATGTCGATATACGAGCAAGCAGTGGTCGTTGCGGTCTCGGAGAGGGTAGACGCTAGGCAAACAGTCCTCGGCTGCCGTTGTGTCACCATCGATAGCGGGGCTAGAGCGAACCTTCATCGCTTCAGGAGAGGTGAGGGCAGACCGATGAATACGCATTACTCTGCCACACGTCGTGGAGTGAACATGTCGCTCTCTAGCCGTTGAACGGTTATTGCTGTGACGTCACTCCACTACTAACTTGGTGCCCTAACACCGATGGAGCATTTATTACTTGGAGGATCTTCGAAGTATGCAGACGTATGTTTGTACATAGACAAACAAGCACATGATGAAACCCTGTACCGTGCATTCTCCTACACACACACATAAACACACAAAATCTCATATGAAAAAAAAAAAATTTGAACGATCCATGCACCAGACACTTCAAGGTCACAATGCCTTGACTTCACTGCACAACAAAAAAACTTCACCAAACAACAACCAATAAAAAAAGCAATTAATACGTCATAGTGGTGGGGGGAGGCCGAGAATCAGCTGTAAACAACTACTTTAATTTCAATAAAGTAACAAATCTGTTCATTCATACTTTATTTTTTGATCATATTTATTATTTTGATCTCATTCACTTCTCTTCCTGAAGTGACAAAACATAACTATGAAATTAACCAAAATACAAAAAATACATAACAGGGATATGTACATACCACTTGTGAGAATGATGACCACAAATACACACTGTAATGTATAACAACAAAATTATAAATTGAAAAAAAATACCTTTAGACGAGATACATTTTTTTTAAAGTCTATTAAGAAGATGGAGAGGTGGAAAGCCGTAAAGCTTTTTTCCCAAAAATACAAAATCATCAACCGTAATAATTTTTAGAAATAATGAAACATACTTCTTTTCATGAATCCAGCTTCTATTTTCAAGAAAACTGTCAAAAACTATCCTCTGAACTATATACTAAGTAAGAGCGAGAAAAAAGACTCAATCCACAAATATAAAAAATATGAAGAAATCCTCTCATCGAGCGCCGAACGAAATTCATCGTCCGTCATTCACAGCAAGTGAGAGTGTTTTACTTCCATAAATACTATTCCACTCTTAGTTTCAATCATTCCAGACTTTTGTCCGGTATTTTCGTGCTATAGTATATTTCCTTGAGCAGCGGAGTAATAAATAATTTTCAAGTGGCTGTTCCATAGGCGTTCATAATTGAGTCGGTTGAAAAGTGGAAATGTAGTATTTATTTTAAACATTCAATGTTGTTTGATTCGAAATAACTAATTCAAAAGTTTTTTTTATAGTTGTATGTGTAAGGTGAGTAACAAAAATATGGAACAGTTACATAATTAATCAATAGATGTTTTTTAATCGAACATCCAAAATTGTTTTAACTCTTGATTTGTCAATAATCTGTATGAAAGGCGCTTTTCAATTTCAAATTTTTGATAGAAAAGAGGATGCCGTCATGAATCGATCGGATCTAATAATGCTTAGTGCTTGGGTACTTATATAACCTAAATAATATAAATTAATGATTAAAGCCTGCATCAATCCAGTTTTCTTTTCAATAAAATGAATGAGCCAATGTGCTGCTTTTGTTAACGAAAATATTATTATTCTTAATACAACCAAATTCCAAGGAAGAACAAAGTGTGTCTGCATCAACAGGCAGAAATAAAATGGAAAAACTTCAAACGAATTAAATTTCAGCTGGGAAAAACAAAACAGAAAGTCGCTCTCAATGGAAAATCCCGAAATTATTTGCTGCAAAAGACATTATTTCAGGCAGATAACAAAATATTACTCTACGTCTTATGCATCTGCCCACTTATAATTGCGAACTTGATCCCATTGAACTCGTCGGTTGAGAAAATTGTCGTACCTCCAATAATTACATTCGATGAACATTCATCCGATTCAGCTTCTGATAATATAACATAATTTTTGCTTATACCTATTCATTGCCGATTTATTATCATGTTAATATTTTGAATTGAAATTTTATAACGGTATTGGTTGTATATGAATAAAAAAACATAGTTATTAGTTTCAACGAATATTTTTCATTGAATACCTAAACGATCGTCACTGCAGGTGGCAAACGAACCGAACGTTCATAAAATATTTTAAATAGATTTGGAAAAGTTGAATACACTCAATTGAATTTATGAATCGAAGAGGTTTTTTGTATTAAAGTGTGTAATTTTTGAAATTCTTGCAAAGCGCTTTCAACTTTCGTCATAATTAGTGCTCACCTGAAAGTAAGTGATCTAATTGAAAAAGAAGTTTAGTGAAAATTGAAGTTGCAAAAAGTTTTAAATCTTTGAGGTTAAGAAATTTGGAAAAATTGTTTAAGATTACTTACTTGTCAGGCAACAGGAAGTATCAAAATAAGTACATGGCACATTTGTAATATTTGACTTATATAAAACAAAATAGGCTTATAGCCAAGAAAATACATTTTTGGATTGAGGCCATGTGGTTCAGTCAAAGTATTATATGAAGAAGGACAACTTGAGACATGATGTGTCAAGTGTCATGTTAAAATAATGGTACCAACTTGAGAAGTGATCCATAATGGATTTAAAATCAATTATGTAGAGGAAAAGTCAATATTGAATAAAATGTATTAGTGATAAATTTGATTAATTAATAATTCATAATCCTTTCATGAAGAGAAAGGAAATCTCTGTTTAAGTTTACTTGAGTATTCAAACAATGATCATTATTGGAAAGTTCTTTAGAAATCTCCAACTCTTCAAACAAGTCAAGTCTAAGGAAATTTTTATTATCTATTGTGTTTCCGATTATTATTATTGTTACACGACTGAAATTTGAACTTTGATATCCCAATCAAACATTGAGAAAATTGAAGATATTCCAAAAATTCTTATGAATTGTTTTCTAGAAATTCAGAATCAGCTAACAATTGTCATCAGCTTTATACGGAAATTCGAAATGACAATCAGTCTTTCAAATGCAATTATGGCCATATGTAGAAGTAAGACAGGAAGGTAAATAAATAATAGTCATGTAATTTGATACAACGAAATTCGAACTAACTGAATACAAAGACCAGCTGAATTGATGAAAAAAATATGCTTTTGTTAAGAATTGCTTTCATGGGGGCATTTGAATGAAAGAGTAAATATAGACTTTATGGTGCCGAACGACTTATTATTCTTTTCTAAGCAGAGATTCCAGGTTGTTATTCTACATATACTAAATATCAAAATATGTTTGTATTCCAATGACGCAGTCTTTAGTTTCCTGATTGTTTTAATATGTTCTTTAAAAACGGAATTGCCAAATTTGGATTGTGTTCGTGTATGTAGATGATTCAGTTGCTTTTTTCACGCTATTTTCAAAAGCATGATAAATATTTGAGACAATATTTTTAAATAACTTCAAAATAATTGTTGATAGTTCTAAAACAAATTTTAAAAACTTCAAATTCGTGAAAATTTGAAAAATGTTTTGTCAATTGAAATGATTCTAAACATGTTAATAAATAGTCGAAACTATGAAAAAATAGTATACTTATTGCAAGAATCGTAACAGATTTCCACAAAGAAATCCATTTGTATAGTATAATGTTTGCGACATATTCCGAGTAGAAGATGGAAGGAAATATTCTGCAAAATGGTTCTTCAACGACTTAGGAATTTGAAAAAATTCTTAAATATAATTGGCAAGAAAAAACTAATGCATAACTTGAAAACTATTTTTCCAAATTGTTTTGCAATTCATCAAAGCCAAAATGAAATGATAGGTTGTTTAATATTACTGGAAACTGGATTTATTAACAATAAAAAGCATAACCGTTCAGAAGTTGTCAACGATGAAGCCATTTGTACTGCAGTTTTAGGGCACGTTGGACTGATGGAAAATTCTTAATTTCTTACTAAGTTATCTCTTGAATTAGAAATCAGTCGTACAAATGTTTTCAGAATCCTTCATAAGTACAAATTCATGAATTGAACGAAAATGATTTCGATAGACGTATCGAGTTTAGTGAAAGTCTTACTGAAAGGATCAACTTGCATCAGAATTTTTTGTATAACATTTGTTTTTCAGGTGAATGTACGTTTAATTTGAATGGAGAGGTGAATCGGCAAAATTGTCGACATTGAAGTGATACGAATCCTCATTTATACCGTCAAGTTCATACCCAACGACCTCAAAAACTGAATGTTTGAGAAGGAATTTTTGGTGACCACATCATAGGATCTTTTTTTATCGATGATATTTTGACTAGTGATAAATATTTTTCTATGTTGGAGAATCGAATAATACCATGCATCAATAGAGCCATTGAGGAGAATATAAATTTATTCGAAAACGAAATAGTTTTTCAGCAGGATGATGCACCTCTCTCATCATGCAGCTCCAGTATGACAACTTTTTGATGATCATTTTCCTGGTCGCTGGATTGGCAGAAGAGGTCCTTCAGAATGGCCACCGAGGTCTCCGGATCTCAGTAATGTAGATTTCTTTCTCTGGGGTCATTTGAAGTCTGAAGTGTATGAGTTGGAATCAACAACATTAGAAGATTTGAGAGAGAATATCATGAGGCATTACAGAGAAATAACTCCCGAGATTCTCAACCATGTGAGGGCAGCAATAGAAGCTCGTTTGTACCATTGTATGGAAGTTCGTGGAAACGTTTATGAACATGTACTATACAATTTTTTTTTCTCTTGTCCAGTCATCAGATTTTGATTCAATAATTAATAAAAAATCTCTTTTTATGGTTTATTGCTTCCATATTTGTCTCTAGAACGAATATTTCAAAATGTGGCCTCCTGTATAACTGTTGATATGTTCTTTATTTTTCCTGCAAATCATTGTTCCAAAGGTTATAAAGGGTGGCTCGTTTTCAACTCAAATAATTTGTATCTCCCGAACCATAATCTTCAGACCATATGTTTTATACTTTGATGAAATTAGCTCATCATGTAGCATCTGATAATACGGAATAATATAGGGTGATCCATTTAAAAAAAAAATTGGTGACATGCTCTATGGGTGGATAGAGAAAGTAACAAACATCAAATGTGAATATGTCAAAATGTGTCTCCCTGTATACCATTGTTGACGTATTTTGTCATTTTTCCTCGAAATCATTGTACCAAAAGTTATTCAGGGTGGCCCGTTTAAATGGAATACACTGTATTTTATTTCATCTATTTAACACGTTCAATCAATTGATATTTGATAGAAATCCGTCAAACTTCTTGAATTATCTCCAGAAACCAGCTAGGTTTGCATCCAATAGCAAGGGTAACGAGTTTTTGTTTATTTTTAGAAGTTTGGTGATTTTCAACTCTTTATTAGTTTCACAAACTTCTGACGGTCTCCAAGAAAAACATGTCCATCGTCAAACTTTGGGGACGAATATATTCATAATGAAGCCCCTAGAGCACACAGAAAGTTTCGTCAAAGATATTCTGAACAAAATCTGAAAGACGTTAGCCCAAAAGAAATAGAACATATTCAGAAATATTTCAGAAAGTTTTTTGATCGGCGGTTCAGTTGATCAAAACTTCAATATTGATGTTTGAAGGTGATTGACAATGTTTCGTGATGAATTTCACTAGTTCGGACTTCCATTGTCTATTATATAAAATGATTTGAAATCCCTGAAATAAGTAAAAAAGAATAATTAAAAAGAATAGTTGAAAATAACAATTATATTAAGCAACAATAAACCTGAAATGAAATGATAGTGAAATAACCTACAAGTAAAAAATATAATAATTGAATAAATAAAAATTAAAGGAATGCAAAAAGAGTATAATGAAATAAAAAAATTAAAAAGTGTAGAGATTCCAAGTCACGTTAGTTCACGACGTTTCGATTGTTGCTATCTACAATCGTCTTCTGGTGATGACTGGACTGATTCCTCCGAGAGATGACTATTTTATAGGTCGTTGAAATACTTTCACTTCCTCTACTTTCCATTTTCCGCTTCGCTGATTCCGTGAGAGATGACCGATTTGGCGGGAGTTGGTCATTTTTCGTTTGATGATGGGTTTCCATATGTTTCGTATATCTACGCTGGCCTGACTGAATACGTTGTTGGACAACATGTATGCGGCTTCCTTAAATTTTCTCCTGAACCAATGTTCCTCTCTGTGCAAGATCTCAGCTTGGGACCACTCGATGTTGTGTTGATGGGTCCAAACATGGTCTGCTATTCCTGATTTGCTGGTTTCTCCTCGCTGTGTGTGCTTCTTGTGCTCGGCAATGCGAACATTCAATGGCCTCTTAGTTTCACCAATATAGGATTTTCCGCACTCACAGGGTATCCGAAATGCAATTCTTGGAATCGCAGTCCGCGATTCCAAGAATTTCGTGAGGCCTCACGAAAACCAGGCCCCCAAACGCGGACTGCGATTCCAAGAATTGCATTTACCGGATACCCTGTGAGTGCGGAAAATCCTATATTGGTGAAACTAAGAGGCCATTGAATGTTCGCATTGCCGAGCACAAGAAGCACACACAGCGAGGAGAAACCAGCAAATCAGGAATAGCAGACCATGTTTGGACCCATCAACACAACATCGAGTGGTCCCAAGCTGAGATCTTGCACAGAGAGGAACATTGGTTCAGGAGAAAATTTAAGGAAGCCGCATACATGTTGTCCAACAACGTATTCAGCCAGGCCAGCGTAGATATACGAAACATATGGAAACCCATCATCAAACGAAAAATGACCAACTCCCGCCAAATCGGTCATCTCTCACGAAATCAGTGAAGCGGAAAATGGAAAGTAGAGGAAGTGAAAGTATTTCAACGACCTATAAAATAGTCATCTCTCGGAGGAATCAGTCCAGTCATCACCAGAAGACGATTGTAGATACCAACAATCGAAACGTCGTGAACTAACGTGACTTGGAATCTCTACACTTTTTTATTTTTTATTTTATTATTTTCTTTTTGCATTCCTTTAATTTTTATTTATTCAATTATTATATGTTTTACTTGTAGGTTATTTCCCTATCATTTCATTTCAGGTTTATTGTTGCTTAATATAATTGTTATTTTCAACTATTCTTTTTAATTATTCTTTTTTACTTGTTTCAGGGATTTCAAATCATTTTATATAATAGACAATGGAAGTCCGAACTAGTGAAATTCAATATTGATGTACTGATATCGATGAAAATGAACTCAAAAAGTAAAATAAGAGATATTTGATCAACAGTGCACGACTAAGATCATTAAAAATCTCGAGACATGATGGTCGTCATTGAATTTGATAAATCAGTACAACAATATAAGTTAAAATTATAATGAAAATGTCATCAACTTCATAGTAACATATATATCAAAAATTTATGGCAATTCACATTTCTGAATTTGAGCCAAAGCTAATAATCGCAACTAATAATTGGGAGAAATGGTTTGATTTTAACTAGTAACTTACAAACCGGTCTGTAGGTAATCTACTCGATTCATTCTTCTGGTGGATAAATGAAAAACATCCGCAAGACTAACATGTGAGGTATCTTGCATTAGATGTCTGTTGGATATAATCCAATGTATCCAATATTTGAATATATAATTAAGAAAGATCTAATAATCTTGAACAGAGGCACGGAGCCGACATTTATTAACGCCCGTAGCCCAACATTAATAGATATCACGCTCACGACAGCCAAAATATCATACAAAATCCAAGACTGGCAAGTCTTGAGGGATGTAGGCTCTCTACAATCTCACTTCCGCTCTGCGGAAAACAGGGGTCCTGACTCCTAGCAACAATGAAGAACTGGAAAGGTACACGGTATCTATCCACAACAAAATAAACATTGCCTTTCCGATGAGGATGGTTCAAACAGATGGCACAACCAACACATGGTGGTGCCCTGAATTTGAACACCTCAGGAAGACAGCGAGAACGACTTTCAACAAGGCAAAACGTACAAGACTCGAAGAGGACTGGGAAATATATCAAGCCAACCACAGAGAGTTCAAAAACGTCTGCAGACGAAAGCAAAGAAAAGCCTGGAGAGCCTATTGTGAGGCAGTCGAAGACTTCCCACTAGCTTCTAGGCTACAGAAGGCACTCTCAAATGACCACCATAAGAGTATCGGCATCCTGACGAGGGAAAATGGTGACAAAGCCGCCAACCTCCAGGAGAGTGCTAAGATTCTTATGGAAACTCACTTCCCAGGTTCTGTCTTTCCTGGAACGACGAACTGGACGGATGTACCAACAACACCCTCACAATACGACTGGCAATCTGCTAGTGCAGTAATTGATGAGGACAAAATATAATGGGCTATATCGGGCTGTCCCCATTCAAGTCACCAGGACCTGACGGTATAAGACCAGCTCTACTTCAGTGGGGACTGGACACTCTTATGCCGCACCTGATTGGAATATTCAAACACTTCATCCAAATCAGTATGCATATACTCCGGGAAGGTCTACTGATTCAGCCCTTCACCATGTGGTTGGCAAAATCGAGAGATCATTGGACAACAAAGAATCCACTCCGGGTATATTCATAGATATCAAGGGATCGTTTGATAAAACAACTTTTCCAACAATTACTCAGCAACTACACTCCAGGAATATACCCTGGTAGTAGGAGAATGGATACTCAAGATGCTCTCTAGTAGAGCAATAAGTATTAATGTAGAAGACATCACAGTAAAAGGACTGGTCATGAGGGAATGTCCACAGGGAAGGGTCTTAACACCCCTTCTCTGGAACATAGTTCTGGATACCCTGATTAATCACCTTAACAAAAATGGATTCTACACAATTGCATACGCAGATGACACAGTTATCTTGCAGACTGGCGAATTTGTAAATATACTGTGCGATAGAGCGCAGGATTAGCTCATGATAATAGAAACATGGTGTAAGGAACACTCACTTTCGATCAACCCAAGAATAATGAGGCGGTCCTTTTCACCAGGAAAAGAAGTTTAACGGGCTTAAAACCTCCCGAAATCTTCAAAAGCAAACTGAACTTCTCTGAAGCGGTGAAATACCTTGGTACTATCCTCGACAGGAAGCTAACATGGAACTCTCATCTACAGAGTAGAGCAAAAAGAGCATACGTGGATTATGAGCAATGTCGGGGACAGTGGGACGGGCATGGGGTCTTTCACCCCGTGTGGTCACCTGGATCTACACTGCAATGATAAGACTTATGTTAACGTATGGAGCCATTGAATGGGGACCGAAAGTTCTACAAGAAACGGCCATCCAAAAATTATATAAAATACAGCGACTGGCTTGTTTAAAAAAAAACACCAACTGCAGCAATGGAATTATTCAGGGGTCTGACCCCTCCGGATCTGTATGATAAGGAGGTTGCGTTAATGGCCATTGCGCACGGCTGGTGTAAACTTCGAAGTAGGAATGAGTCATTTGAAGCTGGGCCTATGGCAAGAAGCGTTTACTGCGCAACCTCTGCTGCAGGCAACAATTGATGCAATTGAACCCAGGTTTGTGTTTAATAAACCCTACAAAATACAAATAAAACAGAATACAGTGTCAGATGCTTCAAATGCAATACGGATTTATACAGACGGCTCAAAAACCAAAGAAGACTCAGGATGTGGAATGTACTCCAGATCACTAAGCCTAAGGATTAAGTGGGGAATGGGAGGAAATACCAGCTTGGTCCAAACAGAACTGGCTGGTATCTCAATCGCCACAAAAGAAATAACCATGAAAGGAATTTCTGGCAAAAACATAACAATCTGCACTGACAGCAGACAAGCCCTAGTAGCCTTGAAAAGACAATGTATAACCTCAGGGCTAGTACTAGAGTTTCACCAAGATTTAGCCAAATCCTCGGTAGATAATAACATTATCCTGAGGTGGATTAAAGGGCACGGCAGGAGTGAAGGTAATTGCATTGCCGACTCTTTAGCCAAGAAAGCGACTGGACTAAGAATTTTAGGACCCAGTGGTACCCACAGCCTGATGACTTCGACAATTGCGGAACTAGTCAAATGTTACACCCATGCTCAATCCTTAAAGAGATGGGATGGAATCAAAGTATGTAATCTTGCCAGGATCACCTTGGGCGACCCTGGGAAGCTGGCGCCGAAGAAATATCTGGAGATGACCAACAGTAGGACGCCTAACAGTAGGATTTCTGACTGGCCACTGTCAACTAAGGAAACACCTCCATGAAATGGGGCTAGTGGACACACTTCTATGCAGGATGTAGGATAACAGGGCTATACAAAGAACTTCAACAACTGAAAATCGGGATACAAGCATGGTTCTCCCACCCAAGTCAAGATTTTGTATAGTGTCGAGGACTATGTGACGTTAGGGTGCCTTAAAATGATACGTCGTTAGCGATACACCACCCAAGTTAAGGTAAATGGTTATAGTACACTCATTTTAGGGGGTTTGCCTAGGAAAGTGGACATACCCAGCTGTAAATTTGTATAAACTTCCTATTTTGGCATCATAAAAGTATTCTCAAAATTCACATATGATTCAACGGCCGCAACTTCAAAAATTGGTGGTCAAAACTCAAAAAAAAAACGACTTTTTGCACGATTTTTGCCAATATTTCATTTCCAATGGGTTTTATGCTAATTGTATTTATTATCAATATCATAGAGAATTAAATTCTCTACAACTTTTGTTTCGAATATATTTTCATACGTTGAATCGTTTCTGAGATAGAGGGCAGCGCGAGCGCAGATTAAATATTATTTGAAATCAACTGGTTGTCCCGATCGAAATCAGCTCATTTAAGGTTTATAAATTATTACTTAATAAATAATTATAAATAATTTTCAATTTTATCAACAAATACCTTATATTAGAATTTTTTTTTCATTAATTATTTATTTTCAATTGAGTATCAATTTATTTAATAACACTTACCTGCCCGTGTAGTTATAAATTTGTAGAGGGAAACATATATATTACATTATAATTTGAATCGAATCTATAGTAATTATTCTTCAATGAATAAAAATGAATAGAAAAAATATAAATATTTTTAATATTTTCATTAAAAAATCTCATTTGATACATTTGTGAATGTGAAAATTAAAAAAACAATGAAATAATTGAAAGAATAATGAGTTTTAATTTCAATTTTCTTCTTCTTCATTGTCGTCTTCTTCTCGCATCTTCACCCAGGTTCGTTTCCAATTCTTCCATGATTTCTGGATCAAAGGACCTATCTTCGTTAACATCGGTCTCATATGGTACAGCATTGAGACAAGCTTGCCCATTACACTGGCCACTAGCTAAAGAGCATTGCAACCCCGCTTTTCTGCATCCACATCTTGAACCACAACCACTTTTGCAGTTACAGAATATCGTATTGAGTAATTCATCTGGAGCAGGTTGTAAAATGATCATGATTGGTTCTAGCAATCCATTACGCATTGTCCAACCTCATTCCTGGGGTTCCAAATCATGTCCTAACCAAGTTTGAATTTGGTAATAAACACGATTAAAATGTTGGTGAGCTGCTCCACTTATTGGTGGCATATTTGATAACTGCACAGGTTTATTGAGCTTTGTTAGCTTGACATATTGTGCATAACGAAGATGATCGATAGTATTTACAGACAGCAATATAAACAGCTAGCTAATAAAGTTTGCAATCCACTATCAAATAAATAATCATCCAAATTAGATAGTTTCTCGAATGTTCTTAAAAACGTTTTTTTTTTTTTCGTTTTGTAAAAAGCGCAGAAGTCGTATCACTGCCGCTTAAAGCGTGAAGGAACAAAATGTGTTTTTTAGAACTTGAATATTGGTCGAAACTCTTAGAGGAGTATATTTCCGTTTTCACATTTGCTATGCCAACTTTTAAAAAAAATTCTTGTTCAAGAGATAGTGTACGCCTAATTAAAATCAAAAGTAAATCAATATCTTCACCGACTATAATTACTGTTCTTTGACGTTCAGATTCTTCAATAGCTGTCGCAATAATGAGAACATCCGCATCAACTCTGGCCTGTTTAGTGTTGATGTCAACAGCTTCTAATTTTTTAATAAGCATAGTAATCAGCTTTTCCTTATTTTTGCTATTTGATAGAAATTTTTCTTGGCTAATTGGTACAACCATGGTTTCGTCGACACAAACTTCATATGTTTTTGAAATTGCAGCCATTCTTCTCTGCTGCTCCACAGCTTTTATGGTTTTACTGTAATTCGAGTATCCATCAAATACAACAATAATATTTAATTTATAATGTGTTTGTAAATACCTAACGTATTTATCAAAAATAATTGAAAAAGTATCTTCTTTACTCCATACAACTCGATGTAAAAGAAATCCGCCATCAATAATAAACATTGCATTATTTTCATCGATATTGAAGTTGATAGGTGACATATATTGTCATACAGTGACGATTTCGTGATTTTCCTCATACCATCATTATCATATAGCGATGATAATGATGGTATGAAGATTTTCTTGAAGATTGCTTTCAAATTGTTCACTGACTGTTCTTTGGAATAATAATAATGGATCCACTAAAACTTTACAATCATTAATTTTGACTGATTTGTTAACAATCGAAAACGATAATACCAGAGCGTTTCAATTTTATTTCGTGAAATGATAAACCAGTAATTTTAGTCATAGATTCTAATCCGATATCACACTTGCTCACTTCCAACTATCCCAGAAGCTAACGATATCAACTGTGTGGTAATTGGAAAAGGTTCATGAAATTTTAACCATTCAAGTAGTATCTTCACGTCCTTATTATCTTTTTTTTATTCTTGAATCTCTGGAATCTACGTGTTGTTCTGTAGATTCCAAGTAAATACAGAAAGGAATAAATTGGATTATTGAATTCATAGATAGGTTCATTGATGAAAAAAATATTTAAATATAATGTATTTCTCAATAAAAAATTAAAATTATTTATAATTATTTATTAAGTGATAATTTATAAACCTTAAATGAGCTAATTTCGATCGGGACAACCAGTTGATTTCAGATAATATTTAATCTGCGCTCGCGTTGCCCTCTATCTCAAAAACGATTCAACGTGTGAAAAAATGTTTGAAACGAAAGTTGTAGGGAATTTAATTCTCTACAATATTGATAGCAAATAAAATTAGCGTAAAACCCGTTGGAAACGAGAAATTGGCAAAAAACGTGCAAAAAGTCGGTTTTTTTGACTATTGACCCCCCAATTTTTGAAGTTGCGGCCGTCGAATCATATGTGAATTTTAAGAATACTTTTATGATGCCAAAATACAAAGTTTATACAAATTTACAGCTAGGTATGTCAACTTTCCGAAATACAGGCCTAAATCGGCCTAAAATGACTGGACAATTAGAACGTGCCGAGAACTAGTGGAATTATTTTTTAAGTTTTTAGTACATTTTTCAGTACAACCGTTTAGCATACATTTTTTTCACTTATCTTATTTTTTTGTTCGGTTTTACTTTTTAGTCGGCATTTAAATACAAAGTATTTTTCCGGCATTGCTTATCATTGCAATGTTAAAAATATCACAATGTTGCATACATAATTGAAAGACCTTTCAAATAGGGTGGGTGTATATCGATTATTATTCAAAGAGCTGCTTTTGTACGTAGAAATGTGTCTTCTTCAAAATTAAAATTGGCATTTCTCTTGATTTTTCACAGTCTGAAATCGAAGTGACTTATTCGAAGTGGTTCGTTTCAACTGGAATTTTTTATATGCTCAACTATTAAAGATATAATAACTGATTTTTGTCATTCAAAATCTTTGAATTATTACACTAAAATTACACCGGAACTTCGCATAGGTAAAATTTATAACAAAACAAACTAAGTCATTAAGTTTCTGACTAATTATGTTATGAAATGCAAGATTTTGTACTGCAAAATTTTGAAAATTCTGTTTTTCTCCTTGAGTGAAATTTTCAAATAAGCTACATATGTAAAATTACTAGACACTTGCTGAGTTTCAAAGGAATACCTTGCACCTGAACAGATGAAACAGTTATTCAAACGTAGGTGGAGAATGTTGTGATATGATGAGAAGCTTGACTGCAACTTGGAGAGAGAGATGTGGGAAAATAAATTTATTTTTACTAAAATAATGATAAATTCAAAGAAGTTGGTCAAATAATTTTATTTGTGTAATGTTTAAATTGTTGTTGAAATAATTTATATTTCATCCGCTTTAGACAAAATGAAATACATGAAACTACATACCATTTATCAAAACGGTTGAAATTGTTCATTTTTCGTTTCAAGTATACTTCTTGATATAAAATTTCTCAGACATTGTTTCAATCTCATCGATAATTCAAACGAAAAAAATTCAATACATCATAAAAATGTAAGTCCCGGGTACAAGGACCTCAAATGGACATCCAACAATGCATGAAGCCAAACCGATTCAATTTCTTTCAGAAGAGCTAACAGGGCGGGAAATATTCTTATTATATATTTATACGGTATTGCTCTCGTATTCCCCTTCGAAAGGATTTCTTTCAATGACGAGCCCCTTCAAAAATTGAATGGAAATCTCCAGGATGAAACCTCTAATCTCCACGAGAAAGTAACACTTATACATTTATGTATATTGAAAAGATGAATAAAAACGAGACGGTCGACTTCAGTCGAGTGAAGCTGAAAAACGAAAAAATAAAGGTTAATGAGAAACTGCCGTTGTACGGATAAAAAGACCAGTCGGAAATTGATTTGTCGATTTCGTTTATCCATTCGGAAAAATAAAGAATTCGAATATAAATTAATTCTGTAATTTGTATCAGTCTTCGTGAGCTATGAACCGGAAAATTAATTCACTAGCTAGTTTTTCAAAGATGGGCGTTTGAGACATTGTTTGAGCACTGAAGATCAGACGAGATGGATAAATCAACAGGCAAGCAATTAATTTCTAGGGACAAGAAGATTATTGAAATGTCGGTTGAAAATACCCTTTAGTAAATCTCCTTAAAAAATTGAATAGAATCAATTATTGGGAAAAATTACTAACTATTCAAAAAAGTAATATTTTTACAATAAAAAATGACATGAATTTTTTGTTATAAAAAATATACGGCATTAGTACCACGTTATCAATGCTTAAAACTTGAAGGATCTCCTACAAAATAGTATTTCTCAAGAGATGTTAGATGTTATAAGGACAGTGGTATTATTTTTACAAGTTTCATATTAGCTTCACCTGTATTTATGTATGTGTGCATGTATGATTGTTTGTATGTATGTTTGTTTGCTTATAACTCTCAAGTTCGGATTATCGGCATTATTGCTTGATCTATTCGCGGGCAGATGGCGGTGTACGTAACCTCCTTGATAGGTTGTTAAAAAAATCAAAATAAAAAACATATTTTTAGAATTATAAGCGAAATTTTGTACTACAGATGACATATTTAGATATTAAAATATTTTCAATTGCCCGTGATTTAATACAGTTTTGAACGAAACGTAAGATACATTTTAAAATCTAATTCGATTATTTTAAAGCAAACTACCACCATACCTTATCTCAATGTTGCTAGAATTTGAGTTCGATGTATCAAGTAATTCATGTGATATTAAATATTAAAAATAGCATGTTTTCGCAAAAAAAATTACAAAATAATTAATATTTTGAAAATGGTGAGAGATAGGTATAGAACATGTTTCACATAAGTAACTTTGATTTCGATGCGGAAATCAAAAATTATATAATATATAGGGCAGGGGTGGCCAACGGTCGATCGCGACGATTAATCCAGTCGATCGTAGCAAGGCAAAAAATATAAATAAATAGACCAGACTGCGCAACGTAATTTAGACTGGCAATGTGATTTAGCTTTCTTGGCCGATTTTACTGGAAAACTGAGTACATTAAATCTGAATCTACAAGGCAAGAATAAAACATTAACATAAATGATGAGTTCTATTGCAGCATTTCAAAGTCAAACAGCGTCTATGATAGTTGACATATTCGCAGATATAATTCAAATGGAGCACATGATGTTACAAAACGAAATTATTACTCTGCGCTGCGACATATTTCTAAAAGCAAGGTCATCCTCAGGTCAAGATTTCTGGGCATTGGTTTCCAACGAAAAATATCCAAATTTGAAGAAATGTGTTGAACAACTTCATTCGTGTTTTAGTTCAACATATTTATGTGAGTCAGCATTTTCCTGCTTAAAACAAACAAAAAATAAACACCGCTTGACAGACGCTCATACATTGGATTCTTTAAGGTTGACAATTTCCAACTACAAACCAGATTATGCTAATCTAGTGGACGATACTGTGACGCCATGCTCACACTAATATATAGATAGGACCTATAAATGTTGATTAAACATCATCAACTCAGACTTCCAATCCAAAGTATTAAGTAAATTGAAGGAAACAATATCATATGTGATACGAAAAGGAACTCCTAAGACTGTTCAATAAAAAATATTTTATGATTGTGTACTAAACACTATGCTGTTTCATTTAGGATTTCAAGAAGTATGTAAGTGGTAGATCGCACAGGGTTTCGTCAGTAAACAGTAGGTCTTATGTCTAATCAAATTGGCCACCCCTGATATAAGGTGTTCCATTTGAAATTCCCAAGTTGATGTCTTGTTACATGTGGCGAACTCTCATCTTTTTTTGTTCTCTAGATACGTCTAATAGACCATCGAACCATCGAATATGGAATACCCTGTATAAGTGTCGTTTGGAAGTCGATATATGCAACTTATGTATCTAGTGATTTCATGTTATCTTAAACTACGTGACATCGACGTTTTGAGGTTACAGTGTTATTTCTCGTTGGCAAGAAAATAATAAAAAAGAAAATGTCAAAGTGACTGAACGGGGAATGAAAGTCGTAGTCACATTACAGAGAAATGCATGAATACAAGGTCACTTCACTCACAGTTCTTGGCCTTTGCTTCCAGCTCGATTCGAGGGGGCGCAGCTGTCTTGCACGCAGCAATGCTGCCACCCCTTTTTTGTCTAAATTTTTTATTATAGTGAAAAAACACTTAATATTTTTTGGAGACTTCAAGACTTTTTACACATAATTAACACATTTATTTGGTAAAATCCTGTCTCCACGTGGACATCCAATCCACCCCGGCCTCCAACCGGCGTGAATAAGAGTGCTGTTTCTCTATAACACTCATAGACTGTTCACAAAAAACTTTTAATTTAATGATGGCACGTTCTATGACGGCAGACATTCACAACACAAACTGAGTTTCGTCCCCAACAAAGGCGTCCGCGTGCTTTCTTTGTGTACGGTCGCTGTCGGCACGTCCGTCCACCACCACATCAGAAACGAAACTACCATATTGCTATATTAATAAGACCGAATACAAGGTCTATTTCTTTGTAGATGTTGCTGAACCAAATCAATATTTAAGTTGAGTCCTCTGATATTGCAAGGTCTATTTTGTCATCACACTTGTTTCGTCATTCGATTTGGAATCCAGAATATCGGCTGGGAATGCACATCTTCACCGGCAGCAGGAGGTTGCATATCTTAATGAAGATCTAGAAGTTATTTCGAATTGCCGTGAAAATAATCAGGTTTATCGGTTTTCTCCAAAAAGATAAATGTCTCCGAAACCGGATATAACAATGCCAGGTCATACAGGTCCACTTTCTGCTTCGCTAAGTTTATTGGGAGTTAAAATGGACACCAATATGTCTTGGCACAATCATGTCGTTGGAATTGCAAAGGCTGCTTCTCAAAAGATTAGAACACTGTTCCGAACCAGAAAACTGTACACACCTCAGCAACTTTTGATGCTTTATAAAGCTCGGATCAGACCCTTTTTGGAGTATCGTTCTCATGTTTGGAGCTCTGCCCCTAAGCATACCCTCCAGAAAAGAGCCATCCGCCTGATTGGAGACGCGAACATCACTTGTTACCTTGATGGTCTGGAATATCGAAAAAAGGTTGGAGATTTGTCTCTCTTCTATAGATACTTTCACGGAAGTGTGAAAATGACATATCAGCAATACGCAATGGACTGGGGCTGCTGATCGTTTTGAGGTTCAACTCAATACGCCTCGAACTTCACTTTACAAGAACTCTTTCATTTGGAGAACTGCGTTTACGTGGAATAAACTTCTTAAGAACGTTTTTCTGAATGAATTTATTCTCCAGCAATCCCGCACAGACACCGCTGTTAGAGCGGTGTCTATGGGGGATTTTTCTGTAGTGATTATGTTTTGTTCTTGAAAAACAAGTTTGTTGATGCTATTTCTGTTAGTAATACTATTTTCTTGGGGATTCATGGTAGAAGGATCCTGATCCTCTCAAAATCATTTGTCTGCATCTGCAGGATGATTCCCTTAAACCTCAAAACAGGACTGGATCCTGCAGGAGAAGGAAATATTAAGAGCAGATAGTTGTTGGTTCACAGATGGATCAAAAATACCTTCAGGTTCTGGTGCAGGTGTTTTCAATCGCAGACCCAGGACAGAGTCATCTACCTGCCTAGGAACTTATGCGACTGTATTTCAAGCGGAAATTTACGCTATTGAATAGTGTGCGGAGAGATTGGATAAATCCAACCTCACTCACAAGTCAATAAAAATATTCTCGGACAGTCAAGCGGCGTTGGAAGCTCTTGGCTCTTACCGAGCAACGTCTAAATTGGTAGCAAACTGCCAAAAAAGACTCTCCTCGATAGGAAAACTAAACAGATTGTCTCTAGTCTGGATTCCTGGCCATAATGGCCTGGAAGGCAATGAAGCTGCTGACTCTGTTGCAAAGGAGGGTGCTGCAAGCGGCTTCATTGGACCAGAACCTGTCATTGGCATCGCTTTGGGCTTTGCCAAACAAACACTAAACACCTGGATGGCAAGAAGAGTTATGGACTTCTGGCAGAATCTTCCAGGATTGGCTCACTCCAAGGCGTTTATTCACCCTTCGAAGCTTGATCCCAAACAGTTGTTGGACTACAGTAGGGATGAACTACGATGTCCAACAGGCCTTCTTACAGGTCACTGTCATTTGAATCATCACATGCAGAGACTTGGACTGTCGGAAGACAGTGTGTGTTGCCTCTGTCTGGAAAATGATGAAACTGCAAAGCATATACTTTGTGCCTGCTCCGCTGGGGACGGAATCAGGTTCTTGGAGTTCGGCAGATCCGTACTCTCACCATCTGACCTGAAAGACCACTCACCATACAAACTAATCGGCTTCGTTAAGAAGCTGGGTTTATTTGGCCGAGTGTGAATAGGTGTGAGCCACAATAAACCCTTATGGATTGCGGTGGAGGGTCGAATAGACCCACTCACTTTAGACCTACCTACCCTTAAACCTAATACTGAATAATATCCAAACATAGTTATATTTCTACACAAATTTTGGAATTTGTCCCCGATTATTGATTCAAGTGAAAAATCTTCAGAATTTCGATGTAGTTAAGAACTCATAACAAAAGTTCTTCCTGTTAGAACATTGGGATTATATAAATAATTTCAATAATTCGATTTGTAACACCAAAAACTAATTTTTAGTTTTTGGTGGATATCACATTATTACGGATCGAACACTTATTACAATTATTATTACTTATCATTTATTATAATTCAATTATATAATTTGTTACTATAATTACTGATTTTCTGAACTATTTTGCCCTTTTTCTGTCAATTACCCGTACCATTAAGTGTAAACTCAAATTACCCATATTCCACAATCGATGACAGCCAAAAAGAGTTTCTAATGGGTCACTAATTGAACTTTGCTGATTATAACTTATTATTCCCCAAATCCAGATTATTTTTATCGCTTACAAACTTTATTCTCTTACACACACCATTTACCCGCTTTGTCATTTATGCAAAGCCATTAATCACTGCTTTTTTTGTCGATTCATCAAAAAATCGCTTCATTACTTTTATCGGTCGGTTTTCAGAAAACATTTCAAATATCGATTAGGATTCGGGATATTCTGGAGATGAGCTACTTTTTTACTTCTGAAATTCTATCAAATAAAGCACGTACGGGCGTAACTAGTAAACGAGAAAAATTTTTCTACTAACCTACGAATCAGATGAGATAATATGGTCGAAATGAAGCCATTGCCTTAGTTCTTCTGAACAATTTATTCAATAGCCACATTATACAGGTCAGAGATATGAAACCATAGACACAGATCTGACCGATCCAGTAAATCGTGTTTCAGAGTATTCTTCAACCGAAGGAAATTTCGAGTTTCATGAAATTTACCTGATGATGTTTTGCACGAATGGTAATCCAATCAAATTAACGCATTTATGATCACAAAACGAAATGAATCAGTTAGATCAATATCCCACTGATAATGTTACAGAAAACATTATAAGAACACGTTTGAAATTTTAAACGTTTGACAATTCGAGTAACACCTTAAGATTTTCACTGGAGATTTACAAAACCACAACACGTGTTTCGCTATACAATAGCTTCCTCAGGCGTGTTCATACTGACTGAATTTTATCTACGATTTGAATTATATGACCTTCTACCTACTCACTAATTGATAATTCTACCTGAGATTATGCATAAACCAATTGAAAATTTAAACATAAACATAAAAGACAAAATTTAAACAACTTTGGTTAATGACCTGATGGTATGTCTCTCATACCATGAAAATACCGTAAACCTGTGGTATGGGACTTCACTTGCGTTGACACGGTCGCGGCTTCCCATCTAGCCGAAAGTTCCAAGTCTGTTGGAACTGCAGCATTGTCTGGCGAGAAATTGAAAAGAAAAAAATACCAAAATCTTGGAAACAACTATCTGTTTCATAACAATAGCAGTTGAAACTTTTGGTGTTTATGGCCCGGAGTCTCTGTTATTCGTTCATGAACTTGGAAGGAGAATAGGCCAAGCAACGAAAGATCACCGTTCTACCTCTTTTTTGATAGAAAGAATTAGTATTGCTATTCAACGTGGCAATGCTGCTTCAGTACTTGGAACTATTCCTCCTTCACATAATTTTGATGAAATTATGCGTTGCCCTAATTTCAGTACGGAACTGAAACCTCTTCGAAACAAGCCGAGATATGTGGATATTCATCAGTCTCCTATCAAGGTTAATTCACAAGTGATTGATCCACCTTCTTCTTTTCCACTGCGGTCAGTGGACTCGGGTCATTCTTGCCCCCCAAATATGAATTGCAGTCCTCGTAAAACTGGTTCCCTTTCAGTGGAAGAGCTTCTTGAAGCAAGAGCCGAATCGATCCCTTTACGAAACCCTTCTTCACTTGGAAGGATCGATGGCAGCTTGAGAAATGGTTCTTATGGAGATTCTGTGAAACATGTTCTTCCTTACGAATCAGTAAATAGTTGTTCTGAAAATCTAAAGAAGAAAATTGGATTGGATAATTCAGGAAACACTTGCTACATGAATAGCAGTTTACAAGTGTTGTTCATGATAAAGAATTTCAAGAACGAAGTTTTAATGACGAACGAGAACGGGAATGTTTCCTACTTATTCATCAAACTCAAACACCTGTTCATGCAGCTGCAGTTTCGTAAGAAGGTATCATCTTTACCTCCAACCGATTTCCTGGAGTCTTTGAAGTCCACTAGATACTCGTTAGGACAACAAGAGGATTGTTTCGAATTCTTGGGGTTCTTGTTGAATACTCTTCGTGAGAAAAACAATAGCAAAATCAATACTCCTGACCGTTCTGCACTGAATTATTCCGTACAGCCCATCTCGTCTTGTGTTTGTAAATATTTTGCTGGAAAAATCCTCACTTGTTTACTTTGTGGTAAATGTTCAAGAAGTACCGAAAACTTATGTGAATTTCTGGAACTTCATCTAGCTTTACCTAATATGACTAATAACCAGTCCGTGCAAAGCTTATTATTAAATCATCTGAAAATGGAATTTTTAACAGGTGATGATCGACTGCATTGTCAAACATGCGCCAAACTAACAGACTGTTATAAGGAAACAAGTCTAGTTGAGGCACCAGTCAATCTAATAATAACACTGATGATTTTAAAACAAGACTCAACCTCTAACGAAAGCAAGAAAGTCTTTGGAAGGTTCGAAATAGATGAACATTTCACCCTAGCAGACCACTATTATAATACCCATGCAATCATTGTTCACTGTGGTTCTGGCGTTGAATTTGGTCATTATTACGCCTTGGTCAAAGACAAAACGGACTGGTTTAAGTTTGACGTTAGTCGTGTCGCGAAGTGTTCTGGCGATGCATTGAATTTATTGGAGCTTTTGGAGACACCCTACATTTTGTTTTATAAGAGAGAGGGCATTGTTAGATCAAGATCTTCAGATGATGTGGTGCTGCAGGTTTTTCCGTGTTTTCCTGCAGCTGAAAAAGCAAATGCGCCACTGGAACCAATGAAGTCGCCCCGGAGCGCCAATTGATTTTTATTGTTGTTTTTGTTGTTGTTTTTTCTGTTGTTGTTTGTTGTTGTTTTTTCTGAGTCTAAAATTTCAACATTCTCGAAGGAAAATAATACTCAAAAAAGAACTTTCTTAGAAATGTGTCACATAGTTAAAAATTCAAATACTATTAATTCCAGGTCAGACATTGAAAGTCTCAGCCTGATTTATACCTATCTCCTTTGCTTAAACAAAGAAAACAAATTTGATAATACTTAATAATTTCAGAACAGAAACCCCGTACCTTCACTCTCTGTGATTTATCATTTTACAGTTCTGTGAAATCTCATTGGCAGCAATGCATTGGTCAGAACAAGAAATTCTGCCAAACTTAATGTTTCGTGTCAATCATGTCTGACTACCTGTTGAGTTCAATTTTCAAATTCATTATTTCATATTATTCGTGTAATCATCTCACATTATTGCAAAATTCTGAATGAATATTACATGTTTTTAACCAATTTTAATCTTGACATACATATATGAGGATCCTCTTTGTTACTTATGTGTTAACTTCATTTTAACCTCACTTTCGTAAGTATGAACACGTTGTCCATAACCGTTTGTTTATTCAATAATTATTGTAGAGTTCCCGATGAAGAGACAATAAACGCTTCGAAAGCTTGAACAGAAAAAAGAGTTTTACAATCTTTCTGCCTCTGACTGCTATACCCGATTCATTCCCTTCGTTATTCCTTAATATATATATATATATATATATATATATATATATATATATATATATATATATATATATATATATATATATATATATATATGTATTTCAATATAAACATGTGTCACAAATAGGATTTCAAGCTTCATAACTTCTATTTATTGTATGCGAGCGCTTTCGACAGCTGGCAGTGCTATCATCTTCCTGGCTCTACTCTTTTTGAGTATTGAAAATATATATAATAAAATATATAATCCATATTTTGTTTTTATAGGTGATTGGGAAAGTATAGATTCAAATAACAGAGTGATAATTAAAAATACTTCTGAATACTACTTACATATGTATACAATCGATCGCTTCAAAAACACTTCACTAACTTTCTTCGAAAGCTTCTGAAAATTCCTCTTTCATATACTCTGTTTCACTATCACTGTCGTCATTTAAATCAATGATGAATTTATTTCCACCGCTCGGTAGCCAGGCGGTTCGACATGGGTGCTTTGTTCACTCACTCGAATTGACTGCCGTGTTGGTCGGTGGTTCAAGCCCCAGTCTGAACGATCGATTTTAACTTACTATTGTCCAACCCGTGTTAGCAAACACACATCAAAAGGTAAGACCTGGTTAATTCTTAGCTCGCACAAGTTTCGACTTCTGAGGGTTATCGTTCTTAGGAGTGCGACAGCTGGTTAACAGAAAAACAGATTTTAAACAGATTGATATGGAAGTGTCCAATCTCCATATAGTCTTTTTTAACTAAAATTAATTTTTTAATCCTTTTCTGCCAGTCTTCTTCGGCAATATTAGATATTTCTTCTTTAACTAGCTCTATTACCTTCTTATCAAATTTTGGAAAATTATTTTTACGCCTGATGCTTTGTTTCAATTTTCCTCAAATCAACTCGATGGTATTGAAAACACAAAAATAGGGGGGAAGTCTCAGTATGGTGTGTCCATACTTTTCAGCAATACTCTCAAGGGCATGAACTTTTTCAAATGTTTTGGTCTGTAAAACTTCAAGTAGTTGGTATAGTTATCTTCAAAAAACAAATTGTTATCCATAAAAAAACTTTGTATTTCATCTTTCCTCGAATTTTTATTCGGTACTATGATGAGCTGTCGCGAATGATAGGAAGTGTTGTCAAGAACTATTACACTATTCGCATCTAAATTTGGGATCAATGTGTTTTCAAACCATTCCTCAAAAATATTAGCTTTCATGTTCTTATGATAGTCAACATTGCAGTCCTCAAGTTTTTTTCCACATAATTTCAAAGAAATCGGAATCCATCCTTCACTTCCTCCGCAATGCACAATGATTAGTCGCGATCCTTTGTTTGCAGGCATGTTAGGCGTACACATTCTTGAACCATCAGTCAACCCTTTCGTTACCGTGTCGTGAGTGTCACACCAAGTTTCGTCCAAATAGCAAATAGAAAATTTGCCGTTGTTCTTGTCTATATTTAATTATTTGTTCTAAGTATTTGGTTGCGCAATTCCATTATTCTTCTGCTTTATATAACTGATTGACGTTTGTTTATTATTTTAAATCTAAATCCTAGTTTCTTTATCCAATTCTGAAGAGTTTTGTCACAGCAGCTCACGTTATGACCGGAAGTAATCAATTTCTTCCTTATGATTTGAATTGTATGTATCTCATTGCTTTTGTAACAGTCGTATATTGCTTTTTTCAATGATTTTATTAGATGAACATCTAAAGTTTTTGGTAATCCCGTATCACATCGCATCTTGCGTTTATAAGGTTTGTTTTTGACTATTTTACGTACAGTTGAGAAAGGAATTTCGGTCAATTCTGATGTTGCTTGTAATAGTTTGTTTACCTCGAAACCAAACTTGAGATGTAGATTCTTATATACATTAAAACATACTCTCTGTGTTTCAATATACAAATGCATCCGAATCTTATTCACTGGTATCTCTTATTCGCATTGTGTACCATCGCTATGGGAATCACTACACTGGAAAAAGTCTGCGTTGTTATCACACTCGTTATTACTATCAGAACTTGTCTAAGGACGGCACATTCTTGACAGATAACAAACATTTTGAGTAATTATAACTGCACCAATATTGAATTTCAACACTCAAATCGCGATCAGTTCTGAACTGAACATTGACAACACAACGAGTATAAACATCCTAGCATTCTATTCGTCAACGTAACATGACTTCAAATTTCATTGTATGACCCTTCAGCCAATCATAAAACTCGGTATGTAAAAATTATCCAATACAAACCGCCAATTCTTCAGTCCACGTGGACTAGTTGGCAGCGGCATTATTTCTTTGTATTGGTTTTTTTTGCCTTTGAGGGCACCGACACCTTTAACTATTCACAATACCAGTTAGTTTGACTAAACCTTCTATTCAAATGTGTGCTAAAAAAGATAGATTGACTGTGTAGTGTGTTCAAGTGAAATGTTAAAATTTTCACAGAAGGTCGAGAATATGTAAATGAAGACGCTCGCTCCAGCACATCAACAACCGATGAAAATGTTGAGAAAATAAAGAACTTTTTCATGAAGAATCGTTGAATCAATATTAGAGAAGTTGTTGACAATGTCGGCATATTGGTTAGCTCATGCCATGCAATTTTTTTGAAATTGTGGCCATGAAGCGTTTGGCAAAGAAGTTCTTTCCAAAATTTCAGAATTTTCATTTTGACCAAAAAAACGGTCGCATGGGCATCACTCGGAAATTGCTCAGATTTGCTTAAAAGGGTCAAGCCAAGTTCGATCCACATGGTAGTACGGTCAATAATGAATATTATCTTGAAGTTATGTGCCGCGTGCAAGAAGTAGGTAGTACGAAAAAAACGTCCTGTATTTTGGAAAACAGTTCATGGCTTTTGCATCACTTGTCATTACTTGTTCGTAATGTTTTGGCCGAAAACAACACCGTAATCATTCCTCAGCCACAGTATTCACCAGATTTGGACCCCTGAGACTTTTTCCTGTTTCCGAAATTGAAGAAACTCATGAAAGGATGGCGTTTTGCAAGATAAAAAGCAAATCGCTAGGAGAGCTCAAGGACATACCCAATAAGTACATCTCAGAACTGTTTCGAGAATTGGAAAAAACGCTGGCATACATGTATTATATCTGAGAAGATAAAATAAAAATTGATGAATAAATAAATATTTTTGCCAAAAATTAAAATTCACCTTATTTTTCAAACTGAGTAGTAATTGCACTTTTTGAATGAAAAGCGCATCTGCCGATGGAAATACTAGTTTTTTATGGAATTATCAAGTAAGATAAGTTCTACAGAAAGTATTCAAAGGAAGTGAAAGTTTTGAATTATATCAACGCTTGCTTCAAATGGTTACATTTCACTTCTCAAAATTTAGATTCCTGAGAGACATAAGTCATTACTCTAGATCAACTGAAATCGCTGGCAATGTCAAAATTTTCGGGAACAAATGAACTAATGCTGAAAGTTAGTTAAGATACCGGCAATGGCAATACAACTTTCCCAAGTTCCAAGTTAGAGATGACATTCCGAAATGCCTCAATGGGGTTAATTTCAATCATTATCATTACTTCTCGAAAAAGTTCAAGAATTGATATTACCACTTTTGGGAACATGTAAAAAAGATTTTCAAGTTAGTTCAGTTCAGATATACCTACGATGAATGATATGTATATATCAATTGTATAGATCCATGAGAAGAAAGAAAAATATACCGATTACAATAATGAAAAAATGAAAGCATAGATTTCTGCAGCAGAATTCAAACAGAACTATTCAAATTTAAAACTCTCCATGGAAATCTCTTCAACGACGAAAGTTAAAGGGAAGATTGAACAGTGGCAGAGTTACATAATGTAGTGACCAATAAATGATACAAAAAAATCGACTCCACCTTGTTAGATTCCGGAAATATACGAAAATAGACGAAAATTTCGAAATTCATTTTGAATCAATCTTCTTTATGCAGGATATTTATTAAACATGCGACAAAAGATTAAGGGACTATTTCTTGGACTATTCTAAGGATATTTTGTGCTCTGGTGATTTTTGATAGGGCGCTTTGTTTCGAAGATACGACTTATGATGCACTGTTTGGAACCTTTGGTGTAGTAATGAATATTACTGGAGCTTTTTCCCAACACAAAATCGTTATTTTTAACACCTCGACATGTGTTTCGATCACCAAGTGATTATCTTCAAAGAGGAAGATTCTGGTGTTTTTGAAATAGGGAGTAGTCATTTTCAACAATTCTTGCAGATTGAAAAACATTACATGTAATTTTTAGTAATAAATTGTTATTGTCGGAATTCTTTTTCGCTCCTTATCTTCGAAACAAAGCGCCCTATCAAAAAATCATCAAAGGACAAAATATACTTTCAATAGTCCAAGAAATAGTCGGAATTTTCCTGAATGATGAATGTTCATTTAATTTCGTATATTGAATCTCCATTGATCACTACTGAGAAGTTATTTTTGTAGAAGTCTTTGAATTTTTAATTCGATTAAATGATTTTGTGGAAAAATTCATTTGAAAACTTAAATTTGTTCAAGTGCTCGCTCACTACTTAGTTAATAAAATGTTCAAACTGATAATCATCTGCATCCACGTAATAATCCAGATGTTTGAAAAATTCTCGCAATTGTCGATTGTTCTATGCAAATCTTCTAAAGATTGTATTTTATAGATTTCACTGATGAGATATACACACAAAATCAAATCAAGGAGCGACAAATCTGATGCCCATGGAGGCCATCCATTACTACTTCTCCAAATTTTTTCTGTGGAAGATATTTCAATTGTGAATAAAATGATTATTGAAATATTCTAATAGAGAGCCCAAGCGGGGATTTCAGGATTTACTGAAGCGCGGCAGATTAATATACAGGGGGATACCTTGTATCCGGTACCTCCACCAAATATGAGCCCCATATATAAGGCCGCCCGTGAAGGATAAAGGATCAGATTAGTAAAAAAAACTGATCATCAGAAATTCGCGAGCGCGTCAGATTAAGGTAGGGTGAGTTAATTACATGCTAAAAAGTGTATATTCCAGTAATCTAACAATTTGAGAGTGACGTAAAGAAACGGAAGGGCAGCAAAGTTGTTAAAAAAAACGTCATTTCAACATTCTCGAGCGTCGAATTTTTTTTTTTTTTATATTGAAGGAAATAATTCAAGGATAACGGAAAATATATAATCTGACGATTTCCGCAAGCCGCAAGCAAAAATTCATCGATAAAGTTTAATGCGTGCAGCTGTGTGATACCTATATTTCCCTCTCCGAGTTTCTATTCCTCTTTCACTTTCTCTCTATCTATTACTCTCTCACTCCGTCCCCACAATGAATTCTGTTGCCATGAAGCCTCACAGCTGATCACAGAGACTCGTTCGTGATAAGATGAAGGTGATGATTGATTATTTAAATTTTTTTGAGCTTTTTTAAAAAAGTATTTTCTTATAAATACAAGTATTCTACTTAAAAAACGTACACTTATCTATTTGCATGCTATTTCCTAAGTTTTTCAATTAATTAAGTTCAATGAATTAAAACAAATAAAAAAATAAAATTGTTTTTGTCAGATTAGGCGAATCCCTCTAGATAATCGTCAGATTATGAGACAGCACGTCTAAAACATAAAGATGAACCATATACATCTCAATCTGACGCGCTGGAGTATTTCAAAATGACGAATTTTTTTGCACATTATAATAATGACCGCGAGTTTGAGTTAGATCGCAATCGTCAGATTATTGAATAAGAGCTTTTTTTTGTTGCACTTAACCCCCTTAGAAAATCTGACGCGCTCGATTAAATGTTTTTTCTTTTCACTTTTAACCCTTACGTACAACCACCCGCATCATGCAAGCGATCAGATTAACATACGGACATTATTAAAAATACGTAGGACATTGATGCTATCAATATCTGACGCGCTCGAGTATGTCCATGCAACAGTATTTTTTTACATATTCAAAAATGTATAGCCGCTTCCCCCACCGATGAAAAGGTATAAATAACATTTTTTCTTCTTATCATCTAAGCTTTGCAACCTAATATGTCTCTATGATGCTCGAGTAAATCCCCATTTTGCATCGTGGGCTCCCCTATTATTCGTGTAATTGGAATGTAACAATATTCAATTAAAGAACCAGTCCACATTAAAATACTATATGGATTTTGTTGTTGCTCAACATCCCCTGAAACATTAATCCCTAAAGAGATGGGATGAAATCAAAGGATGCAATCTTGCCAGGATCACCCTGAGCGACCCTGGTAAGCTGGCACCGAAGAAATATCTGGCGATGACCAGAAATAATCTACGCTTAACAGTAGGATTTCTGACTGGCCACTAACAACTGAGGAAAAACTTCCATATTATGGGGCTAGTGGACACACCTCTATGCAGGATGTGTGAACAGGAAGATGAAACTATCAGGCATGTCCTATGCGAGTGTCCAGAGTTATCGTCAATAAGAGAGTGTGTGTTCAGCGAGTCTTGGCCTACACCTGCAGATATAAAGGAGATGCCTTCCAGTGAACTGTCCACCTTCCTGGAAAGGACATGATGAACGATGACCTAGGAGGACAACTCCTCAGGAGGGTGTACAGTGGGTCACATGTGGCCTAAGTGCTGTGGGCCTACACTCACCCTCCCTACTCTATAGATACAGATCCCCTGAAACATTTCAAGTTATATTTTTATTTGTTTATTGATAAGAAGTATGTCACCCGGTATTTATCTGTTATCGAATTTGGGATATACGGAATTCGCATCGTTGTTCGTTTTCAATATACAATATACATCCATAGTAATTTCATGAACTAAACCCTACGATTTGATCTTCACAGACTTTATTTTCAAAAAATATATCACGATATGTTTCGCTATCACAGAAAAGTGAAGACCGAATCGTACGGTGCAGTTTATGAAAAAAAAATTGAATTTAGTTCTCAAAAACACTTGGAACGTTGACAGTGGCATATAATGGTTGTACTCAGAGTCAGAAAAATGTTTGTAAGTGGTAGAAGCTTTTCAGAGAAGGCCGAGATGTGAACGACGGCTCTGGCCCTAGACGACCCAGTACATCAACAACCAATGAAAATATTGAGAAAGTAAAGAAAATTGTTATGGAGAATCGTCGAATCACTGTTACAGAAGTTGCTGAGGATGTCGGCTTATCGGTTAGCTTATGCCATGCAATTTTTTCGTAAAATTTGGGCATGAAGCGTGTGACAGCGGAGTTCGTTCCAAAATTACTGAATTTTTACCAAAAATACCGATTCATGAGCATCGCTCAGAATTTGTTGCTTAAAGGGGTCATAACTGTTGACAAATCATGGGTATATGGTTATCACATCGAAAGCAAATTCAAATCGTTCCAATGGAAGAGAGAGTCAAGATCAAAAAGCACACGCCAAGTTCGATCAAATGTCAAGGTTTTGCTCACTTTTCTATCACCATGGCGTTGGGCATCAGAGGTTCTTGCCACATGGTCGTACGGTCAATAAGGAGTGTTATTTTGAAGTTATGTGCCGCTTGCAAGGAACAATACGAAGATTTGAAGACAAAATGTGAAAAACCAGCAGCTATTTTTATAAAGTACTTTTCTGGTTTTTCACATTTTGTCTTCAATCGAGGACCGCCTTAAATTAATTTTCGATAGTAAATACATTGTCACATTATAAATAAAAAAATATCAACATGAAAAAATACAAACATTCTGATTAAAAATACATATGTATAAATAAAAAGTTACGAAAGAAAGTCATGCATAGGAAGGAATATACTATTCATTAATGAATCCTTCAATCGTCTTTTGAATATATTTATCGAACCACCATATTTAGTTTCTTGTGGGAGGTCATTAAAACAATCTACTCCTTTATAAAATAAAGAATTATGTGTACTATTTTTTTTATATTTTTCAACTTTTATATTGCTTCTGTTTCTAGTATTATGCCCATGTATTTCAGCCACATGAATTAATTTATTCTGTAGATATACAGGTGAATATCCAATTTTGATTTTAAAAATAAAAATTAGTGTTTGGTACTCGAAGAGTTTCTTCACTGGTAGTCATTGAAGGGTTTGAAACATATTTGCTATGAGTGTTATCCTCGAACATAGCACGATTCTGCATCATTTGTAGTCTGTTTATTTCATTTTGATTGAGAAAAAAACAAAATGGTAGAACAAAAATTCAAATGTGGAAGGATTATGGAGTTGTAGACTAATAATTTAGACTTCAGACCACTGGTTCATATATGGAGAACATCTTCTTAAATAGTTGATTATGTAAGCTATTTTTTTGATAATTTGATCAGCATGTTCCTTGAATTTCAAGTTGCTGCCAATACCAAACCAAATACACGAATTTGTTTACCTTCTCTGTATTACTGTCATTCAATTGTAGGAGTAGGTTTTCATTATTATGATATCTATGTTTCCCTAATAACATCCATTTTGTTTTATTTACGTCCACCTTCAGCAAATTTGCAGAGCAATATCTATACACCCTTTCAAGAGTAGCGTTTATAGTATCAACACACTTATGTACATCTTCACTACTACAGTACAGTAGAGTATTGTTGGCAAATAACTTAATTCTAAGAGGGATTCCTTGAAGAGGTCAAAATAGAAATTGATGAATGAAGAAATATTTTTGTGAAAAATAAAAATTCACCTTATTTTTTCAACATAGTAGTGTTCCAAATGCGAACCAAATTAATCTGCAGAAGGAGATTATGGTAAAGGCAAATAAAGTCTGAGAAAAATTGACAAACTGATTTATTTCACTGCTAGGAACCTGCTGGTTTAAGTTTTAAATTTAATTTGTAATGATTGTATCTTGGTTATTTGTTAGGATGAATACATGTATCTTGAACTAATAATATGTTTGAAAACCGATTTGATCTTAAATAAAATACTTTCATTTTGAAAGAATACCTACTTAGCAATTGTCCAATAGCATTTGATGATTCATTCACATCCTAATCGACGCAAAACATATGTAATTTTAATGATTTCTACCTAAGAATCTTCAATGTGCAGGCAATGACTATTTGTTATACCCCTCTGTCTTCATACCTGATTCATTCCTGACGAATTAAATTATTCAACACATGAATTAATATGTGTTATCTCCTCCAATGTTATTCCTGTATGAACTATCTTTCGAAATGCCTTCATTGTCGAATGCTTCATTTCCTTCAAGTAATTTCTAGATGACTGACAGAATCACGGCTGATTAGGGTTACAACCGATATTCAATATAAAGTGAACATTGTAAACATGAATATTGATTGTCAAACCTTCAACGGCAATATACATCCTCGTGTAGCCGACAGTCATCCCAGTCTGGAGATATGCAAAATAGAGGCTTTGTATACCCCTACAATAACGACACAGAAGTATTGTGCGAACCAGAGATTCACTCCGTTGTTTCCCTGAAAGCCAGACACTAGAGTGGCGTATCAGATTGAGCGTCGCTTCCTCGGAAATTCCGGAGAATTCTTCCATGTATCGTGACATTACGAAGGTCATTTTGAAAGGCATCGTGGTAGGCCATCTGGAGAGCCGTGAAATCAATACAAATTTTGTGTAGTGAAAGGAATTCAAACTTATCGATGGCTGAAAGCCTCTAATACTCTAGGCATATTCTATTATTAGCTGAAAGAGAATTTTGTCATCTGAACCTGATATATGGTACCTATATATCATACATGTGATAGCTTGAAAATGAAAAACACGCTTCACAAGTTCTTAGATCTATGTATCGCAATTGAATCACCAATATTTTATACAGGGTGTTTATTAAACATGCGGAAAAAATCAAGCGACTATTCTTTGACTGTTCTAAAGATATTTTGTCCTTTGATAATTTCTGATGAGGCGCTTTTTTTCGAAGATACGGAGCGAAAAAGAAAAAAGAATCCAATCTACTGCTCGTCGACTTCCGAACTCTTTCAAAAACACCAGGATCACTTACGTGACATAGTATTCAAATTGAATGTCCGCAACCGTTTGTAGTGATCGGAATGTTGTTGATAGGTACCAACGGAATTGTTTCATTTATTGGGGACATCACGTAGACTATATAACGAAAAAGCTATCTAAACACTGTTATATTCTATAGAATCTTAGAAAAACTGTTCCTCTTATCACCTCACAAACCACAAGAGGAGACTAAATCATCTATCGGTAACATATAAGACAGATGGGTATCCGCGGCTAAGGTAAACATTGGAGACGGGTGTGGGTTAACCAAATAAGCAAATTTCAAATAGATCTTAATGGGCGCCAGGTAAATTTAATCCTCCAGATACCCTAAGTAACTCACAATATCAATAACTTACCAATTAATATTGGAAATAAATGATAAAGATCCTCAATATGATTTTTTCAGTAAACCTAACTTACATGGATTAACCGACAACGCTTCCAAGACAACAATGCGATATTCACACTACTACGCGATGTTCAAATGTAAATACAAGAGCGCGGTGTATGTAACCACGAATTCAATCAACCATAAATTACGGTAGTAACGACGCTTAAAAGAAAACTACAATACGCCAAGTAAAACTGCCACGAAAATTGAGTAGGTGTGGGCGAAATCGTAAATACTAGTATTGGAAGGTAAGACAATCTCGTTTGCGTCGCGTGAGCTCAGGCGTAGGCGCATCGGTGTCAACAAGCAATCGTGAAAGGAAGAAAATACCTCAATTTCCGTTTCACAAATGAATCACTATATCAATCAGGTATCAATAAACAAACACTATATCAATAAACGATAAACAAACACTATATCAAACAGGTATCAATAAACAGAAGGGCAAACAATTATTTAAATTACTCGGTAATACACAAATATTCAAATAAACCAAGTATACCTTGCGTGCTCCTTTTGGGCCACCCGGTATATGGTGGTAGGCTACCCCGTAGTTCGACGGGGGTGGTTCACTCTGTAGTACGGCGGAGATGGATCGCGCTGTAGCACCGCAAAGATAGATCAACCTTTAGCACCACCAAGATAGATCACCCTGTAGGGCACAACAATCTGGACCAGTAATGGATCACCAAATAGGACCCCAAAAAAAATAAACCCTACGAAAGGAAATTCTCAATCAGAATCAGATAAAACCAAAGTGAAATTCAACCCCATTCAATAGGGACTAGTCGATACTCCTGGTATATTTTCATTAAGAAAAGTAGCAAGATAACAAGAGTATATTTTTGGGTGCCCTGTATAATCATATAACCCGTAAAAAAAATCAAGAAAATTGAATGAGTGTTGAAACCTCTCTTCAAAACTAATATTCAGTTGAATTACAACGATGGGATCAAAAATTACTCAAATCATTAAAATCACATTCAATGGTATAATTCTCACCCTGGCCAAGGGGTTTTCTATACGTTTTCTTCGTGTGCGGTGCTCTGCACGGAAGTCCTATTGGGACTTGATGAGTGACTAAGGGCCTTCTGTTTCTTATGAATCTAGGGACGAGAAACGAAGGTTGTAGAATTGAAGAGATGATACCATAGCTAAGACCACATGAAAGATGCGATAGTGATTCAGACATACCTGATTTCGGAAATCCTTCCCCCTGGCACAATGAGTTCGGTAACCACCACAAATCCTCAAAAGAGTTTACGTTTCAGACTGCAAATATCCACACCAAAATGACCAATCAGTTTTCCACTATACAATCCTGACTTGTGGAAATAATTCCCGTGAAGGATGGCACAAATACAACCATATATATCCTACTAATCAGTCTGATGGTACACTTGAACTCTCTCAACCAAGCTCAACGAAGGTCAACCCCGAAATTCCGAGAGACTGCCACACCTGACAGCTAACCAGTTGTTGCCACAGAATGTCCAATCTACACTACAAGCACCAAGGGGGCGCTGTGCACAACATCATAAATCTATCAATTCCTCCACAGCCACTCGAGACATCATCAAGGCCATGACCGAATAACTTTTTTCGAGATCAATTGCCCTAACACCAAACTGATATTTTTGCACTTGACGCGCGTTTCGCCAACAAAGTTAGCATCCTCAGGAGAAGAAAATTGCAAAAATATCAGTTTGGTGTTAGGGCAATTGATCTCGAAAAAAGTTATTCAACTTTCACACCAAAGGTTTCAATCTCATCGTCAAGTCCATGACCCATCAAAACTCCTTCTCAAAGCAATGCAACCCTAAAACAACCCTTGACAATTTGAGTAACCGATCAATCCCTCACCCGTGAACAACTGTAGAACTAGTTTGGTTGTAGGTCGTCGGAACGACACTACGAAAGTTCGTCAGATGTCAACCAACAGCTGTCTTATTGAATGTTTACAAAAATATTGACTCCAACCTATTTTCAACTATTTACCGATCCTTATTCATGTCATGGAATAGAAACATATAAGGTAAGTCGCCACATCTTTCCCATTTAGTACGAATATTTGAACATTCATATTATGCAGAATATTTACCGAAAATATCAAACAGTATTCAGAAACCCAGAGTTAACTAATATTGTTTTCCAGGCGATATGACTCTAATATGTAAGTAAACCTTCTGGAAGTGATGAAAAACAATCTATGCAATAAATATTCTTGGAAAGGTACAGAGAATAAGGCAGACAACGGCTGAAAAATTATAGGTGAAGAAAACTGAGAAAAATACAATAACAACTATTTCAACCTAGCGAGGAATTTCGGATTTCCAACGTCGAATGCGAAGTGAATGGTAAGTACTGGTCACGGCAGTTAGTCAGGGAGCATACATATATTCTTGTACATTTCAGGTATGGTTTTCTATGGAACGGAAGATTCCCATTACTATGATGTTAAATGAATAAAATCAACTTGTAACTGAATTACATTGTTAACATCCTCTGAATAAACATCTTAAAAGGGTAAGGTAGTGTTTTGAAAGGTCACATAGCAGCAGTTTTGATCTAGTGCTAAATTGAAACGTAACACTCTGAATAGCCTGTTCTGTTCTGTTTAAAATCTGTTTTTTCCGTTAACCAGCTGTCGCACCCCTACGAACGACAACCCTCAGAAGTCGAAACTTGTGCGAGCTAAGGATTAACGAGGTCTTACCTTTTAACGTGTGATTCCTAACACTACTCAATTACTACTATGCATATGTTCACTCCACCCTCAATTATTACATCATTCGTTATGGAAATTCAACCAGAATCAATGAAGTATTAGTTTTCCAAAAGAAAATCCTAAGAGTTATGACTTTCAATTGTCCCAGAAACCCATGTAGGGATTTATTCTCGAATCTCAAAATTCTAACAGTCAGCTCATTATATATACCTAACTGTGTATCATATGTGAAGTCACACGATGAAAACTTCACAAACAGAAAAGATTTGAGTCGAGCTACAGGATATAATCTTCGCGAAAACCAGATATCGATTCTATTCCATCACTCATCTATTGTTTCAAGAGGTCCTCACATTATGTCAATAAAATTATATAATACTCTTCTTATCGACATTAGAAACCTCACAAGTCTGAATTCATTCAAAAATGAGGCAAAATTGATATTACTCAACAATCCTATTAAGGAGTACTTTAACCTATACTAATCGATCTATATCCACATCATACATTTATTATATCCAATGTATTTTTTAATATGCATTTCAATCTGTATGTGTGAACAATTCGCTTTTTTTCTCTTTTATTGTTATTTATTTTAATGTTATTCTATCATAAGAAACTTTGCAATGCGTATTTTTATGACGCATCTGACGCATTTCTATGTTTATTTGTATAAACCTGGAGAAATAAAGAAATACTACTACTACTACTATTTTTTATTACTTGGTAGGTCCAGTATAGTACACTTTACTTTTATTTCGGCTACGTTATTAATTTTAAAATTATCAATATTGTTATTGTCGAATTTTTTTCGTCCCGTATGATCGAAATAAAGCGCCCTATTATCAAAAATTATCAGTAGACAAAATATCCTTAGAATAGTCCAAGGAATAGTCCCGTATTTTTTGCCGCATGTTTAATAAACACCCTGTATATGGGTCAGCAATCAGAAAAGTCGTTATGAAGCGCATTTACCTGACATAAATTATGTAAACGTTTAATTGTTGGAATGAGAAGGATTATTACTTTAAAATTTTCACCATAATTGGATTGTATTGACGTGAAGATTAGACGTTTTTAAATATCTCTCAGGTTCTGAAAACTACCTTTCAGAACCAAATAACCTTTCAGCTGAGAATCAACTGAATTATACGACAAAATTTCCATCACATTGCCTAGGGAATTAATACTGCGTTAGTAACAGCCTCTTGAGTACATATGACACGTCATAATATAGTTGTAAATAAAAATATAATAAATAAGTAATATGATAAAATAAGTACTATGCAAATCACATTGGAATTTTTAAAACAATATACAGGCATAGCAACAGATAGAATGAAACATTTACAGCAAATCTTTGTAAAAACCTTATAAACAGATAACACTGGAATCATTCAGGAATTTGAGTTTGTCAGGAATTTGCTTGATTTTCAGTGGGAGCTCTTCTCCTCTTATTTGAGTCGGAGACAGCAAAGAGTTGTTTTACCCTCGGGCGAAAAATCAGAATTATTGCCTTTAGATATCGGAGTTCCTCAAGGGTCTGTCCTAGGACCAATAATTTTCATTGTTTTTATAAACGGTCTACCAAAATACCTGAACGCAGATGCAGCTATTTTATATGCGGATGACACGACCATTCTGAATGTTGCCCAAGAGGTCGAGGAATTAACTGTAAAAAAATCTGAAACAGTAGCGAGAGCCACCAATTGGTTTACAGCAAACAATTTTAAACTAAATACTGAAAAAACAAACGAGTTACTATTCGGAAAATCTGATCAACAAAATAGCGTGAAATTATTAGGCATCCATATTGACACTAACTTGAATTGGAAAAAACATTGAGAAATTAGCAGCAAAATTGAATAAAGTAGTTTATCAAATCAGAAAACTTACAGAATTCACCACTTTTGACACGACACTAACATACTACTACAGTAACTTCTATTCGGTCTTTTCTTACGGCCTTTTAATTTGGGGTAACTCTTCAGATAGTGAGAGAATATTCAAATTGCAGAAAAAAGTCATACGAATAATAGCTCAAGCTGATTTCAAGGACCACTGCAGACCATTATTTAAAAAATTAAATATATTAACTCTACCATCAGTTTTTATATTACAATGCGTGATGTACATTAAAGAAAATGAGAATTCACTATCTCTAAATTCATCATATCACTACTACAACACCAGAAATAAAAATTTATTGAGTATTCCCTACCATAGAATGAAAACAACTCAGCAGCCAACAAATTATACTGCTCTGAAACTTTTCAATAAATTACCAAATGGACAAAAAAATGCTCCGATAAAAAGATTTAAAGCTGCAGTTATGGAAATTTTACTGTATAATGCTTTCTACAATCTCGACGAATTTTTTGACTTTTCTTTTGATGAAATACAACCATAATCCACTGAAATTGTTAATAATTTTGTTGAAAGTTTCTCAGATACTGTAAATGTCATGTACTGTTTGTCACTAAACTATATGTCGTTTACTTTTTCAATGTTTTACACTGAATCTACGTTCTATACATATACTTATACCTCTGTTATGACAACCTTAAATGTACTTTATACATACTTGGGCTAATAAATTATGATTATGATTATAACTTGATTGTATCATAATATGATGTAGTCTGGTTCACATGTACTCGATTTAGCTCTTTATGGTGACATTTTTCAGCCCTGTCCAAAAATTACGACCAAGGTGTCATTCGATTCGTATTTTTGCCTAGAAAGTTTAAGGAAAGGTCCGAAAACGCGCCGATAAAAATTACAAAAGTTATAAACAATTAAGTGAAAAAAAAAGTTTTTTCTTAATATCTCGGAAAATTTTCAAAATTTTGGAAATTTGAAAAAAGATTTGAAAAGATCAATGAATTTGCTTGAAGAAAGTTCCGACTTCCGAAACTGTATCTCGATTATTTATAATTTTTACAGACCCCTGAAAATAGAACCAAAAGCGAGTAGTCTGGCTTCCGCGCGCCTTTCCTCACTCTGACAAACAAAAAAAAAAACAAAACAAAAAAAATTATTTAAACATATTAAATGTAAATATTGAGGAATGAAAAAATTCATGTGATGTTGAGATACATCAATAAACAATAATCCGCAGTCAAAAAAATTTTATCCCAATTTTAACGGTAATTATAAATTTGTTGATTAATAACTTTTTCTGAATTGAAAGTTAATATAAAAATCCCTATGGTTATTAAACTAAAACCCTGGCATTTTTTTCCTTTGGTGAAGTTATCCCCAATAAGCAAAAAATAGATTACCGTTGCCAAAATTTAAAAAATGTTATTTTCTATTTTTTCATTAACAATTGAAAATCATAATTTTATAAAAAATACATTACATTACATCATGATTTTTAGAAAAAAAAATGGTTTCTTAAACAAATTTCTTTGTTGCTAAAAATGCGTTTGTTAATTAACCAAATATTACCCAAAACTGAACTTGGTAATACTTCCTAAATGAGTGTATATGTGTTGCTATTGTTGTTGGAGGTAAAGGTATAAACAGGAATTTTAAAGTAATTTAAAAATATGTGAGCATCGGAAATTTAAAGAAGGTTAGTGAGTAAACTCATTAAAATTAAATTAACAGAATGAGTGATTGCTTCATTTAATTTTCTTAAACTCCATACAAATATGACAATAAGTGAATGTTAATGATCCTACAACTACTAAAAGTGCAAGTAATAAAATCCTTATGATTTATTGTTACATGACACGAAATTTATGTTGAAAAGACTTAAAAAAATTTCTTTTTTTAATAAATAACGATCAATAATTAAATAAATAATAGGACTACAACTTTAGTAAAAGGCTTAAATTGTTGATGAATACATAATGAACAAAAAATACTTGAAGCATATTTATCATAACTGCAATAGTTTGAAAGTTATTATAATTATAAAAGCGAAGGAGCGAATGAAAAAGACAAGTATCAAGGTATCACAATATTAAAAGTTTTATAAAAAATAAAATAGATAAAAAAACACATAGTTACTTTTATTATAGAACAAAGTATTGAAAAAAAAATTAAAAAAATAATTTGTTAATAACGAAAATTTTCTTTAATAAACAATCAAAAAAAGAATAAAAAAAAGTTTTTTCAAAACCTTAAAGAACGATAGAATTTATGATTAAAAAAAAAGGTTCCTTAATTTAATTATTTAGTTGCAAAAAATGATTGTTAATTAACTTTTAGCAACAGAAAAATTTTTTTCAGAAACCATTTTTTTTGGTAAAAATCATGATTTTTTCCAATTAACATAATGCAAAAAAAAATTCGAATTGCTTAAAAACAATGTATTTGTTTATAATAAATTTATTAACAATAGCTGTAAAAAATTTAAAAAAATATTATTGATTAGTTTTTAGCCATGAGACATTGAAACAATAAAAAAATAAAAAAAAAATTGTAATGTATTTTTTATAAAATTATAATTTTCAATTGTCAATAAAAAAATAGAAAATAACATTTTTTTTATTTTGGCAACGGTAATCTATTTTTTTGCCTATTAAGAATAAACATTTTTTGACTGCGGAATATTGTTTATTGATGTATCCCAACATAACATGAATTTTTTCATTCCTTAATATTTACATTTGATTAGTTTAAATAATTTTTTTTGTTTTTATGTCAGAGTGACGAAAGGCGCGCGGAAGCCAGACTACCCGCTTTTGGCTCTATTTTCAGGGCTCTGTTAAAATTATAAATAATCGAGATACAGTTTCGGGAGTCGGGACTTTTTTTACGCAAATTCATTGATCTTTTCAAATCTTTTTTCAAATTTCCAAAATTTTGAAAATTTTCCGAGATATTAAGAAAAAACTAAGGCCCCATTTTTTTTTCACTTAATTGTTTATAACTTTTGTAATTTTTATCGGCGCGTTTTCGGACCTTTCCTTAAACTTTCTAGGCAAAAATACGAATCGAAAGACACATTGGTCGTAATTTTTGGACAGGGCTGAAAAATGTTACAAAAAAAGTACTTGTGAACTAGACTAATGAATTCACTCAAAAAATCAGACTATATTCTAATAACCGGATAGATTTGTATTTCAAACAGCTCTTTAGAAGAAATATATGGATAGTGGCAAAATGTAAAGGACTAATATCGGAGAACACCTCAAACTACATCACCCGATCGACACCATTGACATTTTTCACATTCCAAAACTATTTTGACATCTGTATATCAAGTTTTGAAATGTACTGAACCGAAAAATAAACTGTAAGTTACATCAACTGTTTGGCAATTCTGAAGACGGAAACAGATTGTAGCCTCCAAAACTTCAATATAAGTGTATACAATTTCTTAGCTCGTTTTGGGATAGGCAGAATGATCAAATACGACAAGTTACTGATAAATAGAACATTTTTCTTTGTGGAAATCACTTTGAATTTACGCAGTAACTTATCGGGTGAACTAAAAAATTTTGACGTTCCTCTCGAAAAGATCGATGAAAATCTCTGATTTCCTCCACAAAAAATAACTTTTGTTCAATAAAGAGGCTATTTTGAACACGTTTCTATAATGCATGACAGGATGTTGTCCCTCTTTGTTATTGAACACTTCATCTTAAGTACATTTGTCACTATCAAAAACATTATAAATATAACAGTTAAAAAAAAAGTATACATACACTGTTGCCCGATAATGAAAAATCTGTTTTTTCTAAATTAAAAGGGTTATATTTTTAGGAGTGACTAATTTATGGGAATGCAAGTTTATGACTTCCTACTAATCCATGTTCATACAAAAAAAATGTGGGAATATTCCAAAGAAAGGAAGGAAGCAATCAATTTGAAAAAATTGACTCTATACACAGATGTGAAGATCATGCAAAGAAGTAAATTTCAGATGCAAACCGGAAGAAAATGACCTCTTGAAACAGCGGTTTTCATATATACATTGTATTACATGAAAGAAAAATACTTTTGAAACAAATACTTTTATATGAAAGCTGAATTATACATTTTTTTGTATCAAGATGGAGTAGTAGAAAGCCAAAAGCTTTTTGATTTTTCTATTTTCAAAATTGCTGTTTCTTGTGCTTTATATGGGATATTGAGAATTGGGTCCATAAAAACAAACACCTGGAAAATAGCTCTGAGATATATCTGGCTGTGAGAGTTAACACCCTTTTGAACTTTTTGATAATTCTGAAGAATCGAAATGTCGAGTAAAGGTAACGACTTGAGAAGTCAAAGGAGGATGATCTGAAAGTAGTCTCACGTAATTGGAAAATATTGTATTCTAAGAAAATCATTTTGAGATTCAGAAAATACCTCAAAAACTAATACAGATTTCTGTTTTGCGAAATCCTGTTTTCAAAAATGAAACTGTCCGAAGCATTTCTATGTCCCAAATAGTGGGACCACCCTATTTCTTTCTTTCTTTCTCAGATTATTTGTCTGAATGTGTAGAAGTGGAAAACCTGAATGGTTTTTCCTAAAGCACAATCTCTTCTAAAAAGTGCTCCCTTTTCAATTCAACAGGGGTTTTCTTTTATGAGATTTCTTTCTATTCAAGAATACATACGGAAAAAATTTTGAACTACTGCGCTCCAAAATTGAGAAAAAGTATACGTTAAACTCCCCTGTTTCTTTACAATAGTTGATCGACTTTAATGAGTATGAGGGTCTTCGCTCAAAATAATTATACAACTGCATGACAGACTATAAAAGATGAAGGTTCAGTAAAATCGCTCATAAATTAAAGAAAGATTACAATAAATAATAATTCACACCTCTTATGAATTCTCGTGAAAACTGTCATCATATACAGAAAATTTAACTCCAGGATTACGCATATTATAAATTAATAATAACTACCGACATTCATTAACGACACAATTGAAACCACCACATCCTTCAGATTCTCTAAGCCACAAAACAGCAGAATCAACCAACCAAATTTGGGAAATGTAATAATTCACCAAGTGATGTATGTAGTCTGTAGACAACTGACCTGTTTACATAGACTGCATCGTAGTTAGGCAGAATAATGAACGACTCCCAACTGTCGTCAACATCAACAATGCATGACAAGACGCATTGCCACGCCATCTGTTGCATATCAATATACCGGGTTCATTAAGGCGAGATAATAGAGAACAAAAGATATTTTCGAGGCTGTAATTTGTTAGAAAATTCACCGAGGGTTACTCAAATTAGAAACTAGTAGTAGTGCGGAAAGTTATTTGTGTGCATATACATACACCCCTTGAATTTCGACTCTAGTGATATCCTATAGCTCTATAGTGTACTTATTACGAAGAGTACCCGTTTGTAATTGTTTATTCTAAGTAAGGGCCTTTAACTCCATCTATAAGAAATATAAAGAGAGTACTGGGAAAACATACACGAAAAAGTCTTTTTAAAGGGGCCGTTCGAGAAGAGAACTGAACAACTGCCTTAACCCATTTTATACCATCATACTCATTTGAGTACACTTTGAAATTGAATTTTTTGCCGCGACATTTATTGACAAAATGCAGACGTTTCGAACCGGTGTCATTAGCTGCACTGTAAGTTCATAGTAGAAACCTAGTTTTCCGTTAGAATTACCCAAAATAAAATAATAACGGTCATATTCATAACCGCAAAAATTATGAGTATTGCATCACTGTTTGTTTAGTGGAGATACAAAGTGAATTGTTGTTCTATTTGTGAATATCCGTGATAATTGATGAAAAATGTAAGTATAAGTTACTTTTAGATAGCTAGATAACAAAAAAAATTTTTGTCTGGAATTCCAGACGTTGTTCTTTTCATGTGTACTCATATGAGTACATTGGGCAAATAGTGCTTAGTTTCACTAAGTTATTATACTTTTTTCAGTTGTAATGGATCCGAGACCACGAAGTTTCAATGCAATAAACACCTCAAGATTTCATGGAAAACGCTATAAAACTTTAGGAACTACTCTATAGTCCATTCATAATTTGTTGATAGCTCACTGCAAGTTTGACCCTCATTAGAGAACTGAAATACAGAGAGGACAGCTAATATGATATAATAACAAAAACCAAACTAAAACTGGCAGTTTAAGATGTTTTCGACTAACCCACCTTGTATCTGAAGAAATGCAATACAGCTATAAAACTTTTAATCCGATTATGTAGGTATTTTGAGTGGAAATGAGTGACCAGTGTCGTAGAGTATATGATTAAAACATTAGTTACTTTAAATAAATAAATACAATTAATATTCTTAAACTGTAGGTACTGTAAACTGTATTTTTATTTTAAAAAAATTTCTTTATTTTATTCAAAAATAATAAGTTACTTGCAATTTGTAAAAGATACATTTATTTAATTAATACCTATTTTTAAATGATATAAACTGCGATTACTTACAAAACTATTCAAATTCAAAATAAACAGGATCATCTTCGGAATCCGAGTCGTCTTGCAGGTTAATAATTAGCGGTTGTGTCTCTACAGTCGCATCAATTATATTGTCAAGATCCCACATTTTTTGTTCTTCTTCTATTGCATGTCTTACTGCATCTCGCCAATTTTGTTCTGTAATATGTTGTAAAGACTCATATAACAATTCACGTACAGCTTGTATTTTATATGACGTATTTTTTCTAGCCACATAGCTTTTCATTTGTGCCCAAATGAGTTCAATTGGATTTAATTCGCAGTGGTAGGGTGGAAGTCTGAGGACTGTGATGTTTCGTCTTTCCGCCATTTTGTCAACTACGTATTTCTTGAACTTAGATTTGTGTTGCCGGGCAATTTTTAAAAGTTCTGCTTTAACCATTCCATCTTCGTAAGGCAGGGACTTATTCCGCAGCCAGTCAATGATATCCTGTTTCTTCCACGCAGTCGTTGGAAGTCTTTCAACTAGTCGTGAATGATAAGGTGAATTATCTAATACTATAATTGAGTTTGGTGGTAATGTTCAATCATCTGCTCAAAATACTCTTCGAAAACATCAGCTGTCATCTCCTCGTGATAGTCTTTTGTGCTTTTGGATTCAAATTCCAACAAATCATGCTTAGCAAATCCTTTTTCACTGCCAATGTGAGAAACTATTAATCTACTGCCTTTACCAGAGGGTAGGGAAATACCAGTAGACCAACCTTCCATAAAGGCTTGCCTAGAGCTTGATATATTTTAATCTGTCCAAATTTTTGTGAGAGTATGACCTGCGTTTACCCACGTTTCGTTCTGATAGTAAATTGGCCTTCCTTCAGCCCGAAATTTTCGTATAGATCTTAGATACTTTCTTCTCCAACATATTATCTCTTCCCGGTCAATCAAAAGTGATTTTCGGTCTGATTTCTCCCACCGGAAATTTAATTCTTTTAAAACTTGCCACAATTTGGTTCGTCCGACATTAGGCAAATCCGGGTCGTCTCTAACTTCTTGTAAAATTTTGTTTAAGTTGGGTATTTCTTTTTTGTAAAAAAATTCGTGAATTTTCCTTCGAATACCATTTTTAGCAAATTCATCAATTTCAATAGGTTTTCTCCTCCTCTTTAAGTATTCGTTTGTATTTGGGTTAGCTATACCTTTTTTTTTCTTTCTGATAGGAACCTATATATTGTTGACTCCCATACGCCCGTCATGTTGGCACAACTCTTGATTATGTTCTGAACAGTGTTTGTGGGATTCTGAGAAACCAGAGCATCGTGAACGTTCAAAACAATAGTCTTCTCTCTTGGTGAATAGACAGACTTACTGACTGTACGCAACAGTACCGGTGTAAAACTTGATGATGTTGATGATGATGACGAAGCCATCGCAAGCAATCAAACAAAACAAGCAGGAACGAAAGGTACGTATATGTTTGTAGGAATATGAAAAAAAGTTACTCACGCACTGCACAAAATTCGCAAAATAAATATTAGAGACGTTAATTACTGCCGTAGACGCCGAAACACCAACGAGCCGTAAATTAAATGCGATTAAAAAATGTACTAAACCAAAAATTATTTTCGTTCGTAACAACTTCACCCTTTCAAGGCAAGTTTCGAATATAAACTGAAGCTTTATATTTAATGAATTAACACCTCAGGAACCTCCGCCTATGATTTTACGAGTTTTACGACCGTTTTATGACTTGGGCCCTCATTTTGTGCTATCGACAAATTATGAACGGACTATAGATCACATTGATGATGGGAATGAAGTGGATATTGTAATTATACCTCCAGAACCTGATTTCCTCACTGATGTTGAAGAATTCGATGAAGACGATTTTCAAAATGATATTTCACCAAGAGATATTCCTGGTGACATAGAGATATTATCACAAAATGATGAATTTGATTGCAGATATGACAGTGAAAATGAAATTCCTTTCGCAAGATTATATAATCAAGGATACGACAGTGAAGATGATATTTCTTTGACCATATTATACCAACGGCCACTATCTAAAAACCACAACATTCCAGAAAAAAATACTAAATGGACTAATACTTAAGTTGACATAACTATGAACAAATCTAATGTTCACTTATTTCGCGAATCTCAAGTGAAAGCTAAGCTATCAGATCTAAGCCCAGTTGAAATTTTTGAAACATTATTAGATCAAAATATCATTGAATATATTATCGAAGAAACTATCAGATATGCATGCGACAAGAATAACCACACATTTACCGTCACTGAAGGAGAAATGAAGACTTTCATAAGTATTCAAAGGTATTTCATGGGTATCATCGTTTACCCCGAGAAAGATTATATTGGTGCCTAGATGAAGATCCTATTAGTTGCTGAAAGTATGTGTCGAAACAAATATTATGAAATAAAAAAATATTTTCATCTGACTAACAATGCAGAACTCAATAAAACAGATAAAATGTTCAAAGTACGTCCCGTGATGAATAAAATGAATGAAAAATTTGTGAGGGTAAGGAAGCTAGGCTACAACCTGTTCAAAATCAAGATGGCTGTCGTCAGCATCGTTATTAATGCGGTCGTAACGACATGAGCAACAACTCGAGCACCAAACTTGGGCACTGTGACCATTACCACATCGCCTTTAATAATGTCTACTGCAGTAGTACACGAAACGTCAGGCAAAAAACGGAAAAGTGCTTAAACACAGTTATCTCCGGCCGTGAAAGTTTACATTCTTTGATCAAATTGAATCTTCTCGGGAAAAAATTAGTTGAAATCAAGTCAGTAGAATTCTGCAACAAAGGCGTTTTCTTCTAGTTACAGCTCAATACAATTATTTTTTATGATATATCAAATAGTGGATGTCGAAGTATGAATTTGCCAACTGAAAAAATGTTTCCGTACTTTGCAAAAAAAACCTGAATTCCAATGATAATAATAAAATTTGCTTACAAATTTTACAGATTGTAATTGTGATGAAATTTTGAACAATATGTTAATTACAAGCTGTGTGACCTTTTAATAAAGAAAAGATATTCCTCAACTATTGAATGGAACATTCGATGATAAATCATATTAAAACTCATTAATATGTATACAGAAACACCTGTCGCGTTTTTGTAAACCTATCATAATCAAAAAACTATATTAGTAATGTCATGTATTCAGTCGAAGAGGCAACACCGCAGCGAATTAAGTTGTCAATTAGCCATCACGATGGTGTACACCTGTTGTATAAAATCATTGTTGTTAACCATTATCGATACATAAAGTTCATCAAGGAAGTGATTTAGTGAGTTGACAATGATGCCCTTATTTGAAACAATCAAGATGTCACATAGTGGCAGCGGTAAAGTGCTCTAAATCACTTGCTTTTGTGTTTGTGCTGCCAGTCTTGGAAATTATTAGGTCAGTTGTTGCTCAACAATTGATGTTGCCAAATTTATCCGTTGAAGTCGACAGTTGAAGATAATAAAAGAGGATTTTATTAAATTATTTTATTACATTTCTAAAACAAAACTATGAAAGTTCAACACAAGGGGTGATCAAACAAGAGCTCCAGAAGTATCCAGTTTCAGTGGTTATCTCAGTGGAAACTGGAAACTCCAAATGAGACCCTGTTAAAATAGCTATCCTGTTAAATTTACTTGGAGACGAAGAAAGAGAAAAATTTGCCACTGTGTTATCAAAATTTGAAGCTCGTTTCAATCCGACAAAAAAACCTTGTTTACGAACATTTCAAGTTTTTCAAACGGGAACAACTTTCGTGTGAAACGATTGACCAGTTTATCACAGCTCTAAAGCAACTAGCATCTACATGCGATTTCAAAAAAAAAAGATGTTCTAATTCGTGATCGGATTGTATTGGGTGTAAAAGATCCACGTATTCAAGAGAAACTTCTTTGAAGTCCTGACCTTGAGATTACAAGAAGCAATCAATGATGATCTTGAACGGGTGGCCAAAACACAAAGCTAATGTTCAGTGTGAAATGAAAAGTAATGGGATATCAAAGATGATATCCTTTCATACAAAGAAGTGCTTTTTTATAAAAAGCGGCTTATCATTCCAAGTAGCCTCAGACAAGAGTTTTTAAACTTGATGCATCAATCTCATAAGGGTGTAGTTCCCTGTAAAAAACGAGCAGAGGAAGCCATTTATTACCCTGGCTGGTATAGAGATATTGAAAAGCTTGTTCTTTCTTGTCCATTACATCAATCATATAATAAATGTAACCCTAGAGAACCTTTAATGCCACATGATATTCCTAGCCTCCCATAGCAAAAAAATTGTATCAATCATAATAAATTATTAATGAAATTAGAGACTTATGGAGTCAGGGTTGTTGCACTTCAATGGATTTCAAGTTTTTTACAGAATAGAACTCAGTATGTGGGCATAAAACATAAATGTAATGATGGGATAATAACAAAAAATTCAGATAAAATCAAACTCGATATGGAAGTGCCGCAGGGATCAATGTTAGGTCCTATATTCTCCATTCTCTACGTTAATGATATAGAGAATGTTTTAGGGAATGAAATGTACACAGCATACGCTGACGATTTTACGTTAATTCTATCAGATTTTGCTAATGATCGCCTTGAAGAAAAATGCAATGTATATATGGAAAAGTTATTTGCCTACTATTGTGGTAATGACCTACATTTCAACCATTCGAAAACAAAAATCGTAGGGTTTCATACTAGGTAAAAAACGTTTCAGCAAAAACTCACTTTTACATCTGATAATGAACCGAAGGGCAGTACTGCAGAAACCGTAAAATTTTTAGGTGTATATGTTGTAGAATTTCTTAGCTGGAAATCTCATTGTGAACATTTAGTGTCAAAGTTAGGTAGCATTACATTTCTTTTTAGGAATTTAAGAGGCACTGGAACAAAATCAGTTGATAACTTTTTATCACGCTCAAGTAAATTCACGACTGAGGTATGAGTTGTGTCTGTGGGGTAATACTATCCATGCACGGGATGTTTTCATTAGCCAAAAGAAAATTTTGAGACTAATGAAAGGAGTTTCCTATAATCATTCATGTAGAAATATTTTCCCTTCTTATAAAATTTTACCTCTAGCAAGCTTATATATTCTTGAAGTATGAGTCTATATATTCATGAATATTGACAAATTTATAAAAATTCCAACATTCATACATTAAACACAAGGCAAAAAAATGATATTCACGTTCCATATGCGGGACTCAATATTACTTCAAATTCTCCTAATTGTATTGGATCTAAGATATATAACCATCTTCCTGAAATTATAAAAACAACAAAGACATTATTTTGTTTCAAAAAAGCTTTAAATGACTTCCTGTTGGAAACATGTTTTTACTCACTAGATGAGAATTTCAAAGAAAATTTTTGATATTAACTTGTGCTTGTTTAATGTATTTTCATGCACTTTTATTGTGACACCCAGTTTTTGTGGTATTTTGTTTCGTTTTGCAACCACTTTATTTTATTGTATTTTATTGATGACTATTCCTATACATTCTAGATGTCAAAAGGAAAATAAATATTATTATTATTATATTATTAAAATTGGCCTAGATTTTAAATCTACTGGTATCCAAAATACTGAGTCAACTAATGAAAGTGAAATCACAACTAAAAGTGATCGAATAGTTAGAGCTCCTGATAGAATAATCTTGTGAATTTTTTTTTCTTGGTTTTGCCACACATGATATTATCAATTTTTCCATCATATTTGATAAAACTACTTCAACATTAATTGTGATATGTGTAGATATATATTCATGTGTGCATATTCATCCATTTATGATAAAACTACAATTATGATCTAATTTTATTTATAAATTTTATAGACATTCATTCTTGGGATAATTAGAATTTTGCTTTCACTTTTTTACATTTTTATTAAAAGGGGCATGTCATGTATTCAGTTGAAGCGGCAACACCGCAGCAAATTCAGATGTCAATTAGCCATCACGATGGTGTGCATCTGTTGTATAAATAGTATATTATGCAACGATCATGTAATGATGGTTATTAAGACACGAGCATTAACCGGGATACGAAACGAGCCGAAGGCGAGTTTTGTATGGTATATGCGAGTGTATTAATAACCATTACATGAGAGTTGCATACGCTATTTTTTCTAAACCCGATAAATAATGAAAAACTATAAATATTATATTTGTATTGAACACATTTACAGTAATTAACTCATATTTATAAAAAAAACACAAACTTGATGGTATTATCATGGATATATGAAAACTATAAAGATTCTAATTATATTTATATTGAATATAACAACTGTAATTAATCTGATCTTTTAAAAATATTGGAGTCGATGGTATTCCTTCTATATCGCTGTTTTCAGACATTTTGATAATATAGGTGGGTAATATGAAAACTGATTTTGACAAATAAAGCAATTAGTTACTTAGGTTAGAATCTAGGACAAACAAAGGAACAGGATTCTTGATTGAAAAATTATGGGTTTCTATTGGTTGATAATCTGTATCGTTATGAAAAATCTGTATCATAATGGATATCATTATGAAACGGATTATGGTGTATTGTTAGAGTACGGGTGTAGAAAAAATCATTGTTGTTAACCTTTATGGATAGATAAAGTTCATTAAGTGATTTAGTGAGTTGTGATGCTCTTATTTGAAACAATCAAGATTTCACAAGTAAGTTTTAAGAATCAACTATTTAGCCCTTTTATTTCTCACCCTGAGAAACAATATTGAGCAGAGCATTATTGTTTACATCTCATAAAAGTTATTACTCTTGAACCATTCAGAAAACTGAAGAAAAACGAATAGAATGAAAGTAACAGAAAATTCTCTCGAAAGACCTTTCAACGGCTTAGATCCATTCGCGAGAATATTTCCGATTGAACACTGAAAATAGACAAACACAGTCGATTCTTATTTTCTTTCTACTCGTGAAGGAATAACATTCATACAGTATTCAAGACGTGGATGCGCCGGAGGGAATTATTTTTCTTGGTTACTTACCTTTCCATGAAAAGATCAGCGTCTGATGCCTCGGTTGGTTATATATTTTATGAGATTCTCACTCACCTGTAACAAACAAAAAAAGTTTCTGAGATACTGTATATATTTTACATGTAACGAATATTGTTGAGCAATAAATGGAACTTCAAAAAGTGTATATACATAAGAATAAGGATGAAGTATATAAGAAGTTTTTATAATAAATTCACACTGGTCTGCGGTCTGAAAATGTGGAAAAATAAAAATTATTGCTCGGAAAACGTTTTGCTGATATAGAAATCTAGTAGTTCTGATAATGTGATCAAAATGATTCAACGAACCTACCTACGAACGACAGCCCTCAGAAGTCTAAACTTGTGCGAGCTAAGGACTAACAAGGTCTTACCTTTTAACGTGTGATTCCTAACATGGGTTGGACGATAGCAAGTGAAAATCGAGCGTTCAGCCTGGGGCTTGAACCACCGACCGACACAACAGTCAATTCGAGTGAGTGAACAAAGCACCCATGATGAACCGATCGGCTACCGACCGACATAAACATAACATAATTTATGAACTGAGATACAACGACAAATTAACGATATATTTATTACTGAGAGTCCATTTAGTGACCATCATAACATGAGTAAAGATTTTTTCATATAAATTTTGTGCAGAATATAAAGGCAATATCTTCATCTACTGCAAAATGGAGGAACATTTAATAATTTCCTGAAGACAAACACATTAATATCGATATTTCTAGAAATATTCCTTTTTATCTGCCATATGGTAATTCCAATAACCCGATAAGGTTTGTTATTTTTTGTTTGAAAAAATGACAAAAAATGTCAGTACGATAATGAACATCATTGTTCAGTTAGAATAGTCTCATTTAGTTTTTGGTTTTACTAGTAGAAAGGTACCCTGTCAACAATCTCTAAAAATTAAAGCGATTTTTTGTTTACGGTGCGACGCGTAACTTTCACGAGACCTAAAGGATTTTCAATGAACGTTTTCCGAATCGACCTATCTGAAAATATTTGAAGAAATTTGTATCCAAATTCACAACTACCGGTAGTGTACATAACAAAAAGTCCCCAGGTCATCCGCCCATTCCGGAAGAACAGCAAGTGCAAATAATTGATGAGATGGTAGTAAATCCTGAACAGTCTACTTATTCCGTCGCGAATGTTTGTGAGGTGCCTCCTTCTAATGTGTGAAGACTTTTGAAGAGGAATTGGTATCATCCATACAAAACTAAAATGATACACCAATTAACTGAAGATGACCCTGATCGGAGAACAGAATTCTGCGAAATGATGACGGAAACCATTGCAAGGCATCCTACCTATCTCCACAATATTTGTTTTAGTAACGAATGTACATTTTTTTAAACAGCAATGTTAACAAACAAAATTGCCGTTATTGGAGTGACACCAACCCTCACGTTTTCCGGGAAACACATACCTACACAATATCCAGAAAAAATTAACGTTTGGGCAGGAATATTGGAAAACCATATTGTAGGACCTCTATTTATTGTTCAAAATTTAACAGAGGAACTGTATTTGAATATGTTGGAACCTACTATTGACCCTCTCATCACTAAAATCATCGAAGCGTATCCTAATGAATTCGATATGATTATTGTATTCCAACAAGATGGAGCACCACCACATTACTCCAGACAAGTAAGAAACTATTTGGATACTACTTTCTCCGGTCGTTGGATTGGCCGTCGAGAGACAGAATGGCCAGCCCGCTCGCCAGATTTGACACCTTTGGACTTTTTTGTGGGTCTATTTGAAGCAAAAAGTGTACGAAACAGAACCTGCTTCAATATTGGATACGAGTATAGGGCAGAGAATAACAAATATTTGTAGAGCTATTGATTTTACTGTGTTCGAAAATGTTCGGCGTGAAATATCGGATAGGCTGTTCATATGTCAAGAAGTTCAAGGCAACCATTTCGAGCATATTATGTAGTTAAATGTCAATGTATTCAGGCAATTATTAAAAGTTTCGCCATTTTGTATTAGTTGAAGATATTGACATTATATTCTAGGGTTGTGAAGCACTTGTCAAGAGCTTCAAAAATATGTGTCAAAAGACCTCCCCTTTCCATTTCATTTTTTCCCAGATAGCGCCCAGTCGCTATCTCCAGAGTTTCATCTGTCAATTTCACTTCAAAATAAAGTATTCATGCATTAATGTCATGATACCAAATTTCAATTGTTTGAGTTGAGCCGTTCAAAAAATGAAGGGGGGGCATTAAAGAAATGCATTGTATAACATGCTATAATTCAGTTGTACGAAATTATATTTACGAGTAATCATCTACTACTGATGCCTACTCTGTTAGCGGAACGCGCATTGATAAAAAATGCTCTCGTTCTGGTTTTCATTAATACTCTGTGCAAATCTTCCAAAATAACTTACAAAATCGTGTACGTATAACAAAAATTTTGCATTTTTTAAATAATAACCGATGTCGTTAATAGTGATAATAAATAGTACAGAACGGACATACACCAGGCGGCAAACGTGATGGCGAATCCGTCCCCATGCCACTAAAACATTTTCAATATAACCCCCACTACAGCTATTGCAAGACATATAAATACTCTGTACAGAGGTGTATCTTTACTTGAAAAGCACCCAAAGGCTGGCTTTCGACCGCAATAGGTCAGATGTAAATCTTGCTTGTGCTCAGTGAGTTGAGGACCGCTCCGGAGGAGCGGGGAACGATGGACGAGATGTTCTGCACACAGTAACCGTGTGGAGAAGATTTCAGCTCAGGGCACTCAACCCGGGAGGGAGCATGGGGGGTATCATTACTTGTCCTCCAATGCTGTTGGCGTTTGGGATTGTCTGAATAATTACTGTTGTTTCTAAAAAATGTCATCGCCTAACAGAAGTTTATTTTTGGATAAGTGTATCATTATATAACATTTCAATGAACTGTACCTACCTATAATACTTAATAAAATATGAAAATAAATTACAAAGAAGTCATGTTCCATTTGCTACTCTAATTAAAACTAATTATAGGTCCCCGACACTGGCGGCGGTAATTTAGTTGGGAAAGTCTATACCTGCGCGATCGCTTGCCATTACGTTTGGCGCTTGTAGGGTACTCCAGGAAAGTTTGAGAAAAAACTTCAAGCCGAATTGTTGTATGATTATTTCGAAATATTCATACCCCTATTCGCGAAATATTTTCTATCAGTGTGAGGTGATCCAGCCTGTTGAATGCTCCACTGAATTCAGTGTATACTGCGTCAATATGTAAATCACTAAACCCTGTCTGTTCAAAAAATAAGGCAAATTTTCATTTTTCTCAAAAAAAAATCTATTCAAAACTCAACTCCCTACATAGTAGATTAATGGACTGACACCTATCAGAAAACAACTACTCCCCTGGCTAATACCACAAAGGGCGTTGGATTATATCCGACAGGTGTCAGGACAGGGTTCTTCACTGAAGTTATTCCTGCATATGCTGTTGGCGATACAACTGCCGCGATAGATTTTCAATTATTGGGACCCAATTGCAGATCGGTTTCGGGCTGTTTGGCCACTCGTCAGTGCAAGGTTGTGTCTATCATCAACATAAAGTCCCTACAGTGTAGGGAGTTGAGACTGGCCTGAACAAATTGTTCCTTTAAATGATGTGATACCTAATACACTTGTGTTAGCATTTTTACCAATCCTTGAAGCAGTTCCGATATGCACTTTTTGGTATGTTCTTGAGCTTCCTCAGAGATTCGGTATTTTTCTCTTCAATCGGCGCAAAACGCTGCCCTGTCATGGGTCTGTACGATCTTGAAAACAGAAAAAAGTCACAAGGGGGCAAATCTGGTGAACACGGTGGCTGTGGCATAATAACGATGTTACTCTTGAGCAAAAAATTACGAACAAGCAATGACGAATGAGTAGGTGCTTAACCGTAATCTGGTGAACACGGTGGCTGTGGCATAATAACGATGTTACTCTTGAGCAAAAAATTACGAACAAGCAATGACGAATGAGTAGGTGCTTAACCGTAATGCAAAAGCCATGTATTGTTTTTCCACAATACCGAACTCAAGCGCCGCCTAACTTCAAGATAAAACTCCTAATTGACCGTACGACCATGTGGCACGATAATCGAAGAAAACAGTGAGCAAAACCTCAACATTTGATCGAACTTGGCATGCTTTCTTTGGTCTTGGCTCTCCTGGGCTCTTCCATTGGGACGATTTGACTTTGTTTTCAATGGCATAATCATATACCCATGATTCGTCACCAGTTATGACCTTTTCAAGCAAATCTGGATCGCCGTTGACGTCATTCATCAATTCCTGAGCGATGCTTATGCGACGGTCTTTTTTTGGTCAAAATTCAGCAATTTTGAAACGAACTTCACTGACACACGCTTCATGCACGAAAGTTACGAAAAAATTGCATGCCATGAACCAACCAATATGCAGACATTCTCAGAAACTCAGAAATAGTGATTCGATGATTCTCTATAAAAATTGTTTCCACTTCCTCAACATTTTCATCGGTTGTTGATATGCTGGGGCGTCGAGGTCGAGCGTTATCATTAACTTCTCCTCGACCTTCTGTGAAAAACTTGTAAACATTTTTCTGACTCAGAGTACAATCACCGTATGCCACTGTAAATATTCCAAGTGTTTTTGAGCTCTCAATTCAATTTTTTACAAAAAAATTGATGCACATTTTTTTTTCCTTTTTTTTTCGATAGCAGAAAACACATAACTTTTATGCCTCTCACCAAACACCAAACTTGCCATACTTAACATTGAGCTCGAGATGAATAAGCCAATGAAAAAATGGAAGATAGCTAATCAAATACACTTGTACATCAAATTTGAACATTCGCCCTATTTTTTGAACAGTCCACGTACATATTTTCACTACCTAATTCTGTGTGAATACAAAAATACAATATGTTACTTGAGCATGAAATAAGTAATTCTAAGAAAAAAATCATAAATTCTTATGAAATAAGTAAATCTTGCGACAATCACAAATATCAAATTCATTATGAAATATAATAAATCTATGTATTTGATTTGGTTTGAAGCTTTTTTCTTTTTTAAAAGAAATTATATCAAAAGAAATTAAAACAACTTATATCAAATGAACAATACCGACAATACTGCAAAATACTGCTTAGTAATGGCGCATTTCCCAATAAATTGAAAATTACTCACATAAAAGCAATTTTCAAAAAAGGTGATGGAAATCAAATTGAAAATTATAGACCAATAGCTCTACTATCGACCATTAGTAAAATATTTGAAAAAGCCCTATATAAACGCCTATCTAGAAAAGTTTAAGTTATTGAGTGACACCCAAAATGGCTTCCGAAGAGGCAAATCTACTACACGAGCGATTTATCAAGCCTTGTGCACAGTGCTAAATAGTCAAACTGAAAGAAAACACGTTTTAATGATTTGTCTAGATCTGTCAAAAGCTTTTGACAGTGTCGACCATAATAATCTAATAGGCAAGCTTAATGCCTATGGAATTGGCAAGTATGATTTAATAATAGAACACAAAAATACCACCTCACTAACGAAAACATACAATCAGATGAATTGAAAATCTTGAGAGGAGTTCCGCAAGGATCAATCTTAGAGCCGTTGCTATATATTCTGTATACCAATGAGCTAGCAAATGCTATTGATTTCAACACTGTGCAGTTTGCAGATGACACAAGTGTAGTAAACAAGGAACATAGTATTGAAGAATTAGACAGAAGCGTGTTTGAAGCACTTAATACATTGGAAAATTGGTTCACACATAATCACTTAAAGTTGAATATAAACAAAACACAAGTAAAAAAGTTTTCCCAACAATCAACTGCATGTGAATACTCAGCCTCAGATGGTAGATCAACAATATCAGCTTGCAAAAGTACAAAGTTCTTGGAAATTGACCTTGATCTTAGATTGGACTGAAAATCTCACCTAACCTCTATAATACAAAATATTGCAAAATACTGCTATGCTCTAAGAGTGCTAACAAGATCAATAGATATAAACGCTGCTATGTGTGTCTACTACGCACAAGTTTACAAGGATCAAATACGGTTCAATATTCTGGGGTGCTTCGACAGATGTCCCCAAGATATTTAAAATGCAAAAACGATGCCTTACAATTATATTTAACCATAAACAAACTTGATAGTTGTAAACCCTTGTTATAGATTTATCATTGGTATCTGATTACACCCTGTATATCGTTTTTAGTTGACATTTGTTAGTAGTGATCAAGGTTGATGTGAAAATATAAGTTTTGTTGAAAAAAAAAAAAAGTAAAGTTTTTGAAAGACGTCTGACTTTTCTAAAAGCTTATAAAATTTCGTTCTTCGACCCGGAATAAATAATAATTTGCAGGTAATTCAAAAACAATCCTTATTTATAAAAAATTAAATACTAACCTTATACAGCCAGTACATTTTTGATACTATACTATTTGTTAAGGAAAACACCAAACTTTTTGAGAACTCTAAAAAGACACACATATACTCTACAAGAAATAATTACTCCAAACTTCTCATTTATTCAAAAAAACGTACCGCATAGTCTATCTAATAACAATTTATAACAAACTCCCTCTTACAGTGAGGAAATTCGATAAAACAACATTAAAAATAAAATTAAAAGCATGTTCACTTGAAAAAGCATACTATGCAACTGACGAGTATTTAAATGATACTATTATTATTTGATCTATTTGACTGCTTTTACTACAATCATGGACTATAAGAGCCTATATCTACATGTGCTAATATTTTTATATGTATGCATTTTTTTTGTGCAGTTTATGTACTGTACATCTTTCCTTCCTCTTTTAACCTAATATTATTGTGATATATGTTTATATTTATACTGACATGTTCTATGTCCTCAGGGGTACTGTAGTTTTATCCTGAACAAATAAATTTTATCTATTTATCTATCTAGAACATCTCGATGAAAGCTTGATTTTGAAAATGTTTTCTTACTATCAATCTTTTTTATTTTCGAAAGTGGGGAGACAAAATTAAAACATTATCATTTGATTAATACCATATGAAAATACAGTTTCTTCAACATTTTACTGCAAACATAAATTGCAAAAAGTGTCCTGTATTGATAGCCACAGACACAAAAAATAATCATATTTTCATTATAGTTTTCCCAAGCTCGTTGCCTAATGAATACAAGGTTACATAATTACCAAGAACACTCAAAAATAATAATGAAATTATTTCATTATAGTTCTGTAAGTAGTGATAAAACTGATTCAAACAATTCATGACCACTAGTAATCTTCAAACGAAATACGACTATCTAAAACACCATATCCATTTCAGCTGTTTCGGAAAGGCCTTAATGATTCATATATGCTTTGATCTCGAATAATATACATTATGAGTTTCGCAGAGCTGCATTGAGCAGATATGACAATTATCATACATACCGTATGAGCTTTCACAAAGAGTACTGAAACCGTTTGTAACTGAAAGCTATATACCTACCTTTGTTCCGAAATGGTCGCTTCAGATAACATTATATATAATTATCATCGTCACTAACGTTTGTTTTGAAAACAGGATGATGGGTGGGAAAAGGTGCGACTTCAATGTTGAAATCAAGGAACGATGACAATCAATTGCGGTTAATGACATTGTTTTCAATTTTTTTTAATATATAAGTTGTCCCAGTTGTTAAAGTTTTTGGTAAATTATAAATCACAGAAAAATATGTAGAGGAATTTGTATACTACTATGTGTTCGAAACAAGGAGGGTCAGAAAAAATCGGAAACCGTGATAGAGACAAAGCAGGGTAGATTAGGAAGAAGTTGCCCATTTAACAGCTCATTAGAATGACGTTACAAAATTCAGGAAATTTCAGGGGAAGAAACATCCCAGGTACCAATACGCTATTACTCTAATAGAAATCAATATAAATCTAAAAAACGGGGGTGAAGTTATCCACATCCACAAAGTACACTGAGAAAAAATATCGAATTATTTTTTTTCATTTACTGACTCTGTACACCTCCATTTTTCAATATGATACGCTTATTGACTGATTGAGTGAAAAAAAAGAACCGTCCTAGTATACTAAACTGTCTGAAGGGGTGAAAATAGGGTGGCAACATTCAAAAAACTCGTAACATGAAAAATCGACTTTGTACACCTACAATATTTAGACATGTTATTCCTGATGATCTATTTGACAGAAAAAACTCCACGTCATAGTTGAAAATTTTTAATATTTTCACCCCATTTTCACCCCCTCAAACGACCTGGAAAACTATATCGTGAAGTTTTTTCTGTCGAATAGATCATCAGCAATAACATGTCTCAATTTTGTAGGTATACAAAGTCGATTTTTCATGTTACGAAATTTTTAATATTTTCACCTTACTTTCTTCCCCTCAGAAGGCCAGGAAAACTATTACGTGAAATTTCTTCTGTCGAATAGATCATCATGGATAACATATCTCGAACTTGTAGGTGTACACATTCAATTTCCGAAGATACGATAGTTTCAAGTTTCCACCACATTTTCATCACCGCCTCAGACGGCCTGAAAAATTATGACATGGAATTGTTTTCGTCGAATAGAGCATCGGGAATAACATATCCCAATTTTGAAGGTGTACAAAGTCGATTTTTCATGTTACGAAATTTTGTAATATTTTCACCCCATTTTCACCCCCTCAGACGGCCTGTAAAACTATGACGTAAAGTCTTTTTTGTCGAATAGATCATCAGGGATAACATGTCTCAATTGTAATGTGCAAAGTCGATATTTCATGTTACGAAATTTTTTAATATTTCCACCCTATGTTCACCCCTTCAGACGACCTGGAAAACTATGACGTGAAGATTTTTCTATAGAAAAGGTCATCAGGAATAATATATCTCAATATTGTAGGTGTACAAAGTCGATTTTTCATGTTACGAAATTTTTTAATATTTCCACCCTATGTTCACCCCTTCAGACGGCCTGGAAAACTATGACGTGAAGTTTTTCTGTCAAATAGATCATCATGCATAACATATCTGAAACTTGTGAGTGTACACATTCAATTTTTGAAGATCCGATTTTTTCAACTTTCCACCCCATTTTCACTCCCTCAGATGGCCTGGAAAACTATAACGCGAAGTTTTTTCTATCGAATAGATCATCAGGAATAACACGTCTCAATTTAGAAGGTGTACAAAGTCGATTTTTCATGTTACAAAATTTTTTAATATTTTCACCCCCTCAGACGGCGTGGAAAACTATGACGTGAAGTTTTTTCTATAAAAAAGATCATCAGGAATAATATATCTCAATATTGTAGGTGTACAAATTAAATTTTTCATGTTACGAAATGTTTTAATATCTCCACCCTATTTTCACCCTCTCAGACAGCCTGGAAAACTATGACGTGAAGTTTTTCTGTCGAATTGATCATCAAGAATAACATGTCTCAATATTGTAGGTGTACAAAGTCGAGTTTTCATGTTACAATTTTTTAAAATATTTTCACCCCTTCAGACAGTTTAATAAACTAGGAAGGTTCCTTTTTTTATCAAATCAGTCAATAAACGTATCATATTTCATAATGGTAGGTGTACAGAGTCGGTAAATGAAAAAATTATAATTCGATATTTTTTCCCACTGTACTTTGTGTTTGTCTGAAAACTGTATCGAGGAGAGATACATATTAGATTGTTTCAAAAGTTTTGTCCGTTTTCATGAATACTGGAATGTATCAGTGGATATACATATTCTTTCTTTTGAATTATTAGAAATAAGTGTCATTTGAATTAGTGCAATTTTGCCAACGTAACTCAAGTCTATTAGTTCCGTCAACATAAAAATTGTGTGGTCTTGATTCGATGAAGTCGACGAAGGCCGTTTCTGCCTAGTCCTGATTGGCAAAGATTCTATCGGTGTGAGAAAGTTATTTTTAAGAACGTTATTATGAAGAAAAATACCAAAATATGAAAATGTCGACCTCCTGCGAGTATGCAAGCTTCAGTTCTTCTTGATATTGAATCGCATATTCTTTGGAAAATTGAGACTGAGGTCTAGCTGACCATGACTATCTAGCGATTATGAAAGAAAGACTTCGCATAGGTACAAGCAATTTAAAGCATTTCATTTTCTACCTCAAAACCTGTTAGCCGGAGAAAAAACGGCAAGTTACCATTTTCATGAGAAGATAGAGGGCAATTACAAAAATTCTACTATTCGGAAAAATTACAGTAGCGTATTATGATTTTGATAAAAAATATGACAGGGCATGTTAACAGTGATGCCACTGACAAACTATAATAAAACCGTTTTCACGGAAACGTGTATTTTTATGCGTACTTTGCATGTACCAAAGTTGAGAAAAAGTGGCTTCGGGGGTATTAGAAAATAAATATATTTTTATTGAATTTCAACAACCTGTATCTCATGAATAAATCGGTTGTGGTTTATTTATCTTGAATTCATCCAAGGAAAATCGCCTTTCAGGATCAGCATTCAATTATGAAACGCCCTTTATAGCAACTCTTCTCCTAATCTAGTGACCAACAAAACTACTACAGGAATACTGTAAAATGCGCAAAGGGTAATAAAAATGGGCTGAATTTATTTTGTTGAAACTTCTGAATAAATGCTGAATCAACCTGATCAGGTTTTTAGAGTTCGGCAGAGCCGTACCATCTTACCATCTACCATCTTACCATCTGACCTGAAAGACCACTCACCATACAAACTAATCGGCTTCGTTAAGAAACTGGGTTTATTTGGTCGAGTGTGAGTAGCTGTGAGCCACAATAAACCCTTGCGGGTTGGTGGAGGGTCGAATAGACACACTCACTTGACCTAACCTAACACAATCATCGAATTTTCCAGACCAAATTTTCAGTTACTGAAGACTAAATGTGCACAGACTAATTAGAATATTTTTGGTACAAGCTTTCAATTGAGTGCGGAAAATCCTATATTGGTGAAACTAAGAGGCCATTGAATGTTCGCATTGCCGAGCACAAGAAGCACACACAGCGAGGAGAAACCAGCAAATCAGGAATAGCAGACCATGTTTGGACCCATCGACACAACATCGAGTGGTCCCAAGCTGAGATCTTGCACAGAGAGGAACATTGGTTCAGGAGAAAATTTAAGGAAGCCACATACATGTTGTCCAACAACGTATTCAGCCAGGCCAGCGTAGATATACGAAACATATGGAAACCCATCATCAAACGAAAAATGACCAACTCCCGCCAAAACGGTCATCTCTCACGGAATCAGTGAAGCGGAAAATGGAAAGCAGAGAAAGTGAAAGTATTTCAATGGCCTATAAATAGTCATCTCTCGGAGGAATCAGTCCAGTCATCACCCGAAGACGATTGTAGATACCAACGAAACGTCGTGAACTAACGTGACTTGGAATCTCTACACTTTTTATTTTTATTATTTTCTATTTTTATTATTTTCTTTTTTTTCATTCCTTTGATTTTTTGTTTGTTCAATTGTTGTATATTTGTTTGTAGGTTGTTTCACTGTCATTTCATTTCAGGTTTGTTGTTGCTTAATATAATTGTTATTTTCAACTATTCTTTTTTAATTATTCTTTTTTACTTGTTTCAGGGATTTCAAATCATTTTATATAGTAGACAATGGAAGTCCGAACTAGTGAAATTCATCACGAAACATTGTCAATCACCTTCAAACAAACCTTTCAATTCGACCTTTTTTGCATTATTCTAAATAGCAAAAGGCCTGCCCAGCAAGTTATTCTTTGAAACATAAAAGCTGACCTGACCCATCGATTTCACTGGTATAAAATGAGATTGAAAGCATTGATCGTAATTTCAGCTTGAATTTCATGGGAGATTTTATTGATATAATAAAGTGGATGATATTGAGTTCTTTCTAGAAATCCATAAATACATTTCAAAATTGATTAGGGAATTTTGCTACAGAATCCTCAGTCGAGGCATGTGCTATTACTTCAAATTACAGCTTCTAGTGTCCACTCTGACGTTAATGTCGAATTTATTGCCCTAATAAACGGAGCCAATTAATGAAGCGAAAATTTTATGATCCTCGTTTATATATAAATTGTGAAACATTAATGTGAATCCCATTCATAAAGATATTTTTTCTGATTTGTCTCGCAGATGAAAACCCATGAAGGATTCGAAATCGGTTTTGATTAACTTTCATAAAACTTTCATTTCATTAAAATCTACTGTGGGAAAGCAACGCACGCTACATTGTTTCCTAAATTACTTTTTGTAGAGATGGATCATATTCTGACTTGTACAAAAAATAGTTGAGTAACAAGAATAATCTTTATAAGAAAAGTGATGTTTCGATAACTCAATTCATTCCCACCTTCAGAGGGAACTGAGACACTATTCAAAAAACAGATATTATATCGTCAAGGAAAAAATCAAATGAAATACGAGAACAACCTCATAAAAAAAATAGACTCGCCGTGAATCCATTAATTTTTGAGTACGCAATGTGTATATTCGGCATACACAATTTTCTATACTATTTGTATTTCTGAAATTTTGATGTAGCCGTCTTTAGTGAGCACGTTAGATAACATTCTTGGGAATAATTCCACGTAGGAAAATTATCGGTGAATATGAGCAGTGGCGGATCCAGAAAATAATTTTGGGGGCCCAGTTTACAACTAAGACTATGGGATATATAACCCCTCCCTAAAGCACTGAGTCCTTGCAGTTGGGTAGACCTGGTCCATGGCTTGTTTTCGTAGTTTTTTGGAAAGAATGGAGTCGATAATATCTACCTTATAATAGTTATCGACAGCGATCTGTTTGATGAAACTCAGCTCTCTTTGGACATTGCTTTCTGACAGCGGAATATTCAATAATCTGTGAAAGAAACTATTGAATGCAGTTACTTTATGCTGGTAATAGTGTGTGTAAGAATTATGTTTAAGAATGTCTGTATAAGATGGTTTGTGGAAAATATTAAAAGTCATGTTTATTATTAACTTTCGTTATAGTTGCGTTTTTGTAAGACTGTTCAGTGAAAACCTCACAATAAAGTGTTTGTTGAATTATTATTTTCCGTGACATATTTGTGATTCAAATAATATTCCAATGATGGATTGATTCCGCAAAAATAGAAGTTACTATTTGTGACAGAAATTGACCATAATGAAAAAATCAAATCTCGACATATTCAAATTATTCGACTTGATAATTATTTTCACCACGGGAAAACTTCTAGGAATCGTTAAATCACTTTGGTTGAGGTGAGGGTGATTCAATTATATTGTGATTTTTAAATGAAAATTGAAATCGAATTTTAATAAATTTCTAAATGTTCCAGATACTACTTGCATTCTCTATATAGATAAAGGATATATCGAAGAGTACCATACTTCGACTAAAAATCCAGGATTAAATATAAGAATCCAGCAGAAATATTGATTTTTCAAAAGAAAATTCGATGTACAACTTTTACAAAAGTTAGGCAACTCTCGAAAAGTAGCTAACATCACTTTTGAGATTGAATTTTGTATTACCCTTCATTGTTAAATTTCCACTCAACAGTTTTACAAAAACGTAGCACCTGTTTTGCTATACAACAGCTTCTTCAGACGTGTCTTACAGTAAAGATAATAAAGTGTTTCTTGAATACGTTATAGATTATCATCAAGTATCGGCCGATTCCATCACACATATAAAAATATGGGTGAAAGTAGAGAGATGAATAGAAAAGAAAAATAGTAAAAAAGGAAAGAACGCCGAGAGAACATCTGGAATGTACAATTGGATGCTTGCAAATCGAAAAAGCTCACAAAAACAATGGCAGAAACTCTAGAACCTGCTGTGAAACTTTCTCATCACGTGAAAGAAGTCGATTACAATGTAATTTCTGCGGAAATTTTATGGCAGCCATCTTTTGCCTGCTCGGCATAATGATATTTATTTTCTTTTACGCTGAATGTGTAACAATGAAAATTCGCAAACAGTGGGAAGATTTCGAAATGTTAAATGGTGTCTAACATGACAGAGTAATTCCAAGAGGGAAACGTTTTCAGTAACAGATGAGGAGTTGACACAAATCAACATCATTAGTTGAATTGATCCTCCGAAGACAAGTTTCATCCCATTGTGTTATATCGAAAGCATTTCTTCAATGTTTAACTTTAATGGTCAGATGAAAAGATGTTAACTACTGTCGATCTCAATCGATACAAGTCTGTTTGTTGGTCAAAGGATGTAAACTTTCACTGGCAGAGATAACTTGTGAAAGCTAATTTCTAGGTTTTTGGCCATGGTCTGCAGGTTTTTATGCCTACTACTGCGATAGACATTATTAAAGGCAATGTAGTGTTCGAGTTGTTCCCGTCGCTTCGACCGCATTAATTACGATGCTCGTATATGACTTTGGTTTTACATTATTATCATGCGTAGCACGGTTTCTCTTGATTGGATTATCTGACATTGTTTGTGTACCTATTACTTCAGGTAGGTTCGGTTAGATTAAGTCCATCCCGCAAGGCTTTATTGTGGCTCATACCTATTCATACTCGATCAAATAAACCCAGCTTTTCAACGAAGCCGATTAGTTTGTATGTGCTCTGCTATTTTATAATTTTTCAAACATAGGCGACACACACTGTGTCGTAGCGTTTACGAATGTTTCTGATTACGTTCCTTAGTTCTTGAGAGCTAATATCTGCACATACCTGTCGAATTCTTGCACAAAGTTCATTTCTATCTCTTGAGCGGTTTTTATAAACCTTTTGTGTGAGAAGTCCCCAGAGAAAAAAGTCCAAAACTGTGAGGTCTGGAGATCTGGGTGGCCTCTCTATAAACGGACTACCACGGCCTATCCATCGGTTTGGAAAATGTTCGTTAAGCCATTGCCTCACAGCTCTGGCATAATGAACTGAATACCCATCTAACTGGACAATTAAATTTGATCATTCATTGATTGGCAGCTCGTGAATAGCATTCCAAAACTCTGTGTTTGAAAATTCTAGAAACCTCTACGCATTAATGTTTTCCTCAAAAAAGAAAGGACCAATAATTCGTTCGTTCAATATCCCACACCAGACGTTGATTTTTTGGGAATACTGGCTTTTACAGTTTATTACCCAGTTAGGATTATCCGCTGCCCATTGGCGACAATTCTGTGATGACACTACTCTATTTGTAGTGAAAGTGGCTTCGTCGGTATATAAAATATTTTTTAGGAAATTTCTATTGTTCAAATATTCCCCTTGGGCCCATAAACAATATTACAGGCGTCTTGCTTAGTCGCATTCTTGAAGTGTGTGTAAAAATTTTGGCTTGAAAGGTTTAATATTCTTCGCCTTGAGACATCTCCGAATAGTTTCTCGTGGAATATTCAAATCTAAAGTGGCATTCCTTATACTGGCATTAGGATTACTTTCGAAACAATCTAAAATGATTTGATCATTCCTGTCATTCCTGTTTCGTCTTTGTAGAGGATTACTTTTTAACATCATTTTTGATACTGCACCAGTTTCATTGAATATTTTATTTATTTTATTTACCGTACCGTAGCTAATACGAGGACGATCTGGATGTCTCTCATTAAATACTCTACAAACCTCTATAGCACTTCTAACGTCATCTCCCGAAAGGCGTACAATTTCAATTTTCTCTCTTACGCGCTCAATCTTGCAGCCATGACACAAAATAATTCGAAGAACTGTAAGGTGAATATTGTTGACAATAGTACACTTAAATCTTTCACAAGTGTCAAACTATAATATCATTTCCATGGCAACTAAGATTCAAATTGAAATATTAGGTCTTAGTTTTAGTTAATTTGCGTGAAAACTTGAATGTAATTCCGTTATTTTCATTGAAAATGTTTACGCTATTTGTTTTTTTTTTCATCTGGCGGCACTTTATTGTTGAAATCATAAAAAAAAATATTCTCATGGCTATATCTGTTGATATAGGGTGTTTTTTGTCACTGTTACCTGTGTGAGTTTTCGAATTTTTGAGTTGTCATAACTTTGTTAATAATGAATATTTTTTCATGAAATTTTGGTCACACCTGTTTAGGGACACTCTGAATCCAGTGGCGTAGTGATTTTTTCAATAAAAAAGTCGCTAATAAAAAATCCCGATTTTCGACTAAGAAAAAATATCGTAGTATGCCCTGAAACTTCAATAAACATTTCAAATTTTGTCCCCAGGTAGACCTTTTAGTACTTGACATTTCAAAAAAAAATTATCAAAATCGGTTTACAATTTCAAATTTTAGGGGGGGATTTCCATTAAAAATGGGTCACACTGTATAAGCAAACATTACATTCAACTCCTTTTGCACTTCCTCTTAAAAATATGCTGGTATCCCATCTAGGTGAAGGTACATTCAATCTCTGATGTTGTAAGGTAGGTGTTTAGTCAAGAAAGTCTTCTCTGAGGTATTGAAAGGCCTCTTGTTAATTTAATTTTTGTTCGAAAAAATATGTTCCAGCAACACAATTATCCACTATATCGCCCCATATATTGAGACTCCATTCATGTTGGTGATCATTCTTTTGTAGTTGATATGCTGAGCAGAAAACTATGGAACCATGGTTTTTCCACTTCAAAAATTTATATTATTTTCTCTCATGTAAACATGCAACACACTGTACATCTAGAACTAATTCAAAAAAGCGTCCTTCCCGGTGCCATATGGCTTCCATTTAAATTTGATTCATTTTATATCTGTTAGTATTATCGATATATCGAGCAAATATGCACTCTTGAGACACCCGATATATATCAATTAAATATATCAGAAGGAAGTGAAAAATTCAGTTGAGCTACAAAAATATTGTGTTGAATAAGTTACACTGTACACGTAGAACCAACATGTAGAGGTGAAATCTGTATTACTATTATTTGCACTTCAGGATACAAATTCCATTTTGATTCATTTAGAATTCAGAGTATCATCACTGGAAGTTGGACTAAAGAAAACAGTGAGATCCTAAAATTTTTGCAAATAAATATTCCTCTAAGGAGATGATTCTATTCATAGAGGTTCATTCTCATATATTTCCTTAATGTTCCTCAGGATGTTCGCAAAAAGTTATAATAACCAATTAATGAAATATAAATATTTTCCGTTGAAAGAAAATATGGTATTATTGAACGCGGCGCGTTCACCAATATCGCCTTCACCATAATGTAGCATAAATCCCTTCGCCATAATACCGCATCTTTCCCCAAAAATTGTTTTCAATTTTCTAATATTTCTAATATTTTTATAGATTATACATAACAACAACAATAGTACATCAGATAATCGTATAATAATTAAGACACCAACGTTAGAGTTATTTTCAATTAATATAATAATAATGGAACTGAAGCGTCTGACAGAAATCGTAGATATATAAGTTATATAATAAATAGTTCATTCGATTATTTATTCGAGAAACATATAGATGTGAATACTAAAGAGCAATTTTCAAAAAACAATAAAAATCAACTGCGAAACTAAACCAAAATTATATTGAATAGAGTCCAGCGGAAAGTGAAATGGATCATTCAATTGTGCATCACCTCTAGATAGTGATTTTTATGATGTAGTTGTAGCAAGGGAGATTTATGTGTTAGTGTTGATGAAGGCTTGAGCTCCTGAAGCTAAAATGTATTATTTGATCCACTCAAAAATAAAGTATTACACGTGTTGCAATTTTGTAAACTGTTTAGTGGAAATCACATAATCAAGTAATAATAATAATAGAAATAATAGTCATATATTTCCTTAAGACAGTTACAAACCATATAGAAAAAGTCAGTTGCTTACATTTAAAATACATAAAATACTAAAAAATTTATTTCACCGCAAATTGCCACGACAAATATTCATCCAGTTTATAGAAACACTGTTCTGTCAAAAAGGATTTTCAATTATATTTGAATGATTGTTTTGATATGCAGTTGTGGAATTGGCCGCGTGGTAGTGCGCCCGACTCACGATCGGAAGGCCGTGGGTTCGATTCCCGCTTCGACCAGATATTTTTCTCGAGAGAATTTATCTGGTTGAAGCTGGGATGATTCTGCAACCGTGTTGGGAATCACACGTTGAAAGGTAAGACCTCGTTAATCCTTAGCTCGCACAAGTTTCTCAAGTTCTGAGAGTTGTCGTTCGTATGGGGGCGACAGCTGATCAACGGAAAAAAACAGATTTTGAACAGAACAATTTCTCACATTTGAAAGAAGAGCATTGTATATTCCAGGAGCTTTATGACTGAGAGATTGGTAAATTATTTCGAATTTTCCAAATGGAACTGAAAAATCAAAAATCTTGTAGTGAAACTATGATTTTTTTTGTTCCTCACATTGAATTTCATCATTATTGTCGAAGACTAGCATACTTAACTCTGATATGACTGGACATGGTAATGTTAATATTTTCAGTTTCTTGAATATATGTTTGCTTGAGTCAGTCTGTGAAAGCCCCGTCATTGATCGTAAAATTCGTTTTTGTGCCACGAAGATATCTTTTACTAGGGTAGATAAACCCTAAAATATCACACTACTCTCTTGTGCACAGTAGAGCTATATCAATTGAACAATATTGAGTACATGCCGCAAAATTCTTAATTGAAAGGAAATCGAATTCAACTTTGAGATTAGGTAATGAGAGTGAGCCTTCCAATTGAGATTTTCAACTATTCGTAATCCTAAGAAAGTTATTTGATCCGAATTAGTTGAGATCGATGAACCCTTTTCGTTTGATTGGAATGACAACTCATTACGTTCTTTTTGGATATGGTGAAACCTCAGTGCTTGCGTTTTCGAAGTATTTAAAAACGAGAAATTGGCTGAAAACTATTCTTTCAAAGAAGTCAACACTTCATTGCATTTATCACGCAAGGAAGGGTCCATTTTTTTAGATATGATTAACGACGTATCATCAGCGTACATTGTGAAGGATGCGGGTACAGAAAGTTTATCCAAATCATTAATATAGCACAGGAACAGAATTGGCCCCAATATGAACCAATGAGGGACACCAATATCTGTTTCAGTTTGCTGTGAGAAATGAATGTTGATTGCTACATATTGTGTACGTTTGAGTATGAATGATTTATCCAATCTGGAGGACAACCTCTAATACCATGCTTATACAGCTTTTCCAGTAGTATGTCGCGATTAATACAGTCAAATGCCCTGCTGAGGTCATAAAAGATTAGGTTAGGTTAGGTTAGGTTGAGTTAGGTTAGGTTAGGTTAGGTCGAAATCACAATTCGGCTGCTCCATACCAAAACACAGTATGAGAAATATTGATAATTCGTCGAAAAAGCAAGAAAACTGTGAAAAAAGATTGGATACTGTATACTGATTATGCTGTATCTCCGAAGCTAGTGCTGGACCATATCTTCGGAACCAGTTGATGATAAATAGATCGAATCCAAACAGAGTATGCACAAATATGCATACGAACGATTTTTCTTTTCCATATTAGTTACTATCTCTTGGCATTGGGCAGTCGAGTCGGCTTGCCTGTAGGCAAACTTCAATCTTCTTATTCAATCATAAACTGATTGGAAAACTACTTGGGTACTTTGAATTGTTCTGCAAAGGTCTATTATTATTTGACTTCCTACGTCTTGTTCACTTTGGATAGATATTCAGTGGATTATAGTTCTCAGATGTCCCCGAAGAAAATAATATGTGCTGGTAATGTCTGCTGAGAGCTAGAACGCTACACATCAAAACTAGCCTACTCTTCTTAACGCTCGTTTCATCCACCAAGTTGGAGTCATCAGGAGATGTTCTATAGTGTTGTTGATGTCTCATGATCTAGGGGGACATAGTTGAGGCTCTCTCATTCCATAGCCTTAGCGGTATATCAGAAAAAAAAATTCTCCAGGAAAAAAGGTATGCTTCGCCGTTCAATATTCTCGGAAGAAATGGGCCTGGCAGATAATTTACTAGGATTCCAGCCCACATTTCAATGGATAAATGTTCTCGGAAACGTGATTTTTTAATGTAGGTTTTCTTCTGGCCGAAAATGATTTGTTGTGTATAGCGTATAGCGTTGCCTATTCACGTTTAAGTATCCTTCATATTTTCGAAGAGGGCCATCAATGGAATATCAAATTTATTTTCATCAGATTAATCGGAATCAAGTCCATACAACGGAAAGGTCCTTCCGCAACAGGAAACACATTGAAAAACTCACGAATTACGAAACCCCTCAAAGCGATTTTCATCGCAATTTCCACATGCACTCATATTCGAAAAATCTAACAACGGCACACAGAATCTCGCCATAATACGGTAACGTGAAATGAGAAATTTCACATTATATCATCTCCTTCATATACGAATCTTGGGAGAAGCATCGTTATTCGTGTATTGCTCTCTTTGGGGGGTGTTATCTCGCATATACGGAAATAATCTTTTGGTAAAGTGCATTTTCGTCGGGTTTCTTTTTGTTTTTGAGAACACTTTTGCACTTTCATTTTACACTGATGGATACCTATAACAACTTTTTCATGATTTTATCGACATGAACATCTATGTTTAGTCCTTAAAATATTTAATGGTCGGCGATGGCCGGTCGGTTCAACGTGAATGCTTTGTTCACTCGCTCAATCAACCGCCATGTTAGTCGGAGGTTCAAGCCGCAGGGTGAACGATCGTTTTTCACTAACTATCATCCAAACCGTGTTAGAAATCACCCATTACTCCTTAGCTCGCCCAAGTTTCGACTTATGAGGGTTGTCCTTCGTAGGGGTGCGACAGCTGGTTAACGGAAAAACATATTTTAAACATATTTTCATGAACACGAAAGAACTCCCAGACAACCACTACTATCCCAACTACTATCTCAACCGCTTCATAATATTCCTTTCTGACTCAAGTTACGAAACGGAAGTCATTCACATATGCATAAAAATTCATGGGAGAAACAATAAGTACTGAATGGCATCTTTCCATTAGCTTCTGACTTATAATTGCTCATATAGGGACTTCCGAACTTTGACATTTGATAACGGCCATCTTGCTGAAGCTACATCTATGAACTACAGCTGCAACAGTCATTTGTTTAGTCTGTCCTGCCAAATCACCATGGACGGCTATAGCATTCAACAATACGTGCTTATAATAAAATCGTTTTATCAAAATGGGTGTTCTGTTTGGTCAACATACCGTAACGATCGACCAACACCTGTACGTTGACGAAACGCTGTCTATGAGAGTGTGCAGGAGTGCACAACTTGGCGAATTTTGCGTCGTGACTTGGGCCTGCACCCGTACAAAATTAAACTGACCCAGGAACTGGAGGTGAACGCCCATGGAAAACGACATGTGTTCGCTGATGGGCTCTAGAGCAGTTAGCAACTGACACTAATTTTCATAGAAAAATCATCTTAAGCGATGAGGTCCATTTCTGGATGAATTGATAAGTGAACAAACCAAATTGTCGCCATCATTGTCAACAGCGAGCATCTTCAAGAGGAAGATCAGTTTGAACTTTCTCTTGGAGATAATCACTTGGTGATCGAAACACATATCGAGGTGTTGAAATAACGGTTTGTTGTTGTAAGATCAGTTTGATCTTCCTCTTGAAGATGATCACTCGGTGATCGAAACACGTGTCGAGGTGTTAAATAACGGTTTGGTGTTGGGAAAAAACTCCAGTAATATACAATAAGATACTGATAAAAAAAGTTTTTCTTTGTGAAAATTACTTCGGATTCACACAGTAACTTATCGAAGTGAACTAAAAAGTTTGCTCTTTCCACACGTGTGTGAAGTTCTATATTACAATTTTCATGTTTTTAAGATTGTGTAAGGTAAAAAATACCCAAAGAAGGTCGATGAAAAACTGATTTACCAACACTAAAATGACTCGTTCAATATTTCAGATATTTTATGTTCATCCCTAGACTATATTTGGATGTTTTAGGAAAAACCTAAATCGAGGCAGTAGACGATTTAACAGGCCAGTCACGATCCTGTCTTCACTGAACTGTTCGGAATTCGACTCCCCGAAGCGCCATCCGGTTCAGGAGCAACTTCAGACACATAGAGTTCAAAGAAACATTTATAGAAAGGGCACATCCAGGGAATCGAGGAATCACATTCAATTCGGTATATGAAAGGGTTCAGGGAATAGCCAAATTGGTAATTTCGATGATTGGTTCTACACATTCGCAGAATTTGCAAATTCAGGTGTAACTGTAGGATATGTTAAAATAAAAAATTGTGTGTCACTTACTGATAAAATTCAGGAAACTTCAAGTTAGAAAATTTTATTAGTTATTAGTTTTACATTTCCTCACATTAATTTATGGCAGATGTCAGTTCAGGAACATAATTTTCATTAGGGGAAATAGGAGTTGACAAATAGAAAATTTTCAAAAACAGACACCATTGCACAATTCAGGAACATAATTTCCACTAAGGATAGGAGCATATATAATCTCAGTTATAATCGTGGTTTCCAGACTGTAGAGTTTATTTTTTCTACAAAATGTGACATATTATATTTAATACATATAACAGCACTACATATTACGGTGACATATTATATTTAATACATATAACAGCACTACAGAACATTGAGACCCTTGGCTATATTATTTGTAAGTTATTTAACATTTTTCGGTCCTTTACTTGATCTCTCCAATTTATTATTCCAATTTCTGCTATATCACTCTGGAATCTAACCATTTCTTCTTTGGTCACCCCCTTTCTTTCTTTCCTGCTATTTTCTTTTGCATTCGTAGCAAATGTCCCAGCCAACTCAGTTTGCTCTAATTTTCTTTGGAATTCGGATTCTCCCATATATCTCCATCAATTAATAATCAGTTCATCTTTTCTATTATCCATATACCTCTTCTATAATTCTCTGTGTGATTTTTTTCAAATCGCCATCTTTCTTTCTTCCTTCTGATTCATGATCCAAGTTTCACATGCATAGACTAGTGGTGAGTTATAGTGATCAATTGACTCCACAGTCTAACTGTCATTGTCAACGTCAACAATGAAATTATGTCACCACAATAAATGTTGATGTTTCATTGGAAATATCACTGCTGAAGACAAAAACTGACAGGTATCGGCCCAGAGATAGCCCAAAGAGAAAGCTAACTACAAAGGGAATTAAAGTTACCTTTGACAAAAATGTGCAGTTGCTTTAGATGAATGTGAAGACATTGTCAAGGTTCATGCGAAAGACGGCCTATACATACTAGAAACTGAGCAAACCGAAGATGTCTCAAGTACAGCCACTCTGGCAGGACAGGTGCCTGAACGTGATATTACCTGTGAGGCTACAACATTGAGGAATTTCTGGTACAAGAGAATAGATCATATACATGAGTTTACTCTGTAGAAGATTTCAACACTAGAAAGATACAAGTGTGAGAATAGGAGAAAGATATGTATTGTTTGTATTCTGTGAAAAATGACAAAAGGGCTTTTCCTGAATACAGTACAATACAAATGAATCAGCCACTAGAGTTGATTTTTCAGATGTTGGGGTAAAAATGAACCCAGAATCAATAGATAGACTTATATACCTACCCAGACTCACCAATGATTTTTCGAGATACTTAACCGATAGATTCCTTAAGAAAAAGAATGGAGTTCTGTCAGAATTCCAAAAATTCAAAGCAAAGACTAGAAAGAAATGACTACAGACAGTGAACCGACCTTAGCGAGTAGATCGACATGTGAATGTACTATGGTCTATACAAAATTCTGCTAGCTCCAAATCTTGTTGGTGAGTAGCTGAAATTGTTAGTTAAAATTTCTTCACCAACAGAAGCGATGGAAAATCATTTGCTTAACAATTTGCAATTTGGAAAAACACCACGCACTATATGCATTGGAATTGGCCAATACTCGATAAAAATAACGTATTCCAGTAACACTTCTTCGGAAAAGAAAGACTTAGACATGGCTCACAAAACAAATAATAATTCAAGCAAATGTATTACAAACATTCAGAAGAAAACTTCAGATCTCCATATTCACATCCGCTGTGACCTCTCCATTTCCTGCGATATCCTCTAAAGCAAACAGTTCACGAGCAAATTGCAATTATCACTCGATTTAATTGCTACTGTCTAATATCTCTTTGACCTGCAGTGGATAAACACGTAGTCACGGTACAAGACCGATTGGAATTTCAGCTGCACACAAGATCTATCTTCCGATCGATCCTGCAAAGTAGCAATTCGCTTGTAACACATGATGCGTTCACAGCCGAGGGCCGAATTCCCAATAAACATTGGTATGGTCATAGCGGTGGAAACTCCGCATCAGTAACCTCTGGCGGTTCCTAACTGCATAACCACGCTCTATTTCTTATTGGTAACCGACTAATTGATGATGGAAATCTAGAAAATGTTTGTTGATGCAGTCAAGCAGCGACTTAGGGCTCAAATAAATCAATTGTATATATTATGTCGACAGACCAATGCGAACGGAGCAACTTCTTGGTGGCCGAAAGATTCACAATAATCGGCTCAGACGAAACTCTCTGATATACAAAAACGAGCTCGCCTTCAATGCACCACACCGTCAGTCGCAATGGACAACCCTTGGAACACGTTCTCATAATCTCCAGTAGATGGGAGAGAATCATCTGGGAGGAGGAAATACTAGGGAATCTGCGCAATTGGCGGGAGCCAACTTCACACGTGAGTAAATATATATACTAGTAGATGACTAACTCACTGGGATCGCTTTGCTCTCACCAAGCAATGTCCAAGTTGGTATCAAACTGAACTCTCCTCATAAGAAAGTCTCAACAAATTTTCTCTGGTCTGAATTCTTGTTGACACTGATCTGGAAGGTAATGAAGCTAGTGACTCTCATGCCAAAGAGGACGCTGTAAATGGTTTCATTTGATTGGAACCTATCTATCATTAGCGTCACTTGAGTCTTGTCAAACAAACACTAAATAACTGTAAGAGTTTCAGACATCTGGCAATATATACCAGGAATGGCCCATTTCAAAGCATTCATGCATCCTTCGAATAATGTCACTGAAGAATTGTTTCACTATAGCGAGGATAACCTACGCTATCTAACAGACCTGCATACAGATTGCAACGTTTATTCTTCTCGGTAGGAATATAATGAAAGGTGTAGCTCTGGTAGCTGTTCGTTTTGGTGAACAAAAAGGCCATAGAAATTTAAGTGTACATCTGACTGAGAACTGTATGAAACCTAAACCTGAAGAAACCTGATTCGATTAGGCAGTTAAAATTGATTTTTTCTTGTCTAGGATATATGGAGAACAGTATTATTATATAAAATCTTACCATGAAAGTGTTAATATTTCATTGCACAAATTTTCACCTTGCAATCACTCAGTACTATGTGTTAGCTTATAATTTTAATGAATATTTACAGCTTGTTCTGAAGTCTATAATAATGAAGTCCGTAATGATAGAAAATGGAATTTTCAATTGTAAACACGCCTTTCTCCTGAATAACAACGCGGTTACTAGGATCCTTACTGGCAACAGATTGCATATAATTCAGTCTTTTTCAATCCAAGGAGATCATATACCAACCATGGTTAATAGTTAGAAAAAGTAAAACGTTCACTACTTACCCCACTGCAGGAGGGTTCAAATTCAAAGAAATCGTACATGACTGATATTTCAATATTTACAACAGTTAGTATCTGAAATATATTCATCTCTTTTATAGAGGAAACCTATCTTGGAAATCAAGATAAATAGACAACCAGCATCGCATACGTTAATGTTATCAGTTGACTACTGTCTCTGTTACTCTAGCGAATATTTGAATAATTATACGCGCCACCTATCCTTCAGAATTTCAACATTTAACGAGCAATCCATACATTTATGACTTCAAAGAGATCAGTATTCTAACTGCCTTTCTTGGTGAGAGATCATGAAAAAAGATATTAAAGCAGTTTTAGATATTGAAAATACGTCTAGAGCCGTTATATTACACATCAACCTCTGTCATTCTCTCTGAAACGTTCATCAATATTCTATCTCCCGAAAATTTCCAGACGCCCTGTAATTCGAAAAGGCATTTATTTCCCTTCAGCTATTATGAGGTTGCGTAACACAGTTATAGTCTAATCGTCCTGATGTTACCCTTATCTCTATGCACGTGACCTCCAATGTATTGATTGATTTTAAAGTTAATAATGCGTCTACCGAGATCGTATGATAATAATGATTAGAGGATCGGAAAGGATACATCGCAAGAATTCGTACAAAGCATGATTACATGTTGGAAAATCATCACAAACATGCCATCATTTGTTGACTTCTTAAAAATTCAACAGACAAGTAGGTAGAATACAAATAATGAAATTGTGAATATTCTGACCCTTTACTTGATGGATAATGAATAAAATGTGCAAATTCGATATTTTTCATGGCATTTGTCATCTCAAGATCCAAAAACTTGAACAAAACTAAACTTGGTTCTTCGAGGCGCACTTTTTTGGATTTTCCGTGAGGAATACTGGACATGAGAATTTCCTTACAATCTCCTGGAGATCCTGGATGCATGGGCGGATGGACGGACGGACGGATGGACGGATGGACGGATGGATAGATTGATGGGTAGATGGATCGATGCATAGATGGATCGATGCATAGATCCATAGATAAGCCAAACTAGTACTCTTGAGGAAAGACCATAAACCTATAGATAACCATCATTTAGACCTATATGTCTCTTGGATTCTGAGGGACAACTCTCAATACTTGAAGGTCTTAATGAGGAAATTGTAAGAACGGGGGTTAAGCTAACCAATAGTTCGGATTTGAAAAAAAGCGCCAGCAGTTCGCCATAAGTTCAACGAAATACCTGTGTAGCCATAACGGTGGATGTGAAGAATGCTTTCAACAGTGCATCATGTCAACTCATATTGGAGGCCCTTAGAAATAGAGGAGTGGAAAAAGACTAATTTCTATGATAGCCTCATATCTATCGGAGCAGAGTCCCACAGGGATCAGTCCCAGGATCTACGTTGTGGAACATCCTGTGTGATGAGTTTTTTTCAGTATAATTACCTGATGGAGTTGATTTGGTAGGGTTTGAAGATAGCGTTGTAGTAGTAGTGGTAGCCAGAAGCGAGGATCTCCTAATGAATGTAGCAAATAGAGCAATACTACGTGTATGGAAGTGGATGAGAAGTAGGCGCCTAAAGCAAACCCCAGAAAAAACCGACGTCGTGCTCCTGACAAAGCGTAGGAGAATAGGAGTAATGAAATTTGATGTCGAAGGAACACGGATTGGACTGAGCAAGGCGGTAAAGTACCTCGGAGTATGCCTCGACACTAAGCTGACCTTTGCAGAGCATATAAAACAAACTGTGCTGAAGACTGAGAAAACAATAAAAGCGCTAACAAACCTAATGCCCAACATAGAACGTCCCAAAGCTTCAAAGAGACGAATCATGTCTAATGTAGTTCATCCCCAGATTCTGTACGGCGCACCATCACGGTATACCGCAATGCAAAATAAGAAACTTGTTCAGAAATTAACATCAGTGCAGATAAAAATGAATATTCGAAGGTGCCGCTCATATAGAACGATATCCGCTGAGGCGGCATGCGTTATAAGTGGGGGATTCACCGACAGAAATTCAAGTGATCGAGAGAATGGAACGCTACAGTGGTATAAGAAAAACTGCAGCCAGTGAAAACCTAATGCGTAGGTGGCAACTGAAATTCCCAACATAGAGACCTAGGTTAACCGACCCTTTGAGGAAGTAGATTACTACCTTACTCAAGCATATTCTGGACACGGCTGCTTCGATAAATATCTGACAGAAGAAGAATGACAGAAAAAGATCGAAGTCTGCATCCTACACTCAATGTCAGGTAGATGATAATGCGGAGCACATGCTTTGTGCATGCCCAAGATGGACAGAAATGCGTGTGGAATACCACCAAGAAACGGAAAAATATTTAACACTGAACATATGATGGAAGATCCTAAAGTAGAAGAGACCTCATGAAACTGTGCATACAAAGCTATAAAGAAAATTATCGAGACAAAGGAGAGGGAAAGTAGAAATTGAAGTATTTAGTTTCTATAAATTTTTTTTCTACGATCTTTGGATAATATCACGGGGCAAGTACTGAAGTAATGCGAGAGCGGTTTCCGGTACCTGGCATAGGGGGAGGGGTTTTAGTCGATAAGAATCCGGCACAGCCTCTATGGAGATTTCCCCTTCTCCCCCTCAAAAAAAAAAGATAGATTCATTTCCAACAGGTATACACCAATTCAATTACAGGAAATCGTTAAAAAAATATGCTCAATAAATAACGTAATTACATACAATTGACGCATTGTAAATAAATTAGTCTTCATAATGTTGATATAAAACAATTGAAAACTGTAAAAAAATCTATAAATGAAAGGTTCTTTATGACATACACTCCTTGACAAAATTCACGGCCCCTCCATTAATATCACACATGTTGCTCACTAAATTAAAATTATAACTCTGAGATTCGAATTTGTTGAACTAATTTGACAATAAAATGTTTTCTCGTATCTGGAGTTGAAGCATGGTACATAAAAATTAATTTTTTGTAGGAACGGAGCACAAGATATGTTATTATTTAGTAAATTGTATAGAAATGCAACTGTATGGAAGAGTCGACGAGTATTAAATGCTATAATATCAAATTGGTTCAAAAGATTAAAGTACCTGTACCTAATGCGAAAAGACAACAATTCAACAACTTTCTTTGAACACCTTCAATTTGCTGAATGTGAGATTTATAATTGGAATACCAGATCATCGCTCCATATGCAAGTTTGTATGGAATAGCCTGATTATTACCTTTATATCCCCGAATTCTCTAGTGTTCCTCATTATGAAGCCCAATAACTCGGCTAATGGGATTGTTATCAATTCGTAAATTGTATTAGACTTTCTTTCCTAGAAATAGACAATACATGACATCTAGCAATATTAAGATTCAAACGATTATTTGAACATCATTCAAATAATAAATCCAATTCTAAAATCCAATTCAATAAATTCAAGTCTAAGCAGTCTCCATAATTTCCTACGAAACCCTTCATCACTTGGAAGGATCGATCGCAGCTTGAGAAATGGTTCTCATGCAGTTTATGTGAAACATGTTCTTCCTTACGAATCAGTAGAGGGTTGTCCTGAAAATCTTGAGAAGAAAATTGGATTAGATAATTTAGGAAACACCTGCTACATGAATAGCATTTTACAAGTGTTGTTCATGTTGTTCAATAACGAGGTTTTGATGATGAACGAGAACGAGAATGTTTCCTACTTATTCACCAAACTCAAACACCTATTCATGCAGCTGCAGTTTCGTAAGAATGTATCATCTCTCCCTCCAACCGATTTCTTAGATTTCCAATTGTCGTAGAGATACAACGTAGAGAAGGTAGTTCGATAAGAAGACAATAAACTTTTACAGAAGAAACTTCAGGTGACAACATGATCCCTGGTCTGAGAGATAAAATGAAATGCAGGAAGCAACTTCCTGAGTAAGCGTTCACAGACGTCTAATTTAAATTTCCTTCGTGTGCAATTCCCAAACCGAAGACGGCAAACGGTAGTTATTTTCCGAGACAGCGTTTTCCCTGTCACAAGAGATACGCCGCAGATGATGACTGCTGACCTTTGCTGAAAAACAAAACATAATCTCCCAGACGAAGTTCAGTTTGCAGAGAAGCTTTTACGAGGACAACGTAAGTCTCAATATCTTCAAAATGGCAAGAAAGCAATAGTGAGGAATATCTTAAATGATTCTAATAAACAAATAATTCGATTCAAAATTTTCAAAGGATTACAAGACAATATTCATGTACGAGCATAAAAATCATAGTATATATACAGAATGAACTGCTTCTATAGTGAATTTAACTTGGATAAAAGTTGAGGAGAGTAATGTTAAAAAAACATCAACATCTAGAAACAAGCACTTTTTCCGATCACCAGAAATGCGATACCCTTCTCGAAGCGCATTTCATCAACCAAACTACCAAACATTCAAACAGTATTCTATTTTTTGCTATACATAAATGAAATATATCTCCAGTTCGTAATAGAGCGATTAACTCATTTGATTCTATTTTTTTTTTCATTGTCGTTGCTTTCTCGCAGTAGATTCATCTTCCGACATATCTCCAACAAAAAAACTAAGGGAATGAGGTCTGGTGATACTGGAATCGCTCCAGAAATGTATCCATTGTAATTGCACTTTAGTGAAGATTCTTAACAGTACCCGACAGACATAGTTCTGTTTATTCCACGTTTTGTTTACTTGTGCTTCACACTTTCTGTTTCTTGAAACTTATCTTTCAATAAAGGAGAGTATTGAAGATCCTTCAGAAATCACATTCTAATGAAAGGAATTACTTGGCATGGGTTAATCAAGTTGATCCAAAAAGTAAACTGAAAATCATCCACGATCAAAGAATATCTTAGCAATGATTTGTTTCAGGAAGGGCAAGGGAATGAAGAAGAAGTTATCACAGACGATGACCTAAAAGAGTTAGCAATATACCATACTTATATACTATACCTGTGATACATACGTGGGATCCAATTTGTTAGCTACACAATTGGGCTTGAATATAATCTAGAAATCTTCAAGCATCCCTACAAATATACCTAACTACAAATTCAGAAAGGACTGAACAAGTGTGATATCTTGATGGAGTAGGAGCATTTGGATAGTTTATCGTAACTGAATTGGCACTGTGTTGAGATCACTTTGAATTTGCCAAAGTTAGGGTGTATTTTCAAGAGTAAATAAATGAAGTGGTAAAAAAGTGTACCACTTTCACGTTCCCAGAAACATAAGATTGGATGGATACAGAAAAATATTATAATATATTTTACTGTTTCTGTTACGATGAACCATTACATCATATATCATATATCAATTATATATACCATATACAATTTTTAATTATAATTCGAAAACATTCTCAATAAAAAAATGTCTAAATAGTTTGAAAGATTATTGGAGTGATAATGGGGAATGTTCCTCCTGACGAAAATCAAGTAGTTTTCATAAAAGAGCTCTAAAACAACGCATTTTAAACTTATCATTTCAACCTTTTTCTTTAAAAAATTATTTAAATACTTAAAAAAAGGAATGAAATAATGCATTCAACATGTAAAGGGATTCGCCTCTATTTCACCATTTGGCAACATTGGTTATAGCTGATAAAGGACAATGAATCTGTTACCTGTATGAGACAAATAAAGATGAAATATTTCAGAGGCATGCTGTTCTGTTTACTTATGTTCCGAGTTCCGAGACATTCTGTGACATATGACATTTTGTACACCTAACCTATCTTCCTCTATATAAATAAATAACAAAACAACTGTTGTTTATGTGGCTTGTGGAGGTGGTATTGAACTATAATTTATATTTTGCCTTAACTGTTGATTTATTCGAAGTGAATTTAAAAAACTCATGGATTAAACTCAACTTTATTTTGTTCAAACTTACATTTGCTGTAATAACCCAAATTGAGGAACATTCCCCATTCCTAAGAATAATTCCCAATGTAATAAAAAATATATATATACATATATACAGTGTGTCCAAGATAAGGATCCTAAGCATGGGGATCTCAATACCTGTTGGAGATACAGCTTAGGTTAAATTAGGAAAAAGTTGTGTTCTTTAAAGCTTATTTACATGCCGTTTAGAAACTTGAAGAATTTTCATGGCCTGCTGAGATATTTGGGAAAAACGAGAATTTGACAATATCAATTTTATTTTTTTCTGACTTTATTTGAAAAGATATCAAAAAACGAATAACACTTTTTCATTGGCACTTTCAAGGTACTACACTTTTCTGTGAAAATTCCTGCACTGACGCCTGTCGGATATAATCCAACGCCGTTGGTGGTATTAGCCAGTGGAGTAGGTGTTTTCTGATAGGCATCAGTCCATTCAACCTACTGTGTAGGTATATCCGAGACCGGTTTGAACATTTAAAGTTCATTTCTTTAGATTAGTTTATTTCCTATTGACAACATAAGTCCAAACCTATCTTTTTTGTTTTTTTTAAACTATTTCATCTAAATATTTCAATCCAACAGTATCGTTTATCTACATTATCCTAGTATACTTCATTTCAGTTACCTATTCATTTTCTATTAAGTTTTAAATCTGTTAACACTTTTTAGACAACAAAAGTCCCAACTTCTGTTTTTTTTTTCAAATGTTTCATCCAATTTATTCGAAGGTGGTTGACAATGTTTCATAGTACCTTTCATTAGTTCGGACTTCCATTGTCTAATAAGATCGGTCGGTCGGTCGCCAAGGTCCGTCGGTAGCCAAGCGGTTCGGCGTGGGTGATTTGTTCACTCACTCGAATTGACTACCGTGTTGGTCGGTGGTTCAATCCTTAGTCTGAACGATCGATCTTCACTTGCTATCGTCCAACCCATGTTAGGAATCACACGTTAAAAGGTAAGACCTCGTTAATCCTTAGCTCGCACAAGTTTCTACTTCTGAGGGTTGTCGTTCGTAGGTTAACGGAAAAACAGAACAGACAGATATAAATTGATTTGAAATCCCTGAATCCCTGATTTGAGATCCCATCCAATTATTCTGGTCCTAGTATTGTTTATTTACCTATTTCAATAATTTATTTTCTATTGGATTTGAAATAACTTAACACTTCTCGAAAAATGTAAGTCCCAACCTCCATCTATAACATCTGATTTAAAGATCGAATTCGAAAACCGATTCCTAGATTTTAATAAAAGCATCGACTGCTTTTTTCTGCATTTGCAACACCATTTTACGAGAAATGATCAACCAATTTCAGTTTTCTAAACGGGGTTGAGTGAGGATTTTTAAGATCTTTAAAATGATGTGTTACAAGATAAGGGGTGCCATTTGAAATTATTAAGTGGGGGTAGCTTGGGGTAAGGGGGTCAAACCTAAAATACCACTGGCACTGGTTTTGAACTTTTCCCTTGATATCTGAATTGACCCTGCTAAACGAAGTACTAGGGGTGGGAAGTTTTGAAATGAAGGCACTGTATAACAAATTAGAGATATTTAAAAAAACAGGTGGTTTAGCATAGGATCAAAAACAGGTAGTAGTTAGGTAATAGTAACCGGGGTAGCTAAGTAATACTAACAGGTGATAGTTAGGCCACTAGCATATAACACTAACTTAGTAGTAAAATTTAGTAGTAATGATATCCGAAGTCAATAAAAATATTCTCGGAAAATCAAGCGGCGTTACTAGATGAACAAGGCGGATTCTGGACCACTTCAAGGTCGTTCGTCGCTGGTAAGTATTTCAAAGAGAAACTTTAGTGAGTGGACGAGAGAAACGACGCAGGATGGAATGAGTATCGTAGCGATTCAAGCGTGGAACTCGGCTCCCTTAGTACTCCGCCTCACCTATCAGATCCCTTAGTACTCCGCCTTCGGCCCCCTTGAATCCTTTAAAAGTTAGTACTATAGTTCCCATTCAAAAGGTAAACAATAAAAGCAAGGCCAGTGAATATAGACCTATAAATACATTACCACCAATAGAAAAAATTCTTGAACTAGCTGTTTATAAGCAGGTACTTGATCATGTTGACAAAAATCACATTTTAATAAATAAAAAAAAATATTCATGTGAATCCGCACTACAACTCACTAAATTCAAAAAAGAAGTTGATAACAATAAATTTGTGGTAGCTGTTTTTCTTGATCTGAAGAGGGCATTTGAAACAATTGATCGTAATATTGTTCGAATAAAATTTACCAATGGTTATCTGACTATTTATCCCATAGAAAGCAAAAAGTCAGAGTTCAAGATAATATCTCACAGGAATTGGATATACATATAGGTGTGCCTCAGGGTAGCGTTTTAGGCCCTCTGCTTTTTATCTTATACTTAAATGACATAAACTTGTTTATAAATGTTGATTTTATAAATTTATTTGCAGATGAAACACTATTGGCATGCTACGATACAAGCTTAGATAAAGCTATTGATAAAATGAATGCCGCATTAAAGGATGTAAATGAGTACCTCATGGCAAATAAATTAAAACTGAATGAAATGAAAACTAAAGGAATGATTATTACAACAAAATATAAATGGAACAACCTTGATTTAAATGAAATAAATCTACAAATCGATAAATAATGAAAACATTAAAATTGTGTCATGTATCAAATATCTTGGATTCCAGTTAGATAATTTATTACTTTTTGGCAATCATTTCGATTATATATGTAAAAAAATATCTGAAAAACTATATTTCTTCGCAAGAATTTCTGGTAATTTATCCACTCAGTCTAAAATTACTGTGTACAATGCGATTATCCAACCACATTTTGATTACTGTGCTTCTATTATTTTTTTGTTTAATATAAATCAAACATTCCAATTACAAAAACTTCAAAATCTCGGTATGCGAATTGTTCTAAAAGTAAATAGATTCACTGAAATTGGAATTATGTTACAAACTTTGCGGTGGTTACCAGTTTCTTTACGGTTGTATTACTTATCTATGACATTTATACAGTGCTAGTCAAAAGTCCCCTCCCCCCCTCGTATCTTTGGAACGGGTATACTTATAATAATGAAATTTGAAGGGTGGAAATAAACGGATGGAAATAAACGGATGTAGGCTTCTTAACTGGTCATAACAGGTGACGCAATAGTCATAAATGACGTCACAAGGCCACTGTGACCAAAAATTTTAAATGGGACCCTATGGCAAGTGACAGCTCGTTTGAAAGGTATTGAAAATACCTATTCAGTCATACCAATTTTGTTTGGGTTTCGGCTGATTTTGATTGATAAATTGAAGAAATACGAAAATTATTGTTTCGCATTTAATTAATAAAGATTTTAAAGTACGCCTCTGGTTCATTGTCAAAAAGGTTGACGTGTTTGAATTATCTACTTGTCAAAAGTGTTTATACCTTGAAAATTTACCTAAGCTATTGTTTAACGAGACGTTTAAGTGTTTACATAGGCAAAATGGTACGTACTGTAGCCGACAAAGTAGCAGCTATCTTAATAATTGGTGAATGTAGAAACAATTTCCATGCAGCGGAACGACTGTTTAATGAGAGGTACCCCGATCGCCCTATATCGAGGATTTATTTGAGGGAGCTTCTTCGGAAGTTTGAAGCATCAGGTAGTGTTCAAGATGCCAAACGATCTGGTCGACCAACAATTAGTGATGACAAAAAAATTGACATACTTGGAGAAATGGTAGTGAACCCTACTTCTACCACAGCCCAAGTTGCGTCTATCTGTGAAGTCAGTCAAAGGACAGTACATAGGGTGTTGGCTAAAAACAAATTTCATCCATACAAATTAAAAATGGTGCACCAACTTTCAGATGATGACCCCGACCGAAGACTAGAATTCTGTGAAACTATGTCCGATAAAATGAACCAACAACCAGGCTACATACAGACAATTTGTTTTAGTGACGAAAGTACTTTCTTTCTCAATGAAAATGTTAACACTCAAAATGTGAGGTATTGGAGTGACACAAATCCTCACATCTTTCGTGAAAAACATACTCAATTTCCAGAAAAAGTAAATGTTTGGGCAGGTATTTTGGGAAACCACATAGTTGGGCCTCTTTTTCTCAATGCTAACTTAACCGGTGAATTGTATCTGGAGATGTTACAAACTGATATTGAGGCGTTAATTCTTGAAATTCTAGAAGATAATCCAGATGAATTCGACAACTTGGAAATAACGTTTCAACAAGATGGTGCTCCTGCACACTATTACGGTGCAGTAAGACGTTACCTAGATGAAGAATATCGTGGTAGATGGATTGGACGACGAGGTTCGATCGAATGGCCAGCTCGGTCACCGGACCTTACACCATTAGATTTTTTTCTATGGGGGTACTTGAAATCTAAGGTTTACGCTACAGCACCTGACAGTATTGCCATTCTGAAACAACGAATTGTTGAAGAATGTAGGGCAATTTCCGCTGACACACTGGGACGAGTACGACAAGAGTTTAGCAATAGGATGCATTACTGCCAGGAAGTAGATGGAGCACATTTTGAACACTTATTATAAGAACTGGTTCTTAAATCTTTATTAATTAAATGCGAAACTATAATTTTCGTATTTCTTCAATTTATCAATCAAAATCAGCCGAAACCCAAACAAAATTGGTATGACTGAATAGGTATTTTCAATACCTTTCAAACGAGCTGTCACTTGCCATAGGGTCCCATTTAAAATTTTTGGTCACAGTGGCCTTGTGACGTCATTTATGACTATTGCGTCACCTGTTATGACCAGTTAAGAAGCCTACATCCGTTTATTTCCACCCTCCAAATTTCATTATTAGACGTATACCCGTTCAGAAGATACGAGGGGGGGAGGGGACTTTTGACTAGCACTGTATATAAAATTCTGAATAACTTATCACCTTCATATTTTTCTAAATTTGTTAGTTTCAATTCAGAAGTGCACAAATATGCCACAAGAAATCATACTAATTTGCATTTATGCAGAACAAATAGAAGTGCCATGTATTCTTTATTTTTCAAAGGGTTTAATGCATACAATAAATTACCAAATGAAATTAAATCTAGTCCATCATTAAGTATTTTTGAAAAACAGTTATTGAAATCCATCCATAATGCTAGATAGAATAATACTTGGTAAGATAATATTAATAAATATAGTATTTGTATGTTGTTTTCTGCTTTTTATCATTGTATTGAAGCTGCACCTATATTGTAATGTATTTTTAATAGCATATGTCGTGATTTTTCAAACTAATAATTTTTATTTTCAATTTTGAACTATATTTACATTTTGAGTTTTTTTATATAATTGTTTTCAATTTCTATGTTAGTAATATGTTTTATGTAATATTGTGTATTAGGATTACCTATTTCAATAAATATATTCTTCTTCTTCTTCAAGGACGCTAACTTGGTTAGCGAAACGCGCGTCGAGTGTATTCAATAGATTCATTTTACGCCAGAGGTTCCAGTACGAACTACGAAATGTAGAAAACATTCAGCTATATCGGTAACATAAATTAGAAACCTTGCATACCTCTGTCTGCTTTTGATAATAAAACAGATAGTGGAATTTCCGATATAGATGCATGCAAACAGCGTATGAGTTACTCCCTAGTGAGGTCTATCGTTTCAAAACACGTAACACGAAACATTCATTTGTTACAAAGAGAATGCGATAATTTGACGAGGTAGAAACCTAATCCGAACCTTTATGAAAATCGTTAGTAGCAGAGGAAACGTCAGACATCCTCTATGAAGAAGAAACAAGGTCCGTAATTTAGATATCGCGATTGTACGATTCATAAAGCGCGCAAACTATAACTCAACTTTAATTATCCCTGTTTACAAAATTCACAGAAGCAATTAGAAGCAGAGATATTCCTAATTGGTTCTCTCCTGCTTTGAAAAAGGCTACCCAGGAGAATACGGGTCGGCATAAAATGAAAGTCATATATTAAAATTTTCCAGTCTACCTCTCGCGGGAATTACCGCTATTTATGCCGATGGTTGTTCTCGAAACGTTATTCAAGACAGGTGTACTCCAAGCCTTACTTTTCTGTTGCACAAAAATTAATCCACTCTATGCACGTAAATGAAAAGGAGAGAAAAAGGAAATACGTGAATGAAAGCTCTTTACAAAAATATAGATTCAGCATAGAAGTTTCTTTCAGATACAGAGCGGAGAAAAATCCATCCAAAATAATCACTGTCGAATATGAACAGTGAATTACACAGAAATCACTTTCGTTCATTTAATTTATACCCCAAATATTCACAATGAAATTGAAACAGATAACATACACGGAAACGCTGCACAACATAGTCTAAAAAAAATATCGATATAAAAATTTCTGCTTTCAAATGTACTTCGAAACGATATGTTTAAAAAAAATATATGTTTTTCCGTTAACCAGCTATCGCATCCCTGCGAACGAGAACCCTCAGAAGTCGAAACTTGTGCGAGCTGAGGACTGAAGAGGTCTTACCTTTTAACGTATGATTCCTAACACGGATTGGACGATAGCAAGTGAAAATCGAGCGTTCAGCCTGCGGCTTGAAACATCAACTCACACATCGGCCGATTGACTGAGTGAACAAAGCACCCAGATCGAACCGCCCGGAGTGAAAACAACAGTCTCAACTCCGCATCAGCACATTTCTAAATCACTCTTTAAAAGACCATTCACTGAATTAATGCAAAAACTTCAATTCCTTTTCATTTTTCTAGGAAAGATTAGTTTTTGGAAAAACGTATTGACATTCTACTTCTCCATCATAACACAAAAAGTAGAAAGAGAATGAAAGTGATTCACAAAAATGTGCGGAGAAATTTATTTCATATACAAACTCGAAGAAAAAATGCATCTTGAACAAATTGATAAGAAAAAGTAATTTCCATATAATTCAATGTTTATATTTTAGAGTAGTTGTTTCAAATGAAGACGCAAACTTCGTTGGTGAAACGCACATCTAGAAGAGTGTTGCATTTCTGGTGATTGGGAAAAGTGCTCGTTTTGGATTTATTTTGCGCCAGATGTTGCAGTTTTACCCTTTGTTCGAAATTTCGATATTGAAGTCAAAATCTCAAGTTCAAAGTTGTAATTTCGAGTTTATATAGTCGAAATTAAAATCGAAATTACGGATTTATAGCAGTAATTTCATGTTCAAATCGAAATTTCGATATTAAATTCATAATTTCAAGTTTATAGTCGAAATTTCGAAACTGACTTCAAAATTCCGAATTCAAAGTCGAAGTTTCAATTTTAATTTTGGATTTTAAAGTTGAAATTTCGAGATTAAAGTCGTAATTTCGAGCATTAATTTAAAAATTCGAAAGTCGAAGTTGAAATAATTTCGAGTTTTGAAATCGTAATTGTCAAAAAACAAATAATAAAAAAATATGGCTTTTCTGTGCTTTGGTAATTATCTATGCAAATTGCAAACTACGCTCTAATGTAGAATTTTTGATGAATTTTTTCTATGGATTAGAGAGCAGTAAATAACAATTCAAAAACCCTCCAGAATGGCGCTAGCATAGGCACAGAGTATGATATGAATTAAGCAGTTGTTAACTGATTCAAGTTCACCTATATTTAATGACTAGAGTAGTTAGTGACAAGACCTCACATGTTTACGTAGTCCAAACTAATTTCGTCAATATAACCTAAAATTATTGCTGTGGTAAAACGTGGAGACATCGATTGAATTTTCTCAACAGCTTTAAATAGTACTTTTTGTGATTTTGTAGTGTTTACTGTTATAATACATTGTAATAAATTATAGGCAATATTTTCTTTATTATTAACATGAATTTTTACATCTATTTCAAAACTAACATTTATGATTTTTTTTTTAATATTTTGCTTTTTAAGAACTTTTTTTCTCTACTTTTTCAACTGTAATTCGCGCATTTTATTTATGTATTGCTTCCTAAATGTTATATTGATCAAGCGTTAAGAAATGATGAGCAAACAATTAATTTATTTATTTATTTAACGGCAAAGCCAATTTACAAAAAAACATATTCAACAAAGTCTGAAGAACTACAAAGTAATTTTGAATGCTAATATCTGCATTACAATTTACGATTTTACAAAACATTTAGCAAAGTGTTAAGTGGATTAATGAATCCTTTTGTCCAGTGACAACATTATTAAAATATGAAACAAATCTGGTACTTACAAAGAAAATGGTAAGAAAAAGAAAAGCTTCGGAAAAGTTATAAACTTTTCAATTGATTTTTAAATACCTGAAGTGACATATTAAACAGATCGAAGTTATTATGATATTGAATTTCATTAGTTCGGACTTCCATTGTCTGATATTTTATAAAATGATTTGAAATCCCTGAAATAACTGAAAAAGAATTAAAAATTGAAGAAGAAGAATAAAAATTGATAGCTGAAAACAACAATTATATTAACCAAAAAACTTGAAATGGAATAATAGTGAAATAAAATACAAGTAAAAATGAAAGAAATTGAACAAAAAATAAATCAAAATAAAATTAAAAAGTTAAATTTGTTCAATTTGTTCCATTTTTACTTGTATTTTATTTCACTATTATTTCATATCAGTTTTTTTGCTTAATATAATTGTTTTCTTCAGCTATTAATTTTTATTTTTCTTATATTTGAAGTTTAAAATTAATTTCGCTATCAAATTCAACTCCCATATCGTGAAAAATGTTTCTCTTTCAAGAGCTATATTATTCAATTTATATTCAAACAATATTGGACTTCTAATTTAAGCGCACGTAATGATTTGACACTTATCGGCAAGTAATTGCTTGATAAAGTTTGAGATCATCCGCAAACATAAGAAATTGTGAATGTTTGAAAATAAACTATATTTCCGATACAAACAAGTTGAACGGCAGTGGGCCCATATGGGATCTCTGCGGTAACCCTGATGGATCCTGAATGGGCGTAGATGTATCTCCGTATTTTACAGACTGAGTTCTACCAGTTAAGAAGCTTTCGATTACTTGCGAAATATTCCCGCCTCTACCAAACGCTTGAATTTTAGATAAAAGTAGGCCGTGGTTGACTGTCAAAGGCTTTGATTATGAAACTTAGGTTTTCATTTTATTCTTATTTTGAAAAGTGCGCCATAACGAGACGGAAGTTCTTTCGTCCTTTTTCATTAATTTATCCTATTCTAATAACTTAAAGCGCTTTTTTTTTAAATTTACCCTGTTGCTAGTGTAGCGTCACCCTTATTTAGCACATTTTAACAGGCACTTTTTTATACACAGAGACGGTTTTCCTCACCTCTACCCTCCATAATTTTTTATGAAAATGTCCGAAGGAATATGAATTCTTTGGCCGCTTCACTAGAACAACAAACTCAATTGTGCTCACAGATACTTACTTCCGTTTCCTGCTGGACCAACAACTTGCGCTTTCTACAAGAATAGAAATATATCCATTATAGTGTCTTTACTAGATTTTTTCTAATTAAATTCCCAAAATTGTTTTCACTCTTGAATTTCAAATCAAAATTTTCAGTGCTTTTAAGAAAAGCACTTTTTAATGTATAACATACAGCTTATCTGATTAAATCACAGATACCCGAGATATTTTCAAATTGTGCTGGAAAACAGGATGACGTCATGATTCGATCCAATTTAATAGTACTTCAATTAGGTACACCATTGAATTAATCATAAAGTATTAATCAAAGGGCACCGAAAATTATGATCCAGGGCTCATTCGATTCGGAATGACCTCTAGCAACTTTTCGAAAAATTTCAAGAGAGGCTCGAAAAAATTGCAAAAGTTATAAGCAATTTAGTGAAAAAAAGGAGGGTTGAATAAACAAAAATCCATGGAAAAAATTTTTACCGTGATTATTTTATTAGATATACTTTAGTTAATTAACTAATTTCTACAAGTTTTAAATTTACATGAAAACTCTGATAATTTTTAAACTAAAAACCTTGGAGATTTTCCTTTAAGCCTTCGAAAGATACTCGTTGGGAAAATTGAAAAATTTTGATTTTCCACTTTTTTATTAATAATCAAAGACGTTCAAAAGTGAAAAATTCAATTGAAGCAATGCATTTTTTTGAATATTCAAATTTATTTGTATTCTTATTATTTAAGTTACATAATTTTCATAATTTTTATCTCTATTTGTTTGAAGAATTGTTATAAACAAATGTATTGTTTATAAGATATTTGAAATTTTTTGAGGAATTTTTATCAGAGATGAATATTATGATTTTTAAAAACAAAATTGTTTCTTAAAAAAATGTTTTATTTCTTAAAATCGCATTTGTTGATTAACAATGTTTTTGCTACTAAATATGGATATTAAAGACTTTTTTTGAATCATAATTCCTATTTCTTTCTGATAATCTGGGAAAAACTTTTTTTAATGTATTTCTTCTTTATTTATTGAACTATTTGTTTTTTAAATGCTACCAAAAAAACAAAAACAACCATGTCACTTTTTGTGTAATTTTTTCCCTATTTTTTACAAGTTTTTTGAAATATTTCTTTTCCTACACAAAAAGTGACGCATTGTTGTTTTTTTGCTACTATTTAAAAAAATATATTTTTTTTTTCAGAATATCAAAGTTAAATAGAAATTATTATTTTGAAAAAAATCGTTTCTTAATATTCATATTTAGTAGCAAAAAAATTGTTAATCAACAAATGTGTTTTTAAGCAATAAACAATTTTTTTAGGAAACGATTGTGATTTTAAAAATCATAATATTCATCAGTGATAAAAATCCCCCAAAAAAATTTCGAATATCTTATAAACAATACACTTGTCAATAACAATTTTTTAAACAAATAGAGCTGAAAATTATGAAAAATCATTTTTTTATAACTTTAAATAATGAAAATACGAATAAATTCAAATATTGATAAAAAAATTTCATTGCTTTAATTAAATTTTTTGAGTTGCTTTTGAATGCTTTCAAGGAAAGCTCCAGGGAGTGAACAAAATTTGAGGTTTTTAGTTTAAAAATGGATCAGGGTTTTTATGTAAATTTAAAACTTGCAAAAAATTAGTTAATTAACTAAAGTATATTCAATAAAATAATCACGGGGAAAAATTTTTCCCATGGATTTTCGTTTATTCAAGTGTCTAGAAGGTATATAAATATATTTTTCTTAATTAATGGGTTGAAATAATTCATATTTTTCAAAAGTTCGTATCGGTCAGCGTATGCAAGACGCACATCGCTATTTTCGCCTCTAAATTGAAATTTTCCAAAAAGTTGCTAGAGGTCATTCCGAACTGAATGAGCCCTGGATCATAATTTTCGGTGCCCTTGGACAGAAGTTCCAAAAAAAGGATCTTGTGACCCAGACTAAGAATCAACCTGGCTACTTCCGTTTTCTCTTCATTAAAAATAATGAGCAAATGTGCTTTTTCGGTTAACAAAAAGATAATTATTTTTCTCAATGTGTATAATGCTCTCATACACCAAAATCATTTGTATACCGTTGATACTCTGGTAGAAATGTGTTCGGAAATGATGGTAGTCAAATAATAAAAATAAATGGCCGTTCTGGGCTTTCATAGTTTCCTAACAAAATGACGTTAATCTCTGAGACTAATTGGTGAAAAAGATTCCATCTACAGAGACACTTCAGCAACATCTTGAGAGCGCAAATCAGATAAATGGGCACAGGAATGGAAATATTCAGAATTTGGAATTATATTTAATACCCTCTTGCTTATGAAACTCAAAACGGTACCGATCGCGAAAGAATAGCACCTAAAGGCTGACTTTCGACCAAAAGAGGTCAGATGTCAATCTTGCTGAAGTGCCCATCAGTGAGTTGAGGACCGCTCGGAGTGCGGGGAGGATGGAGTGGGGTAGTAGGTTCTCCTCGCTAAATAGCTGGGGAAGGGGGAAGCTTCTACTTCAGGGCACTCAATCCGGGAGGGGGCATGAAACTCAAAGCGAATACAGACCACTATCTCAAAAGTTTATACCTGAAAATGCAAGTAGATACATTTCTAGAACATCTAGGATACGAATTGGATAAGCTACAATGAAATCTGTAGATATTAAACCTGAAAATTCGTTGAAACGAAATCTGTAATAATGATAATAGATATCACAATGTATTGACAATTCGAAATGCATTCAACAAAGTCAGTACTCACATAATTGTAGTGATAGTAATCTGTCCTGTATCATTATCTATATCTAATTAAATTTAGTTTCCATGACGAAGAATAAAATGATTCAAGCAAAAGTTTTATTAAAAAAATAGGAGCTCTACTGAATATACTTTATTTCGGCAGCAGTCATGTAAAATGTAAAATTTACGCAAATAGTTCTGCTAACAGAATGAAGAAAGATAACTCGCCAACCTTGTTATGTAATTTAAAATTAAAAGGAAACTGAAACGGACCCTCATCTGAAACTGAAACAAGTTCAACTATTTCTAGAGCTTTTAGCTCTCAAACAGTGGATGAACTTTCCCAAACAAAAAACTAACCGAACATCATTAAATCACAACTTATATGAACTTCGTCAATAAATTAAAGTTTCCGGAAACAACACCCGTTCGCTGAATTGGAATAGTTTGTAGGAACATGTACCATACATGCACAACAAATTAGGTAAAGTTTTCCCAAAATATGTCATACACGAGTTTGAAATTAATTTAAAAATAAAGGGTTTTACCGAATATTTAAGTAGATACCCTTGTTGAATATCTCGGATAACAAATTTGTGAAATAAACGCTATATTTACCAGCTCCAAAAAAAACAAAATGAACGACAAATTAGGCCAGACCCATCAATTTACCACATTGAATTACGCAAAATTTGCCTGTGAACACACAACAAGAACACAATATTAACTTGATCTTGACATACGTAATTCTAGGAAAAAAATTACGATTTATAAAATAGGTAAATCTCGAGACACGTTTTTTAAATAATATTGTATCATAGTGTATTAAATTGATGGATTTGGTTTTATTTGAAGTTCATTTTTTTCTTTTCAGAGCTTGTACTCAAAAAAGTGTTTTACTTTTCAAAACGTTCCTCGTTCATCGCTGTGAATTCATTTTTTGCCAATGTAGAATAATACTAATCACATTTTACAAATTAGAACCCCCAATGTAAAAACTGTATTCAACCCATTCATTCTCCACTAGAGCTGTCGCCATTTCCATAAAAGGCGAAATAATATGCTAATGTACAATTCGTTTAAAACAACAGATAAGCTTTGAAGCTCGAGGTGACAGCCATATCTGTCTCTAATCGACCTTTCACACTAGTCCACTTGACGATCTTTTCTCGAAAACGAGATAGAGCACAAGACCCGTTGATTCTCTGTTGGTTTGCGAGTTCCGAGAAAATTAGATCAGTCCTCGGTAAAATGAGAAATAGGTACTTTTACACTTTTCCCTAGAGATATATTCTATGCCCCGAGTTTCCTTTCGCTCGAGGTTTTAACTGGAAAATTGAAAAATGTGTTTAAACAGTAGCAATATTTCTTTATTCGTTCAGATATACTGGTTCCTGCCAAACTATGACCAGGTTTGAATATTTTGTTTTAATCGTTACACTGTTCCTGTTTTTAGCGTGTGAAATTTCTTCTTATATTTTTCAGTAAGAAGTGATTTCATTAAACTATTTCCTCAAAAAAAATGTCTTCCAAAGATTAATATCAACCTTTTTGGAGGAAGTAAATCATCACGTATATACAAGGTTTTTTATATCTTAGGGATATACAGGCCGTTTCTTTTATCATGTGGTAACATTGTTATATTCTAAACCTATCAGATACGAAGACGATTAAATGGGAAAAAAGGTAACTGTCATCGGGAACAATACAAGGTCGAAGAAAATATACCAGGATTCTCGCCCAAAAATACTGTTGAAATTTGAGGGACTATGGTACATTTGACAGAAAGAAAACAAGAAAATTCACCAACAATGGTTGGTTTAACAGAAATATCCATTATGGGTGGAATCATACAAATGAACCAATTTTCCAAGAAAGGTTCGAAATAAATGTTTGGTTAGGAATTGTGGGAACAAAGATCCTGGGCCCTTTCTTTTACGATGATCATTTGAATAGTGAAATGTATCTTCATTTTCTATTCAATATATTCGATGGCTACTTAGATGAATCGCCACTGAATATCCGCCATGAAATACAATATTTTCAACAGGACGGCGCTACTCCCCATAATGTAGCAATGGTAAGAGAACATTTAGATGCAATATTCCCAAGAAAATGGATTGGAAACAATGGACCAATTAACTGGCCAGCTCGATCCCCAGATCTTACTCCAGTCAAATTATGAGTTTTCCTTTTATTGAACCTTTTTTGATTGATATCTTCAATTCATATCTATATGTGACTGTAACTGCGGGAGTCATCTTCAGTGGCGTGATGATAGATGAATTTTTTGAACAAATACAAGTATTAAAATCAGTCAAATGAGTAATACGGTATTTTATTTGGGAAACCTATTTTGAAATTACGTATTTTGCATTTTGTATTTAAATAATTTCACTAAACTATTTTTCCACATCTATGATTATCTATACGAAATGATATTTCGACTCTTTCATTTAGTAACGGACTCCATCACCTGGCCTTTGACCCATATTTCTAGAAGGAAAACAACAAAGGAAAAGACATCTAATCACTATAACGTCCAAGAACATTTCGATCTCACAAACTTATGGCTTACCTCGTATAAACGTGCATTAACTTCCATTACACAGCAGCGCTATTTCATTGCGGTTATTTTGAATATCATTCCGTTTTATATCTTGTTGACACGCGAGTTACTTCGATAATAATGGACGCCTAGTAAACTAGATGGTAATCCTGTGTGGATATTTAATATCGCATCAAAATAAACGGAAAAATAAATTGTATACAGGGAAGTACAGAATTTCATTAGGGCAAAATGCATTTGAAAACTATAATAGGTACGCAAATTTGCATTTATACTAGATGACTTTGGCACCCTTCTATTGGGTAATTTGTGAAGGGCAGTATTAACAACGTCATATATAAGATTAGATTAAATTGTCGGGGAGCTAGCCCATGGCCTGATTCACTGCCACTTTTTCAGATCTATTGTGATACTCCTTGGTTGTAAGAGTTCATTGTCTAGCTTGATGGTGGTGAAATGGATATGGTCTGCCTATCAGAAACTAATCTTCAGGACGATGTGTTTAATCAAGAAATCTTCCCATCAATGTATAATGTATTCCGATGTGATCGAGATCTGGTAACCGATAATATTACTAAAGTGGTGTCCTGTTAGAGTCCAAAGATAATTATAGGTTGCTACCAATTTCGTTTTTGGATCTAAGAGAAACACTCCCTGAAGTTGATATTGTAGGCTCCAAATTAGTACTTGGCAGCTTTACTTTGAATATTATTGTAGTTTATATACCCCCTTGTTGCTCCTTGTTGCTATGAAACTTTATTCGATTTTCTGGAAAGCTCTGATTGTGTTACTAATGGGAATTTTCTATTAATTGGTGACTTCAATATCCCTAAATATGATCTAGACTTTATTGATACCAAATTTCAGTACATCCTCAACTTTATGCAAGCAACTGAATCTCAACATTACAACTCGATAACGAATATTAATAATCGCAAACTGGATCTAGTTATAACCAACTGTGACGATTGAATCGTCTCGAAATGTGATCAACCTTTTGTTGTAGACGTTCATCATCCTGCACTTTCTATTTCATTGAACTGTCGTACTCCTCATATCAATGACTTTGCTATTAATACAACAGACGCTATTAAACAATTTAATTTTCGCAAAGCAAACTTTCCAGCTATGTATGAACTGATCAGAACAACCGAATGGTGTGACGTTTCTGAATGTACTGACATCGACTCGGCATGTGATTTATTATATCAAAAATTACACAGCATCTTCTCTCAAAAAGTTCCACTGAGAACATTGAAAACATGTAAATTTCCCCCATGGTTCGACGCCGACGTTATCAGCCATATAAAGAAAAAGGAATTAGCATATAAAAACTATAAGAAATATAAAACAGCATTTTATCAAAATCAATTCTCGGATCTGAGAAAAACTGTCAAAACTAAAATTAAAGCAACATATAGTCAATTTACAAACTTAGCTGAAAATAATATTTTATCTGACAGCTCGACTTTCTAGTCTTTCATACACAGTAAAACAGGTCATTCGCGTATACCGGGTATAATGAAACTTGATGATGAGGTAATTGATAAGCCTGGGGATATTGTCAATGGATTCGCCAAGTATTTCAGAAGTGTATACTTGGTTTCGGACGAGAATATGCTTCGTGAAAATTCTCATGATTCTGATTTAGATGCATTAAACATCCCTGCCTTCTCTAAAATCGATATAATTACTGCTTCAAAAAAATTAAGAAATAAACTCACCGCAGGCGTTGACAATGTTCCTAGTCTTGTGATAAAGGACTGTATCGACGTTCTCTCCATACCTCTAATAGGCATATTCAACTTGATTTTGTCGAATTTGTCCGATATTAAAAAAAGGCGACTCTAGCGATATCACAAACTACAGGGCGGTTTCAATTTTATGTAACTTTTCTAAACTCTTCGAGATAAGTGTGCAAAATGTTATGTACTCCCATATTCCAAAATTTATTTCTCCTACATGGTTTCGTACAACAAAGATCATGCATGACAAATCTTGCATGTTTAAATCAATATCTCTGTACGTACCTGGACAAGCAAAAACAAGTCGATGTTGTTTATTTAGACTTTCAAAAAGCCTTCGATCAAATAGACCATTACGTTCTTCTCAGCAAATTAACAAAATTGGGACTCTCTAACCAACTGCTCACTCTAATTGAATCATATCTAATTAACAGAAAACAATTTGTCGAATATAAATCTTTCAAATCGGCCCAGTACGTAGTTACATCTGGGGTACCACAAGGTTCCAATCTTGGACCTCTTTTATTTTTAATTTTTATTAATTACTTGGCAACCTCTTTGAATATTCCTAGCCTACTATTTGCAGACGACCTGAAGCTATATTATAAAATCGACGACATTACTGACTGCCAACGTGTACAACATGAATTAGATGTAATCAAACTTTGGTGTAATGATAATCGTCTACAACAGAACGTATCCAAATGTAAAATAATATCATTTACAACAAAAAAAACAACTTTAATGTACGATTATTCAATCAACAAATCTACAATCGACCGCGTACATGAGATAAAAGATCTTGCTATAACATACGGCAGTAAATTAACATTTACAACACATATAAGGAATATGACTGCTGATGCAAATAGGATGCTTGGATTCATTTACAGAAATGGCAAGAACTTCAAAAGTATTGCCACCTTAAAGTTACTATATTTTGCGTATGCCAGATCTAAGTTAGAGTATGGCTCTTTGTTATGGAATCCGGTTTATAAATACCAAAAAACATCAATTGGGAGCGTACAAAGGAAGTTCCTAAAATACTTATGTCTAAAAGTTGATGGTCAATACCCCATGAGAGGCATCGATCATAACATATTGTTGACACGATTTGATTTGACATCTTTGGAAAATAGAAGAGTTATCCTTGGTATAAAATTCCTGCGTAAATTACTCAACAACAATATTGACCGTACGGTTCTTTTACCCGAGATCAATTTCTTAGTACCAAGAAGTGGAGGTCGACACAATCTGAAATTCTATTGCGAGGCATCACCCACAAATATTATGCAAGGATCACCATTGAATTTTATGTGCAGTAGCTTCAATAAAATCTGTGAACACTGCGATATTCATTTCGACTCTCTGAACGCCTTGGTATCTTGTGTCCATAATCGCTTGTAATAATACTATAAATAACTTTTGTGTCAGTACTGTAACATTGTAACTTGTAACATTGTAACATGACTTGTAACTTTTTGTGTTATATACTCAATTTTTCATTCCTCTTTGTAATTCTACTTATACGAATATTTTATACATACTTTGTTTTAGCATTTACTTTTATACATTTCTATATTCCATTATTTTTAATATTCATTCCATATATACTCTGTAATAATAGCATTTCCTGTAACTGGGTACTCCTGTTGGAAATAAATCGTTTTTTTTTTATCTCTTTGATGAGACTCCTGACCCCTTCATATAGCTGCTGGCAGCACAGAGCACATGAAGTGCGGTTTGTTCCTTTTCTTGACAGAGCCTGCATTGAGTTTCTTCTGTCAGACCCATGTTGCTCATATGTTTCCTGAGTCGGCTATGTCCCGTTAGTGGACCCACCACTACCCTTACAACCTTACATTTGTGGTTTAGCAGGTCTATCGTGAATCTAGGCGATGGTTTCTGCCTCAGACAGCTTCCTACCAGTCTTGAGAAGATTTGAAATGAGCTGAGCGTCTTAATTGCCGCCTGGCAATAGCAATGGTTTTATTTGTGGCCTTCTGCCTGTTTATTTCCTCTATACAATGTTCGATGACCGCTACTTCTGCGTGGAACACAGTTGCATTATGTCCAAGGCTGAGTGCGATTCTCGTCTTTGTTCTGCCTCCGGCTTCCACTTCTTCTTGGGTGTTTGAGCCATCTGTATACCAAGTTTCTTCCACTTTTACCTGTGGGCCGTTTTGCCAGTCCTCTACTTCATATAATGATTTTGAAATTTTTTTGAAATTTGTACTGCAGAACTGTGTTATCCACGGACATTTTTAGTATTGGATCTGCCTTCAGTTCATTGTACAGTTTCAAGTATTCCGCACCGTGTGACTGGCTGATTGGGGTTTGCCCCTGCATTATCCTGTGTGTCACCAGTCGAGCTTCTCTTTGTATGTAGATATGCAATGGTGGAAGTCCGAGTATGACCTCAAGTGCTGCAGTTGGGATCGTTCTCATGGCTCCCGTGACACTCAGACACGTCACAGGGTAAAACAATGATCATTCAGGACAATTCTTGAACCAAAGATCTCAGAGCCAACTCAGGAGCAGATATCACCAATCAAAAATCAATTAAGTCACAAGCCTCAAACAGAAATTCGTGGAGCAGATTGCATTGAAAGACATCGGAAGCAACAAGTACTGATGCTATGCTGTAATGATATTAGCGCTGAAGTTCAAGGCTGCACAAGGTTCTTCCGAAATAAAGAAAATGAGGTTGACAATGGTAATCTCGTCACAAGAACCTATGTTGCAGTAGACAGTTAACAAGCTCATGAAAACCGTCTATAAATTGAGCGAGTCGTGAAACGAAACTTTTCAAAAAGAGTTGTTGCTATTTATGCAGGAAAAATTGGGTCCATCAGGAGACACACTCTTGGAAACGACCAATGAAAAGGAACTGTAGGATGTTTAAGAGCAACAATCTATCTAGAAGAAATCACCTCGTTTCAGCAGAATACCAAAGGTTGGGTGAAGGAGCAGTCTGAAAAAGTCCGATAGAGGACGCAACTCGCCAAAACCAGAGAGAAGGCCATATCGCCTACCTAAAAATGAAGTATGCAATCATTGAGATAAAAGAACATCGATGATAGGTACTAAAATAACGGGCCTATAGACCACGGTCAGGATATGGACAAAGAAAGACGATGGCTCGACTGGGATCGGATTTTCTATGCCTACACGGTTTCGTATGCATCGCATGTAGTGCACAGAAGACGAAACGAAAGTACTGGTCATACGTTAGAGATGTGCTAGCCCAACTCCATAGATGTGAAACAAGAGTACACTAAAAAGACCCAGTCGAAAGACGGTAGTAGAGTGGTATGAACGTGAGAAACAACAAACGAGGAAAAGCCTATTTCTTCACGAGAAAACGTCTTCAGACTACCGGCGACCAGAAGAATGCGCGACTAGCGCAAGAAAAGCGGCGGATATAACCACAGATGTCTCGTGGTTATATCAACCACAGAGAAAACAAGGAAATTTATCCCAAACTACGAAGAAGATGGAAAAATAACTTGCACTCAACCACTGATCTTCCACTTAGAAAGACTGGCGTGCTATAATGGTGATGATCCTCCCAAAAGTTCAAGTCACAATCTCAAAGACGAATTCCCGTGATGGAGAAATGTATAGAGATGGCATTGTTACGTCATTAGCCGTTGCGTATGAACGGCCAACGAGCGCAGTTGTCCAAGTAAAGTATCACCATAGCAACACATAGTCATAGAGACGTAATAATAATACCAATTTTTTGTCGATTTATGTAACCATCTGAATCTACATGCACAAGTTCCCATAATAAGTGCACTCATTACCACTTTAATTTTCCAGATGGGTAGAAAAATTCTCTAATAACAAGACCTCTATGCATGTTGCTTCCCTTCTCCCCATTCCGCCGCTACAATCCAGCGCGCTCTAATTTTCCAACGTCAACATATCTCCGAGTACACGCTCTCCGGAGCGAAGGAATTCTTAATCTAAAAAGATTAATTGGAACAAACGTATTGTACGTAGAAGAACTTATTACCATATAATTACGTTATCCCGACGAGTTGGCGTCATCGGAGTCCGAACGACGTCGTTTTGACGCTGCCGGTGGATGACCGATAGTACGAGGACGTGACCTCCGCCCAGAGAGTACATAGGATCGTTAGGGATGTACGGATGACTGTGGGATCATCTCGTTGGAGAAACTACGTCGATTCTACTGTGAATTTTGATGACCAATCAAGCGTTGTTGCTGCATGCTGAAATCGCATACCTACCGTAATTCTAGAATTCGTTAATGAACGTGCCGTGAGGTCGCTAGTAACATTTGGATCTTCGATTGTAGTCGGTATGTTCTTTTTTAAGTAATTCTGCATAGGGAGGGTGCTCCGTATATGTGAGCAATATTTTAAATAATATCTAGTTTGAGCTTTATGAAACATCAAAAATTGCTAAGGTGTAAACAACGTTCTGGTTCAAAATAGTTTGACAAAAGAAGTGCTAAGAAAATGTTCTTAGAAATATATATTATAAATTGTTATGGCTGGTAAGACCCCCTGGCCTTTCAATAGTGTACTTTCGAATTCCATAATTTTGATATTTCTGGAGTACAGTTTCTGAATATGACAAAACATTAGGCTTATCCCTTCAAAAAACTTGAGTTTTCTGCCAACCACAGCTTGGCCTTCGCTAAGCAAGTGTTAACAGTTTCGGTAATAGCATCTGCAATAGTTCATTATCTGCTAATTATACAGAAGTGATATTTCAATAGACAGTGCTCTGTCTATTGCCCAGTCTTTTTTTGCCCAAGCCTAGAAGATGTTCGGCTTTTGTTGGAATGACCATCTTTTTCGCTTATATATTATTCACCTAACTTAGTTTCCATTGTGGAAATTCTTTCTTTATGTGTCTCTTTAAGAGTCCACAGAAAGTATCCGATCCAGAAAGAGAGCTGCAAATGACGGATAATTGGAAAGTTTCTGATGAAATGACAAGAAGTCAGATTCATGAAGAAAAAAACGAGAAACAATGATTTGCTCAAAAGGTTTTCGTTATTCATCGAGGCTAAGAAATAATCATTCCATTCTCATGAAAATATGCATTTTTGTTTTAAGATGATACACAAAATTTCAAAGCCGTATTCCTAAACTTTGTTGATAACATTCATGACTAACGGAAGCACTTCATTTCCAGAAATATCATAATATCAGACACTAATTTCACCATTTCATAGAACTTTCCAAAAGCTGAAGACAGCTATTCAGAATTTGAGGCGAATTTTCAAATTAAATTTCAGGTTTTGACCATAGAAAAAGATTGCTTGAGTAAGCTATTGTATAGCGAAACACGTGTCGTGGTTTTTGTAAAACCCTGTAATGTGAAAATCACACAATAAACTGTATTAATTAGTTTAAATATGGATTTTCTTCAAATATCGGCCAGTTTTATTCAATTTTTTTTCAATTGATATTTTCAATCTATATAGGCAAAATTCATGAATACAAGTTACTGACTAATTGGACTCTTCAGTGATTTATATTACGCAATTACTTTTCGGGGTGAACTTTTCAGTTTGCCCTTTATTACACTTCAGCAGATTTTCTATTGATTTAGCTTTCTTCATTTTTCAGATTGTGGAAGGTTATATACCCAAAACAATAATAAGGAACAATTCTTTCTATTGTTATTAGTGATCAAGAAATGTTAGTAAGGTAACTAGTATATTGTTATAATGACTTTTACTTGGAGTGATATTCAGATCTGAAAGAATCATTTCAACAAAACATGGGATGCCGTTTCTCTCTCACCAAGAATATTATAGAACCGGCTGTGGATGATGACAAGTTGTTTTTGAACGGTTTCATTTAGTTTGTCCTGTTTGTTTGTTTATTTATTTATTTGAGTCAAATTTAGTAATTGAAGTTGGACCCTCCTTTCTGTAGACAGATTGATATGATATTTGGTACACACATTTAGTTTTGATGACAATACAATTTAATGAATTCTGTATCATTGTAGGTCCAAGATGGTTGCAGCTACAAAATGGCGAAATACAGTTTGTTTCACATCTACCTCAATATAGGTATTAAATGACGGGGCTTGACTAGTAGAATAGTAGTACACTTTGAAAAACATGCAAATTCAAGATGACCACAGCAACAAAATGGCGGATTACTTATTATTTCACAACGATATCAACATGGGTATCAAATGACAGTGCTTGATTAGTACTATAGTAGTAGGTACACTATGAACAAAATGCAAATCCAATATGTCGAGGACTGTGTGGCGTTGGAATAGCTAAAAATGATACCTACGTCGTTAGCGATACACCACCCAAATTAAGGTAGAAGGTTGAAACATGCCGAGAACTGTGTGGCATAAGGGTGGTTAGAAATTACAAACTGAAAACAAAATAAAATAAGTAAAATAAATTATCTTAAATGATTTTATTGAAAAAAAAAAGATAATAATGATGCAGACAGACAATGTACTGAAAACTAAAAAATATTTCAGGAGGAGAGTGGTGTGATAATTCGGAAGGTTTTACCTAGGACCTTCCGAATAATTTTTTATTTTTTAGTACATCATCTTCACCATTATCACCTTTTTTTTAAAACCGTTTAACATAAAAAATCTTTTTTTTACTCATTTTATTAATAACGACTAATGAATCTGGCACAATTCACATAAAGTTCCTTCTAGAAATATTACTTATTTCACTATTATAAATCACAAATTTAAGTATATAATATTGTGATTCGAAATGTTATTGTTAGTCTGTATATCACTGTGTAATTTCAATTTAGGAAATCGAAAAATGATCAGCGAATAATTCAATAAGCAGCCACGCGAAAAAATCAATGAATTTTTCAGATTAGAGTTTTGTATTTCGTCAAACAGAATATTATTAATTTTTTTCAATTCTACTAGCGGATAAAATGAGATTGCGATTGAAAATTCATTTTTTGTAGCTTTGAAATTTGAAATATTGCGTATAGATCGAGCCTGACAAATACGAATCAAAATCATGACAAATAATAACGAGATTAATAGTTTGTTCGGAGATATACCAACAAGACAAGTGAGAGTTGCACATTTTGATCCATCGTATTTGTTACTATTAGGCATTAAGATTCAGGAATTTATTTTGGCACGTAACTCAATTTCAATTATCATATTGTATCAACATGGAGAAGTAGAAAGCCAAAAACTTTCTTTCCCAAAAATGAGGATCTCCTAAAAATATAACCCTTTCAATTTAAACAAGATTCCTTTGGCTGGTTTTTGATCAAATAAGCGAATGAATGTCATTACGATATCATCGATGACATGAGGAGATCAAACTCATTTCGTACCTTAAAGTCGTAATTTTATGAATGAAATGAAACTTCTTTCCTGAGATTTTCTTCAGATTCGGTACTGAAGAGCTAATAAGGCGAGTGTCTTACGGCGAAACATCACCGTAAGACACTTTCCTTATTAGCTTAGTATATTGTATATGAATCCTATGAATGATATCTGATTCAATTCCATAACGAATGTTTGGAATGCAAACTGATTGGAGAAAAGTGTTTTTTGTATAATTCAGTGTTCATATAAAAGTATTTGCTTCGAAAGTATTTTTCTCACTTGTAATTCACGAGTAGCTAAAAGCTACTTCTTTGCATGATCTATACACCTTTGTATAGAATTTTTTTTTAATTGATTTCTTACTTCTTTTGTTTGAAAGATTCACACAATTTTTGTATCAAGATGAAGAAGTAAAAAGCCAAAAACTTTCTTCCCCAAAAATAAACCTATCCTAAAAATGTAACCCTTTCAATTTAAACATATTAATAAACTAGTATAATCTAACAGCATTAGTACCTGAGAAGAGACAGAGCTAGAACCTTGAAACCGGCAAACAGTTTTCCTTGTTGTGCAGTTTTTTACTTTACTTTCAGCTCTTTCTCTCAACCTAGACTGTCTTTATCAAAGTGGGCGATAACGCCCCCTTGTGGGCGTTGGAGGCATATAGGGGGGCAGTAAAGGGCACAGCCAGTAATGTCATTCGACGATATTACGAAAACAAGGTAATTTAGTTAGCGACTAGCTAGGTAAAGTGCTGAACGTGCGGTGGTGAATACTGTGAGTGGTGTCATTGGTAAGTTTTCAATACTCGATTCTTTACTTCGGCATTTTTTAAGACAAAATTATGTCGGAAGCAAAAAAGAAAAAACGGCAGTATAGCGCAGAATATATAAAATATGGATTTATTGAAAATCCCACAAATCCATCTTCGCCTATGTGCCTTCTTTGTCAAAAAACATTTTCGAATGAAGCGATGAAATCCCCAAGGCTACAAGATCATTTGAATAAAATGCATTCAGATAAAAAAGACAAAAGTGTGACTTATTTTCAAGAACTGGAAAAGAAACACTCAGCTCAGCTAACTGTGTCAAAACTTTTTTCAGCTGTTTCTAAGCAAGACGACGATGGACTCCGAGCTTCCTACAATATCTCCTTGCTAATTGCTCAAACAGGTTAACCTCACACTATTGGAGAGGATTTAATATTACCGGCAATTAAAGAAATAATTACTAGTGTGCTCCATAAACCAGCGGCAGATATTATCCGAAAAATTCCTTTGAGCAATATTTCCGTGCAAAGACGAATTGATGAGATGGCTGAAAACATTGAAGAGTCATTTTGCAATCATCTGAAGACTTCTAAATTCTCAATTCAGTTAGATGAGTCCACCTTACCAACCAATGAAGCATTGTTGTTGTCATACGTGAGGTGAGGAAAATATATCAAGAACTACTATTTGACAGAAATTTAGAGACGGATACAAAAGGAGAAACTATATATAATACACTGAAAAAATTGTGTGTTGAGAAAGAAATTCCACTGAAGAATATTATATCATCAGCTACGGATGGCGCTCCGGCTATGACAGGACGTCAAAAAGGCTTCATAGCGTACTTAAAAAAATAAAATTCCAGATGTGCTCGCTATACATTGCGTCATTCATAGACAACATTTGGTTGCGAAAAATTTGAGTGAGCACCTCTCTCAATCACTGCAATATATCATCAAAGCTGTCAATAAAATCCGAAACAGCTCTTTAAATGACAGATTATTTAATCAGCTTTGTGTTGCTAATGATGAAGATTTCAACCGATTGCTATTTCACACAGAAGTGCGTTGGTTATCAAGAGGTCTGTCTGACTCGATTTCACAATCTATTTGACTCTGTAATAGAGTTCTTGGAAAACAAAGACAAAGAATTGCACGACAACCTCATCACTTCAAAGAATGATATTACGTACTTGACAGATCTGTATAAATTATTTAATGATGTCAAGGTGGCAACTTCAAGGTGACGACTCGAATTTGATTAAAACAAAAAATGTTGCTACTTTTGTAGCCAAATTGCTCTTATACAATAATAATATCGGCAGACGTGAGTTTCGCAATTTCCCTAATTTGTCAGCAGTATTCTTCAACAACGACGACTTGCTTGTTTACTGCCAACATTTGGAGAACCTCCACAGTGATTTCGCAGAACGATTCCAGGACATTTTAAAATTAGAAATACCGGACTGGGTGTTGAATCCTTTTTGAAATGTCAACACAGCAGGATCACTCCAGCTGGAAGAAGAACTCAGAACTGATAACGATCGGGGAAATAAAAATAAAATTCAAAAATGGATACAAAGAATTTTGGCTACAAAAGCCAATCCCGCAATTGTACCCTGGATTGTGGTCCATCGTTCAACGATTTTTGATAGCATTCCCATCATCGTATTTGTGTGGAGGTGGATCCAGTGCTCTGCCAACGTTGCTAACTAAAAAGAGAAATCGGTGGCAGATTACTGAATGCGGTGACTTACGGCTGTTTTTGAATAAATTCGATCCTATATTAACAAACTTGTTGAAAATCATCAAATTCATTCTTCATATTAGATTAGTTTCAAAATTCAAATTGAAATGTTTGTTTTAATAACATGAATAAAATTTTTTCCTAATATTACAAAATGGTGTTTTACATAACCCTCATCAGAAATTCTAATTTTCACATGACACACATAATATATTTATTGTGCGATTGTGATTCTTAAAATGTAGTAAAGTAAAAAAAATTGAGAGGCGCTAGAAAATAATTAATTCTCGAAGTGGGCGGTAGACAAAATAAGTTTGAGAACCTCTGACCTAGACCTTTCAAGTTCATTTAATCAAAAGACACATACATCCATTCCTAATACTACAAATCATTTCATTATCCTGTATACATCCGAAGCTCACGTCTTGGCTAGTAATATGTTCGATACATTCTCTATCCTCATTCCCATCTGTCTATTACGGTGACCTGACGGTCACCGAAGGCGTGATGAAGTGTCAGATTTGCACTGTAAGTCAAAATCCCTTATCCTCTCTCTCATCTACAGAGGTGGTCCTTCGAGCCGGATCGAAAATCCAATGAAACTAATTCAGTTATTGTGGGATTCGTGTGGCGACCGAATCAGAATCGAAGCCCCTGAATAATACAGTTCCCGAAACGACGTGTCACATTTAGGGACAATTCACGACGCCAGGCAAAAATAAACTGTGGAATAAGGTAGGGGATCCGAGTGTTATATTTATGAATGAAGCGCGTAACCTAAAGTTGAAAAGACATTTTATTTGAATATGTGGAAACTGTCAATATTGTCACCTTGAGATAAAATGCTTGTATGCAAGTCAACAGTATTTATCGCTTATTGGAGCGATTTAAAAAACATGTTTTCTAGATAGGACATCAAAATAGAAAAGTGTTTGGAGAATATTTTCAAAAGAGATTAGTTTTTCAGAAAAAAAAGATTTTTGGCTTTTTTGGCTATTTCTCCATTATTGAACAAAAACTGTGGAAAAATTCCAAAGAAAGAAGGAAAATCACTACATTGAAAACTCTTCATAAAAATATATAGAGCATACATCGAAGTTTCTTTCTGATACAGACTGGAATATAAAAACCTTTCTAAACAACTACTTTCACATGAGCATTGAATTACGCGAAGTTTCAAATGTGGTTATATTCCACATTTTTTTGTTTGATGATGGAGAAGAAGGCCAAAAAGCTTTTTCTGACCAAAAAATTAATAAAATAAGTATAAAAAGTATGTTAAACGGTTTTATTGAAAAATAAGACAAAAATCATAGTGATAATGTACTAAAAACTAAAAAATAATTCGGAAGGTCCTAGATAGCAGTCATCACACCCCTCTCCTCAGCAATCTACGGTATTGATCAGATAAAAAAAATTATAAAATGGTTGGGCGTAGCGTGACCTGAATAAGTACGTTAATATCACGCCCAAAGATTTTATTATTTTTTAACTGATCAATACTGTAGATTGCTGAGGAGAGTGATGCTACCTAGGACCTTCCTAATTCTTTTTTTGTTTTGTATGTACATTATCTACATCATTATTTTTTTCAATAAAACCGTTCAACATAAAACATTTTTTTTACTTATTTTCGTTTTTAGTTTCTAATTTTCTTACTCAATTCTTCTCATTCTGTTTAGTTCATTTAGTGCCTAAAGTAAGATGTAAACCGCCATTTAGTGCCAAGGTAAGATGTAATCCGCCATTTTGTATCTGCGGCCATAATGGATTTACAATGATACATAATTTATTAAATTTGTATTGTCATCAAAACTAAATGTGTGTACCAAATATCAGATAGATCTGTAAAAATTAAATCAAATCAATCAAATCAAAATGTACTTTATTGTCGAAGATGAAATATCATTGACAAAGTGTTACTATTTTAAGAAATATATAAGATACACAACTTAAAAGATATTGTCTAAAATAAAATATTATTGTCAAAATTGTTATTATTTTAAAGAATATAAGTTATACAAATTGAAAGTAATATTTGAACATTTGGTGATTTCAGCATTTTGGGGTGAAAAAGTAGTCAGAAAGTAATAATATATATGCTACATATTGAAATAAATAATAATAATAATGAATATTCTCATGCAATACATAAATGTAAGTATGAAAATATAAAAACTATAAAGCATAAAAATATAAAAGTGAATGCATAGAAACATTTTTTTTATTATATATGAAAGACCTCTCAATTTTTGATGATACTGGAATCGGTAAACCTATATTGAGCTTATTTCTGGTATTTCATCGTGGTGAAATGAAAAGTTCCGTTCTGTATTTTTTTGCACCAGACATAACATTTCCAATATAAGTATGGAAGGCAAGGTCAAGAGTTTATGCTTTTTGAGTAATGGTCGACAGGAATCCCTGAATCCAACTCTACACATATTTCTAATTCCTCTTTTTTTGTAGTACAAACACCCTATCAAACATGTATTGGCAACACGTTCCCCAAAAACAGATACCGTATCTCAGATGGGAATCGATGAGAGCAAAGTACACATTTTTTGCCATATTAGTGCCCAATTCATTTGCTGATACTCTGACTGCAAAGCATCCTGATGAAATTTTTTTACATAGGTTATTTATGTGACCTTCAAAATCCAAATTTTTATTAATTTGTAATCCCAGAAATTTTGCTGAAATTTTGTTTTCTATTATTTGAGTACCCAGGTAGATATCTAGTGTGGAGCACTTGAGGGTGATGATGTTAGTTTTTGAGATATTAAATGACAAGAGTTTAGCATCACACCAGTCTTTTATTTTTATAATATCCATACTGATCTCATCATGCAGTTTCCTTTCATTCTTACAATGCCAAAATAATGTAGTGTCATCAGCGAATTGGGTTATTTCTGCGGTTATATTAATGCGGGCTAGGTCGTTAATATATAACAAGAAGAGAATTGGACCTTGAACCGATCCTTGTAGAACATCACAAGTAACTGTCTGGAAATGGAATACGTTGTCCGGGAGTTTGACTTTCTGAGTACGTTCTGACAGGTATGATCTGAACCATTTCAAAGATATATCTCTAAAGCCATACACTTCTAGTTTTTGCAGCAGAATTTCATGATCCACGCAATCGAAAGCTTTTGAAAGATCGCAAAAAACTGCCGCTGCTATTTCACGTTTTCCAGTATATGAAACATAGCATCTTCCGGGTTTTTCAAAATCTAAAACCCAAACTGACTGCTACTAATATTATTATCTTTTTCACAAACATCACAATTCTTTGTTTAACAACAGGAAGGGGTTCAAACTTCAATTACTAAATTTGATCCAAATAAACAAACAGGGCAAGCAAAATAAAACCGTTTAAAAAATTGTTTCAAACTTCACATGACGGATATACTCGAATCTAAATGAACAACTTGTCCACTCCGTAGCAACCACTCCTACGCATTGTTTGGGATTCATATTTTTCACAAGTTCGTCTCGCTTCTACCATACAGGTCAAAGCTGCCGTTGAGGGTCATACATACAATAAAATGTTAATTGAGTACCTAGTCACTGATTCAGCCTCCCATAAATAAACATTTGTTAAAAACAATTGCAAAAACCTACGAACATCTGTAGTCTAAATGAAATTGAAATTACGATGATTTTACCATCAGTACTTAGTACTTACTTTACTGAGTAAGTAAATGTTTTATCGAAATAATAACTTTCAATCTGAAATTGGGAATGGCTCCCTCCAATTTTCCGCATACTAAAATATTCAAATTATATATGTGCGAGTTGAAAAATGGAATATTGAATATATTTTACAGAATAATTGATTAGTGTTGATGAATTTCATGAAACTTATTTAAAATCGTAACATGAGACTTTCACTATAAGTAAATTTCAAAAATGAAATTAATTGTACAGGATGTCCCAAATTCGAGGGTGACCATTGAGATCTCGGAAATTGTTAGAGTTGAAGGGTCGGTTAAATCGAGGCAAAGTTGCGTAATTTGGTACTCTTCAAAATGATGTTTTGAAATCTGGTATATTTCAAATACTTCCAGAGATATTTAAAAAAAAACTTTTTTCCTGGCGTTATATGAAGCGCTATTATAAAACAAAAAACACTTTCTCGTAACAACTTTTTCGTACTACAACATGCAATGCACAGATTTTGAATTCGACGTTTCGTTCTTCAGAAACCATCATCAAATTCGTTTTTTCATATGTACCGCTAAATGAAATATCCTGTATTCTATAGAGCGTTTCAGAACGAATTTAATGACATATCACAGTCCATTATTTGGTTTTTGGCCAAAAATACCGATTTAAAAAAATATATATTCAAACAGTACGACATGCCAAAGCGACATCGGCCGGATAACGGACTAAAACGGAAGGCGCTTATAGACATAAATAAAAATGTCATTGTTCAACTAAAACGTCAATATCAGTTGTTAATGAATGGAATAACATCAGTAGTATAAATGGTAAACAATGATGGTCCCAAAATGGAACCCCATGGTACTCCAAATAAAATATCAAGATGTGAGGAGCAGTGACCATCAACACAAATTATTTGAAACCTGCCCAGTAAATATGACCAAATGAGAAACAAGACAGCTGTTTCAAAACCAAAATATTTGAGTTTTTTTTTCATTCTAACTCTTGACAAGGTACAATTTATCAATTCTTCATATCGTATGGGATCATCAACAGATTTGGTTTTTATAACTTTTGAAAGGCCTCATTGAGTCTATTCATAAAAAATCAGAGATTTTGAGTGAGCCGGGGAGCGGGAAGTTTAGTAAATAAACCTTTTTCAAGGGTGAATTCAACATGTATATATTGAATTCGCACAAGTTTCTCAACTTCTGAGAGTTGTAGTTCGTATGGGGGCGACAGCTGATTAACGGAAAAACAGATTTTTTTTTAAACAGAATTCACATAGTAACTTATCGAGTAACTTATCCATTACAATTTTTATTTTTTTTTCCAGAAAGTGAAAAGGTGAAATTAAACTATATAAAGAGGTCAATATGAAACAATAGTTTCTTATTGATGTTTTATTCATGAGACGAACAAGAAAATATTTTAAATGAAATTCAATATTCTAGATTAATTAAAGCCTTCTTAAATATTTTGAAACAGATGACCTTTTCTTCTTGATTTTTTTACAATACAAGTAAAACAAAGAGAAATGCTATTCACTAGTTAGTCTTAAACTCATGTAGGTATTTGCAAATAACTACAAACAACGATATGCATTACGTAATCTGCTGCTACTACTTAATAATTCTTTCCTTTATTGATAAGAATATTGGCATACTTTGTGTTTCTAAACCACAAACTTCCGGGTGGGTGTAAAACTCAAATAGTGTATTCAATAATCGATTCAATGTATTATTTGATTTAGCATATCCCATTAGAACTCTAGTCTCTGCAAAGTTGGCTGTTTCAGAACTCTATTGAATGATTAAAATTGAAAATCGACTGTAGTTCTTTTAATCCCGGTAAAATAGGAAAAAAACAGAGTGTGTAGAGCAACTTGGACCACTCATAGATCATCGATTTCCTTTATTTTTAGGTAATCAGTCACTCTGCAGAGTTTCAATCTTGTAGGTATAAGAATTTTACACATTTTTACACGTTTCAAAAACTGCAAAAACTTGTTACTAAAACCCATGTCCATTGAAAAATATGGAAAAACATGGAAAAATCGCTATTCGAAGAAAATGAGATTGTATTTATTTCATCCTGAAAAGGGAAATATCTCTCCTGATTTGAAGCCTATTTTGCAGCTCATACGAAATTCCTGAAAGAGAAACGTAAAATGTTTTTCGAACGGTTCACCCTAACATCCGGAGAAATTCCCCGTCAATTAAACATATTAATGATGTATGGCTTGAAGAGAAAGTGACGGATTCAAAAAAATCTGGGTCGATATTTGGGTTTCATTCGATACTACTCTAAAATAGGCATCTCTGCCACAATTCAACCGACTCTATATCTTTCAAATTACGAAATCTTCATCTCGATATTTCCTAAATGTTTTACTCCAATGTCTTAATTTGTAATGAGATTTTCAATGGAGCTGAACTGGCGGCTATAGTTTAGTGGTCAGGTGAACAGGATAGTACTGGCTATCTATCAGCAGGCATTTACGGAAAAATCACTATTCTAGTTCATTGTAATGACGCCTCGTCGAAATGCAAAAAATGCATGTCTTACTATTAATGTTCATTCTTTCGTTGATTTGAAAATAGTCGATATAACAATAAAATGCAATATAAGTTTTTCATAAAAAAGTCTAATGAAAATTAAAAAATTATCTATAAACTGATTGTGATATATGCTGCTGGATCCAAATACATTTTCCTAATATAAAATATCTGAGTTTTCATCAAATGGATAAATTCGAATGTAACGAAGCTACACAACATAAATTTTTATTAAAATTTTCAGAAGAGATTGAGAAAATAATTTTTGATCTAATAGTTATACAGGGCGTGTTTCAAATTCCATCCCCACCATTGGGATCTCGGAAACTACGAGAGATACGAAGATGGTAAAATTGGGACAAAGTTGCGCATTTACCTGACTAACAATATGTCGTTGGGGAAGTTCTGAAATTCCGAGTATATCCGGAGATATCCGGAAAAAACAGGCTTTTCAAATGAACCAAACTCGATGAGATTTTGATCCAATAACTTGAACACAGTCCGATGTGATTGTCGTCTATCATCGAATATCTGCTCTGCTAAATCCGACCCTGATTCAATACCGATATGATGTCACAGAGTAGGTAAATAACAACTTTTCATCAGAATTTTCAGTCTGCATTGTACCTAATGAGAGACATTCTTAGAAATAAATATTACCAAAACTGGTTATTTTTAAATATAATTATCTGTATGTATGTATGAGTCATACACAGTAGACAGTTCAATTCGATGTATATTAAGACGTCTATAAACAGTGTGATAGATAACAAGAAGAATCCAGGAAACAGTGGAAATGATTGAATAAAATAGAAATTTCAAAAATGACGGCCCTCAAAATTGAAAAATCTTACCCTCTTAACTTGGAAGTTGTCAGACCTCAGCGTCTCCTGGATGTCCTGGTCTGGCCTGGAAGGCTGAGCAACTGAGTTGCGGAAATTGTCCAAAACGCCTTTGAAAGTGAACTTCTTCATAACTTCACGTCTGTCGTCCTTTTCACGCCTCATCGCACCATAATTTTCTTCAAAGTCCCGAAATCAAAACCAATTTACCCAGAGTGTGAAAAATTGAAAGATTAATTTTCACCTGCGATATTACACCATTCTGCAGCAAAAATATCGACTGAAGCAGAGCTTTGGCTGAAATACGTCGCGTTTGGAGTATGGAATGTACACAATGCGCTTCCAAAACCCGGAGTTTTAGCAAAATATTCAGAGTAGAGGCGTCGCGACGCTCCACTCTGTTGCCGTTCTCACCGACTTGTAGCACACTCGCAAAAAGTCAATATCAGGATATCTCTGCTGAGTTCGCACGTCTCTCAAAGCTGCGCCAAAGGGCCTAAACTCATGGCGCAAGCCGAAATTTGCACTTCACTTCAATCCCAAACAAACACGGCCACACACACCTCGATAACAATGACTGCTTGACAGAAATACACCTCAATTTTCACTACGTTTATCTACTGTTTAATACATTGACAGATCGATATGTCACAAAAAATACCACATGTTGCTTTCCGTTTTCAATTATAACAACCTTATCATCGTCTTTCTCTCTTTAACCCTTCAAACCAACAAAGATACGTCACCAGTGATATGACACGATAATGCGGCACTACCTGTTACAGAAAAACTACACAATACAAATGTTCGCTGAACAGCTGATTATATAGGTCATAGAAAGAAACCGATTTATTTTAACTTTTTAGTGGTTAATATTTTGAATATTCGTCAGAATCATGTATTTCAGAGTAATCGTGAAAAACTGTTCTCTTATTTATTATCAAAGACAACGTGAATTTTGTAAGCTTAGGTAAGGTTAACTGAAGCGGGAAATTTGAATAACAAATAACATGCTGCCACAGCAAACTAACGTGATTTTTTTTAACAGGAAATATGGTATTGCCTTCACGGGAGCCCTTGCCTTTTTCACCTCCAAAGAAAAAATCAACGCCAATGAATTCATGGCTCTACCTGTAACTTCTATAGACAAGCTCTCTGCAAATCCTGATGACATGAAAACCAAAATGGAACTAATGATAATGAGGGTACAGAAAGACTTTTGCAATGCTCTTGAAGTCGAAGAAAACTACAACAAATTCATTGTTGATCGATGGGAGAGAAAAGAAGGTGGTGGTGGAATTACTTGTGTGCTACAGGATGGAAAGGTATTCGAGAAAGCCGGAGTGAATATATCTGTTGTTTCGGGTAGTTTGCCTCCAGGTGCTATAAGTCAAATGCGGTCGAGAGGTAAAAAACTAGAAGAGGGGGATTTACCATTTTTCGCTGCAGGTATAAGTGCCGTCATTCACCCTGTGAACCCTATGGTTCCAACCATTCATTTCAATTACCGATACTTTGAAGTTAAGAGTGGTGAAGAAACCCAGTGGTGGTTTGGTGGCGGAACTGATTTAACTCCTTATTACCTGAATACTGCAGATGCCATACATTTCCACCAAACTCTCAAAGATGCTTGTGATAAAACCAATAAGGCTTATTACCCTAGGTTCAAAAAATGGTGTGATGATTACTTTAATATTACTCACCGAGGAGAAAGAAGAGGTGTAGGAGGAATATTTTTCGACGATTTAGATACACCAAATCAGGATGAGTGTTTCAAGTTTGTTACTGACTGTGCCAATGCCGTGATTCCATCATATATTCCCTTAGGTTCGTTATATTACTCATTAAAATTTTCATGTAATACCTATTTTAAAGTATCTCATCAATGTCCTTTTTATAACCAAAATAGGTAAAACATAGGGATTGAAACAGGAGCTATTTTTTAGAAGAGATCAGTTTTTGAGAAAAAAAACCTTGTGGCTTTACACTCATGTATCTTTATGTGCAAGAAAAAAAAGCCTGAATGAAAAACGGGTTTTTGTTTATATGTAATTCAATGTTCATATGAAAGCAGTTTGTTTCCAAAAGGACTTTCGAGTGATCAAATGTTCATGTGAGTTGTTTTGAGAATTTTTTTCCAGTTTGTATCTGAAACAAACTTGTATGCATAATCTACACATCTTTGAGAAGAGTTTATTTTGAACTCAATTACTTGTCAGTGTCTTTAGAGATTTTTATTGTATAAAGATGAAAAAGTCGTAAATCATCATTCCAAAACAATATGTTCCAATAAAAATCATGACACGTGGTAGATAATTTATCAAGTGACCTTGATAGAATGATAGGAGACATTGTTTTTCTAGATAATTTGAAGATTCAGAGTTACAAAAATTTGCTAATGCGCCCGTCATTCAGTTGTTTCAGAATTTTAATATTGAAGAAGGATGTCTCAGACAACAAAATATAGGAGTCATATAATTTTTAATAGTTAGTCTAGAACATGAATCAAATGAAAGTACCCCTCCAGATATTGTTAACCACCTTAAAAAAATAAATAATAATTTTATTTAAAAATCGCAATAACAATCATTTGCAGACATTGAAAGAAGATTTCAGTCAGAGCCAATTTCAGTGGGTTTTTCTCAGAAATTTGATGAACCATTATTGTTATGTCAAAATTAATAAAAGTAGTATCAATTCATTCCCATAAGATGATTTCATAGAAAGTGATGATCACAGGAGAAAAGTTCAACACAATACATTATACATCATTGTCCAATAATCAAATACCATTTGCTTGAAAGTCAACAGAGTAAAGAAAAAAATCTGAAATGTACAGCATTTGACTTTACTCATGAACTATAAAATGTGCTACATACAAATTTTATAATCATCAAAAACATTAAACAGATGGTACCCACTGAATCATCTTTGAATCAAAATTATGTTGTACTGTTTTCATTAAAAATACAATAATGACCCAATCTCACAATGGAATTGCCCAGAGGTGCCAGACTAGCCTACTTCCTCAAAATTTCGAAAGAAATATAATATATCCCGGTTGCAGAAAAAAATAATAAAACATCTTGGGAATTATCAAGGGACATTATATAATTCATCCAAATAGATAATATGGAAAATATACAGAAAATGCTTTGGGCTCCTACTTAATTAATATGGATCTCCTCCAAAACAATATTCTATATAAGACACTGCTCATAGCTTATTGCACAATGAATAAATGCCCTTTCAAATTCTTCAAAAGTATAATATAGAAGAAATGTTTGACTTTTTTATAGAACTTCTGAGGGTGTATAAAATTTTGTTGCATTGTCTTTTTTATAAAATTCTATTTTGTATTTTCAATTAATTTACAGTATGAGCGATTTTTCTGTTAAAAACTTGTTTTGTTAAACTCATTTTATTGAAAGTACTGAACATATTTCATCTCAAATGAGTATGTCCAAAATGAACAGTAGGCAAAATTTATTGACTAATTTCGTTTACCCGGTCTGTCAAATAAATATAGTTTTTCCAAATATACAAAATGATATATTTCAAAACAAAATGTATGGGACATAATTTCACTACTGATTTAGCACAGAATTGATTGTACAAATAAAAAAGCAGTAACACCGGTTAGTATCAAATATGTACTTTTCCAAAAGTTTGAACCAAGCTTGATTTCCTTTCTCCTTCAAATTGAATATGGTTCGAACAATTTTCAAAAACATATCAGTACCCTTTTTGAATTTTCGGAATATGTGCGTTGCACTGAACAACCATATACTGTCTTTATAAGCTAATAAAAAACTCAACACAGTGGATCACCCACTTATCTAGGAAGCATTATCAAATATTTGTGTAATAATTATGTGAAGCAGTGTCAAAATCGCCAACTAAAGAATTGAGTCCAGATTAAATGAATACAATATTCTGCATGAAATTCTCAAAGGTATTATATAATTTGGAATTTCTCTAAATAACTCATCTTCAATGCCGAAGCTGAAAAAATTTCAACCTGCAAATAATCTAGCCATTTTTTATAAGATAACTGATGGATTTCTCTGAAAATGAAAACTTACTTTGATATTTGGAAAAATTATTTTTGACCTGAATATATTTTCACTAAATTGTAATACAAAGAATGTTATTTATTAGAAAAAATCATAGAATATAAAGAAAAATGTCTTTCATTTTTGTATTTGGTAAACTGGAAAATATTTAATAGAGTACTACTGAACCAAAAGTTTTCAATCAATTTTTGGAGAGCACAAAGGAAATGAAAAATTCAATAGTTCAGGTTCATCCAAGAAACTGCAACTGATGGTTCTTGAAAACTAAAAGTTTATAAACTTTCGATCAATAAGCTTTTTCAACATACTTTACTATTTCAGTACAACGACACAAATTGTCAAAATACACGAATGTAGAAAGAGAGTGGCAACTCATCAGAAGAGGTCGGTATGTCGAGTTTAACTTGATATATGACAGAGGAACCAAATTTGGCTTATACACGCCTGGAGCAAGATATGAAAGTATTCTGATGTCTCTACCTTTACATGCAGTAAGTGAATATTTTTTAGGTTTGTTCTCAATAGTGGAAACTATCAGGCACTGTTAACTTTTTTTCTATCTTAAATCGAATAGAAGCCCCATTATTGATTACACACCTGTTATTATTTTTGTAACTATAATGAAAATTGATCATGAAAGTTTTCTTGAGATGAATTATCACATTTTCAAGAAAGACCTAACTCCACGGGAATGTATAGAATCATGTCGTTCAACTTTTGGTAATGAAAGTACCAACAAAAAAGAATATTCACAATTGGTTTGCAAAATAAATCTCTTGATGGTATATCAAAATCGTTTGTGTTTCCAAAAAACATCGATACCATAAAGAAAAGTTGGAAGGTCTGCATTTGACATTTTGTGAAAGAAGGTACCTTGACACTATCACAGACCCCAATACATTCAATTTTGCTTGAATATTTAGGTGGGAAATATATCTGTTTCAGATGGATTTTACACAAAAAAAGCTTTTCTAAAATGTGTTATTCAATACTAAAAAAGTTCAACTTGAAAACTTCAAAATACATTGTTATATATCTCGAAATATATACAAAAAGATGCAGAATAATACCTATTGCGAACAAGTGTATGAAACCGTTATATACTGAAATATCTCATATTTTCCCTTCCTCAGGAACATTTCCTGAATACGTCACTGCACCTAGATATATTTGAAACATTTGATTAATTTTTCTTTAATTTGCAGCGTTGGGAATACATGCATACACCTGAAAAAAATACTCCAGAGCATGACCTCCTTGAAGTCCTTAGAAATCCCAAAGATTGGGTGGATTGTGAATATGAAGATAATAAATAATGAAAACCTATTGCTTTTATTTGTATTACTGTTTGGAATAAAAATCTGTTATGTTTTACTTATTTTTTAATAACATCAAAGCAAGTTCTTCTGCTTCATTCACATCAAGAGATGAACTTATTTGATCTATTTTATGTTTTTTCTTCTTTTTGAGCACTGTCTCAAGGTTATCAATTTTTTCCTTTGGTTTCCTCTTCTTCCCCCTGTAAAAATAAATGTAAATATTATAAATACAAAATGGACTAGACTAAAAAATAATTTATAAATGAATGTGAAACCATTTAAGTCTCTAAATCAATCCATCATGACACGGATTTCACTTTTTTGCAAATTATAAATTCTAGTGATTTGGTTGCCTCAGATGCAACATAGCTAAATGGTAGAGAAAATATTAGTTTGCTATCAAATTACACTGAAAGATTCTTAAACTCGGTGACTTGAGAAACGTGATCATTGTCAATAGTACACATATTCTGCAGAGTTGAATAATGGGTTCTAAAGTGCCTACAAAAAAGTCTGAATCATATGGAAAACTTCTACCTAAATTTGATACTAGTAATAAACTCACTTCTTTTCTTTACGCCCAACTGTGTCAACTTCTTCACATTCTTCATCATCAACTCTTTCTTTCTTCATGTGCTGACCTTCAAAGTCATTCCGTAAATTTTCTATCTCCTCCTCTGTTTTTTCTCCATAAAATTTATCAGGATCTGGTAACCAAGACAAATCTGGATCATTTTCAGAGTCACTTTCTCCAAAGTCATCTTTTTCTTCTTCAGCTTCTTCTTTATCTTTTCGCTTCTTCTCTTTGAGTTTCCGTTTCTCCTCTTTATGCTTAGCTTTAACTTTATCTTTAAACAACTGTTTATCAAATTTATCTTCCTCCCGCAGAACAATTTTTGCTTTCTCAAGATCTATTCCACCCTCATCTTCATGTTCATATTCTATAGCCAATTCAGATTTCTTTTCCTTATTGCCTTTAACAGCCTCTCCCTCCTCATTGAACACTATTTTCTTGTTAGCTACAATTTTCTTTTTCAAGATCTTTTTGGCAGCAGCTGCCTTGGTCACAGGTTTTTTCCCCTTGTTCCTACCTAAATCTAAATCAGCCATTTCCTTTTCTGTAGGAAGTTCAATGTCATGATCCTTCCTTTTAACTTTGAGAATATCATCATTATCGCTCTCATCGGATGAGTCTACTTTGAAATTTGATTTTGATTTAGTCTGAGAAATGTCTTCTTCACTAACTCCACTGTCTTCAGATTCATTTTTGCCCTGTACTTTGTCTTCTTGATATTCTTCATCACTCTCAATACTAAAGTACTTTTTAGAACCACTACTGATATTTATTTCTTTGTTCATATTCTTCTGTTCCATTTTAGCATTCATTCTTTGTAAGAAGCGAATTCTCGGTGGAAACGCTAATCCTAAAGACTTTGAAAAGGAATCGGTGTCTAATGACTGTACATTAAATACTTCTTTATCCTTCATCAAGAAAACAGCTTTGGCATATGAAACAAATGCTCTTTGTGCTGCCTCTTTCAAAGACGGATCTTTGGCCAAGAATGCTTCCATTTTTCTCACAGGGTTGTTGAGTTTAACAGGATTAATCCTTGAAAAATAAAATTTATATTTTGAGTAAAAATCACATAATTTTAAAATGTTAGGAATTATTAGGAAGTTCAGACCTTTTTCGTCAAAAAGTATTAATAGATACAAGAGTCTATACTTGAAGTATTGAAATCTGGGTTTAGAAAAATGAATGAGGTTGAAAATTATAAGAGATATTTCTAAATGAGTCACTAAAAAACTTGACTATGAAAAAAAAACCAGTATAACTCAATCCACAAAAATTGTTGAACAATGTTAATATCACCAAGAATAAATAAAATATATCAAGAATATACAAAATAAAATGATGAAAATAGAATTATTTTTCTTTCTTATCTTAATATAGCTTATAATCCGAAGTGGTTTGAATATTTGTCTTGTTCAATGAAAAGTAATCCAGATTGACTCAGGTTTTCGAAAAAAATCACTCTTGTGAGACGGCACTACAGTATACTATAGCAAAGTGAAAATTACATGTTGACGAAGGGAACTATGTAGTATCAGTATTCCTAGATTTCAAAAGGGCTTTCGAGACCATCGATAGAAATACTTTTTTGAAAATATTGACATACTATGGAATTGGGGCAAGGTACTGCTTTGGTTTAAAAGTTACTTGAAAAATAGAAAGTAAATTACAAAAGTGAAATCATCAACCTCAACAGAATCTGTGAATGATTTAAGGATCCCACAAGGTAGTTTACTGGGTCCCATCTTATTTAATATATATCTGTTTAAAATATATCTAAATGATATTTACTATTTAACAGGTAGACAATCGATTAACTTATTTGCAGATGACACCTTATTATACATATCAAATAATAACTTAAATGATGCAGTAGATTTATCATCATCTACTTTTTACTTCCACATTATGTATTATAATTTTATTGAACGTTTGTACATTTGGGTAACCTAAATACTACTACATTACTATTATCAGCAACTTTGGACTAAAGAAAGTGTTTTCCATAGTTACAATAAAGGTGTCTTCTGCAAACATTTTAGTCTTGTATTTCCAAAAAGAAGATTTTAAATGAACAGAGCTTAGCATTTTAGTTGATCTAATTATTACTATCATTATCAATTTTTTTTACAGATGGCCCTCTTTTTGAAAAATATGATTCAGTATTGACTGAGATTGAAGTATTCTTAGTGATATTAAATGTGGTATAGATAAAAGAAATACATTTAATTCAAAACAGTGGCCTGTTAGTTAGTTACCTTGAAGATTTATAACAGATTATTTGAAATAATCGATATTAACTTTGTTTCCATTTAAAGCAATTCTAGATTAGGGAGAATGATTTCCATAATTGCATCAGTGCATCATGAAGATTTATTTGCGATCAATTGAAAATTCATTTGAATTTGTCAATTATCCAAACCGGTATTAACTTGGAAACGGCTGATCTAATTTCCAAAAATAAAAATATTGGATAGAGAATTGAAATACCCATCAAACGAGAGTTGAAAATTTATTCCGACTTTGATATTTTTTCCCGTTCAAAAATTGAGGGAGGGACTTTTTGCGACGGCGATGTTAAAGGGTTTACACTTCATCCATTTCAACAGTCTTCCTTTTGAATCTGTGAATACCTTTGGATATTCGAACCGCTAACATTTAGCAAAAAATCATGTCAGCACTTTGAAATAAAAAAAATCCTCAGAATATCTTCAAAATACAAGAGCCACAAATACTAGCAGGAAAAAGTATTTTCATGTAACAAATGTTCCAAACAATATAATACTCACTCAATTTTCTCTATGGGTATTTTTCGTTCTTCTAGCTTTTCTACCATTTTTATTTCACTTGGTAAAAGCATAAGTAAACTCTCTCCTCCTCGATGGTAACGAGCAGTTCTACCAACTCTATGAATGTAGGTTGCAGAATCTTCAGGACAGTCTGCTTGTACAACCCAATGAACCTCTGGAAAGTCCAATCCTCTCGATGCTAGATCTGTTGCAAAAAGTACTGCAGACTGTTTTTGACAGAAATTTTCATATATTTCCATCCTGCGAAGTTGATGGAGAGTTCCATATAAGGCCATCAAACTTATCCCTGGTCTCAATCTAGAATACATTCATTTCATTTGTGGCTATATTTTGAAATATTGGGTATGTTGCAGGTAATTTTGTGAAGGTCTAAAAAAAATTCATTATTTTTCTACAGAAAGTATCTATTTATACTCGTCGAATCTACTTTCAGAGAAATGGATTTTCAAAAATATCCGACTTTTGAAACTCGTTAGTATTTCAATTTTTGAAATGTGTGTGTGTGTATTCACAAATAGACAGAAGCTTACTACAAACAAGAACTTTGTTCCTACAATAAAAAGTTGTACCCAGTTTCATGTTCTTCAGTGTTATCATGTTGTTTTTTTTGATAGTTCTTACTGATTGGGACAAAAAATACAGTATATTTGTAGTTGAATACTTCTATATTTGTATACATCTTTTGAGAAAATAATTTAATATTCAGGGACTAACCTTTTGGGAATAAAAACTATTAAAGTAGCACATTCTTTTTATAATTATATCTTTTCTGAAATAATGTTAATCAATTTGCAAATTTGCAAAAATTATTCTCCTTCATTTCCAAAAGTTGAAAAGGGTAACATATTTTTAAGGCTTTATTTTATATTCAAAAAAAGAGTGAAATGAAAAACTGAAAAATAAATCAGAAATATATAGCTATATTGTAATACAGTGTCACCAAAATTAAAGATGAACATTATATTGTTCAGTCTACTGCCACCAGAACCCTTTCCTGAGGCAATGTTGATTTTTTTTACAGAAAAGCCATTATTGTGATTTAAACTTAAAAAAAAAGTTTATTACCATTTCAATATACATACATCATATGTTACTCCATGAATTTTCTGTAATTTGTTCTGTAGAAGTTGGAAATATTTATATAAGTTTAATAATTCTCAAATCCAAATCATTGCCCTAATGGAGGAAAAAAGATCATGTTTGAAACTATGATAAGTGTATTAAAAAGATAATGTTGATAAATCAATCCTTTTCAAAAAAAATGTAATCAACCAAATATTAACAAAGGGTATCTGTGTGAACTCAGGTGTCATCTGATTTCAGCAAAATCAGGTGGAGCTATCACACAAAATATAAGACTGTTAATTATCAGATGAAATTTTTTACTTTAAAGAGGGTGGTTCCCAATAGCTTAATGGAAATTGTATAGTAAAAAAGTGTATTGATTGTACTGAATGACAAAACGCTCAGAAGATGGTAAATATAATTTTTAATTGTGACATCACAGATACCTTAGTTTCTAATGGTTAAGAGAAAAAAAAATCATAGTATGGGAAAAACAGTATAAAGCAAAATGTCTTCAATATCTGCATAATGAGATTCTAAATAGTGACATTTTACAAGTTTTCATATCTGTAATCTGCGGATGAAAGTCTGTAGGGTTCAAATGACAAAAATTAAAAATTTACAGGAGGCTAAATAACAAAAAATTACCAAATTTGCATACGTAATACTTACTTGCAGAAAATTTCATAAACATATTTGACTTGCTTACAGCTAGAAAAAAATATCATGATCTTCTTCTTGGGATGATTTTTAATAAAACTCCACAATATAGCTATTTTATCATGTAGATTACATATCACGTAGCTTTGTGATAATTCCTTGGGGGTACTGAATTCAGAATATTCATGTACACTGACATAAGAAGGATCTTTCAAACTTAGACGTGCAAGATCTTTGACAGATTTAGTCTGTGTAGCTGAAAATAATAGAGTTTGTCGTTTTGGGGGTAAGTTGGCAATAATTGCATTCATAGTTTGCTCAAAACCCATGTCGAGGCATCTATCTGCCTCGTCAAGTACTAAGACTTGCATATTCACACAATCAAATAAAGGATTTTCATCCATATGCTGCAATAACCTTCCAGGAGTACAAATTATAATATTACACTGGTCCATTCTATTCCTTTCAAATTTCAAGTCTTTGCCACCAATAATTAACCCAGCAGAAAAATCGTGATGCTCCCCCATTTTCCGTAATGTTTCAAAAATTTGATAAGCCAATTCTCTCGTTGGGGTAATCACAAGTGCACCTACTCCATCAAGTTTTGTCCATTGTTTGACGAATAACTTCTCTAAAACAGGAATAAGGAATGCTAGAGTTTTTCCCGAACCTGTTTGAGCAGCACCCAAAATATCTTTGCCTTGTAGAGCCAGGCCTATTGTTTCTTTCTGTATTTCTGTTGGTTTGTGATATCCACATTCTCGAAGTCCTTTCAAAGTTTTGGCTGATAATGGAAAATCCCCAAATTTACTTATGGATTTTGGATCAATCTGAAAAGTATGATAATAGAGAACAAAAATATTTTTTTATGAAAAAATCGAGTTTTTTTTTACTTTTGTGGGAACTTCCACTCCCACAATCTGAAAAAATTAAAAATATATAATGGAGAACTTTATATAGCTGTAAGAAAAACAAACTTTCCTTCACTCCAATGAGTGAATAAATATATTTTTCACTAAAAAAAATGTGCTGTTTATCAATCACTTGCCATAGTTATGAATTGTCTCCAAAAAAAAATATAATCTTACAGGGTGTTGCACGAAAGTTACTGGGTACTTATCATAACATTTGGAACACTGAAATCTGATGTCATCTTCACTAGTAATAACCAACTATATATTGCAACTCTTATCTCAGGAGTTGTCTTACTTTCAAATTCATTAAGATATTGCGAATCCGCTTTGACATGTCAGAGAAAATTTGAAATAAGACAACTTATAAGAAAATAACTGCAAAATTTAGATACTGGTCTCTAAAACATTAAGTACAAACACATTTTTATTTGTGAAAACTATATTGACTTTAAGGCTTGTCCTTTCTACACCTATACAAGTTCTTCAATACATATTTTCATTTTTGCCGAATTTGGTCAATAAAAACTATGATAGATGTGTAAATAAAAAGTTATTTAAACCTACAGTATCATATTTAGATTGCAGTTTTTTTATAATGGCCAACTCTGGTTGATTTTGTTTCTTTTTTTTCGTGAAAATTTTAACTTTTTCTTTGCTTTTACTTCCATTCTTCTTATTTTTGATTTTTTCTTCGGTATCTGACATATCAAACTAAGTTTGCACTTTTCACAACGAATAATTCTCGACTACTAACCTAGCAACAAAGTTTGGTTATGTTTTTATTTATTTCTTACTCTCAATATTTTCTATGGCTGTTGCATTCGAGCGCAATTGACCAGCTTTTTCATAAACTTCTTTTTCTGCCATCTCTCTCTCTATGTTTATGACTTTTGCTTCCATTCAGGCGCATTAAGTCACGAATGTTTCCATTTTAACAGATACTTTTATTTTAGACAAACTGTCTGTTGCTACCCTTTGGCTCTTATTTCTATCATGTCATATTCACTTCACTACGCTCAATAGGTGTATTCGTTTAATACATCACTCGATTAGTTTGCTTCGATCGGCAAGCGTTCGATAATGGCGATATGTAGTCTCAGTTACATTTGCTCTCTGTGTTAGGTATTCAGTTGCCATTTGTCATAATTTAAAAAGGTCGGCGATTTTCAGGTATTTTTGAAAATACACTTTTGGTGAAATATTTAATCTTGTCAGCACATGCTATTTTCGAAAAAGGAGTTTACGACACAATTCCATTTTTACAATGGTGCCGTTTTTGAAGCTAGTTATTCCTAAATAGTTGTAAAAATATCTGCATTATGAAAAGAAAATTATAAATTACAGTGCAGTTGTAGAAAAACGACTTCATCGATCTTGTTCGATTGATGACATATTTATTTCCTGAAAATTCATATCAAATATAGAATAGAGAAAATAACTTGTGTCTAATTTATACCAAGATGTTTATTTGTTATTATCGGTTTAATACCACGTAAGAGTCAACTCCTTTGACTCTGATCACATGACAAAACGAAGTCAAGCTCTGCAGCCATCTGGCAATTTTTTGAAAGTCCTACATGAAATGCCGGTGAAAGCTACAGAGTCCAAGGAAACTTCTTACATCGTGCTTGCTCTACTGTGTTGGCCAACTCCTTTTGAGGACACAAAAAATTCACACTTTTTTTAAAGAGGTAACACTTTTTGAGATTGATTTGAAAATGGACGATTTCGTAGCTTTGTGAAAACAGTCCTTTAATTTGACAGATGTTCCGGTTACTATAATGTCATCAAGATATATCAAGCATATTTTACAGGTTAGTTCTCATTGCACCTACTCCATCAATCGTTCAAATGTTGCGGGTGCATTGTATAATCCAGACGGTATAAACTTGAACCAATGTGATCCATTGCCAGTGGAAGAGGCATTCTTCTCATTACTGTTGGGGCGAAGGGCTACCTGCCAATTTCGCTTTCTAGATCTAATGTTGGGAATCATCTGCATTCAGTCAAGATGTTCGAAGTGTCATCTATTCTAGGAAGAGGGAACTATCCTATCTGATGGTGAAATGATCAAGTCTCCTGTAGTCTTAGTCTTAGGTTTTAGTATAGTCTTAGTCACCAACAGCACATGTGACGACCAGGGATTGCTTGATTTTTCGATCACTTCCCTCTCCAACATGTCCTTGATGATGGATGAAGCTTCGTCCTGTTTTGCAATCGTCTCGGTGGTTGACGTATGGCCTTTGCATCGCCAGTATGATTTTGCCATTCACAAATATGTCGTTCTCTTCCTCTACGAATCGGGTGTCCTTGACTAGTTCCTCTTCAGACAGATGACTTCATGTCTTCCTGAAGGTGTCGATGAGTTCCTTCGCAGGTTGTTGAGCACACTGCAGAGGACCTTCTTTCTCTATTCTGGCAATTTTCACAATCGGTTTACAGGTGTCTATTACTTGTCTTTCTTGGGAGGTAACCTGTTATTAGCAGGATTGACAATAATTCTTACTGAAATGGTTTGATCGTTACCATTTACAAGTGATCTGGCCACGATCACAGCCGTCCTCCTGCCTCGGAATCAGTTCTATTTGTCAAATATTTCTGAAGGAGTTTCTCTAGACCTCTGCCATGAACCGATCTATTCCTTCATCTTCACAACTTGGGTCAATCTCATTTCTCACATCCACAAATCAAAAGTGAATCATTAAAAACACCTGTGGGTTCCTTTCTATACATCTTTATTATGATTAATAACGATGATAATAATAAATCTTCATTTTCCAGTTGGAAATCATAAATGTGTTAAAACATCCAAACAGTAATTGACAAAAACGTCATAACCAGTATATATGTATTCAGTAAGAATTTCCAGAATATGGACATAAGTATAAGTTATGAATATAAATGGAAACGAATTGAAATATATAAAAATATAGGATTATCAAAATTCTTGTAAACGAACGAAACTAAATGAAAACAGATACAGGAGAGCACATTTAAAGAACTTCAAAGTGTCATAATACAAATGATGTCATTTGATCAAGGGCACAAATATAAAAATTGACTGACAATATAAATGAACACTTTCTTATGACATACGTTCATCAATATTATAACAATTTTTCTCAATAATTAATGTCCTAAGTCTGGATTGAAAATAATAATAATGGAGTTTTTTTATAGTCATCAAAGTGGTTAAAAACTTTGCATCCCAAATGAAAAGTCTAGTATGGGTTAGTTCTATGCAAATTGTGCACTAGAAGATTTCTGGATTTACTGTCAGAAATCAGAATGTTGAAGGCTATAAGGTTAATGACAAATGACAAGTTAAAGAAGTGTCCTATTGTTGATGTTTATTACTAGTGTCTTATTAATATTGCAAAATTGTTGAATAAACATCAAAATGACAAATTTCAAAGTAATAACAGCAGATTTCATAAATTGTCATATTTCCACCTCAAAAGGAGATTCAGTATATAGTGAAAAACGGTTTCCCAAAGACTTGACAATATCAGACCTAAAAGTAGTGAAAATATTTAAAAATTCATTTTGAATTATTTCATAAATCAACTTATTCTTCAGGTGAAGCTTGAGTTGATGACTGGAGGAAGCTGTAATACAATGCAAGTTGAGGCATATGATGAAAATAACAAATTGATATGTAAACTAGAGAATAATAATGCCCTCCTTGGGTCCTACCCATTGGAAGATGGTGTGCGGTTACATGTTATTGATCAATTTCAAATGCGCTTCAATACAGCTCAAAGTGAATTAGATGATGTTCCGAAATTCGTACTACCTGAAGAGGAATACAATAAAAGGACTGATACTGTTCGATCATTTCTACAGAAAAATGAATTGGGTAAGAAAATTAATAATATTCAGAAGCAGTAATTCTTAAGAGTAATCTCTAGTGAATAATAAAAGTACATTCTGACTGGACGAAGTTTCCATATCTTTAAGTTACATTGACAAATATAAACAAAGTAATAAGAAGCCACTATGGAGAAGTTGAACCCTCAAAACAGATTTTTTAAATGTAAATAATATGACTTTGGAATAGTACTTAATTTTTAACTTGAAAAATCTTTGAAACTATCATTTGTTACCAATTATGTGAATACTATGACCGAACATAGACCTGATAGTAGTTTCAATGAATTCAACTTCATAAAAAAAGTTTTCAATTATAATTGGATATCAATAATATGAATATTAAGTACAACCAAGCATTTTTTCCATTATTCAATTTCTAGAATTCTCCAAAGAATTCCGAATAATATTAATAAACTTCATTTCACAATTATATATGAATTTTTATTTGCCATTAACCTTATGACAAATATAAAATATATCAAAATGTAAAAGTGTGCCCATATATACAGAAAAATCATAATTTACAGAATGAAATGCTGTCAAATATAATCATAAAAAAATTAAAAAGCTTTTTTTTTCTTCTTGAACCCGTTTTTATATCTTGTTCTTATTGTTTCCACAATATTTTCACAACATATTACCTTTGATTCCAGGAAAGTATAATGAACAAAATCAGGAAAAAAAGAGACAGTTGGAAGAAGCTGAAAAGAAAATGGCAGAAGACACAAAAGTAGGTTCTAGATGCAAAGTTACTGTTCAAAATGCAGCAACTAGGTTAGGCACAGTTATGTATTCTGGAACCGTTGATGGTTTGTCTGGTTACTGGATAGGAGTTAAATATGATGAACCATTAGGCAAGAATGATGGATCGTAAGTCCGATCTTTAATTCGATTCATTTCACCACACTGTAATCATATTTTTCAGTTTGAAAGGTAAAAGGTATTTTGAATGTCCTGAAAAATATGGAGCCTTTGTAAAACCACTGAATATTACCTGTGGTGACTTTCCTGAAGAAAATTATGATTTGAACGAAGAAATTTGAACCCTGCCATCATTCCAAAAATATTTTTGAAAAATCAATTTAATATAGGTTATTTCATAAAATAATTATATCTTTGTGATGCTTTATTTAATTTTCTTTATATACACTTATAAAAATTATATGTAGCTTTGATGAAGATAATTACTGTAACAAATTTCAAACAGCACTTTTTCCTTATCAAATATAGTAACACATAAATCTTTTTTTAATCTCTAAAAAGTATGTATTCAATAAAAATCTGCTGAAATCTATTTTTCCGTTTCCCATTTGTCACCTCCTGCATCCAGAAGTCGAATCTAAGGATTAACTAGTTCTTACCTTTTATCGTGCGATTCGTAACACATGTATTAGTAGAGTGGATTAATATTCAATTCAATTCTTTATTTATCCATTCGAGCAAATACAGCTATAGGACAAGTCAAAAAACATATAGACATACAACAAAGTACAGTGAGTAAAATGATAAAATAAAATAAATTATGTACATGCATAACAAGGATTGCAGACAAAATACAATTAACATAGGATAGTGAAATAATACATGTTTACAGGTTGTTCTTTAAAAAATTAATTCATAATAATCTTCTAGGAAGTAGGGACACAGATCAATTAGTATCTTTTTCACTTCAATAAGAAATTTCCGGTTTGAAAAGGATCTATATCTTTGTGGAAGTCGATTATAGAGTCTTAAGCCAAGTACAGTAGGTGAATTTAAGCTAATATTTAAGCGTTTGAAGGGAACGCAATATTTGCCTTTCTGTCTAGTATCATAATTGTGTAGTTCGTCTACACGCATATGGTCGTCACGAGCTTTGTGTATATTCTTCAAAAGTTCTAAAATGAAAATACCACTAACTGTTAAAATCCTCATGTTTTTGAAAAGGTCACGACAACTATGGTTAAATGAGACTCTAGCAATACATCTAACAATGCGCTTTTGAGCCAGAAAAACATTTTGTGCATATGCTGATCCACCCCAGACTGCAATACCATAGTTTATTCTTGATTGAACTTCTGCAAAATAGAATGAACGGAGATGATTCAAGTTCAATGTATATCTAAGATTTCTGATTTGGTAACATTTTGAGTTCAGTGTCTTAGAAAGCTGTAGACAGTGAGTTCGAAATGATAAGTCTTCGTCCAAAAAAATTCCAAGAAATTTAACACTTTCAGTACTATAAATGCATGTGTTATTAATGTTGATATTTAATGGCGGTACGTTTTTGTTTTGATGAGTATGAAAAGTTACACAATTTGTTTTGTTTGTATTAAAAAGAAGAGACATATCAGAAGACCAGACTGAAAAGTTGGATATTCAATGAAAGTCATTTTTTGTGGAGGAAAAAATCAGTTTTTTATCGACCTTTTTTTTGGGTAATTGTTACCTTCCACAATCTGAAAAAATATAAAAATTATAATGGAGAACTTTATACAAGTGTAGAAGGGCAAACTTTTTAGTTTACCCCGATAAGTTACTGCGTAAAAATCAAAGTATTTTTCACAAAGGAAAAATCTTCTATTTATCAGTAACTTGTCGTATCTCGAATAGCTCCTTAGAAATAGACCGTACTTGGCTACCCATCTTGAAGAAAACTTTGGATAGTGGCGAAATGGCAACAAACTGATATCGGAGAGTACCTTGTATTACATCGAAAATATTTCAGTTGTCAATCAACAACATTGACATAATTTCATATTTCAAAACTTCTTTGACATCTGTCGAAGAATAAAGAAATAAGCTCTCGAAAAAGGAATAACTGCATATATATTCGAATTTTTATCCATTTCTGAAGACAGAGGCAGATTTTGGCCTCCGAAACGTAAAAGATAAGTATTATTTCTTAATAATTTTTTTGATAGGCAAAATTGTTAAATACGACAAGTTACTGATAAATAGAAGATTTTTCTTTGTAAAAAATACTTTGATATTTACGCAGTAACTTATCGGGGTAAACTAAAAAGTTTGCCCTTCTACACTTGTATAAAGTTCTCCATTATAATTTTTTTATTTTTTTCAGATTGTGGAAGGTAACAATTACCCAAAAAAAAGGTCGATAAAAAAATGTTGGATATCTTTATTACACCATTTTCTTTAATCAAGTGCTTACTTCCTTTCATTGACAAAAAAGTTGAAGTTACAGAAAAATAATATACACTGATGTATATGGAAAACTGTCACCTTGAAATATTGAGAAATTTTGAAATTCACATTTGAAATATTTTCCAATAAAGCCTGATTTACGAGGAAAACGGAGGTATATTTTTATCATCTAGGTTTAATAGATACATCGTGAGGTGAAATACAGCTTTTGGATGACACTCGACCATCCTGTGTGTGAGCTTGGCCCGTTTCCTATAAGTTGTTTATTCATTCATTTTGATATTACGATTCAGTTTCCTTCAAATTCTCTTTGTTTGTTTATCTGATCATCTAAATCACAATAATTATAATTAGAACTTCCTTTATATTTGTAATAAGTTGGATTTATTATATTTTTAGTTGAATTTTAAATACCAAAACACATGTGTTTTCGTATGAAAAGGGAACCTTATCATCTTTCAGAAATAACCTTAAGGCCAACAGAACCAAGCCATTTAAAGAAAAAAAGTCGTTAAAATTAACTGCTTGATACTAAGAAATTCGATATTTTGTAACATTCAACCCCATAATTCATTTCATTATCTTTCGTTAAGGGTCGAAAATATGTCATCCAGTCTGTATACCCCATTTAGAATAAAAGTCAGAAAACACTCAAACGTATAATAAATATCGCAATTTATCTTATGAGCTCTAAATTTAACGACAAGATAAAATGAAGCCACCCAAGTGGCTAATCTACATATGTTTTATTCGAGACAGCAAAGAAAATATCCAAAAATGACCCTTGCAGTGACATCTATATATCAGTAGTAGACTCACGACATTAGAAATGTCGGGAACTAGACGTGAATTCTTGAGGACTTATTCGCCGGACCATGAGGTGGCGAAAAGAGTACCAGTCTTAGAAACAATTTCAAACTTTCTGATTGGTTAGAATTTTCTGGGATAACATTACTTACATCCCCTAACATAGTAAAGGTGGTGAGGTTTTTTTGGAAAGATTTAAGTGGGTGGTGCGCGGAGATTTGGTGAATCCAGTTGAATTTCCTACGGTAGCTGGAAATTCTAGAGGAAATTTTGAGTGAATTGAAATATTGAGATATTTCAAGTCACTGTTTAGAGAAGTGACACTAATTGGGTTTTGGTAGTATTCGCGGGTTTATTCAATTTAGTGATTTAGAGATTTTTCCGAGTTTCTGTTAAGAGTTTTTGGGGAAATAGTGGCTTTCGTTGGAGTTTTCAGGGAGTCCGTCTACGATAATTTTGGTGAGCGTATTTTAAACAATTCTGATATATAGTGTAGATGTTATTGCATGCTTATGTGGACTATATTTTCGACTTGGCACCTAGAGTATTAATGAACATTTACCATAATAATATAGCTACGAATCGGGTTCCCTTTTCATTTTATTAGATTATTATAGGTCATAGTAATTTCCTACGTTATACAGAGAGGAGCGATTAAGTGGGTCTCTTGATAACTTCTCAGAGTTGTATTTTAATTGGTATAAGTGAAGTTACCTCAATTTTCAAAGGAATACTCCTGTCAGTTTGTTCATGGTTATAATTATTTATTTCTTTCTCTTTTATATAGTGTAAATAACGTTCAGTATTAATTTTTGTTCATTTAATTTTATTCTATTGTTAATCCGATTATTCTGCCAACTTTACTCATCAATAAAGTTGGTTTGTGAAAACTTTGCTAATATTATTTCATTTCCTCAAACCCCTAATAGACCACGCATTTAAGCCGTGGCCGAATCCAGCCTCTGAGGATATAATTGGTGGCATAACCAAGCCATTTCTCCACGAAGATTAGAAGGTAGGAAAAAGTCAACTGTTGACCAAGTTGCCTACTAATTCTCAATCCGTGTGATCAGGACGGATTTCAAACTTTCTCTGATCTGGTGGCAGCAACTCTCACGCTACCAAACTAAATTAAGAAAATAAATACCTTTGGCTGAACGATCCCATATACAGGGGGGTGAATTTTTCTGGTGCGAGTAAATACTGAGATGATTATTATATATTCATAGTAGTACTTATATAGGGATCGCCAATTCAGACCAGACGGTCATTTATTACAGTGGTGGCCTAGCGGTGGGATATTATTTCATTTGAAGGGGATTATTTTATTTGAGGGAGTGAAAGAAAAAGATCGGTAGGATTAACTTTATCAGTAAGATATATTATTTTATTTGAATGGTAGATTTTATTTGAGAGGGTGAAAGAAGGAGGTCCAGAAAGAAAAAGTAATAATATTTTGCGTTAATTTTTTTGGTTGATAAGATACAGTAGAAGTCAGTTAGGTTTATCAACATAGAAAAGGGAACCCTACAAATTACCCGACTTGTGCCTATACATATATATTTTACCCGAAGTTTAGCAAGGAGTCCAAAAAAATATATAGGTAGTTTCTAGTTCGATACTCATTCCGATTATCGAAATGAATAATAAAGAAGGGGTATCAGGGGTTACACCCACGCCAACACCTGTTAGAGTGGCAACCCACTATTCGCTAGGTATGATCGCGGCAACTTTAGATGATTTTTCAGGAAAAGAGGTTGTAAGGTATTTTGAGAAATTACAGTTGCGTGCAAGACTGGATAATTGGTCGGAGGACGAAACCCTTCAGTTATTTAAATTCAAGCTTGTTGGTGACGCCTATAATTATTTTAAATCGGATGCGCAGTTGGACACGTTAAATTTTACTGATCTTAAGAATAAATTCATAAAAAAATTTACCCCATTCCAATTACCAGGCGAAAATCAGTGGAATTTAAGTAAATGTTTTCAACGACATGACGAAGATGTGTCGTCATTTTGTACTAGGTTAAGAATTTTAGGGTCTGCCTTACTAAAGGAAGATTTAGCAGGAGCTGACGCTGGCGAGGAAGCTGGGATAAAAAGGAAAAATCGAGAACTTATCCTGAATCAATTCAAGGTGGGGCTGCGAAAGGACCTTATGAAAGAAACTGGCGTTTTATTGTTGAGTGAGAAAAATTTGGATTTGGAGAAGGCTGAGGAGTTAGTTAAGTTACAGGAAACAACCCTTATGATGGTCCAAGGAAGATGTGCGAACTTGAAAATTTCGGCAGTAGATAAGCAGGGCGAGTGCCAGGCTTGTGGTGGAAATTCTGAACATTGGTCTAGGGAATTGAGGGTCGATACCACGGATAACAATAGAGATGAATATAGAGGCTCCAGAGATTATAGGAACAAAAATAATCCACTTCTAGGAAAGAATTGTTATTCATGCGGAAAACCAGGTCATTTCTCCAGAGACTGTCGCAGAGTTCAACCCGAAAACAGTAATGGATGTTATGTGTGCCAACAAGCAGATCATTGGGCAAGGGATTGTCCAAGAAACAATCAGAATAGGGGTCGATCAGATTTTCGTAGGTCTTATAGGGGAGCTAGGGTTGCAGAATTTCAACCACGTACATGGAAGCCGGTCAGAAACGTAGTTGGATACAATAGAGATAGACAACCAAATGCGGAAGCTGAGAACAGCAGAGAGGCAAAGCAGAATACGGGAGCCATACCTAGACAAGCATCACAGTCGACTTCTTTTTCAGGGCCACGACAGGAAGATGGGGACAATGTCAATTTAAACTTCTGAGGCTGAATTCCCCCTGCCAGGATGGAGGCCATCGACAAACAAGAAGGCAGAATCAAATATATAATACAGGGAAATTGGGAAATTCGGGTGTACAAAATCATAATAAAAGGGAAAGTAAACGGGTTATGGTAATACCGGAGGTAAATTCAGGAGATATACCGGATATACCCCATATTATAAGAGTGAGTGTGAATGGAGTATTGAGTTATTGTTTAGTAGATACAGGAGCAGCGGTAACGCTTATTCAAAAAAAGCGAGTGCTGGAGAATGAAGTAGATGTGAGAGGAGCGGATAAATATCAGTTGACCAGTGTCACAGGACATCCTCTGCGGACGTGGGGTACTACGAGTATGACAATAGGACCTGAGGATGGAGATGTTAACACAAGATGTACCGCAGTCGTTTGTGAGGATGAAACATTGGGAACGGTTCAAGCCTTATTGGGAAGGGATTTCCTATATGCCAATCGAGCACGTATCTCCTACGAGCAAGTACCATCAGTCGCCATGTGGGGAAAGGTCATCCCATTTCTGCACAAAAAGGACATGGACGGAAATATTGGATGTCAATTACCATCAAGGATAGGACAAATCACCAGGAGAAGAAACGACAAAAATCTAATAGGCAGTGCACAAAACAAAAGTAATGGAAGAAGCATAGACGCAACGCACAGGGAAACCGCATCTTTTCAGCACCGGGGATCAGAGAATAACTGGGCTGGTTGGCTTCAAAAAGTGAAAATCTTCTTCGATAGTTACAGAAGACAAGTCCAGCGGACAGATCGATGGGAGACGAATAGACATCAACAAATATCAGAAAATTTTGAAAGAAGAGGAAACAACAAGCAAGGCGATGCAGAGGAGACTGAAGCGATAACCGAGGTACCTTTAGCGGTACAAGTTATCACAACAGAAGAGGCAGCAGCCGAGACAAGGAAGAATACGACGGACACAGAAGATGACGAAAATAAAACTGAAGGCATCATCAGAATCAACGATGCTGGCAGAATTTTTCCTCAGGAATTAGAAAATGAAATCGTCAGAGTACCAGAGTTATCCAAACTTAGAGAAAGTGTCGGTACTTCCAAGACAGATTCAGGATTGCGTCCATCGCACGCGAAACAGAGTAAGTCTGATATCAGTCCAGACGAAAATCAGACATCAGATGAGCCAGTATCAGAATCGGACCTGGTAGCAATGGAGGATCTGGTAATTTCCCCAAGGACAGAGGCGTATATACGAGGAAGCCTGAAAGTACCTGTAGAAGGTGATATCCTAGTTTGTGAGCCCTTCGAAATAGGAAATCCTCAAGCACACGTAGCCCGTACTGTTGTAAGGAATGAAAAAGAAATCCCAGTGAAAATCATAAACTTATCGTGGAAAGAGGTTATTCTGAAGAGAGGACAGAAACTTAGTAGAGCTATTGTGGGTGAGGAATCACCTCAAATTAACACCTCTAATAGCAATGTTTGTAAATTGGATTTTTCAAACGATGATTGGATGAGAAATGGATTTGACCTACATCATTTGGATGAAATGAACAAAGAAGAGCTATTTAAGTTAATTCGAAAATACAAGCATCTGTTTCGTGATGAAGATGAAGAGTTGACTAGTACGACAAAGGTAAAGCATAGCTTGACTTTGGTACCAGGCGCACAGCCCATTTGTAAAGCTCCATACCGCATACCTTATCGTCAACGAGAAGTACTCGAAGGGGAAATAAAAAGATTATTGGACTTGAAAGTTATAAGACCATCATGTAGTCCGTGGTCTGCACCCGTAGTACTGGTAACAAAACGCCTGCCTAATGGAGAAGAGAAAGTGAGAATGTGCATCGACTACCGAGGACTCAATAACGTAACCAAGAAGGAATACTATCCCCTTCCTAACATATCGGATTTGATTCAAGGACACAAAGCAGGTACAAACATGCTCTTCTCGGTTATTGATGTAGCCGAAGCCTATCATCAGATAGATATGGACGAGCAGGCGATACCGTTGACAGGATTCAGTACGTTTCAAGGTCACTACGAGTATATGAAAATGCCATTCGGTCTTGTGAATGCGCCTTCGACCTTCCAGAGGTTTATGAACATGACACTCACAGGGTTGACTCCAGAGACATGTATGGTCTATTTGGATGATATCATCATTTTCAATACTGAGGGTGGAAAAGACCACATTGAAAAAATTGAAAGGGTTTTCGAAAGATTGAGCGAGGCTAATGTGAAGCTGAAACCAAAGAAATGTAATTTCATGTCAGAGAAAGTGAAATATTTGGGCCATGTCCTTTCCCAGGAGGGTATATTACCCGACCCGGAGACCATAGAGACAATTGCCAACTTTCCACTACCAAAGAATATCAGGGGAGTGAGGTCCTTTTTGGGAATAGTAAATTGGTACCGCCGATTCATACCCAATATTACGGAGATATCTGCACCATTGGTCAATTTGACGAAAAAGAACGTCAAATTTGAAATTACAGAAGAAGTGCTAGAAGCCATAAGGAAACTGAAGAATGTGTTGAAGTCAGATTCGATTTTGATTTTTCCTGACTTCGAGCAACCGTTTATTTTGGCGACCGATGCGTCAGGACTAGGTGTGGGAGCAGTGTTGAGCCAACTACGAGATGGGTATGAAAGACCCATTGCCTATGCGAGCCGTAAGTTGAAGAAGGCAGAATTGAACTACACTACGACAGAAAAGGAGTTACTTGGAGTTATGTATGGAATACAAACTTTCCGTTGTTATGTATACGGGAAGAAATTCTCGGTAATCACCGACCACCGACCGTTGAAATGGTTGCTGACTCTGAAAGACCCGAGTTCGAGGTTGACTAGATGGGCACTAACCTTGGCGGAGTACGATTTTGAAATTATCCATCGACCCGGAAAACTTCACGGAAATGCCGATGCTCTTAGTCGAATGTATAATGAAGAAGAAAACTTCATAGACGTGAAGTACGTGGAATTCAAAGAGTATAGGAAGAAACATAAGATACCACGGTTCCAAAACCTGACGTATCGGAAAGAAGATTTGTTCACTTCACCAGAAAATTGGGCGTTAGCTCACTGCGTGTCGAAGGATCTAGCTATGGGAGCGGGGCTCGCCAAGATTTTCAAGGAGAGATATGGAGGCGTGGAGTCCCTGAAAGGACAAGGAAAAGGTGTAGGGGAAGTAGCGATGTTAGCGCTTCCGGAAAGGAACATTTATTACCTGGTCACGGAGAGTGCCTACTATGAGAAACCCACCTACCACACATTATGGGAGTGTCTTAAAGAACTCCGAGAATGTTGCGAAAGAAACCAGGATAAATTTCTGGCCATACCTAAGCTGGGATGTGGTTTGGACGGACTGGAATGGGAAAAAGTGGTGGAAATGATTGAATTCATTTGGTACGGATCTGACATGGAAATCAGAGTGTACGACGACAGGGGCACTATAGACAAACCTATCTGGATTGTAGAAGAAAATATAGTTATAGAACCAGTTTGGGATCGAGAAACTGTGGAGAGGGCACAAAGTCGTGATAAATTTTGCCAATCCGTGATAGCCCAACTGAAAGATGCAGAGGAAGGAAAACAAGAATTCTATACAGATAAAGACGGAATACTGTATAGAATTGAAGAAGATGGAGAAGAAAAGCTAGTAGTCCCCAAGGAAATGATGAAGAAGGTACTTGAAGATTTTCATAATATGCCTATGGCCGGACATCAGGGGCAACAAAAAACGTTGTGGAGTATCAAGAGGAGATTTTATTGGCCTAATATGCGGGCGGTAATATCAAATTACGTGGCAGCTTGCGAATCTTGTAATAAGCGAAAAACTTCACCACATCATAGAAAGGCACCTCTTCAAAAGTTCACGACGGCTTATGAACCCTGGGAACTGACGTCTATGGACATAGTGGGACCCTTAGTGACATCTTGGGATGGAAATCGCTACCTATTAACGTTCCAAGATTATTTTACGAAGTACGTGGAAGCTATTCCCCTTCCAGACCAAAAGACGGACACAATCGCACGAGCCTTCGTGGAACACATCGTGTACCGACATGGAGCGCCTAGGATGCTCTTAACTGACAAAGGAGCAAACTTTACGTCTGGCCTATTTAAGGCTGTATGTCAAATGTTGGATATCAAGAAGATCCAAACTTCGAGCTACGCACCAACATCGAATGGTCAAATTGAACGGATGCACCGAGTGTTGAAAGATATGCTATCACATTATATAGCAGATAATCAACGCGACTGGGACACATGGATTCCGGTGGTACTGATGGCTTACCGCGGGAACGTTCATATTTCCACCGGATACACCCCGTTCTTCCTTCTGCATGGACGTGAGCAAGTGTTGCCTGTGGAAGACTTCATTCGACCGCAGCGAATCAGATACGACTGTGCAGAAAACTACGCTTCGGAGCTAGCTGCCAGACTGAAAGAAGTGTACTCGCGAGTATTGAAAACATCGGAAAAGGCCAAAGAAGAAAGAGCAAAGCATTACAACAAAAAAACGAGGGAGAGGACGTATGAGCTCGGAGATCAAGTGTATCTCTTGCGAATGCACGTTAAGCCCGGTATATCAAAGAAACTCGTGAAGCCCTGGATAGGGCCATACAAGGTTGTAGAGATAATAGGTCCAGTGACCTATCGAGTGAAGAAGGTTGGTGGAACAGACGAACAGGTAGTACACGTGAATCGGCTGAAGTCATACTCAACCTATACTGTCGAAGGGGATGATTCCGAGGAAAATAATAATAGCGACTATGAAGAGGAGAGGATGAATAGCTCTGGGAGGACGTCTAAGAATGGACGTAAAGAAGAGGAAAACGAGAAAAAAATCACAATTCTCCCCCAGTGGATAGAATTCGAAGGTCACTCGGAAGAAGCAGTGACTGAGGAGGAAGATGTTGATGTAGAGGAAGGTATAGAGGAACCCCAACCCTTAAGGAGATCCGCTCGGATTCGGAGAGAACCAGATCGACTGAACCTGTAAGAGAATGTAACTGAGTGAATGAGAACTGGATGATGGAGAGTGAAATTAATGAGTGAGATGAATGTATGATACGAGTAGATGAACGATTAGGGGTGGGCAGGAAAGAAACTATAATGATGAGAATGCATTTGAGCAAATCAGAGGAGTGCCGTTACTTGAAGAGCCCGGGGTAAACTCTCTTCAAGCTAAGTTATTGATGTGTTCGTCGAACTAGTGTCCATCTTTGACCCGGATTGACATTAGATGACGTATCAAGTGAATTTTGTTTTCACTTCCTTTTAGTTTATTGTATAGTTTATTGTAGTCTCAACTTTTCTTAATGAATGTAATGATTTTTATTTTACCATATTATAAACGATCGATGGTTTAATCTAAATTGGAGCGTCTATACACCCTTCGTCAATCCCTGGCAATGAGATGGAAAAAGGCAGCACGATCTCGATTTTCCTAATGATTGCTATCTTGCTGGTCAGGCATTATTTTGTATCGGTAATCAGGATGATCGCGTACGGTTGCAGGGATGAGAGAGTGAACATTTCGACTGTATCTCTCAGAGACGTTAGTGTCCAGAACGAGAATCCGCGTACTTGAGCGACTTCAGATTGATGCATCACCGTGAGATGCATAGTCAGACTTATTTGGTGGAAAAAGGACTGTCGAGTTATGTAGACAGTTACGGAACGTTGAAACTATACCTGTTGGGATCCTGTTAGTTATTGAACAAATAACCTTGAATTGTTCAATCAGCGCCACATTAATAATATTGGGATCAGTGGATAGTACCTGCACCTGCGAAGGAACAACCTACCATGAAAATGGACGAACCTGGAAGAATATGGCTTTCTTAGTCGACGTGAGGATCCGAGCGAGAGACTAATTGGCGGTTATTATACATTTCGAGTTGCGAAGTACCTACTCTATAGGCGATACCCTGACCTGGTGTGTAATTCAACTGGAGCGTTCCAGAGAAGCCCAACCAGATAAACCGACGACGTCATTGCCAATCATCGCAGAACCCCAGCAGACTGCCCATCATACCACTGGCGGTTACCCTGTTTTGCCCCAGACACACTGGACTGTGAACAAAGACATTAACGAAGCAGCTTGAGTGGCTGACCAAAAGACTTTTCAATCAGTGCGGTACAAAGTTGTAGGACGAACTTAGGATCTGTGTAGATTGAATTCAATCTGAGTTCAATCTATTCGAATCGTATCTAGAATAATGTGCCGTTGACCAATAAAGAGTAGCATATCATATGGAAGTTATTGAGATGGAAATTCACCAAGGCGTAAAAGACTACAGTGAATCGTGAGTGAATATGGCCTCTGTTGTGATGTGATAACGCGAACTGTAGTATACAAGGAGATACGTTCACTCCTATTTCAATGACTTTTTTTTTGTAAAATTTGGAATATTTCGTTAGGGAACCCCTAATCATAGCATGCGAGACAACCCCACTGAAAGTCGCGTAACTTGAGGTGATACCTATTCTGTTTTCATATTTGAATTCGACATGAGGTGGCGTTGTTGCATTTGTCAGTAAGCATGAAGCGAGAAAAGTTATGGCAATTAAGCCAAAACTTTTTCAAAAGGGGGAGTATTGTAATAAGTTGGATTTATTATATTTTTAGTTGAATTTTAAATACCAAAACACATGTGTTTTCGTATGAAAAGGGAACCTTATCATCTTTCAGAAATAACCTTAAGGCCAACAGAACCAAGCCATTTAAAGAAAAAAAGTCGTTAAAATTAACTGCTTGATACTAAGAAATTCGATATTTTGTAACATTCAACCCCATAATTCATTTCATTATCTTTCGTTAAGGGTCGAAAATATGTCATCCAGTCTGTATACCCCATTTAGAATAAAAGTCAGAAAACACTCAAACGTATAATAAATATCGCAATTTATCTTATGAGCTCTAAATTTAACGACAAGATAAAATGAAGCCACCCAAGTGGCTAATCTACATATGTTTTATTCGAGACAGCAAAGAAAATATCCAAAAATGACCCTTGCAGTGACATCTATATATCAGTAGTAGACTCACGACATTAGAAATGTCGGGAACTAGACGTGAATTCTTGAGGACTTATTCGCCGGACCATGAGGTGGCGAAAAGAGTACCAGTCTTAGAAACAATTTCAAACTTTCTGATTGGTTAGAATTTTCTGGGATAACATTACTTACATCCCCTAACATAGTAAAGGTGGTGAGGTTTTTTTGGAAAGATTTAAGTGGGTGGTGCGCGGAGATTTGGTGAATCCAGTTGAATTTCCTACGGTAGCTGGAAATTCTAGAGGAAATTTTGAGTGAATTGAAATATTGAGATATTTCAAGTCACTGTTTAGAGAAGTGACACTAATTGGGTTTTGGTAGTATTCGCGGGTTTATTCAATTTAGTGATTTAGAGATTTTTCCGAGTTTCTGTTAAGAGTTTTTGGGGAAATAGTGGCTTTCGTTGGAGTTTTCAGGGGAGTCCGTCTACGATAATTTTGGTGAGCGTATTTTAAACAATTCTGATATATAGTGTAGATGTTATTGCATGCTTATGTGGACTATATTTTCGACTTGGCACCTAGAGTATTAATGAACATTTACCATAATAATATAGCTACGAATCGGGTTCCCTTTTCATTTTATTAGATTATTATAGGTCATAGTAATTTCCTACGTTATACAGAGAGGAGCGATTAAGTGGGTCTCTTGATAACTTCTCAGAGTTGTATTTTAATTGGTATAAGTGAAGTTACCTCAATTTTCAAAGGAATACTCCTGTCAGTTTGTTCATGGTTATAATTATTTATTTCTTTCTCTTTTATATAGTGTAAATAACGTTCAGTATTAATTTTTGTTCATTTAATTTTATTCTATTGTTAATCCGATTATTCTGCCAACTTTACTCATCAATAAAGTTGGTTTGTGAAAACTTTGCTAATATTATTTCATTTCCTCAAACCCCTAATAGACCACGCATTTAAGCCGTGGCCGAATCCAGCCTCTGAGGATATAATTGGTGGCATAACCAAGCCATTTCTCCACGAAGATTAGAAGGTAGGAAAAAGTCAACTGTTGACCAAGTTGCCTACTAATTCTCAATCCGTGTGATCAGGACGGATTTCAAACTTTCTCTGATCTGGTGGCAGCAACTCTCACGCTACCAAACTAAATTAAGAAAATAAATACCTTTGGCTGAACGATCCCATATACAGGGGGGTGAATTTTTCTGGTGCGAGTAAATACTGAGATGATTATTATATATTCATAGTAGTACTTATATAGGGATCGCCAATTCAGACCAGACGGTCATTTATTACATATTTACTTTTTGAATTCTTTGAATTTTCATTTCCTGTTTTTTCTTGGTGTTGTTTCTCATTCATTTTGTTCTGCATTTCTCTTGCTTCAGGTTTATTTTTGTAATTTCTTGTATCAAATTCAAATTTTTCAACGCATGAATCAAATCTTCATTATCATTAATGATTTTACTTCTCAATTGATTTTGAATAAGATACGGTAAACCCAAAATAATTAAAGCAATATTTGACTTTTCACACAAATTCTCTTCAGCACAATGTAGTAATATTTGTTTTTCATATCAATACTCAAGTATTCCACCATTAGTGTATCTGTAGAATAGAGATTTTTCTTTGTTGTATTCTCATAAAAATTTGTAAGAAACTTGTTTTTCATTTTATCCAAATATTCTGACTATTGGACTTGCGAATGCATCTGTCTTCATACCATTTTAGTGCAATACTTGAAAGATTGAAGCGTAAATTATTTATTTTATCAGAGTCAGATTTCCACTTGTTTGGACAGCACAACGATTCATAAGATTTCATCCAAGCATTGGGATTTTCACTTTCTCCTGAGAAAACGTAATTTTCATTGGTTCTGGAATTCTGCTTGTAGTAAATGTCATCCATTTCGACATGAGATTGGTTCATTTTTTTCAAAGCAAATTACATTTTGATCACCTCCATATGGAATTTCCTTTTCATAATTGACCTGAACGATTTCGGGAGTTTCTTTCTGGTCAACTTCGCCATTTGTAAGGAAATATCCAAATACTTCTCCAGTAAGTATATTCCTACTTTTTGTATACAGGTATCCTACTCTATACTACTTTATTAACAACCATCTCCTAGGTTATCTCAAAATACCTAATATCATATAAACGAGATATAATAAATATCACCAGATGGTCATTCTACTACAAAATTAAATTATGAAAATCGATCTGAAAATAAGAAAGTTATTCAAGATCAAAATTTGTTGACATTTCAAGATTTTTCTATGCACCTGAGTGTAGTAAAATTGTAGTGAACTCATTGTTTTTTTAGCTTGTTTCAGTTTCCAGGATTTGCTACCATACAAGTGTATACTTTGGGCTAGAATTTTCCTGAATTAGACAAATTATTTTGTTTAAATTGTTCAGTTGGTATGCTTGTGAAATGTTTCAGCTCCACTTGAGAGTAATAGGCAGTCTGAAATGCAGTTAAAATTGGACTATTTCAACATGCTTTAGATTTATGTTGTCATTAAAATCACATAAAGGGGGCAGAGAACTGAGTCAAAAAATAAGTGGGTTACTACTGTATTTTCAGTTTGTGTTTTATGAAGTCTGTATCATCTGGCTCCTTCTGGATAAGATGCTGATATTATTTTATATTTTGATGAATAGTTTCTCTGTTAATGGCCTATATCTTCCATCTAAAGGTGAGTATAGGATTTATTCATTGAAAAAATATTTCAAACTATTTTTAGGATTCTCTGCTGCTAATGATACAGCTGAAGAAATTCAACATGCTATTTGCAGAATAAGTTCAAAAGAATTACAAGCTTCTGCCAACGCTACATTAACTAGGCAACTAAAGGGAGTTTGTACATCTAGTAAGTAGCATTCCAAAAATTTATTGTCGAACAATTTTCAACTTTTTTTTCAGTGTTAACATTGAAAATTTCAATGTTTCAATCATTCATTTATTTATTAATTCCCAAGAAACTACAATGGTGTATACAGGGAATTATTCTTACAAGAAATATTCATATATACAACTTCGAAGAGAGTTATTTCAAAAATGGTCTAATTAATAACAAAAAAAAAACGAATATAATATTGTGAGTTATTGAAACAAATAGTTCTTTGATGCTATTTTAATTTTTTCTGTGTTGGAAAATTGTTTAACGTCATTTGATAATTCATTATATGCAATTATTTCTCTGGAAAATACAGATTTTAGACTTTTTGTTTAACAGATTATTGGGTTGTCTTGTTTGATAATCATGTAAATTTCTATGTTCCATTAATGTCGTAGACTTCTTTTATTCTTTCTAAAAAACTACAGAAAGGTGCACACTTTCAATTCATAAATAGAATTGAAATCGAGTATCACTTTGGCCTATATAGATTTTTATTTGATTCAAAGAAAGGTAGATAAAAAAATGTATTTGACAGTTTTGTTTTGTAAACTTTTTAATGGTTTCAAAGTTGTATGTAAATATTAACTTGTTACACATTTTATTTCTCTGCCTCTTGCATGGAATTTCATTGTACTATTTTTCACAGGAATATTCATTAAATTTTTTTTGAAAAAACTAATTTATGTAATAGGATATTTGTCATACACGTAGTTGTCATACACTTCCATAATTATATTGAAACTAAATGCCCTTTATATTCTGAATTTTCATTATTACATTAAGTGTAAGTTTGATGTAAACATCAAACATTCATTTCTCAAGAAAAAATATTCAATTTCTTTGAGTATTGACTAATTTGTTTACTTTATCGAAAGAACATAAATGGTGGCTGTTAAAAGAGTGGGGCTAGAAATCTTTTTGAATTGTATATTGACATTATAACCGATGTACAAAGCTTATTTAATTTGAAGTAAATCTTTTTTATAATCATACTATAAACTCGACATTGAAGATTTAACAAACTCGTAGAAATAACTTTCTAAAACTTCAACAACAAAATTCATTTGAATTCAGCTCTGATGAAGAAAGTTAATGCCATGATAACTTTCGAACAATTCATATTACCCTAAAGCTATACAAAACAAATAATATTTTAGAAACTTTTGTCTTCTTGAAATATTTTTGGAAATGCTTCTGTGAATAAGATCTCAATGATCTAATAATCTCAAATAAATGTTTTGTAAAAAAATATTTTATATATTGTGGTAAATAATGGTGAAAATCCAAAATCAATCAAATACTTACAGGTCCAGTATTTTTGGTTCACGTTTTGTATTGTTTCAATGCACTTTAGAACATCCTCTTATTGAATAAGTTAATTCGTTAAACAGATTATAACTGAAAGGGAACAAATATTTTCTGTGAAACTTCCTAACTTCATCATTAATTATCTTTTATTTTTGTTTCTTTGCTACTAAATGATTTTATGAACAGTTTATAAAACTTTCTCTTCAATCCATTTTTCATCACATCACTCTTCTCAGCAATCTATGGTATTGATCAGGTAAAAAAATAATAAAATCATTGGGCGTAATATTTACATATTGATACAGGTTACGCTACACCCAAAGATTTTATTTTTTTTATCTGATATCATAGATTACTGAAGAGAGTTGTGTGATGACTCTACCTAGGACCTTCCGAATTATTTTTTAATCTTCAGTACATTATCCACATCATTATCTTTTTTTTTCTATAAAACCGTTCAACACAAAAAAAATACCTATTTTTAAGTTTTTAGTTTCTAATTTTGTTACTCAATTCTCGTTCTGTTCAGTTCATTTAGTGCCTCAGTATTACAAGTCAATACGTAAACCGCCATTTTGTAGCTACGGTCATCTTGAATTTGCATCTTTTTCAAAATGTACTACTATTCTACTAGTCAAGCCCTGTCATTTGATACCCATATTGAGGTAGTTGTGAAACAATGTGTGATCCGCTATTTTGTGACTGCGGCCATCTTGCCTACAGCTAAGCTTCCCATTAACTAGCCCTATTCTGTTCATATGTCCTTCAATTGGATAATACAGCGCTGTTAAATATTCTACGCAGATCCCATTCTATTCTCAGACTCTACAAAGTCTTTTTGGGTATATTACTAGGTATAACTTTTGAGTACTCTATATTTTTACCAAAGATTTTGGAACCCTCCAGCTGGTTCAGGGTTCAGGTTCAATATTGACATTTCATCGAGTTTTATAAGAATAAAGATGAATCTTCAGAATAAAGAATCAGATCAAAATTAGGAGTTCCAAGGTTGGCTGAGCCATTTAATTGAAAATATGAGTCAAGTATTCTGTTCACAGGTTATATTCAAGAGAGATTAGATGAAATGCAAAATAAGGTTCTACATCAAATCGAGGGTATCAAAAGCATTCTCGAAAGTAATGGATTTGTTATACCGCAATCAACTGAAAGTCTTGAGAAGCAGACAGTTTTGATTGAAAAGTCATTGGACCATACAGAGTATTCAATAGCTGATGAAATATCTACATTTAATGATACAGTAGCAAACTCAAATAAAGGAAGCATTTATTACTACTACTGGATATTCATCAAATAAGAAAACTTCTAGGGAAGAAAGACATGTATAAGTCCAGCCCTGAATTTTTTGTACTTGGTCGGTAGAATAAAAACTATTTTACTTTCGATCTATAATAATATTTACAGGTCACACTCTTCATCTGCAGTTTTACCCCAATCACTTGGAAGAGAACTTTTTTGGAATTTTGTTGCGCCCTTCAAGCAACGGATTCTTGAAAAAACACAAAATCATCATTTTGAACCAGCTACGCCAAAATTCAGATATCAGTTCTGATATTTTGAATGGTATCAGATCTGACGACAGCACGTTCATAATTTCAGAAGATTCAGTGAATGATAAAGGCTTTATATACAATGATACCATGATTGTCAAATTGGAATTATTCTTAAATTCATGAATAAAATGTTTTTGAAAAATTGAGGTTTTCTTTGTGAAACATTTAGTATGGAATGAAATGTATTTTTTGTTTAGTTTAGGTATATTTCTTTTTCTAGGACAAATTGTTGAACACTTGATAAGATACATTTTATTGTGCAAAAAGTCTTATTTGTATATTTTTGAACAATGTTAGGACTAAAATAATCATGTGATGTACTACAAAACGTGGCGAGTTGAAAAATGGAGGACAAAACCTAATGTGAAAGTAGTATAAACGAGTTGTTATAGGCCAATACCAAATTATGTTTGATGCAATTTCAGAAGCCATTTGAAAATGGTAAGAAATCAGCTGAAGGCCAAATAAAATTTCATCTTTTAAACTAATTGAAATGTTTATACTAGAGTTCCTTAGTGTTTCCCGATCATTGTTGAATTGTTATATTTTTGTATTATGCATATGTTTGTTTGAATTAAATTTATTCAGATTCGCCTTTTTTGGAATATATTTTTTCATTTCTTTGTTATCCAGATAAACATACAGAAATATTCAAATTTGAATCCGTGCATGGGGATTTCATAAATGTTGAAAGGGTGTCTACTATTGAATGATTGATTATAGTTTTTTTTTAATTCGGGGGTATTTTTCAGCATATCTTCATTAATCACAGAGATACTGAAAATTTCTGAAACTTTGTGACAGGCAATCCCAATTCGTTATCATCATCTGTACATATAACTTTTATACAGGGTATCATTTGCAATTATTTAATTAGAGATGTTCATAACATATCAAATAATTAAACTATTTTCAATATTCTAGAGAATGTCGGAAAGTACCCATAATATGTTACTATTAGAACCCACTAATAATTCCAGTGGGGTATTCTATGTCGATTGCTATCTTCAGAAAAACTGCAATATTTATGTCCTGTCCCCACTTCAAATCTCTAATGAATCGATCAGTGGTAAAGTAATGATTTACTTCATGATCATTAAATTGACAAAACTGTGAGGAATATCAAAGCCAATTTAATTTCTCAATATTGTTCAACAAAAAATTGTTACAATTGTTACATTTTCTGATAGATCATTGAATATAGCAGAATATAAACAGATTCTTCAATTTATCTGTAAATAAAGAAAATATTCAAGAAAAGTATTTATTTTATTTTTTCCTATCATCTCCACAATCAAAAAAGTCAAATAAAACGTTTTCATATCATTCAACAGTATTTTAATAGGTATATTAACCAACAAGTTATCTCTCACCGTTTTCAAAATCAACATGCATAAACTTGAATAGCCCTGTATATTTTTCATGTTGCCTCCATTACAGTATTTTCAAGCCAACCTATCATGGAGCAAGTTGGAGTGGTTAAATGATTTTTTTTTAAGTTTCGAACGTTTTTGGTTATGAATATTAGAGATTCTGACTGAAATCGTCTAACAAAGTGTTAACACATTTAAAATTTATGGAAAAAAGCGAATATTAAAAGTAATGAAAAAACTGAAGATACCAAGACCAAAATACTAGGTCTAGTTATTTGAAAAGAAAGGAAATATCAATAAAATGAGAATTATGAAATGAAAAAAATTATTTTGACCTCAAATGGAAATTAATTCACAATCGTATTTGAGTGATAACCCAATTGTGGATACAAACCATCAAAACATAGCGAAATAGTTAATTTAAGAATCTTTTTTATTTTTTCAAATTTTATTGAATTTCAAATTCCTTTTCTTTTTAAAATATCTCCCTCAAATTTTTTGGTCGTAGTGTTTCTAGCTTTTCATTATGTTAATAATTTTTTTTCATGGATTTCAAATCTATGAACATTGTCAACCATATTCAAACAAACATTTTGGTTTTTATTCTGAAGCATTGTTCCATTAAGCAGAAGATAATTTGAAAATGTTTACAGGGGGAAATATTTTTTTCTGTACAGGCTCTCATTTACAAAAATCGCTTTCAAGACGCCCCGTTTTATCTAATAATTTTATAAAATATAAATTATAATAATCTGCAACAAGTTTCCTGTGATAAAACATGAGATCACACTGGAAATGTTATTAGTGATTCAGCAAATCGTTTCATTCCAAATAAAAAAAAAATCAACAAATATTTAAAATGATTTAAAATGAGACAACAAACAAGTAAACTAGATGGTCTATTTTCAAAAGAGCACGCCAGCCACCTCACAATTCATTAAATACCAGGGTTTCTCAAGAAATACTGCAGTATGACATTTTGATGTCTTCAAAATAGTCATGATTTGGCACTGCGCAAATATAAAATTGGTGAATAGTTATTTTGAATTGATGAAACAAGAAATGTTCTCTAGTTTTAAGGTAGCTCCTCCAATTTGGTCGTTATTTCAAATTGAAATTGTTACATGATATTGTTTATGTCAAAAAAAATCTCTCGAAATACCTGATGTAAAAGTATTATTGGCGTTAATAATCCTTTATTTGGGAGATATTACTAGATTGATACTGGAAGGCAAATCAATGGTGAATAAATATTATATTATTGTTAGTCACCAATATCTAACCAATTTCTCATTTTTAGTTATGGCTAGCTCCACTTCTCAGCCATGGTTCAGTATGACATACTTCTAGTAGAACAGTGTTTCAAAAAAAGTGTTAATGGTTAGTAACGTGGCATGCAATCCACTAAAACTTGTGACATTCTGGATTTGTGACTTCCACTTACTATCAAGAGTCATTAAATAAATTTCACAATGACCCCCTATTATTCACATTGATGGAAAACAGAAAGTTAATAATTTCTCAGAGGAACATCCTTAAGATTTATACTTTTGATAGAAATCCTTTTTTAAAACCCTGGTTCGTTGGAGTCGAGTCCAAGTGAAATGTAGGTAAATCAAAATAGAATTAACTTTAATGAGTTGCAAGTTGCGGTTGAGTGCATTCTGTTTTCGAAACAGATCCTGTAAGTACCTTAAAACATTCAATAAAATTATGCTCAACAAAGTTAGTTCCTAAAATACTATAAAGTTTGTCAAAGTTTGCACTTATTGCCTTTCCTAGTAATGTTTATATATGGTTGCACTAGAGGGTACATCTCGTGAATGCTCTTAAATACTGTAATATCATTTATTACTGAGGCAGTAGGTCCATTTTCTTCGGGACATCTTGTTTCATTCACTTTGCCAGCTCCACCTTCTGCCATTGATACCACTTGTACAGAAAGCTTCTTTCTTCGTGCAGCTTTGTTTTTGAGAACATCCTGAAAATGAGAAAATGGTTAGATACAACATAACTTGCTCAATTTGCTTATTAAAAAATTATTATCAAATACGACTCGTGTTCTCAATAAGAAAAAACCACAGACATATAAAAAACAATAGACAGAGCTATTCATTCATAAAATCCGAAATGTTTACATTCCAACATTGTTAGGGTCAAGGGAGGTGAGGAGGTAAAGCATATGACTATTGTTGGAATATGGCTGCCGACAGTACAACATAGACGGAGAAATAAGGGGGGCGAATTATTGCATTGGTTACATTTGGAAATTTCTTCACAATATTCTCGATTTTTAAAAGAAGGTAGATAATAATTTGTAATCTATTGCTACTATTGAAAAAATATGATTTATTTAACTATCAAATTCAAATATTTATTACTCCAAGGAGGAAAATACAATGTTTTTATTAAAACTTTAAAATTGTTAGTAAAAGTAATGTATTTTATAGTTTAGTTAGTAATTATGCTCTTTTATGCAATACAAAATCTGGTGAGGTTTATTAAATAAAAACATTTTAAAAAATAAAAATTTATTTAAATGAAGTAAATCATCCATATAACAAATATGACTGTAAGGAAGTAAAAATTCACAGTTAACGTCACAGAATTTTATTATCAATTAGGTTATATAAAGGTGGTAACAGCGACTAGTTTCGGCTCTTAAGGAGCCATCATCAGGCTAAAAAACAATTGTAATAATGAAAAAAAAGTAAAAAATTAAATAACATACCTGAAGTAAATTTAAATATGAACATTAAACTTATACAAAAATAAAGATCCAAGTTGCTTACATGCAGGTGTTAAATGAAATATGAATAAGAGTATATAAAAAAATGTGACATCATAAAGTAAAATTAAAATTTGATTGGATAAAAAACGTTAAAAAACATAGAAATAACTTAAAAGAAAGAAAAAGTAGTAAACGGAAATTAATTAAGTTTTACAGATGAAGTATCTTCTTGTGATATAAAGGGAAATAAAATAGTCAAAGAGGAAGTGATTACATATATATAACATCATATTATATATTACATCAGTTATTACTGATTGCAAAACAGAATTGTTTTTGTATGAACACTTCTTATTCTATTCACTTTTATTGAATCCATTTTTTTATTAACTTCGTGATGAATGCGAATTTTAAAATAATTTTCCAACACCAGCCTAATTAGTTGGTGGCAGTGACCATCAAGTGGTGTTTCTTCAAATATATGATCTCCCATATAATCATATGTTGGCTGGTAATGTTTTCATCGTATTTACTGATAATATATTTATCAAGTATTTAATGTTTTTATTAAATATTCCAGTGGTTTTATTAAAATATCTAAAGTATTTTTCTGCTCCTTTGCAAACTTTTATTATAAAAGTAGATGCATTTATTAAATTTCCATATATTTTTTTATTTTGTAGCTGAGAGTAAGAATTATTACTTTCTAATAATTCTTGACATTTCAAACAAGTAATGCATTTTTTTAACATTTTCACTACAAAACCTGCAATATATGTTACCACATCTTCCACAAAATCTGTTAAATTCCAACTGACATCATTATAATGTGGATAATTGATAATTGTATTATTTACCACTTCCTCCACTTTTTTGAACTCCTCAGAATCCAAGAGATTATCACCATCATCATTAACTGTTAAATTTCCACTACCACAAGTTAGAATTGAAATTTGTTCTAAATTTATAGCATTTCCTGTGTCAGATGCTCTTATCTCACTATGGACAATAAGTCTTTTGTATGCAGTTTCAAATTGCCTTGCTGAGGGATTATTATTATAACCACCCCGCCTTCTTATGGCACCAAAAAACAGCTCGAGATGGTCTTGTGACAGTTTGTAAGTCGTTATATATAGTAAATTTTTTTATTACAGACATGTTCTTCATACATATTTCTTATACTTTTCATGCAAATTAAGAAGCCCAGAAAACCAGTTTTTCTTCTTGATTGAATAACTGGTACATTTCCTATTTTCAAACCTAATATATAATTTTCAACTTCTTTAAAGTAATTAAAAAAAAAATCTGATGTTGCTAAAGATAATGGCTTTTTAAAAAAGTATTTTGCCATCCTTGTTTTAGAGTTAAATATATCAAATATATTATTGAATTTTAAAATAAAATTTGATGTAGGCTCTGCTGACAAAAATGTTTTGTCCTTCTCTTTCAAAAATAGAAGGGCATCAGCAACACTTTTACTTAAAGTTTGGGTCGCAATTCGAACCTTCATTTTTTCGCGAGTCCACTGGAGATGTCTTAGTCTGATTTTTGTTGCCGCATGTAATCCTTCTATGTTTTGTTTTTCAACGAGTTTTGTTATTAAACTCCAATCTATTACATTTCCCTCTTTATCTGTGATATATTGTGAACCAAAGCAATTTCTTATAAGCTTTATCATATGACAAGGATCCAAATAAATATAAACGTTTTCATCCGTCATCGGGTGTTTGAAACTGGTAATTAAATTAGTTGGATCGCTTAAATCAGCACCTAATTTTTGAGCCATACTTAAATTAATTGCCGCTCCATCAAATGTTACAGATGTGACAATCACACCACTTTCGTGAATAAATTCCAAACATTTTAATAATAAGTTAGCTTTTTCTGTTGCACCTAATCCATCTATAAGAAAATATCCGACAGGAATTTTCCATGAATCATTAAGACATACAAGCATAAACACAAGGGCTTCTTTGGCTTCTGGAAGTGTATCTGCATCAATCTTTGATCCTATATCAATATACCCTGTGAATTTTGATCCTGTCCACTCTACTTGTTTTCGTATTGACATTTCGTCAAGTACAAGGTTGCAAAGTATAGGCTTGTCTACTCTAGAAGCATTTTCTTTTTTTATTTTCAATGCCTGAAAAATAACAAAAGAGAAAAATTATTATTAAATAAAACAAGGTTTGTTATTAATTGTTATTGTTTGTTGTAAAATAGTGAAACAGATAGACTAGATTTTTGGTTTCGCCAAATGTTGAATATCATTACCTGCAACGATTCTCGGGTAAATCCTGGAGATCCATCTACTGATCTAAACCATTTTGAAATTGTTTTAAGATGCGGCAAAGACTGGTTAAAGGTGTTTCTCACAAAGTTGTAAGCACTGGCAGAATAAAATGAAAGCGTCAATGCAAACGAGCGAAGAGCTGGATTGTATTTGTGAGAGGATGATCCACATAACATTCTTTCAAATATTTCAAGTGCTGGCCCTGATAGTGAAGCCTAAATTATAAAATAATTGTTTAATTATTTTTTTTGGTATTATTTAAATTTATTGTTTTATAATACCTTTATCACCGATTCTGATGAATCTGACATATTAAATTTTTCCTTTAATAACTTCAAAAGATCGTTTAAAGTTGAAATGCGTGCTTTAAGTCTTCTTACAGTATTATGCAGGGATTTAATTTTTTTTCTCTGCCTTAGCACCGTTTCCTTTAGAAATTTGAAGTTTTTCTTAGCCTTTGTGGGAGACGAAAAATCGCTGGTATTCAGATCTCCTACATATCTTCGTTTTCTAAATAGAAATTAAAATATAAAATATTTTCATATTACTATAAACTTGTTGACTTTTTACCTTTTTACCAGTTTGGTTATGGGTTTTGTATTTCTAGCTCCAGTTGTTTCACAGCTGAAACAAAATTGCAACTATTTATTTTCAATGAAGCTAATAAATCTCTCATGTTCATAAATTTTACTTGTAAAAGTATATACCTTTGTGTTCCATGTTCTTCTGTGAACATTGAAGTTCCTTCTACACAACTGAGTTCTTTAGTGACGGTAGCCTCAACTTGCAAGAATTGTTCCACTTCAGATGCAGTTGAAGTACTTGATGAAGAGGAAGACACAGCCTTAGTATTCCACCTAAAATACATATACATATATATATGTACATATGTATATATATATATATATATACATATGTATATGTATATGTATATATATATATATATATATATATATATATATATATATATATATATATATATATATATATATATATATACATATTTGCATTGTTTATTACCTCTTTAATAACTTGTTATAATCTTCCTCGGACTCATGTTTTTCAGATTCAGATGAGGTCTGGTAATTTATTTCAGATATCCTAATGAAAATGAAAAAATTATGTAATACATGTAAAGAAAGAGCAAATTATGTTACATACCTAGTTGTTTGCTGTTCCTTTTTATGTTTTATTCCAAAGGTAGATTCCAAATCAGATTCTGGACTAAAAGAATTTTTACATAATTTATGATTTTTATTAACTCAACCTATACAATTTTTGTACCTTTTGTTTCCAATTTCTCTGACGGCTAAATAAGGGACTGCATCTCTCCTTAACATTTTTGATCCATTGGCCCTTTGTGTGAAATCATTTTCTTCAAAATGATTAGAACACACTTCTGGTCTCTTTGGTAATTTTTTATTTGGTTGAAATCCAAGTGTTACCATCCACGTATTCCTTCGGGCTTGACTTATTGGAAAACTAAAAGAAATAATTGAAAAATTATGTACATTAAAGGCTAGGTATTAACCTAATTTTTACATATGAAACTAAGAATTTTGACAATAGTGTTGTAGTAATAAAGATGCTACCATAGTAAGCCTTATGTACAGTTTTTGATACTTAACTCAAAACTATCAGTATTTTTAAAGAAATTTTTGAACTTTTGGTCTAAAGCTTTCTATAGATAAGCAGCACATAATGTTTTTATATGTATGTTTATTTTTTACAATCTACTTAATTATGTGTAAAAATATGTTTAAACATTGTTTAAAAAGAGGATTCACATACCCGCCTATGACTACCTTATTTTTTACAACTCACCTGTGAAAAGATAGGTTAGGGTTCAAATAGTCAATTTTCCGGCACACCACACACTGTCTCACCATAGTTTTATTTTTTTTAACACCTTTGCTTCAGTAATAAACACAAAATTAGTTAAAATAAACACAAACACAAGTATTCACCACTTCGATTAGCAATGAAATGAAATTGGAATATGGCGGCCGCTTGCTGTGCACTTTGCTAGCGGCGTTGCCGGATTTTGCAAAATTTACAAAATAAGCTGAAAGTTATTCCACCTTGTTGTAATAAAAATACAATTTAAAGGATTCATACTCGACAAAAAACAAATTTCTACACATATAAGAATGTATGCCAAAATATATTCAGTTTGCAAAGAAATATTAAATAATAATATCTACGATAATATTGAAAAGTAAGCAATACAAATAATTATATTTTATTCATCGGACAACGCTGCTTTACTACAAAATAATTTGTAGTAAAGTAAGAATTAATGTTGGCACACACACATTTTGTAAACAGCTCTGTCTATTGTTTTTTATATGTCTGTGGAAAAAACTAATAAAAGTCTTTAAAATCTGTCGATTCCAAAAAATCATATCCATAATATTCAAGCAATACAATGATAATGTTTATAATATATATGTCAATGCACCTATTATAATAATAATATTTATTCATTTAAACATCAAAACTCATAGAATTTTTATCCTAGGGAATTATTCATCAAGTGTAACATATCTATTTTCATTTCAAAATAACAGGAATATCTGTAGGTGTTTTGGCTTTAGGGTCGGTAGGTTTTGTAATTGTAGAAAGTAGCATAGCAGAGCACAACATATGTCTACTTTTTTCTGTTATAGTCTCACACCAGCGTGCAATGATGAAATTCAGTAAAAGAAAGGTACGTTCCAAACTATCAAATTGGTAAGTGAACATATATCCAAAGATAACTCAAAAAAAAAAAGGGACCTTAATCTTTGAAGTGATCCACTACATAAAACACAAACACAACTGGAACCTTTCTCCACCACTATTCAAGTAGTACTGTAATTGATGGAGTTACAACATTGCAGTATCAGGAATTCTCATTCAAAGTGCAATAATTGATAATTTTATATTTTATTTTGTAATGATTGATGTTGAAAATATATTTATTCAATCTTCATAATCTTCAAAATGGTAAATATTTCACTACTGAACTAAGGACCTTTTTTTCAATTTTACCTAGATTCGTTTTTTCTGAATTTTTTGAATGGAGAAACTAACATCATTTAATTATTCAAATTTAACTATATACATTTGCATTTATTCAAATGTCACAAACATATATCAGTTAATAAAAATGAGTGAAAATTTCATGTTGAAAAATTAATTTATGTTATTCTTATTTTGTATATGTTGGTATCAGAAGATATTAATATAACAAAACTCACCTCATAAAATTCGATAATGTCTTTCTTTGAAAGTGTTCTCAAATAAGATACCTCATTATTTGCTCTGTCAAAGTGATACTGCTGAGATGTGATTTCCACCCAAAATCTATTAGTCAAAGTACTCAGTTGCTTGGGTTTCTCTAATCGATGAGCGGCCAACGCTTCACGATGTCTCAAAAACTCCTCCTCACTCATATCAGAAATATATTCCTGAAATGTATATTTTCCATAAAAATTTAGTTTGTAATTTCAAAGATAGCAAAATACTCACCATCATAGTGTCAAGGAATGCTTCAATTCTGGTATCCAGGTAAGTGGGATGTCTATCAGATTGTACTATTATTCGTAAACCCTGAACACCATTAGACCTCCTTACTCCACTGAAAACTATATAGCCTAATTGCTCCTGAAAAAAAATTGAATCTAATATGAATATAATTTGACATCATTGAAGAAAGTCGACAACTAAAAAATATTTCAATAAACATATTCACAAATAACTGGAACAGTGGGATAGTAATCGAAATGAGGAAATTTTTCTATGATATTGAAAAAAGGCTTAAATTATTTGAGCGTGTTTTGTTAGGTAAGTAGGTGATCCATAGATCCATAACTCACACCTAACCAATCAAACCTAATTAGATTTCTTACTCACACGAGGCCAATCACATATGAGCAACTTCATTACTTTAAAGTTGTGTTTCAATTATTTTCAATCACAAGTAAACACTGAGAAACTCCTACTTCCAAATACGTTCACAAACGTCAACTTATCATTTAACCGACATTTCGACATTTCGTTTGAATTTCTAACAAAAGCAGGAATAAAAACAAGGACTCTGTAATATATATATATATATATATATATATATATATATATATATATATATATATATATATATATATATATATATATATATATATATATATGAAATCTGAAGTTTTAACGGATAGGAATATGCTGAACTGGTTTTTCTGGATATTTGATCCGTGTATGTGATATTATCTCTAATTTCACCATATATTTCAGCATATATATATATATGACTAGTACTATGTTGCTGTATCACTGCTGTTCCAATTTTTTGACAGAATCAGAATCAACGAACTTAGGCGTGGGCAGCGTTATAGAACAGTGCTTTCAAAAATTGTTCTATAGCGCCATCTAGTGGCGAGTTACAGACAAATCGATAGCCTAAAAACCTTCTCTATGAAAAATTACTTATACATGTCAAGTTTCATCACGATCGGTTGAGCGATGTAGAAGTTTATCACTTACCAACCAACCAACCAACAAACATCCATTTTTAGATTATATTTACAGTTACGAGTTAGAAGTCGAAATTTTTAATATTATTGGGAACAAATTTGTATTTGCCTTATATTATTGTAATGAATCTGAAGCCGGCCCTGACCGATGTCCCAGTCAGCAAAGGCATGTCTCATCGCGAAAGGTGTGGATGAGTCCCGAAATTCCCAGAGAGATACGGAGCGTTCGTTGACGATATAAAAAGGTCGCTCTTCGTCCCGAGAAAATTGTAAATTTATAAAAACATGTAACACACCAAAAGAGACATAATAAACGTATTCATTCATCCCGAGCAGCAGTCTGTACTTAGAAAGTGAATCGTGCGTTTAAAGAAAGGAATCTAACTATGAAGATAAATTAAGCGTTAGTTACTAAGTATTGTATATAAATTAGTTGTGATAGTGAAATATTGTTAAAGATAAATTTGATTAAGACAGTTAATTCTTTAATTCGTTACAATTGGTGATAAGAAGTGGATTTTTAAAATAAATTTGTGAACGCTTGGTGGACAGTCTTTGTATTACAGTGAAATTGACTGTAAAACTTTCGCATTTTCGCGCAGATAGACTGGTGATTCATTGTGTTTCGCGAAGTGGACAGTACCGGACGACGGAAACATAAACTGATAGACCTTTCTCGCGAAAAATAGACTTGTGAAAATAAATTAGTGTTTCGGACTCCATTAAATAAGTGGACATATTCAGATTTGAGTAAAATAGACACTAATAGATAAAAATGTGTTCAAGGAAAGTGCGCCTGGTGGACTTGAAAGTCGCCGAATTGAAGCAAGAATTGGAGGAAAGAGAACTAGATTCTTCCGGAAAGAAATCGGTACTCCAGAAGAGATTATGGGATAACTTGATTGAGTCAGGAGAAGATCCCGAAACATATTTATTCGAAGTTTCTGGGGGTGATTTGAGTTCAATAGTGAGCAAACTCGATGGACTTCGGCAAACCTTGAAGGGAAGCTTCTGGAAAATTCGAAGTGCCTGGAGGAAAAGCTTCTGGAAAATTCGAAGAGTTTGGAAGATAAATTTCTAGAGAATTCGAATAGCTTGAAGGAAGAACTTCTAGAAAATGCAGAAGGCTTGAAGAAAGAGCTTTGTAGTGTGGCAAGCCTACTCGAAGAAAGGATAGGAACCATCAAGACAGAGATAGACAAAATCAGAGAGGAAATCAAAGGGGAGATCAAAGATGAAATAGGAGCAGAAATGAAGAAAATGGAAAAAGTTAGGCAATGAAATCAAAGGCGAATTCGAGGCAGAAATCAGCAAAATTAAGAAAACAATTAACAAGTTGCAAAACCAAATCATTAATTCTGCCCACACCACAGAAAATGTTTCCGAAAACTCCATTCCGGAACTGAAAGAGTTCAAAGCCAGGAAAACTCTCCACGAAGCCGCCCCAGTTCGACGGAAAAACTCCTTGGGCAAATTACCGCCGACAATTTGAAGCTGCGGCCAGAGCGAATGGATGGAATGCAGGAGAACAGGCGGTAGCATTAACATTGGTGTTGCGTGGAGAAGCAACGAATATCCTGCAAACCCTCACGGCCCAGGAACAGGAAGACTATGACCAACTTGTAAAGCATCTTGAGCTGCGGTATGGACAGGCCCACCTAGAGCACGTTTACCATTTACAGCTGAAGAACCGCTGTCAGAAATCAGGAGAATCCCTGCAGGAGTTTGAAGCCGACATAGCTCGATTGGTCCATCTGGCATATCCTGCTACACCCGAAAATGTAATGGAGCGGTTAGCAGTTCAGGAATTCTTGGATGGACTTCGCGACCAAGAAACGAGGCAGGCCTTGACGCTAGCTTGTCCCAAACATCTTGTGGATGCACTGGCAAGAGCTCTGGAGTTTGAGGCTATAAAACAATCCTGCAAAGCCCAGAGCAAAGTTCAAACTATGGATGAAGATGGACAGGGTTCTGCTGATATTGAGGCCACTATTAGAAAGATGATAAAAGGAGTTTTGTCTGAAGGAAAACAAATAAGATGCTGGAACCGTGGGAAAATTGAGCATGTGCGTAGCAAATATCCAAGCATTCAAAAAACCAACACCAAATCAAAACAACTAGAGAGGTTCCATGAGAAGGTGCATTCGTCAGCCTGTATCCAGCAAGCCCCCGTAAAAAACGCAGATGCCCTGTCACAGAGACCATGCCCCGATGACTGCTCACATTGCCGACGAGCAGAAGAGAAGGAAGCAGCCATTTGTCGAACTAGAGCTGTAGACGATAACTGGGAGGATAATAAGATCAAGGAAGACCAAGAAGAAGACCCAGATCTTGGTTTAGTCATCAAATGGAAGAAAAGTTATCAAAGACCAACTTGGCAGGAGGTAGCAGGTTATTCGCCAGCGGTTAAGTTCTACTGAAGCGGGTGTTGACAAACCGTCCTATGAAGATGTCTGGAGGAGTCTTACTAGACTGAAGGAGACGTTGCTCGACCAGAATCTCGTGGAGTTGGCAATCCCGAAATTAGCCTCTGGGCTCGACAGGCTGGACTGGAGAATTGTGAGAAGCATGTTGGAAACGATCTGCAGGTATCGACACACGCCAAGGATGACATTTCGGGGCGAAACTTCTTTAAGAAGGGGGCAATGTAATGAATCTGAAGCCGGCCCTGACCGATTTCCCAGTCAGTAAACGCATGTCTCATCGCGAAGCAGCACGAAAGGTGTGGATGAGTCGCGAAAGGTGTGGATGAGTCCCGAAATCCCCAGAGAGATCCGGAGCGTTCGTTGACGATATAAAAAGATCGCTCTCCGTCCCGAGCAGTAGTCTGTACTTAGAATCAATTATTCAGTCAAATCAATTATGTTAGATTTATTTACATTCAATCAAACCTTCACTGTTGCCATTTATTGTCTGGAACCTTATAGTTAAAATTCCATAGTCATCAAAGCATTCTTCATGTATCATTTCATATTATTTCAACATTTCAGTACCAACATTACCTTTGTACGTAGAATATTGAAGCATGGTTCCTGCAGAATTTGAGCAACCAATTCAAGCTTGATATTGTTTTCTTTAGACTGAAGTCCACACTGATAGTAAAGTTCAATGCAAGATGACTTGTGGACCTCATTTTTGACTTCATAAGAATAATGGCACCCATCTTCCAGTTTTAGTTCTCTGTTCAACAACAATTGCCTCGGTAATAAGGGAGACATGCTATTAGTCGATGTCAAACTATCCTCCACAATGTGAACCAATTCGAGGGCTTTATCTCTATTAATGTTTCCGTGAGCTAAACATTCAATGTGCATTTTGGAAAGCACCTGGGGAATAAAAGCTTCCAGTCGTTCAATTGTGATTTCTGGAAATCAAAATGTAAGTATTAATCCAAAGTATAATTCGCCTAAAATAAATTTTAGGTTATACAGTTCTCCCGCCATTTATTCAGATGACAAATTATAACTCATTCATCCAGTTTGTTTTTTGACTTCTCAAACATTATGGTACTTATGCTACAGGTAAAAGAGACTTATTGTGAATGTTTATTGAAACTGAGTGTTGATGAAGTCAAATACATATTTTATGAAAATAATTTTCCGTCACACTTAATTTTTTCATAACTGAAAAATATCTAATAGAGGTTAAATATTTTCTTATATCATTCAATTCCAAATTAAGTAGGGAATTCATATGAACAAGAAAAAACTGGACAAATAATGAGTCTTCCAACACATGTTAAATTACAAAAATAGCTTTTTCTATTACCTATTTTCTAGCATATCAATAAATTTTAAAATATTTAAGGAGATTTCATCCAATTACAATATTAGATAAACAAATCAAGTAACGTCTTCAAGTTTATTAATATCGGTATGAATTTTGACATCACTGCTGCTTCTCGAGTCTCTAGATATGTGAAATTCGTGTTGACTCTGATGTAGGAAGTTATAAGTTGCGCTCAGTGTCGTTCATCTTTGAGATTAATGGATTGATACTTTTGTCGATCCTATGGCGTCTCTGTAAGGAGAGATGTCATCGTCTTTACTTACCCAGACTTGTCTTCTAAAGACAGCTGAGTCAAGTAATACCATGTATACACCACTACACACAGTAGAGTCAGGTATAACAAACTATCAGATAAAAAGGGAGTACACTAGAGTTGACTTCCAACTATGAGAGGTTAGATATTAGTTTCGCAGAAGTGCCAAGCAGTAGACTGAGGAGCGTTCGGAAGTGAGCGGAGGTGCTCACAATAACCGTGTGGAGAAGATTCTATCTCAGAGCACTCAACCCCTTGGGGGCATGGTGGGTATGCATTCCTGGTTTTTGGGCTCTAGTTTCACCTAACTGAAAAGTCGTTAGATGAAGCATTAGGTCGATGAAAGCACTGAAGTGTTGTTAGAGTTACATTTTATAGTATATTGCATCTAACAACAAAATATCACTTCTGTGATTATTCAACTTCAAAATTGATAGTTTTTTACTGATGCTAGTTGAATTATGCAGAATATCATTCATATACATACATTTTTTTGGGGGGCGATTATTTTCTGATTACGTTCTTAAATGAGAGCTAAGTAGAAGTTCATTTCATTAGTCAAAATGAACTTCTACTTAGTTGAAATACCTGAAAGAATCTGTAAAAATTAAAAAAGATTAGCTGAAAAATAACAATTATAATAAGCAAAAAGAAAAGTAAATCAAAAAACTTAAACTATTAACATGAGATGAAAAATTAAAAAATTATTAACAAGTTACTTCACGACGTTTTGATTGTTAGTATTCACAGTCGTCCTCGGGTGATAACTGGACTTATTCCTCCCAGATCTGACTATTTATAGGTCATTCAAGTGCTTTCACTAATCCCCTCTTCCCTTTCACCGTTAAAACCCATGAAGAGGTGAGAGAATTTTTGTTTAATAATTTTATAAGAAGATTGGTACTTTGAGTTTCTGTTGAAAGCAGGATTAGTAAATCAGAGCCATTGAATTAATCGTTTTTAAAGTAACCATTATTAGGATCTGGTGGACCCAGATCCTAATAATGCATCCCACATTATTACATCTTGTAATAATGTGGGATGCAAGGATCAATACACATCAGTATTTCAGACCAATAGTGGACTGATGAATGCAAAAATGACATTGAGGCTGATCTTTGAATGCCGTGAAGGACCCAAAAAACTAGCGGATAGAAGTTGATTGACTGTGTACTGGGTGTCTGGACACTCAGGTATCACAGCTGATGAGTGTGCCGGACATGAATCATCAACTACATATGTAGGAAGTAGACCTGATGTGCGAGATCCGAAATCTTTGGTACAGAACCACATTTGGAAGTGGGTGTATAAGAAACATAAAGAATACTGGAAAAATATACCCAGAAACGCACATGGTAAAACCTTTATAAAGGGACCGTTTGAGAAAAGAACTGAAGAACTTTAGTAGGTATCGGCTCAGAAAGAACTGAAGAACTTTAGTAGGTATCGACTCAGAATGATTACAGGGCCACTCTCAGGACACTATCTATCGACAGGACACCTGAACAAAATAAGGCTCCACAACGGAGACCTTTGCTGTGGAAATGCAACAAAAAGACAGAGAAAACTGGTTATATTTTATGTAAATGTGAGGCAAACAATTCATAGACAACCCAAATTGTGTTTAAAAGAATCCAGCATCCATACATCCAGCGAGGGACCTGTATAAACTAGTACATGGCATAAGATCGTTGGAATGGGAATCAAGAAATAAATGGGTGGAAAATGTGATAAGCCCATGAGGCTGCAGTGTTTTCTGGAGACTTGGGGAGAAATGGATACGTCAGACAGCTCCCAAGTAGCAAAAAAAAAACAATTTGCAAAAGTCATTCCTTTGTGACATTAATAATGTTACGTTAAACTTTTGTATCGTTAATTGATAAACTTTTCAAAGACGATGCCCAAGAACTAAGAGATTTTATAGAAATACATAGAAAACTGGGTAATCAAACTAATTACCAATATTATAGGAATGTAGGCTTTTACGGCTGGCATCAATGTTTTGGTTGATTTCCGGGTTTCGCCGTGGTCATTTTTTATTACAATTTTCAAACGTTTCATCTGCAACTGCGGCAGTGATGTTCAGTTCATAAGTTAAGAAGAGTACTTCGACCACGCCACTGAAGATGACTGCCGCGGTTACAGTTGAAACCTGTGGAGATTGTAACCAAAGAAGACCATGACAAAACTAATTGCATTAAATATATTTAATCAACAATCTGTCATGCCATTATAATAGACAGAAACACGTCCTTTTCGAAACATGAATAATTTTTGATCAAGTGGTTTAAGCTCGATTTTTTTATTGAATAAAAATTGCTATTAAATTTAATTTAATCACATTTCAAAGGACCAAAACTTATGAAGTTTCATATACCTAATAGTAGTGGTAGGAGATTCAACCAACTTTTTTTAATAAAAGACGAATTTGTAATAGAGGGGTTTATTTCCATCAATAATTCGAATTTGTTGCTAAATGGTATTTCTTAAAAATGGAATACTTACGATCGGTTGCAGAGAGTAGTTCTTGTTTAGTCCAGGAATGTTCGGTCAATAAAACTGTCAAATAATAAACTGCATGTTGATAAGGTTGTTCTGCTTCAAAATTTTTGAGGTTGCGTATATACTAGAAAGTAATATTTGTTATATATAGTAATATAAAATAGAAAATGAATATCTTTACATTTTCCTTGAGGATATTGAATCTTTTAGAGTCTACTTTGAAATTAGTGAGCTTCTCCATTATTTTTGCCAGAAGAATGTGTTGTTTATTATTGTAACCTCCAATGCCAAGCTATAAATAGAAAAATTCAAAATTGTGCTGAGAAGAAAGAAGAACTTACAATTAACCCATATTTTGTATTGATCAGCTCCCATTTAAGACCTGCAAGCTCAGCTGCATATGCGTACTCGTTTAAAGCATCTCTGAATAATTGCACTAGCATGTGAGTGAGATTGCAGTTTAGAGGATCCAAATATGCCAGAGGACTGAAAAAATTGAAGATAAATGATATTTTGATACCTAAATTGTCAATTAGGAATATTTACCTAACAAAATCAAACATAAGATTTGCTTTGGGTAGTAAAAATTGATCATCTTGTTTGAACCATACCCTGGTCAAAGGAGTGTCTTCTATTATTATAGGAAACTCTGTAACCTGCAAAAAAACTGTCAATTTTGTTCCTTGGAATAACAATTACAGTACTTGCATCATCATCTGTGGGATACAAGTGGAAATCAGTAGGAACGAATTCGTTAACTTCTGGCATTTTCAACTCGGAGCATAGACCTGCATTTTCCCAAGACTACAAATAAATGGTAAGAATGAAGTTTTTCCAGCAAATAGATATCTTCTCACCTTAAGAGAATCTTCTGAAATAGCAATCTTCTTGTACTTAGTTCCATACCAAGGTTCTGTGTTTTCAAGATCATTTTCAAATTTTTTAGCAATGACCGTTATCCTATAGAAAAACTAATGAAAAAAAAGGTCAAATTCTAGGCATCCAACTTACCTTACTTTTTCTGGTACAAAATTACTCCAAACCTTCTTTATAAGGTCTGGTTGCCATTCAGACAACATATAATTTGCACATAAAAGATGTTCCATAGGATATTCCTAGAAAAATAGGTTTATTTTACTGGGTGTTCTATTGGAAAAATGGTCCGTCATGTTCCAATAAAATAACTCAGTTTGAAGTAAAATAAATTTGAAAAATAGTCAATGCACCTCCATTTCAAAAAAAATGTTTGTTTTATTGCTGGTGCTTTAATTAGCAAGTATCATCCCTTGATAGAAAAAACTTGAACACCTAAAATAGCTAATGAAATGCTGGACAAATTCCAAGAAAATAATAAGATCCAAATTCGTGTTCAAGTAAAATTATTTTACGGCAAAATGGTCAGAGAAATCATCACCTTGTGAATAAATATTTTCAATCATATATACCCGATAATTTATTACTAGAACATATAGTGAACATTTGTATGGATCAGAAATCCAATCTAAGGCTTGATTTTAAAGAGGATCCAAAATCTGTGAAAATTCAAAATGTAACACCCTGTATCTAGAAAAGTAGTCATAGGATTGGGCTGGGTCCATTGACACTTTTGGTTACTAGACCGAATACAACAACATACCAAATTTTCAGAAAATTTGTCCAGTCGCCACTTTGTATAACCAAAGTACGGGATTCTTTTTTTGTTAGACTGAAACAATTCCATAGTATTTATTCTAGGTTAGAACATTTTGCTACCACTCAATAATAATATGTCTTGTTCTTATTTGAAACACAATCCATAAATGATATATACACAAAAAATGCTTACTTGCATAGTATGAACTAAACTTGTGATATAATTTCTTGGCGATTCCTTGTCTTTGAATCTGAATACCATTTGAGCAATGTTTCTATTTTCTTCCTGAACCCACTTCTGGGGTCCCTCTGTTTTCAGCATATTCAGATACTAAAAAAAAGTTTCAATTACTAACAGCATTGCCAATTGGCTACTAATATAACCATATTGATTTAAAATTATAGTAGCAATAATTATAGATGAAAACGTTTTTCCAATAAATCAAGTTTTTATTGAAAATAATGATTACCTGAAAAACAAGTTGAACGATGTCATCAACATGATTCATTCCTTCCTCGGTCAAGTCTACAGCAATTCCAAAGAATCCGAAGCCTCTAGGAGATGGCTTACTTCCTGCGACCAAACTACTCGACCAACCTCTAGATTTTAGAACTGATAAAATACTTCCTGGACCTTCATGGCCAATCAAGTGACTTATATAGCCGCCTGGCTAAAACACAAATTCGTATTTTTGTGATCAATTTCATACGCTAGATAGATCCACTCCATTTTGTTTGAAGTAAAACATAATGTTTGAATTCTGGTTAAAAAACTCCGGATCCAGATTTCATTATTGCATTGCCAGATATCACGCAGTGTTTTGGTTAGAACAAGTTCAGCATAAATTAAAATCATTGTCGACAAACCAATGTAATTTTGTAGTGAACTATTCAATTGATATGACTTTACTTGTGAGCATTTAAAATATTACTGAATTTCCTTGTTTTCCCTCAGTTTTGGATTGACGCTAGCGTCACCCAGCGGCAATAGTCGCTTCAAATGCGAACGTGATTCTGTATACACAACAGAAGACTAAACCCAATAATCAAGAAAAGAAGAATAAGAAATTTGTGAAAATTATATGAAGAATACGAAAATAAAATGACATGACACTAAATTATGAGAGGACGCTTTTCAAATATGACGGATGGATAAATCGTGTAATCCCTAAAACACTGTAAATGATCCATTCGTACTCTAGTTATACTTATTTCTCAACGAAATAATTCATTATATGATAGATAAAACCGATTCATAGGGTCCAACAGATAAAAATATTATTTCGTAATATTCCAGAAATGATGTTTCATTTTCATGTCCTATATCCTCGTCCGTGATTTATCCAAAATAAAGTCACAAATAAACACATGATCGCGTTCTACACCTAGGATATAATTATATAATTATCAGGTCTGTGAATCAAATACACAATTAAAAGACGGAAAACAGTAAGAAGACAGAAAAGAAAAACGATATTGACCTAGAACCAGAAGAGTAGTGGGGACTATCAGACGTGTTCAGTAAGCATATTCCCTCCTTTAAAAAAGAAATACCACAAAAGCTTCAATCTGTGGAAATAGTACCTGAAGCTGGGTATATGTTCAAGGAGTAAGCCCAAAAAAACAGTCGCTAATCCAAGCAGAAGAAAGAAGAAAAACAAAAGGAAAGGATAGATAACCAAAATTTTCATGTTGATTTGGTACATTAAGAAAAGTCTAGATAAATGGATTTCCTTGATAATTATGACCATCAAATATCGGGAGTTTTTTATTTTCCAAGAAGTATTCCAACTAAGGAAGCTGAAGAAATAAACTGCCATATTCTTGGAGGTTGTCTCTGCCTGTCAGAATGCAAAGAAGATACAAACTGTTCTTGTGTAAAGCGAAGTGGAACAAATTATGACTACGAAAACATATTAGATACTGAGAATTATATCATTCAAGATAATAATATTGGAATACCTTCTTATGAATGCAACAGAAATTGTACATGCAATAATGTGATTTGTGGGAATAAATTAGTTCAGTTTGGGCCTAGGAAAGGTTTAGTAGTGAGAGCATGTGACAATCAGATCAAAGGATTGGGTTTGTTCACTTTGAGGAATTTAAAAGCTGGGAATTTTGTGTGTGAATATGCAGGTGAGATAATAACAGAAAATGAAGCTAAAAAAAGGTTTGAAGTTTACAAGGAACTCAAAAAAGTGAATTATATTTTTTGCATAAATGAAACTTATGGCACACGTAAACAAAAAACATTCATAGACCCAACCGTTTACGGAAATATAGGAAGGTATATCAACCATAGCTGCAATCCAAACTGCAAACTTGTAGTTATTCGTGAAAATGACATGCTACCAACTTTAGGTATTTTTGCAAATCGAGACATCAATGAAAATACTGAACTCACATATACTTATGGTGATTCAAATGATAACCATGAAACAGAAGAACAAAGAAAACCATGCTATTGCAATAGTACAAACTGCAACAAATTCCTTCCATTTGAGGCAGGTTTAACATAAACTAACTTACCGCAGACTTATAAAACTCAGTTAGATCTGGAGAAGGAAAAATTATATTTAAATTCCTCACATCCTTCACAGGAGCAATGTAAACTAATGATTTCAATTGATCATCTTCATAAGGATGATTTTTCCAAACAGGAGCCTGAACATCCTTATTTTCTACCGTAGCAAATAATTTCACCACCATTTCTTCCAGCTCGTCAAGACTTTCTGTATTAAAAATATATATTGAGTATCATATGTCATTAAAAAGTATTTTCATTACCTTTTCCTAGCACAGCTAGGCACATAATATTTGATGAGTACCATGTTGAATGGAATTCTAAAAGTTTTTCCCTCACATTTATATTTCTTTCTCTGGGAAGCGTTATCAAAGTGTGTTTATTGCCTATAAAGAACAGAAATTTACTAAAGTTTTTGATGTTATCAACAAGGTCAAATGAATGATTTCAATAAATTATGTTGTGAACACTCATTATTCTATCATTTATTACAAGAACTGGTTCTTTTTTTTTAAGGAGCCCTAAGATCGGTGCCTGTGCAAAAGTAGTGATTCGCGTTAGGATTGAATCGCTGGATATTATATTCATTTGAAAAAACGTTCTCAGGAAGTTTATTTCACAAAAAGGCATTTCTCCAAATGAAAGAGTTATTAAACAGTTAGGTTCGAGGTGTACTGAGTTGAACCTCAAAATGATGGGCAGCCGCAGTCCGTCGCGTATTTCTGATATACCACTCTTGGTAGAATCAAATGTGCCAAGTCACTTCAACACCTCCCGTGAAAATATCTATTAAAGAGAGTCAAATCTTAAACCTTTCTTCGATGTTTCAGACTATTAAGGTTGCAAGTGATGTTCGTGTATCTAATCAGGCGGATGGCTCTTTTCTGGATGGAATCCAGCAGCTTCAGGGTATGCTTATGGGCGGAGCTCCATACATGTGAACAATACTCCAAAGACGGTCTGATCTGAGCTTTATTTATTTATTTATGAAATATCAAAAGTTGCTGGGGTTTGTACAGTTTTCTGGTTCAGAACAGTGTTCCAAGCTTTTGACTTTCAACTTTCACTATTGGTGAACACAATATAAGTTCAAACCAAATCAGCTTCACTCTTCATTATATATAAAGCTACACTAACTGATTATGAGTGATAATAAATTCCTAAATAGAAAATAACAAACTTTATTCTAGACATTTGAATTCTTGAAACAATTTTTAGGAATATCTTGGCCCAAAATACTCCGTAATATAATCCCAATCTTAGTTTAACTATAATGGGCAGGATTAAATTTTCTGTTCCGAGAGAGTAAAAATGGATTCAACTAAAGTTTAACCAAAGTCAATAAATCCATTTACATAATATTAAAGGTACAAACATAAAAAACGGTGGCAAAAAGAGGATAAATAAATCAGTAGGTCAAAATTATATAAAAATTGATCCCTACATTTATAAAATTTCACTAAGTGAAATGAAAACTACCAGAAGCCGAATTCTTTCCAAACAAAGATAAATTGAAAAATTTGATTTTGGAGTCAGCTCGAAAAACATTTTTAGGAAATAATCATTAAAAGAAAATTCAACTCTGTATATCAATGTGAACAAATTTAATATTTATATAATAAGTACTCATATATATGATTATAAATTTTCTTTGCTCAGATTTGTGTATCTCTCAAATATATATTTATATGTATTCCATTACATAATATATATGTGTAAATTTTAAGCTGTAATGCCAAGTTTTTTTTTACTTACATTACTTTGAGACCAATTGATTTGACCTAGAATCAGTACTAATGTTAAACACTAAATAGACACTTCAAAAACATCTAGAATAGAAGATTTTATGCAATATATTTGTAAATTGTAGGTGCGAAAAATATGTTGTATGAGGAGTACTATGTCAAAGCAAATTGAAGTAACACATTATTACCTGTTCCAAATGTGTTATAGGGATGTTCAGGATTTGATAAATGCTTGTCAAGTTGATCTAATCTCCACAAATCACTTGGTATATTTTTCTCATGCTCTGAATTCACAGCATTTATTTCTCTTTCAGTTGCACTCTCTGTGAATAGTGGAGTGATAAAAAACTGGGAAAACCTACAAATACATAAATCTAGAATTCACCTTTCACAAATAAACATTTTTTAACTTACCTATCAAGAGCTTCATTCAACTTTTCAGGTACTATATCAAAATAGTAAAGAGTATGATCAGGATAAGTAGCGGCATTGGTGCTACCACCATGTTCACTCAAAAATTTATTGTAATCATTTTCATTAGGATATTTCTTAGTTCCCAGAAATAGCATATGCTCACAAAAGTGGGCAAGCCCTAGTACGTCTTTCGGATCACTTAAGTAACCTTGAAAATTTTATTCAATAAAAAAAATGAATGAAAATATTAACAAAGATTTTTTCATTAACAGAATGGTTTTATTGAAATATCTACTGGGACAACAATTTTGAATTTTCCCCGAATGAACAAAATACTTTTAAGGTACAGAGTGACCAATTCTGTGAAATTATTGCGATTTCTGAAAAGTTAGTAGACATGCTCTTCAAGAGCCTCTTTTAAAACAGTGATTTGTTTCATTCAAGTAAATAGCTGAGCATATAATCCTTTTGAAAAAATGATTTGGACAAGATCATTTTTCAGAAATGTTTTTGTCCAAATAAGAATTTCAAGAATGTATTGAACTGAGCTTCAAATTATAAGCCATTGTTATTCAACACATACTTCTGATGTTACACAAAAACTTTCCATGAATAGGAAGAAATCCTTAATTTTTCTAGTGTCTTAAAATATCAAGGTTATTTGGCCTATTTGGATCTCTAATCAGTGAATGCTGAGATGAACATAATTTTCTTTAAAAGTCATAATGCAATTGATCTAGTTATTTTTTTTTTTGACTTATTTCAAATATGAGCTGAAGTTGAGAAGTCTTTCAACCAAAAACAAAGAACCTCTTCAACCTCAATATAAAGAGCTAACAAAGTAAATGTGTTAGTTCACTGTGGATTGTGTAGAAAGAATAATTGGTATTTTGTCCTGAAAATCAACTGTTGAATGTTAAGCAAATAGTTCATTAATGGAATTTGCTTCTACTGTCATTGCAGCCACCGACCAGAAAGATCTAGAACTATAGGAACTCTCAGTTCATTATTAATTTTCTGGATGCACAGTCCAAATGAAGCTCTTTCATGCCCCAAAGTGAATCTGAGAAATTATGGGTTCTAGGAAGGAGGAAACTCACCAACATTTACATCCATAGCTGCAGCAGATTTGTCAGTGGTAGGATCACTTACAAGAAGGACTTTCATGTGATTTGACAATTCCAATCCTCGATAAGACCTTTTGTCCTCTTCAGACTTTATGATATCATCAATTCTTCGTAATACTAAGTTGGGGGAGTTGGCCATTTTTATATTGTTCTGCTTAACAATCCCTACAGTGCTAAAAGTTTAGACCAAAACAGTATTGATAAATTATAAACGTAACCTCTAATTTCACCTATACAGATAAATAGTAGCACGAATTCGATTCTTCGAAGTTTTTTTCAACAAAAAATTAAAATTACTTATGAAATTCATTCAGGATTATATTTACCTCAAGAAAAAACTTAAGGTTTCTAATTATTTTGATGTCAAAAGTCGTCAGGAGTTATGACTTATGACATGTCATTAGTTGACATTTGAAAAGCTAAACAGATGATTGCTTGTGAGATTGTACACGTTTAAAGGATTACTTAATTTCTCTTCACATACATTTATAAATTTAGGTAGGTCTATTTCGTAAAATGTCATTATTACACAATAGGTAAGTTTCAATAAAAAGACTTTTTAAACACCAGAACTGAAGCAGATGTCATTATCTCCTGAAGATGGTAACTTGGTAAGCAAAGCGCGCTTTGAGAGACAATACCGTTCTAATGTGGGAAAAGTGTTTTCATCAGATATTTATTTTACGCCAAAGGTTTCAATTCTATTTATCGAGATTCGTTAGCTGTCGATCAGATGATAAAATGTAGAGAATGTTCATTTTCTGAGAAATATCAAACTTTAAATTGAAAACTTGACCGAAATAAATTAAAACATTCAGTCTTTTTAACGAACGACATTGCAAGAAATATCATTTCTGATTAATATAGATAAACGACATCGCTGAGTCAAAGAATGAGCCTGTTTGAATATTTTTCAATTATACATTAGTTAGTGTGTATATACCGGCGTATAAATGCAATTTCCTGACGACACCAATGGTGCTGAGTCTAACTTCTCTAAAGCCCTCTCAATTTCCTTTGATTTTATTGAAAATAATCACTAAACATTTTGATTGCAATGAAAACACTTGTGCCTCACCAGAATTTTTTCTACGCAGTGAACAAATATCGTCTCAAAATTAGTATCGAACCAACTTTCGCAATAATGGTGGTTTCATGAGTATGAGTCACTAACAAATCGGCTACAGTCTAACCGTCAGTTAACTATTTTTGTAAAAACAATCCTCAAGAGGTGTTATTATTCTTTTATAAAAATAATAATATTCAGAGATAGTTTATAGATAGCAATTTTTGTGTGAGTATTTATAGTTTTGGTATTTATTCAAAAATAAGTTCAAATCAAAATATAGAAAGAGCTAATTGTTTTTACGTCTACGGCCAAAATACTGTAATGAATCTGAAGCCGGCCCTGACCGATGTCCCAGTCAGCAAACGCATGTCTGATTGCGAACCAGCGGGAAAGGTGTGGATGGGTCCCGAAATCCGCAGAGAAATCCGGAACGCTCGTTGACGATATAAAAAGGTCGATATAAAGAAAGCGAATCGTGCGTTTAAGGAAAGGAATCTAATTGTGAAGATAAATTAAGCGTTAGTTATTAGGTGTTGTATATAAATTAGTTGTGATAGTGAACTATTGTTAAAAATAAATTTGATTAAGACAGTTAATTCTTTAATTCGTAACAATTGGTGATCAGAAGTGGATTTTCAAAATAAATTTGTGAGCGCTTGGTGGACAATTTTTGTATCACAGTGAAATTGACTATAAAACTTTCGCACTTTCGCGCAGATAGACTGGTGATTCATTGTGTTTCGCGAAGCGGACAGTACCGGACGACGGAAATATAAACTGATAGACCTTTCTCGCGAAAAATAGACTTGTGAAAATAAATTAGTGTTTCGGACTCCATTAAATAAGTGGACATATTCAGTTTTGAGTAAAATAGACAGTAAGAGATAAAATGTGTTCAAGGAAAGTGCGCCTAGTGGACTTGAAAGTTGCCGAATTGAAGCAAGAATTGGAGGAGAGAGAACTAGATTCTTCCGGAAAAAAATCAGTACTCCAGAAGAGACTATAGGACAACTTGATTGAATCAGGAGAAGATCCCGAAACATATTTATTCGAAGTTTCTGGGGGTGATTGGAGTTCAATAATGAGCAAACTCGATGGACTTCAACAAAATTCGCTAAGTCTGGAGGAGAAGCTTCTGGAAAATTCGAAGAGTTTGAAAGATGAACTTCAACAAAATTCGGTAAGTCTGGAGGAGAAGCTTCTGGAAAATTCGAAGTGCCTGGAGGAGAAGCTTCTGGAAAATTCGAAGAGTTTGGAAGATAAATTTCTAGAGAATTCGAATAGCTTGAAGGAAGAACTTCTAGAAAATGCAGAAGGCTTGAAGAAAGAGCTTTGTAGTGTGGCAAGCCTACTCGAAGAAAGGATAGGAACCATCGAGACAGAGATAGACAAAATCAGAGAGGAAATCAAAGGGGGGATCAAAGATGAAATCGGAGCAGAAATGAAGAAAATGGGAAAAAAGTAGGCAATGAAATCAAAGGCGAATTCGAGGCAGAAATCAGCAATATGAAAAAAACAATCAGCAAGTTGCAAAACCAAATTGTTAATTCTGCCCACCCCACAGAAACGGTTACTGAAAACTCAATTCCGGAACTGAAAGATGTCAAACTCAGTTCTGAACCAGGAAAGCTCTCCATGAAGCCGCCCCAGTTCGACGGAAAAACTCCTTGGGCAAATTACCGCCGACAATTTGAAGCTGCGGCCAGAGCGAATGGATGGAATGCAGGAGAAAAGGCGTTGGCGTTGCGTGGAGAAGCAGCGAATATCCTGCAAACCCTCACGGCCCAGGAACAGGAAGACTATGACCAACTTGTAAAGCATCTTGAACTGCGGTATGGACAGGCCCAGCTAGAGCACGTTTACCATTCACAGCTGAAGAACCGCTGCCAGAAATCAGGAGAATTCCTACAGGAGTTTGAAGCCGACATAGCTCTATTGGTCCGTCTGGCATATCCTGCTACACCCGAAAATGTAATGGAGCGGTTAGCAGTTCAGGCATTCTTGGATGGACTTCGCGACCAAGAAACGAGGCAGGCCTTGACGCTAGCTCATCCCAAACATCTCGTGGATGCACTGGCAAGCGCTCTGGAGTTTGAGGCTGCAAAACAATCCTGCAAGAGCCAGAGCAAAGTTCGAGCTATCGAGGAAGATGGACAAGTGCCTGCAGATATTGAGGCCACCATCAGAAAAGTAATGAAAGAAGTTTTGCCTGAGAGGAAAAATATAAGATGCTGGAACTGTGGGAAAATTGGACATGTGCGTAGCAAATGTCCAGCTTTCAAAGGATCGACACCAAATCAGGAAAACTAGAGGGGGTCGATGAGAAGGGGCAATCGTCGACCTGTACTCAGCAAGCCCTCGTAAAAAACGCATATGTTGCCGTTCTCCAACGACAAGACAAAGGTGTTTTCGTAGACGGCCTCATCAACAACGAGCCTTGCACCTTTGCCTTGCACCTTTGCCAAAACACCGGCAAGAATTGAACCGTCAAGCTGGAAGTTACGCACTGCAACAGGGGAGCCAGCCAATGTACTTGGAGAACTACCAATTGAATTGGTGTTGGGCAGCACAAAATTGAAACATCGTGCATTGGTGGCGGACATCGAGGACGATGCGATCATTGGAATGGACATAATGAATTCCAGAGGGTTCGAGATGAATTTTCAAGACGGCGTCTTACGTGTCGGCGGAGAAGAGCTGGTGCTTCATGGAAGAAGCGAAGAGATGATTAGAGTCCTGTTGGACGTGTGCGTACCTGAGAGGGCTGAAACCATACTATAGGCTCGCTTGGACGGTGGTGCGAGCAGCGGGAATGTGGTAATGTTTGAGCCCAAGATACATGACGAGAAAATTGGACGAGGAATCGCACTGGGGAAGACCCTCTTGCGTGTTGATGAAGTTGTGCCGGTCATGGTCATGAATGTCAACTACTTTCCCGTGACCTTGAAGAAGGGAACAATGCTGGGGCACTGTTCGTCCATTTCCTCTGTCATACGGAGTGTACGCAGTTCAGTTAGCCAAGACAACAACTTGCCTAAAGAGTTGGAGAAGTTAATTGACATTTCCTCCAAAGACATACCATCAACTCACCGATCTAAATTGAGGGAGTTAGTCAAGAGGTACCAGGAAATCTTCGATATTGGAGAAGGAAAAGGCGGCAGAACGAATGTGGTTCAGCATAGAATCGACACTGGGAATGCCCGACCAATCCGGCAATCGGCTAGAAGACTCCCTCTTGCCAAGAGAGAAGAGGCAGACAAGATAGTCAGCGATATGGGAAAAGAAGGAGTCATCGAACCTTCTGACAGCCCCTGGTCTTCCCCAGTCGTGTTAGTGAAGAAGAAGGACGACAAGGTTCTGCGTGGATTATCGCCAACTAAATCACGTGACCAAGAAAGACAGCTACCCTCTTCCAAGAATCGACGACACTCTAGACACGCTAGCCGGCTCCACAATTTTCTCGACCTTGGATTTGACCTTGGAGTGGATATTGGCAAGTTGAATTGGCCCCAGAAGATCGAGAAAAGACAGCTTTCATCATCGGCTCAGGATTGTGGCAGTTCACGGTTATGCCATTCGGGCTTTGTAATGCTCCAGCGACCTTCGAGAGATTGATGGAGACGGTTCTCAAAGGGCTCTCATGGAAGACGTGTCTAGTGTATCTCGACGATATAATGGTGGTCGGAAAATCGTTCGACGATCACCTGAAAAATCTGGAGGAGGTGTTCATGCGTCTGAGGAAATCTGGATTGAAACTGAGTTCCAAGAAATGCCATCTGTTCCAGAAAGAAGTCCGTTACCTTGGCCACGTTGTCTCTGGGGAAGGAGTGGCGGTAGACGAACAAAAGATCAAAGCAGTTAAGGATTGGCCCATTCCAAAAGACTTACATCAGCTTCGGAGCTTCTTTGGTTTATGCACCTACTACCGTCGATATGTGCTGGGGTTTGCCAACATCGCCAAACCATTGACCCGCCTCACAGAAGGGCAGAGCCAGTTCCAGTGGTCTGAGGAATGCCAAGACTCATTCAAGAAGTTGAAAAGAGCTTTGATCAAAGCTCCTGTTTTGAGCTATCCCCTACCTGATGGAAAGTTCATTTTGGATACGGACGCTAGCAACGTGGGACTTGGAGCAGTCCTTTCTCAAATCCAGGATGGACAGGAGAAAGTTATTGGCTACTTCAGCAAAACGCTCAGTAAACTAGAGCGTAATTACTGTGTCACCAGGCGAGAGCTGTTGGCCGTAGTCAAAGGTGTAGAGCATTTCTACAAATACGTGTATGGAAGACGATTTCTGTTGAGAACGGACCATGCAGCTCTCAAATGGCTTCTGCAGTTCAAAAATCCCGAGGGCCAAGTAGCGCGCTGGATTGAGAGATTACAAGAAACGTGTGACACCTATAATTTTAGGCAAAAGTTAATTGCGCAAACATATGACGGGGCTGCGGTCATGGCCGGCCATTTAAATGGTTCACAAACTAAAATAAATTCCATAGCTCCTCATGCCCATGCCTTAACTTTAGTATTTAGCAAAGCGTGCAACAACATAAAAATGTTCGCGCCTCTGGCGGGCTTTTCTGTGTGTAAATATAGACTTTATGACTTTAGCCTCCTCTGTTCTCCAATGCACGAGCCGTCACTGGTACCTACTCCTTTCAATTCAAAAAGTTACTTGTATTTATTTATTTTTTGATAAGGGATATTCCAGTAAAATAGACTAGGTAAGTTAGATTACTGAACAATCTTTTTATACTAAGTATGAATTTGTTGTTTACATACTAATGCTATTGGAAATCTACGAGCACTCTATACGGTTTTCAAAATGTAACATCAGTCCGAAATATATTGTTCGTTAATCCCAGAGAATTTTCAATAGGTAGTAAGTGATCTTCAGTATCGAATCCAAAGGGAGTGCCAAAATGCTCTTTGCATTCTTCATAATAGTAAATATCAAGGTAAGATTTCTTATACCGACTTTCAACACTAGCATTATATGTGAAAATTGAGTGAGACAATAACGAAGAACAATGAATAGTTGTTTCTGGTTAACATTTTTAACCTCAGGTATTACTTATATTAATTACATGTGAGTCGCTTCAGAATTATAATAATTATGTACACTCTTCGAACTATTGTTTTATAAGAATGTTAACATTTTTTTACTCACAATAGGTTTGATATATTCAGTGGAATTACATGATGATAATAATAATCACATAATTCGTTGAGTATTTTACGAATCTTCACAATAATGACTTAATCAATTTTCAAAAACTTTTAGAATCAATCGTGGAAAAACAACTTGTAATTGTAATTTTTGTCTTCTTCTAGTACTTTACCAATGTGATGTACTGTGAAATAATCAGAGTATTGAAATTATACAAAGTTTTCTTTTAGCAATTCCTGTCGTACCTATATAATTCATTTTCTCTAAAATGAATAGAAAACTCTCCATTATCTGCATTAGAGATGATCTAAACTTAACAACCATCAGCGATGCCAGAAGAACTTAGAAACTGGTGAGAATACAAATTATATTCAATTCCACTGTTTCTCTAATTCAAGTAACACAAGTATTTGCCAATTCCATCACATATCGTTTGCCTAGTTATTTGGAAAAAAACGAGAGAACTTCAAAAAACCAATCAAAATTAATCAAACGGAAGGTACCAATATGAAGAATGGCAACATGAGTATGGGAAGATTTTGAAAAAAAAAGTACACTATACGTTCTGCCGATTTTTTTAAATAGGCCAGTTCTTTATATTTCATGCCGGACTAAACACCTATTTTTAGAACTATACCGGATGTCAACGAATCAATTAGACAAATAATCATAGATCTTCTAGATTTCTAGAATATCAGGTGTATAAAAATGATATTTGATACCGATATAGAAGAGAGTTTATACAAATTTTATTCTATTGTATGTTTCACAAATTTTATTCTCACATTAAATTCCGGTTTCATTAGAAATAACTCCGGTTTTTAGGTTTTGATGCCTACTTCATTTTTAGAGTTACTTTAATATTGCAACTAGGTGCTAACCATGATCGGATATATACTATTCTAAGGATCTTAGGACATTAGGTGATTATAAATTACACAATCACAAAGGTTTGGTGACTAATATGATATATAGGAATAAGACAAGTTAGCAAAATACATTTTCGTGTCTAATTAGTTTTTCAAATGGCGAATATTTATCGACTAGCACTTTCTGAAAAAAGGATTTTTTAAATCGAATCTAACGATACTCATGTATTTACGATTGAATTGAAAATAAGAACATAAGTTAATACTGGTAGAATACTGGATAATAATCTATTTATGTTTGTCAAATGTGCTTTGGATGGTCATGATGCGTAATATTTTGCCGTTATTTTTATCTTTTTGAAAAATAAAACACTCATTAAAGTAATGACAGTGACATCAGCTTTATGAGAAGATAGTAAAAGTTTCTCAATTATCGTTAAGTTTCAGTTCAATATTCCATCGAAATAATGTTTGGAGTAAAAAAGTGTATGATGCTAAGTTGTATGCTCAGAGATATCCCAATCGGTAACATCCAGACCATCATTATTTTTCGTATATTGAGAATCGTTTTAGGAAAGAAGGAAATTGAGAAGCAGAACAGAGGTAGGTATTTCTTTTAGGAGAAATTAGTCAAAAACTAACATCAACATATTTCTATTTTTCGACAAATCACCATTTACAAATAATGGCATGCTTACTAAGCAAAATACTTTCGGTACAAATAATTCAAGATCACCGTTGGGTTGTTAGTTAATTTTAATAGTTTTGTTAACTTAGTTTATGGTAAAATTTCGGATAGGCCCATTAAAAAAAACTAGCTTGAAAAATATTTGATTCTTGGTGCCTTTTTATGTATTTATATTGTCGAGAAGTTCGTGTCATAAATGTTTATAGAAAATATTTTGCTTATTTCAATTTTATTTATTTAAATATAAAAAAAAAATATATTGAAATATTTTCACAAATGTTATATTATTACCGTTTTCGCAACTAACAACGACAGTAATTGACGCTGAAGTACAATTCCATAGTAGTAGGCACTAAATTCTCAAAAATATTAATGCATTAAAACGAAAACATTGTTGTCAAAGTTGTGATTCTATATATTTTATCATAATTTTTCCTCATCTGTTCAGTATAATTCCCATACGCCACTGCAAGAGACAGATTAAGGCCAAAATGTCAGTCATCTCTGAGAATTTAATGCCAACTTTTGGAATTATAGTATATGTTCCTACATTTTTTTTACTTCACAACACACAAGTCTGGTAATATAATTTTTTTATACTTTGTCGTCATTAAATAATAATGATTTTAAAGAAAGTGCCCGTATTTTTAATGATTAATAACTATTTTTTATAAATAATCAGCCAAGAAATAATTTTTTCTCAAAAATTACAAGTGGCTTTTCTCAATAGGGTAAACCATTTTTTTATAATACGTTTTTTCATTTATAAACAGCCGTATACAACTAAAAATAATAGTGTTTTATTATATACATTATTTCTTATTAGGCTACGTACTACCCGCATAAATATCAGGCAAAACGCACTGAAAAGACACACCACTTTTTGTAATATGAAGGACAGTAAATTAGCATAACACCACACTTTGATCTTTGCTATTCCTAAAACCATTTTTAGTGTCGTAAGCTCTCAACATCTTCATCGTACTGTTTTAAATTATGCCCGAAAGAAAATAACGCCGGCCGCCACTCATAACCATAAACCAAACGTGACCTAGCTAAGAGCGCGGGAATGCACAATGTTCCCTGCCACTCGAGAAGCAGCTAGAATAATGGTACCGATTTCGACGAAACTTCGGCAAAATTTCTACGGTTTTCGATTACGATATTTAAACGCTAGCTGCGAGCGTATCGACACAGTCAAGTGGACGTTACAGTGCGGTGATTTAGTAAGGCGATAGACATTCAAATAATAGTTGAAGTTTAGTTAAGGTGTTTGTTGTATTAAAAGTAAAATAAAGTTAAGTATGATTATTCAGTTTAGTCAATTATTGGTCAACCCACGGGGAAAAAACTTAACAATACCATAGAATGGTAAAATAACAGCATCTGCAAAATATTGAGAAGGAACCATTTCTTGTAACATTTTCCGAATCATTAAATACATCAAGAACAAAATTGGTCCAAGCACTGAGCCTTGACGATATAAAAAAAATGAATAGATCAATTGATGGATGAGGCGAAAGTAATCATCATTTTATTTAATGTTGAAATCATATGCCAAAATAACTTTTGTTTATTAGATAGACTACTAAGTAGGTTTTCCAACTTTTTCAAAAAATACATCTATATAAATAAGCCTAAAATTTATTGATAATTGTGTTAAAATTGATTTGGTTATTGACTTAAGTAATATCTATATACATTCATTTGTTTCATGTCTTTGTGTAGTGTTGTCTCGAATTTTTTTATTATTTTAGTGTTTTTCATTTATATTATGTAGGTATCTAATATGTCTGATATTTTAAGAATAGTTAGCCCTGAAAAATATACTTAAGTTCGAAATTTTGGCAAGAAAACAATTATTTTTTAAGAAAAATTTATATAGTTTCCCAACTAAACCTTTTTGAAAAAAAATCACTAAACCAGTTAACAAATGTCTGTCCAATTGGATAATAAAATGTTAATAATAACATTTCAGTAGATATTTGTAGGGTTTTCTTCTTTAGGTTCAATTTCAACTTTGTTTTGTTTTTTTCAGCCTAATATGAAGGATCGTTGTAACTAAATACCTCCTTTCTCTTCATTACCACATAGTATAAAACAAAGTCGCTTCCCGCTGTCTGTCCCTTTGTATGCTTAGATCTTTAAAACTACGAAACGGATTTTGATGCGGGTAGTAGAGAAACACTGATAATTTTAGAGGTTTCTAATGTGATGTCGTAAATAAACACATTTTTTTGCGCTCACATTGCTGCTGAACCCTAGGGGATAGATCAAAAAATATACTCCAGTTTTGTACAACTTAAAAAGGTCTACAAAAAAGTCAGCGATATTAGGGGTGTATCTCTTAGGGATATGTACTAGTATATCACTCTACGAAAAATACAACTTTGCATATCACCAGTTTATAAAGTACAAACGAACGAAAACTGACAGGATGAAATATTGTAACGAATCCAAAGCCGCCCCTGACTGATATGCCCGCCAGCGAACAAATACACGACATCACCGCAAAAGGAATGCAGTCGGCAACCGCCGGTAAAACTCTAGAAACGAACCGACCACAGATTTCTAGAAACGATCGTTACCGATATATAACCCGGCTTCCCGACCCAAGGGAGAGTTCAGAAAGAGAATCGAGCGGCTAAACAAGAAATTCAAATAGTGGAAATAAATTAAGCGTTAGTTACTAGGTGTTGAATATAAATTAGTTCGTGATTAGTGAAATATTGTTGAAAATAAATTTGTTTAAGACAGTTAATTCTTTAATTTGTTACAATATAATTGTTCAAGGGCTAGGTTTCACATATATTAGGTACTTGGAAAGTTAACTGCCTAAGAGATCCCGATTTATAAGTATTAGGAGGAATTCAGGAACGTGTGATCAGCACAATCCAAAAAGAGTTTTCAAATATCTCCTCAATTCAAAACCATTGACCAAATATTCAACCTATCATGACAAATGATTTATCACTGGACTACTTCAGATATAAAGGGATCATATGAGAGATCATTGAATTTTATATTGTTCAGAACAAAAAAATACAGGGTAATAAGAAAGTAATCTTTGTCCGAAATTATAAAAAAGTGACAATGATTTTTTAACATTCTGTATGATATTGATAAACGGGTTTTATCAAAATCTGTTTTTAAAAAATCAGTTTTTTCGTTAATCAGGTGTCGCACCCCTACGAACGACAACCCTCAGAAGTCGAAACTTGTGCGAGCTAAGGATTAACAAGGTCTGACCTTTTAACGTGTGATTCCTAATAGCCCAAAACTTCTTTTATGTTTGGTATTCGAAGGGATGATTTTCGAACATTTCCATGTTATTCAGTTTCCAATTATTGTACTCAGTATTTTCATAAAGAAATCAATAACTCGAAAATGGTTATAGTTAGATACATAGTACCCTGTATGAAATTACATTATTTTTCCTGACCTATTCAAAAGTGTGATGAAATACATTGAAAAAACACACAACTATGGTATGTCAGACTTAATCAATACATATATGATGAAATGGAGAAATTCTCAATAAAATTAATGGTTTGGTTTACAGGGACTGTGTCGTATGGGATGCTTCACCCTGTATATTATACTTTTTTTTGCTTCACAAAACTCATATACATTTTGGAACGTGGTTTGAAAGTCGAGTAACCCCCATGGGAGTGACGAATAATATTGATTTCTTCATTTATTTTTCGGAAAATGTGAAGATCTGTTGAAAATTTCTCTGTAACGAACATCATCGAATTTTGTCGCAAACACCGAAAGAATAACATATTTTCATCTGAAAAATCAATCATCATTCAACAAACGTTGAATAAATGACACACTTTTTTTCTGAAAAATAAGTTGTGGATATTATTCAATATGTTTGCCCTTCGAATAAATTATTGTGGTTCATTCATATTGTTGAACTATCGATGAATCATTTTCGCAAAAAAATCTAACAGGTTGGGTTAATCCATTACATCTCGTATGGAATGAAAATTAAATTTTATTTCATAACCACAACATTTATCATTAAATTTAAAATGAAGATTTTCTTAGAAGTAAAATATCCTGTCGATAAAAACATGATTTATTGTGACAGCGTTGTAATTACATCAATTCCGTAAATTATTACGTAAGTAAACAAAGTGAAAAATAAACAAAGAACATTTTTAAGGGCAAATTATCGAGTCGAAAATGATAATTAAGAAGTAACGTCTACATTTAGTAAGATCTACTTTTTTAAATTTTTCCAAATATATTGTGAATATTCAGAGTGTGCCTTTTAAATAAGCTTCAACACTGGAACTTTCTTTGATGATGAATATTTTTTGACGATTATTTCCTTAAAACCAATAAAATAAAACTTTACATATAGTCAGTGGACATACTTGAAAACTGGCTATAAATCAAATCATCTAAAGGAACAATTTGTTCAGGTCAGTCTCAACTCCGTACACTGTAGGTTAATAGACTGACACCTATCAGAAAACAACTCGTCCCCTGGCTAATACTACGAAGGGCGTTGGATTATATACGACAGGTGTCAGTGTCAGTTCACGGGTAGATGGGGCGATGACAAATCTGTTGTTTGTTGTCAGCTTCCGCATAGTTCGAGGAATGATACTCTTAAAGAATTCGATTTTCAATTATCAGAAATCATCTACTTCATGTTGATGCGTTGATACGTTGTACTGACGAGTGGCCAAACAGCCCGTGTGCTGCAAGTGTGTTCCAATAATTGAAAATCTATTACGGCAGTTGTATCGCCAACAGCATATGCATGAATAACTTCAGTGAAGAATCCTGCACTGACACCTGTCGGATATAATCCAACGCCCTTCTTGGTATTAGCCAGGGAAGTAGTTGTTTTCTGATAGGTGTCAGTCCATTAACCTACAGTTTGGGAATTGAGACTGGTCTGAACAAGTTGTTCCTTTAGATGATTTTAATAAAATAAAAACTGAAAGCTAGGGTATCAAAACAGAGTATACAGCATGTTATTCACTAAGAAAAAGCTACTATGATGGCGATACATGGCGTGATATTTTTGCAAATAAACTTTGTGAAGATTAAATCGTTTCCGGTGTAGTTTGTGAAAATAAATATTGAAACTTTGCATAAACGGTCCTACAGAAATTCACAGGTTTAAGTTGATAGATATAAAATCACAGGTTTGATTTGACAGTAACTAACTAACAACCCTGAGACAACTTAAATGAATATATAAATTAAATAAATTTACCAATGAAGAGATACAAGAGACCGAAATGAAAAACAAAATGCCTCACTTCACTAATTCACACAACCTCACGAAAATAAGACAATATTCCTTCATTTCAAACTCCACCTTGAATACCAACAATCTATATGATGTTTGTTTGAAGGTGGTTGATAATATTTCGTGGTGCGTTTCATCATTTCGGACTTCCATTGTCTAATATGATATACATTGATTTGAAATCCCTGAAAGAATCTAAAAAATTAAAAAAAATTACTGAAATATAACAATTATATTAAGCAAAAAAACTGAAATTATAATGAAATAAAATACAAGCAACAACCAAAAATCGGGTGATCACCCGAAGACGATTGTGGAGAATAGCAATCGAAACATAGTGAAGTAATTTGGCTTGGAATCTTTTTAATTTTCATTTCTTGTTAATAATATTTTTTATTTTCATCTCGTGTTAATATTTCAATTTTTTTATTTTTTGGTTGTCGCTTGTATTTTATTTCATTGCAATTTCAGTTTCAATAAAATTGTTATTTTTCAACTAATCTTTTTAATTTCCTACAGATTCTTTCAGGGATTGCAAATCAATTTATATCATATCAGACAATGAAAGTCCGAACTGATGAAATTAAATCTATATACCTATGATATTCAGAAATCTCAATATCCTAAATCAAAACTTATCGGTATAATGAGACATTTTTAATTCGAATCGAAACATTATTCTGAATAGTAACAATAGTAACAACTTCGAAGCTGAAATCTCTGGAATGAAATTTCGCAAACCAACGTCGAACAGTGCGTTGATTAACACTAGCATTACCAAATTCCCGGTTAATTTTTGGAGCTATTTTGGCAGCGTAAAAATTCGTAAAAAAGTTGCCCGAAACTCGCTTAACGACATCAAAAAGCTGAAAAGAGGAAAAAAATCAAAAATAAAAAAAATACAGCATCAATGTATTCTATAAAAATGCCTCTATCGATCAGTAGGGGAGACCGGGGCTGGTTGGTACGCTTCTCTAATTTTTTTATTGATAGATAGTGAGAAAATACATTTGATTTCCAAATAAGTGTTGTTTTGTTTATATACATTTCAAATTACATAATGTTTGGACCTATCCCCGTATTTGGGGATGGTTGGTACATACCTTGGGGTTAGTTGGTCAAGGCAAAAACTAAGAAAATGATTATTGTTTTTATTTTTTATGTAAGAATCAGCCTGCAAAAAAAATTATAATACAAAAAAAACGGTACCTATCCGTTAAAAAAGTGAATAATCTAGTCAGAACCATCCGAATCACAATTATGACAAACGTAGAACAAGCCCGCATCTGCGCATTTTTCATGTGCCCACAATTTGACCAGGGTTCAACGCAAAGCAGGCAGAAGGTTTCTTCATCACTGCTTGAATCGTCTTTAATTTTTGAATTCTTCGCATTTGCTTGTTTTTTTTGTGTTCTTTTCGGTTTTGCCAAAGACCTGTTTTTTATCGATCTGTTTTATTTTCTTTTTTTCTTTTTTTCTTCTTCTAATGCATCTTTAATAGGCGTATCTATCAAGATTTCAGATTTTCTTTTTGCACGACACCGTTGCACTTTCCTTTCTGCGGCTTTTGGAAACGGCTTCAAATTTTCGAGATCTGTAAAACTACATGTTGCTACCTTGTTAGATGACTGGAGACACTGAGAATTCTGGGGCGTGGACGTCTTACTTTCAGCAATTCTGCTTGGTCCAGCTTGTTGCACGTCTTCGTTGGGATTAGTCTCTTGGTCTGGCAAGGGGTTATCGACACGGTTTAAAACCTCTTCTATGGGTGTAATTTGACCAAGTTCAGGTAGATTTGCTTTAACTTCCAATACTTCACCAGGATTTACGTTTTGCTCAATATCTTGCAAATCTTGTTCAGGATCTGGTCTATCTCTAACATAAGGTGCCATAAATTCACTGTCCGGAAAAATATCCCTATTAAATGGATGAATTCCGGAAACCTGGAATCCAGCTGTAATGTTGTTTGGACTTGCCGCTAATGGTAGTGCAGTACGAACAATACTGGGTATGTCATAAAGAATCACAAGTACTATTGACATACTTCTTTACCAGTCCATAATACACACTGAGATCCAGAGGTTGGAGCTTATGGCTACAGTGAGGCGGAAAGGATAACACTGTTACGCCGTGATCTTTGCAGATGTTTGGTGCTTCGGGAGATGAATGCGAATCGTGGTTGTCTATCAAAAGCAGGAGAGGGTTTTCTTTAGACGCTTTGGAGTATTGAATAAAATGCTGGATATATTGTATAAAATGATCTTCTTTCATCCAGCCTGATAGATCGGCACTTCCATGGCTTCCGGGCGGGGCATCTCTGAGAAAATGGGGCTTAAAATGAACACGAGGAAATATGAAGAAAGGTGGCACAGTATTTCCAGCAGCAGAAACAGCACACGCCAAAGTTACAAGCGTACCGCGTTCTGCCGAAGTAACTCTTCCCACTTGTTTGACACCACGTCTACCCACAATTCGGTCAGGTCTCTTTACTGTAGTAATCCCTGTTTCGTCCATATTCCAGATGTCCACAGGACTAAAGTTATACCTTCTAAAAACAATTTCTAGATTGCTGAAAAATCTGTCTACATTTGTTTTATTGAAGCTCGTGGCTCTAGACAAACTGGTGGCTTCAGGTATCCTTATAGCCAATCCAGCATTTCGCTTTAAAAATGATGTAAACCAGTCGGGACCTGCCATCTCATTTTTCTTCCAGCTATTTGGAACCGTCAGGTGCAAAGAAGTTGCATATACATAAGCTAATCTTTTCACTTCTTTGGGCGTAAGACCATAGTAAATATCGGCAACTTTTTTTATGTAATTTGTGAGATTGGACTCTTGAAGCTCGGTGAAAATCTAAAACCAAAAATTTTACTAGAAACTAGATCATCAAGTATATTTTTTAAAAAACCTACCTGTCTTTTTTTAAAGTATCCAACAATTATTGAAGACATTTCTCTTTCTGATTGTAGTTCCTCTAGTGTAAACTTGAAGCAATATCTTCTTAATGTGTTGAATGGTATTTCGAAGTCACTGGCAGCAGATCTTAGAGATTGCCTTTCCAATTTTACGGCTCTGACCGCCCTTAGCATAATATCCGGGGTGTTTTGCCTCTTTCCGATTTTCTTCTAAAAGTACGTATTTAAATGAAGGTTTCCTAAAAGAGCCAGCTAGTACCAAAACAACATAAAACGTAAAGCTAGCCCCCGGGGTTACTTGGTACACTGTACCAACCAGCCCCTTGCAGTTTGTACCAACCATCCCCAATGCATTTTTTACGTTAGAAATGTCAAAACTAAATAATAAAACATTATAAATCAAAGTTTTATATTTGGTGAGTATTGACAAAAGTGCAAATTTTCTTAATATATATACTCTGTTGTTATCGAAAAAGCAATAAAACTGATATTACAAATATTTCAAAATCATAAATATTTACTTACGGGTGACAAAACTACGTGCACCAAGTAAAACTAAAAAAAACGCCCACACATCAACGATAACTGTCTTCAGCTGGCGCGTATTCAAACACGTTCCGATAGATGCGAGCAACGCTGGTGTTAACCGAACGGATTCTGAAATTTTATGAATGTACCAACCAACCCCTGTCCCCAACCAACCTCGGTCTCCCCTATATAAGAACCACGTCACAATGAAATAACACGGGAGAATGATTGTGAAAGTTAAGTGAAGTGCTACTACCTAAGTCCAGAGGATTATCTAGTATTCCTGAAGGCGTGACGAGTCCCTGATTCTTCGAATCATACTCGTTCGATAGGGGTGACAGAGCCTAATCCGAAAGGCTAGGTACAACAAAACCACCGAACCAACGACTACCCAACTTCCAAATTACCTGGATCAATTCTCAGGAAATACTCAGGTCGTATAATTCTTTTTCAAAATACGAGACAAACGCGTCTCAACGCAAAAAAACCTATTCCATGTAACAACTCATCTCCCACGCTCTCAGCCTCCTCTCCCGAATGCGAAGAATCCCCTCCCAATGAGCTACCCTCTACCAGCAGACGTGAAAGCCAGTCTCAAAAAATATTTAACATCAGGGAAATCCCCGATAACTACGCAAACCAAAAGGCCCTATACAACTGTCTAAGCACTAATGAGATCCTCAGGAGACACATTAGCGAGTTGAAGGTGAATTTCAATAAGACTGCCCTATTAAAAACCTCAGATTCTTCCAAAACTCCAGACATATTGCAAACGCTTCTCAGAGAGAGAACAGGACACACCTGTATCAAGGTCATCGACCTGCGCCCCCAACTCAACCAAGTCATTCAACAAGCAGCTCAAAAAATCCCGCATCTATCACAGGTTATCAAGGAAGTCCAACTTGAGATCAAGATAGAAGAAATAGAATATTTCCTTAACACCGCAAAAATTGATTTCATCAAAATCTGGAGAATTACCTTCAGAGTTACGAACCGCCCTACCCCTCTGATTCGCCTTATCATCGCCGATAAGACGCAATACACCCATTGCCTCACCCATGGGGTAACCATTTTCGGACGCATTCACGAATGCGAAGCGTCCAACACAAATCCACTCCCCCCCATCCCCAAGTACTGCAACATTTGCAGTTCAACAGGACATCTGGCAACAGACATCAAGTGAAATGTCCCCACTGTGGAGAGGCCCATCTCCCCACTAAATGCAAGAAAACATCCTTCCCAAAATGCCCCAACTGCAGCGGAGATCACCCCGCTTACTCACTTGAATGCCCTAAACGGCAAGAAATACCCCAGAACCCAAAAGAAATCGCTCCCATCACATTTCAAAAACCTGCCGAGATCACCACCGTCACTCAGCAATTTGAAGCAATTATAAAAATCCAGACCACTCTCCTTCTCAATCTCATGCTTACTATGAGAACAGAAATCCTTAACCTCACTAATAACCTATGCAAAATTATCTTAGGCCACTCCGTCTTCGCCACGGCTAGTGGCAATAAGGAATAATTCACTTTTACCGATTTAATAACGGAGTTGAATGGATAATTCACAAGCGGGCAATGACCTAGGGCGCATGTGCCTCGGTACAGTAAACGCCCAAGGACTTTCCAGGAAAAGATACCACACCAAAGTTCTCCTCCATATCCAAAATATCCACATCCTATGCATCACCGATACACTTACAAACTCCTCCTAACTTCTCCGGTTACAATACAATCCACCAACCAAAAGACCAACATTCCGTGGCATCGCGATCCTCAGCAAATATGGACTAGCTCACAAAATACACAACTTACCTCCCAACCATCTAAACCTAGATTGCCTGGCAATCGACATCCTTACAAACTCATACAAAGTCACAGTCATAGCATACTACAATCATGCCCTTCAAACTCTGCCCAGAGACATCATCGAATACGCAGACTCTCTGCCTAAAGCATTCCTCCTAGGAGACTTCAACTCCCGTCACACCCAATACGGAGACACAAACTCTAACGCTAATGGTCGCCTAATCTCTAACTTTCTTCTAGACCACAACATCTATAGGGTACCCTATCAGGACCCGACTTTTCTGAGTCACCAAGGGGCCTCGATCATTGACCACATCCTATGCTCTGAGAGCCTTGTGGAATCGGTCGAAGATCAGGCCTATATTGGGGACACAGTCACATCAGATCACCTCCCACTTCTTGTCTAAATCACACTTAACCTCCAAATCCCATCAACACCCGAAACCATCTCCTTCAAAAATCACAAGTTCACAGACGTAAAACGTTTCCAATCCCTTATAACTCAAAAGATATTACTTCTAGACAATCCCCCTCTCAATCATCCCAGACAAATAGACTCATAAATTAACGAAATCCAAACAATTATCAACGTCTCCGACGACGTAGCCACCCCAACTTCAACCAGAAGAATAGATCAACTTCCTCTCCCTCCTTATTTGATAGCCCTTATCAGAAACAAACGGAAGCTATATAGGAATTATGTACGAACCAGAGACCCAGCACTCAAAACAGAGTGGAACCGACTGAACGCCCGCATCCGTCTCCTCATCAACCAATTCACTCAGAAAAGGAGGATAGAGGCGACGAGAGACCTAGACTACAGAGACGGAACAGCTTTCTGGCATAAATTCATAGTTATCACTGGACAAAAACGGAAAACCCTCAGTCACCTCGAGATTGACGGCAACATCATTTCCAATCCTGCTGATAAAGCTGAAGCCTTCCGAGAAAACCTAGAACGCACATTCCAACTCCCAAAAGATATCCGCTTCGACAACCGTCACTTAAACTCCGTCCAACAACAAGTCCCCGCATATCTAGGCATACATCCCTATTAAATCCCCCTTGACCCAAACTGTTCCCTAAGATCCCCCTTCAGTGAGGAAGACATCCTCCAAGCCATTCACCGTGGTAAAAACACGCCCCTGGACCTGACTCAATCAAACGCTGAATCCTGAAAAACCTCCCCAACTCCGCCCTGATACACCTCAAGCATATCCCAGACGCATACTTCCATGCATACATACATACATGCATACTTCCCATCGGCCTGGAAACAGGCAAACACTATCCTGATTCCCAAACCTCAAAAAGACCCCACCAAACCCGAATCCTATAGACCTATCAGTCTCCTCAATGTCCTCGGAAAAAACTTCTAGAACGTCTAATCACCAACAGATTAAATAACTTCATGCACGAAAATAATATCATTCCTCCATACCAACATGGCTCAAAACGCGCTAGTCGAACTAAACACACATATCACCCAAAATATTAATTCTTCCTTCGGTACTGTCGCCATCCTCTTAGACATCGAAAAAGCATTCGACAAGGTCTGGCACGCTGGCCTGATCTGGAAACTTATTCAAATCCAACTTCCTCCTCACTTCATAAGACTAGTCGCGTCCTATCTTACCAACAGACAAATTCGTGTCAAAGTAGGTGAAACCCTCTCCTCCCCGTTCATACCTAAAGCCGGAGTCCCCCAGAGATCAGTCCTCGCTCCCTCCCTATTCCTAATATATGTTCACGATTCTCCCTCCACTCAAAAAATCCTACAATACGCAGACGATACAATCCTTTACTCCTCCGCCACCAGCACCCGTATCCTGTAAACACAAGCCTAAACAATGATTAACCACTTTGAGCAATGGTGCCACAAGTGGCGAATCAAAATAAATCCCCTCAAAACCCAAACAATCCTATTTAGACACCCCAATACCACGACCCGTCGTAAACTTAATACTAACGACTTGAACCTCACACTGTTAGGAGAGAACCTCCACCTCCAAGACTCGGTGTCCTACCTGGAGGTCACTTTCACGAGGACCCTCAACTGGGAGACCGACCTTAGAGAAACCCTGGATAGAGTCAGGAAAAGGGCGAATCGCCTAAAAGCGCTGAGAGGCAAACTCGGCAGATGTAACAGTAAGACTCTCTTATACACCTATAAAGACCTATCGTGGACCATAAAGCCGCGCTCTACTGCACCCTCTTCCAGAATCAAATCCTACGTATACTAAGAACCGAGAGAAGAATTCTAAGAAATATCCACAACTTTCCATTCAGATATCCCTCCCAAGACCTATATAACCAAATTGATATTACACCTATCAATCTGAGATTTCAGGAACTCCAGGGCAGATACGAATTGAGAACCATGAGAAGCCACAACACCGCGGCCATCGCCACCCTGACATCCCCATGGAGGCCCCGCGGAGTCGCCAAAAGGATACCAAGGAGAAAGCTCCCGTTCCCCCCAGCCAGACTCCTGGGGTTGCTGGAAGACCCTTTGGAGCAAATCCAGAAGATCCTAGAGGAATATCCATTGGCTATCAGATAGCGAAAAATTCACGCCCTAGAATACCCTGAAGAATATCATGAACTATCAACCACACCACCCCAAGGCTCATCACGAACCAACACCCCACAAACAACGACCCACCGCTATGGACCAAGACACCCGAACGAACAAACAAAGGAAAAACTAACACAATACTAACATAGATTATAAGATAAATAACTATAATCCTGAAGAGGCATAAGCCTAAAGCAGGGCCCCACCATAAACATACCTTGTAAACACTAACACTAACCCCAAAAATTTTAATATATACATTAGTCAGTCAGAAATAACACGGCACATTAAAACGGACAAAACTCTTGAAACAACCCAATAACAAAGTTTTCTTTAAAAAAAATTGTGATTTGGATACTACGAGGAATAGTATGAGAAATATTTAATGATCCTTCAGTGCAGTGAGACTGCAATATTTCAACAAAATATCAAATGAGCTGCATCGTTCCTCTCCCATTCAATTGATTTTTATGAGTAGGTAGGTATCAGAATATTCTTGAAATATAAACGATGGATTTCAAAAGGTTTTAAGCAGCCCGATTGCGTCAATTTGAAGTATTATGTGGGGTCAATTAACTACTTAGTTAGTCTACTATGGTGGTCAAATTAAATTGTCATGTTAAGTTTATAAGTTATGCTGTAAGAGTTTCATCAATTTTAGAAATAAATTGTTTGTGCTGGCAATTACTATGATTATTACATTACAGTGATATTGAACTATAAGTGTTTTTAGTTGTACTTGGTAGTAGTTAAATTATTTGTTAATTTATTGAGTGTACTTCTTGATAAAGAACACAGGGCCGTAATAATTAACAATACATACTTGAAGGGACCTTAAATTGTTGTTCCTTAGCAGTTACTAAGTTGCCTGAAATATTGTTTCTATGAAAAATACATTCATATTTTTGGGAAAGAAAGGAAGAAAGCAATCAACTCTATACAAAATCTTCTTTCCCAAAAATGAATCTTTCCTAAAAATATACCCGTTTCAATTGGCGGGTTGGCTGTCCTTGTTCATCTTTCACTGCCTGAACCACTGTGCATGCTGTATTCGGCGAGTGCATTGGCTTGGGATGTGGGGGTTGAGCAAACCGGCCATCGGATGCCTGCTTCTACGTAGCCCCGCTGGATACGGGAATGACACAATCACTTGTGGTTCTTTTATTCCCTAACTGAATGGCATCCCAACGATGGCTTAATCCTAAGGTGTGTGTATCCGTGCCGAGAGGATGATGACACTGAGCCTATCAGCTGTCTCTACAGAACCTTCGAGATACCGGGCGCCTTCTCGTCGTAGCATCGCCTTGTCACGGTAATGGTAATGCGGGGCTCTGCCGTGATTTTCCTTCTTTCTACGCTGAGTCTACAGAGGAGACGGATGTTGAGCTTACGACTCCAACTGACCTCCCTGTAAACTTATATCAGGAGCGAGTATACAGAGGAGATGGATGTCGAGTTTACGACTCCAACTGACCTCCCTGTAAATTTTATTCAGGAGCGGGTCTACAGAGGAGATGGATGTCGAGTTTACGACTCCAACTGACCTCCCTCTAAATGTAGGTCAGGAGGGAGTCTACAGAGGAGATAGATGTCGAGTTTACGACTCCAACTGACCTCCCTGTAAATTTTATTCAGGAGCGGGTCTACAGAGGAGATGGATGTCGAGTTTACGACTCCAACTGACCTCCCTCTAAATGTAGGTCAGGAGGGAGTCTACAGAGGAGATAGATGTCGAGTTTACGACTCCAACTGACCTCCCTGTAAATTTAATTCAGGAGCGAGTCTACAGAGGAGATGGATGTCGAGTTTACGACTCCAACTGACCTCCCTGTAAATTTAATTCAAAAGCGAGTCTACAGAGGAGATGGATGTCGAGTTTACGACTCCAACAGACCTCCCTGTAAATTTAGTTCCGGAGCGAGTCTACAAAGGAGATGGATGTCGAGTTTACGACTCCAACTGACCTCTCTATAAATTTAATTCAGGAGCGAGTCTACAGAGGAGATGGATGTCGAGTTTACGACTCCAACTAACCTCCCTGTAAATTTAGTTCAGCAGCGAGTCTACAGAGGAGATGGATGTCGAGTTTACGACTCCAACTGACCTCTCTATAAATTTAATTCAGGAGCGAGTCTACAGAGGAGATGGATGTCGAGTTTACGACTCCAAGTAACCTCCCTGTAAATTTAGTTCAGGAGCGAGTCTACAGAGAAGATGGATGTCGAGGTTACGACTCCAACGACTGACCTCCCTGTAAATTCAGTTCAGGAGCGAGAGGTTTGGTGGTACAGCCAGGAAACGATTGAGTCGTCTCCTCAAGAGCGGGATACCTTATAAAACCGCCTTGCACCAAATTCTTGAGCGGCGTACTCAGAATCGGTCTCAGGTGGGGGAACAAACCCCTCATGAGCAGGTTAGCAAACGTTGGCGCTCAAGTGATGATTCACCAAAACCAGAGGCAAAAAAGCCCTGCCCGGCTGAATCTAAGGCATCGTCAGGTGTAGCTGACGTGCAAAAACCCTCATATGGGAAGGTTGTCGTGGGTATCAAGGTGGAAATCTTGCAACTTGACTATCCGACTACCTCATTAAACAGAGCATATACTTTGTGCCTGCCCCGCTGGGGACCGAATCAGGTCTTTAAGAGTTTTGCAGTGCCGTACTCTTACCATCTGACCTGAAAGACCTCTCACCATATAAACTAATTGGAATCGTTAAGAAGCTGGGTTTATTTGGCCGAGTGTGAATAGGTGTGAGCCACAATAAACCCTTGCGGGTTGCGGTGGAAGGTCGAATAGACCCACTCACTTTGGACCTAACCTAACATAACCTAACCTAACCCCTTTCAATTAAATTATTCATATTATTGTTCAATATCCATGAAAACTGAATATGGCAATAATAGTCGCCACAAAAATCTATTACATCGTAAAAAAAAATATTTGTTTCATCATCATAGGCAATACCTTCAAAAGAAGCCTCGTCAAGTTCTAATGCTAATTATTGATTTTTTACACATTGAATGTACAATATCGAAAAAAAAACAGTTAGTTTTAGATAGCATCATCAGTTATAAACAAGTCAGAAAACGAATAAAATGAAATAGAAAGTTGAGAACTTTCAATAAAAAATAAATTATGACGTACTCGAATCCTCTTGACCCCTTCTCGTATCAACTATCTATGAAAACGTATGATCTCTCTCGAGTTTCTTTATATGATAGGTTGACCAGAACCTCAAGGAATGAAAGATCAAAGATGTATTTTAGATTGTTCGATAAAGGAACTGTGGGATGAGGAAAAATGATTTTTCAAGTCCTGATATCCTGTTTTCGAATATCGTTCTAACATAATATTTTGGAAATTATCAAAATTCATTTATTGTATTGAAGGTCTTTAGAGTTTTTTCTTCCAGAATAGAATTTTCTGCATGCATTACTGTTTATAAACGATTGTTTGATTATTCCTCATTTGAAAATATTTTGCTATTTTTGAAATTGCTGATAATAGGTACTGATAATAGGTTACCTTTTCGAAATATTAATGATGAATATTATCAATTGAACTGGTCCGTTTCTTGATCAAAATTAATAATACTATCAATGCTAATTATTAAACTTTTTTTTTCATTCTAGACACGTTTCTTTGCAAGATTCCCACATTTTTTGTATCAAGATGGGGAAGTAGAATTCCAAAACCTTTTTTTCCCAACTGAAAAATGTTTCATAAAATTTCATAATATTCAAACCTTCGATGAAAATAGATGATTTTGTTATCCAACTTGAATAACTCTGAATAATTTTAATTTTTTTCAAGAAATTTTGACTTCTTATAGGATTCAAGTCAGAAATTAAAAAAAACTTTACTTGGTGAACAAAATTTATATAGAAGGTAAAAAGTGCAAGTTCTTAAGTTATAATATCCTCTCTACTTTAAAATTTTGACTTACGAAATGATTAGATAATGTATGCCTAAAAGTAGACACAAAGGTTCACCCAGTAAGATATAAACACATATCTATGCTTAGTTAGAGTTCATCTCCTGATTTAAAGAATCGGAAAAATATTTTTTTGAAAATCTGAAAATATTAATTAATCTTTTTTAATCTCGGAAACAACTATGGTTATATCAAAAATAATTTGAGGTACGTTTCTGTTGATTTTGTTCAGTTGTTAATGAGTAGGTACTATAAAACGTTAATTTTTTTTCTGGAAAATTGATAGTTCAGGAATTGTACATATTCTCTCATTAAATCTTGTTGAAATTACCATACTAGGATTTATTTTCAAAACGCCATGTTTCGATTTTTTTGAAAAATGGATTGCAAACTATTTTTATCATCGAACATCAAAAGAAGAAAGACATTTTCTAATCTCTTTTTCGAGCAGTAACTGTTGAGATAAATGTAATGAATTAATTTTTAAAATTAGGTGGGTATGCCTACCATTAAAATAACATCCATTAGGTTAATATTTGGTTGTTATACTTATATAGGTATATTGTCAAAAATCGCTTGCTTTGAGACTTTTCAAGCCATTTAACTTCTACTTACTGTTCTCCTCCCTAGAGAAGCTTATTTTAATTTTATTCTTACAACATTCGTTAATCTTGTAATTGTACATTGTTGATTTCATTCATCGTTACGATTCGACTTTTTAGTGTTCTGAGGATAAAAATTAAATCTGGGAAAATGTTTTTTTATAAATCGATCCCTTTCCCAAATTGAAAAAAGATTAGGGGGGAGTGGGGTAATTGCGAACACCTAAGGAATAACTGAAATTAAACAAAACCAGTTAAGGTTATGAATGCTATTTATTACTAAAAGTTAACTATAACTAATCAATCTTATGTTCTCATAATCAACGTAGATAAATGGCCTAAATAAAGTAAAATATTAATACAAAAACAAAACATTGGAGTCCAGGATTACCCCACAACAGGTGGAGTAATTACGGATGGTCTGTAGGGTAATTACGAACATAGTCTAATCAGAACAGAAATTACAAACAAAGCCTCTTGATGTACTTCCACCACTCGTACAGTTTTCGTGGGTCCATAAATTACATTTGTAACATTTTATCCAGTCTTCAATAGGTGGATCTTCATACTTTTCATCACAAATTAGGCAATAATACTTGTTTTTCTTTCTATCACCTTCATTTGCAACTGTTAGATTAGCAAAAGATATGAAGTGGTGTAACCAATCTACAAATAAGTTCTCGTTGATCCAACCTGAATCACTTACGGCTGCTATCATATCAGGATTGCCCCCACGTAACAACTGAGCATTCATACGCTTCCTCTTAAAAATAAAAAATGGAGGAATATACTTACCTGAAGCATTACAAGCGCAGACAACTGTCGTTGTAGTATCTCTTTTACCACTTTTTGCCATACCGACTTGTTTCTGGCCTTTTGTTGCTAAAATCCTTGAATTTCTTTGGACATTGGATATACCTGTCTCGTCCACATTGTACATTCGATTGGCATCAAAGTGGTGTTTGGTTTGTGAAATTTCCAAATTATTGAAGAACATTTTCACTTCTGTCTCATTAAAAGCCGTAATTCTATTGATAGAAGTGGACTGAGATTTACGTAGTGAAATATTAGGGTGCCTTTCCTTTTCTTAAATCCATGAATCAGTCTTTTCCTGCCATTTAAGATGTTTCATCAAAATTGTGCTTTACATTATTCACTTTGGCAAATTTGAATACTATTTTTCGAACCATTTCTATAGTTACACCATAAAATAATTTATTGTATTTCATAATATAGTTCTCTTTCTTGTTCTTCAGAAAATATAGCCTTTCTGCCAGTTTTTGTCACCTGTATAACTTCTTTCTTGAGATAGTAGTGTATACTACTTTTCGTAATAGAATAAAGAGCAGATGCTTTTCCAAATGAAAGTGTTTTACTTTTAACAATTTCATTTACAATTTCATATAGATGCAGGGCAGAAAACAAGGATATATAATAAAAAAAGGATATTAAATAAACTATATGAACTACATGGTGTGTAGGGGTAATTGCGGATGGCCAAGATTACCCCCTAGAATCATCCGCCATTAGCCGACACAGACAATACCACAAACCAATATTTTTATTTGAGGTTAGAATAGCGTGGTGCACGCGGTTACCCCCTAAAAACATTGTTAATAAAAAATAATGTGATATTTATATGTAATACCTAAAATATTATACACCTATTCAATTTTAGTAAAAAATATATATGAAATTGTTGATAAATCTTCAAATAAACATACCTTGTAAAACGAGCGCATCGTCATTTCACCACTTATTGGGCAGCACTACGTCTGGGATGGACTCACGATTGCATCACTCGAAATATATTTCATTCTTTTCTAACATAGTGAAACATACACGTCCGCGATTACCCCGTGTCCGTGATTCCCCCACCTTCCCCTACTATATTAACATTATTGGTCAATTAAAATAATTGCAGTAATATTTTACATTTTTGATAGTTTCCAAAATATTCGAATAACAAACTTGATGTTTTTTATCTCAAAGATAGATCTTGTTATGGGAATCGGCAAATATACTATTTGTACGACTACTCTGCAAAAAAAATTTGACTACATAAAATAATACGTTTTTGTTCAGAATGTTTAAGTAGGTGATGAACAGAAAAAAGCGGTATATAACCAATGCTGAAAAAGTGGAAATAATTTTGCAAATAATTATTTTCATCAAACTAAATATAAACATACTATTATTACACTTATCAGGAATGAGATACATGAATGTTGATGAGTTCAATTATTGTGTCGAAATAGGTAACTTCATTGCAATGTTATAATGTTGTATATACTACGAGCAAACGTGATACCTACTCGAAGTCGTGATCTGAATTTACTTGATCAAATGTTGTTCAAAACTATACAGATTTATGAAATGACATATTATGACGAAACGTAGATTGAATATTATTCATTTCAACTCGATTTTATATGATTCAACTTGGGCTGTTTTCCACAACTATGTAGAGAAAATATTCACAGACAATTCATAGATTTATCCATTTTTCTTGATTATTTCCTGAAATGAACAAAAATGGCTTTTTTTCAAAAAATCCATTTAGAACAATTTTCTATATTTTTCTCGTATCCCAAATATGCAAGAGAGAAACATGTTTTCTCAAATAGTTCCTGAACTATCAAGTTTGTAAAAAAACTTCGTTAACATGATACATATATTCAGAATGATGGGATTCCATAAAATACTCCGTAAAAATAAAAAATGAGCTTCATCAAATAATAGTATTTGTCGTTTTTGCTCAAATGTGTATTAACCTACGTGATATACAAAAACTGGGAATTGCCAACTCTGAAATTTGAAAACATTGTAGATAAAATTCCAACGATACTTATTGATAAATATACAAATATTATTAAGAACATTATTAGAATATAAAATTGAATATTTTCACAGAGTTCTACGACCTGGCAATGCATCAAATTGTGATGATATTCTTTTTATCTCTGAGTTCTGATATTTTCTTGTTCCCAGGATGAAAAATATTTAAATAAGTATACTTTCATTTGACAAATAATGATCGAACTAAATATACAATTACAACCATTTCGAACAAATGTAAAATATATTACTAGGTATACTCACTATTTCATATCGGTATGTCTTGAGAAACTTTGTTGGCAAAACATCCTGTAATGATTTTCGTTTTAATTTCTTCTCAGTAAAAATAAATGTATAATGCTCACATGAGAAAGAATGCGGCAGTTCGTGACTTTGTGTTACTACGTACTATTACCATGACTAGAAGATTATGGCAACTGGATGGACCAGTGAGAATATTATCATCCGTTGGATTCTCTTTCACGTTTTAAGAAAGTAGATATATGCTGATTGACCGGAACATGAGATGTATTAGTATCAAACTGAATCAATGAAACGTTCAAAATTAAGTTCGATTATTAAACGTTGCAAAACTCGGGTAATTTGAATGAGATGTGAACGGAGAAAGCGCGTTTTGTATGGGATTTGTATAAATCTTAATTACTCGATTACTATTCGTGGTTTCGTGGTGCCCGAGATTGGAAATAAACAACCACGTTAATAATTATTCCACAGGTAGGTACATATACACTCGCGCACTCAATGAGGGAATACTCTTAAATGTAAATAAACACGTCTACTACCTTTATATCCTCATTACCAAAACATAACATAGCAAAGTACCGTTCTGATGACGAATGAATGGAATAATAATTGCCCTACAAAAATATATTCGAATGGATATAAAATGAGTAATTATTGTCGTGGACAATTTAAACTGTTTATAAAAAATCCGCCCGAGCAGGGACTTGAACCCTGGACCCTTGGATTAAAAGTCCAATGCTCTACCGACTGAGCTACCCGGGCTGATGTTTAACATTGCAAAAAACATTATGATGAGATAAACTATTAAAGTTGTGTAATGAAATAAAATAAACCCAAAATATTTAGTAACTATTGAGAATAAAATCTCGATAATTACTTGCATAAGTTAAACTTCGGATATAAAAGTTTGTAGAAAACCAAAGTTTTTCTGTTAATGCGGATCATTGTCATTGGGATAAATTATTATTTTAACTTTAACAAATGAAATTAAACAGTGAAAATTAGGTCAAGTCAAAACACATAGGATATAGATTTATGGAGTAACAACTTTTAAATTACTAAGTTTGATAAAGGAAATTTATTTTTCATACTGCGGTTCTATGTATGAATATATGGTTACTTTTGAAATAATAGAAAAGTATAATATTCGTTTCGTGAAAAAAAAAAGTACAGGTCCCACCGAGATTTGAACTCGGATCGCTGGATTCAGAGTCCAGAGTGCTAACCATTACACCATGGGACCTTCTTGTTACAGAAGGTCATTTCAATAATATATGAATTATAAACATATCATTCAAACCATAAAATACATATTTGGATTTAAAGTAAATAACATATTATCTATTATTATATGCTTACAAATATATTTACTGAAGTATATATAGGAACCACGTATACGTACATCATTTCAACTACAGCTATTATAAAATAATGTTTTCCTATCTTTTTCAGTTTTGCCACAGTTGCTTCCAAAAATTCCCAGTGATAGTGATCTTTTAATCATCAGGGTTGCTATATAGGGGGGGTGGTGCAAATTTTCATCATTTTCGATTATACAAAACGAGATTTATCAGTTATCCAAATATCAAAAGGAATATGACTGTGCTTATGGAATTTCCAGTACAGGGTGAAGAAGGTGAATGTATTACCAGAATCATGCATATTCCATCGTCAGAGGACACGACGACACTGTCCGCATCACCGAATAATAATTTTGAATTGGATAGCAATATGACTTGGCACAATAACTTTACTGGAAAAGCAGAAGCTTCTCAGAAACTTCAAAAGGAATTTTGAATTTCGTGAAGTTATCTTCATCTCTTGAAGTCGCCAACTTAGTTGGTGAAACGTGCGTCGAGAAGATGAGTACTGCATTTCTACTGATTGGAGAAGTATGTAGGTAGTTGTTTTCGATATACTCTGTGAAGCTCAAAATATACCGTTGCTCACCTTCATGAAAAACCGCAATCCGTTTTTGATTGGAGACCCAAACTACACAAGCAACATCGTTAGTGTAAAATAATATCAAAGTGATGTTGAAGACCTGCCACATTTCTACATATATATCTACTTTCACAGAAAATATTCTGCTAATAAAGAGATAGCGAAAAGAGATACAATCGTAAACCATTTCTGATCCCAATACCACATTTCTTATTAAATTTATTTGAAAGCTTAGATTTATAAAAACTGATGTATCAAACTATCATTACAGGAAGATCTGTGAAAACTCAGAAGTGGGTATTTACTTATGTTCTGACATTATTATTGAAACATCACAAACTAACAATGCACTCTTTATATACTATAAAGAGAATAAACAAACTATGAAACACTTGAGGTGTTTTCTGACGCTCATGTATTTAAAACGTATTCGTCTGTGCTACAAATATATTCATTCTGGCGTTGAAATGATGACGTCACATCAACTATGATTTGAAACGTATTCTGTATTAACTACCCTGACTATCGTGAGGGTTTTGAAACGTAATTCGACCTTTTACGTTAAGTCAATTGACAGTTTCTGCTTTATTTTGATGGTTATAGATTATAAAGTGCTGAAAACTTTTTAGTAAGGATTTACAAAATGAAGCTGAGAAATTATTACTCTCACAAATCCGATTCTAATTGAATCGGACAAGTTTGTTTTTATTATCGAATTTGACATCTGATACAAATTGAATCATTCCATTCTGGCGAATCTTATCATTAATGACGTCACTACGAATCGTTTTTGAATACACTCTTGAATTCGATTAAACGCCAGAAAACACCTATGAAACACATGAAACATAGATATTTCTGTTGTGGTTTATGATCTGTGAGAATTGTTAGAGAACTGGTTCTACAACTGTAGCGTTCTATACATTGATTCAACGTCAACTCGGAAAGGTTCTCTAACAGTTACATTTACAGAACCAAAATGAAACTAATTTCATTCCGATTAGGGTTCCTCTGTATGAACCCTGATTCCGATTCAGGCAATTAATATTCTGAAATTATCAAGAGTATGTACAACTGAAATAAACGCGTTCAGATTTTATCAAACTGTTATGGTCTTTTCTAGTCTTTCCTCTTCATCGATAGTCGTTTAATATATTTATTAGATCTATTAATTTTTTACTGTACACTGAATCTATTGTTTTCGTTCAATCTGTTATCTATGGTGTACTAACAATTACTGATAGTCTTACATTGCTAAATCTTATGCAGATACAGTTTACTCCTTTTGTTAATGTATTAAGAAAGTCAGCACAGAGGTACCTACATTAGATATACCTTGGACAGACGAGTAAATTTGGTTTTAACAGCATTTTACAACATCCGTGTTTGCTGCTAACCTCTCTAATTCATGGAAATAACATGATTTGGTATCAAGTTATCATATGTAAATTCGAATGTGATGGGATCACGAACTCAACAGAAACATTACACTCATATGAAAATGGAAAATGAACAAGCCACTACTCCACCAAACCCAAGATACATAGAAACCCTGGTTTTTGAACCACTCCACTTTTGTTTTTCCCAAAAAATGTCAACACGACGAATGAGATTAACTCAACTTTGTACAAATGTTGATGGAGAAAGTTCAGCCTTCTTGGATAGATGGTGCAAGAATTGAAGTCTGTTGCTCGTATTTTGTTCAGCTCTTTGATTCATGGACCATAATGTGAAAACAATTTTTCACCTGACATTAGTTTATTTCCAGATGTGAATAACATTGAAAATTGAAATACCAACTTGACATTGTCAAACATGGTCACTTGAGGTGTACCGAGCACCTGCGTGAATCGAAGGCTGTAATTCATAAATTTATAGAATTGTAAAGGGTACATTTTTAAAAGAGATACATTTTTGTGAAAGAAAGGTTTTGACTTTCTAATTCTATTAATTTATACAAAAACATGTGGGAACCTTCCAAAGAAAGAAAGCAAATAATTTCAAAATGAACGCTATACAAAGATGTGTAGTTCAGGCAAAGGAGTAATTTTCAGACACACACTGAAAAAAAATCGTTTGAAACAACTACTTCGCGATATGAACATTGAATTTCATGGAACAAATATTTTCAAAACAATTACTTTTATATGAACATTGAATTATACAAAAATACTTTTTTCATATTCAATTTGTACTCGAAATATTCGTTATGGAATTTAATCAGATATCATTGACAGGATTGCATGATTTAGGATATGAAAGAGGTAAAATTTCATTTTCGAGGAGGTTTTTTCTTCCAGTTTGTGTCTGAAAATAACTTTTTTGCATAACTACACATCTTTGTATGGAGTAAATTTTGAAATTAACTGATTTCTTCCTTTCTTTGGAAGATTACCACATTTTTTTGTATGAAGATGAAGAAATAGAAAGCCAAAAACTTGCTTTCACAGAAATTATAGGATCTCTTTATTATTTCTTTATCGAGAGTGCCGTAAGTCGGGAGTTTTTGACTAAATATTTTACATCTTGACAATCTTGACTACAATAGTCTGGTTGATAAATGTACTTCCAGTCTTCTTCTTTCACTACACAAAACATGGCTGTATATTTACAAAAATGGCAGATAAATATCAACCATGAACGTGATAAAATATGGACGTAACTTTTACATTGAGAATCACACGTCTTGGCCACTGCGTCACAGCATCATGCGACAAATCAAATTCAAAAATTTTCACATGAAAATATGCAACACATAAAACATCATGACATTTATTCTGATGTTACTTGTTCAAGTGACGTATGTGCCAGGACATGAATTTCTTTATCTTTTATCAGTTGTTGGAGTCAATGTTTTCTCTTTAATAATCAGTCTAATTTTTATTATTGTCACTGAAGTCAACTTTTCAACTGTTGACACTTGAAGTTTTCCCTCTTTGTATTTGATTTCATACTAACGTCTATCAAAGTTATGTTTTAAAAGTGTGGGCTTTGTTTTTATATATTTTAAAATTGAAGAAAAGCCGTTAAGTTGGAAATAAGTATTATAGAATCATGGCAAATGAATCTATCTTATCCGACGATTTTGATAACTTGAAAAAAGACTACTTTATTATCAAAAAGGAACTAGATCGAACTAACCAAGAATTATATGACTGCAAAAGACAACTAAAGGTACAGGAAGCTTTACAACATGAATTTCAAAGTGAAATTGACATGTTACAATCTGATGAAATTCGCCAGAAACAAAAATATCAAGACATGATTTCACATCTTGAAGAAACTATTAGCAACCTGAGATCAAATTATAATGAACAGATTCAGACGTTGGAGTCAGCTATAGTAAATTTAGAAGAGAAAAATGTTGCACTTGAAGTGGAACTTGGGGCAGTTAAGAAAACGAATTCATCAATGTCATTCAGTGGAGACACCACACAGTTAATTGAGGAGATTCTCTTACTCAAAGAGGATAACCAAGGTTTCACAGAAAACCGTGATGAACTTGTAGCCAACTTGGAAGAACTTCAGCATAATAATTTTGAACTACAAAAAACTCTGGATGTGGGTGTATTTGAATAATCAAAGTAGAATTTTTAATTTATGGACATGAATTGCAGGAGTGCAGAATGGAATCATTGAATCTCAAAGAGAGTCTTGAATGTAAACGTGAAGAATTGTTGGAGGCTAATAATTTAATTCAGAAGTTGAATGATGACAAAATTTGTTTGCAGACAGAGCTGGACTCTCTCAAAAGTCAACCTCTGGATGAAAAAAGTAAGGGAAATTCATTGTTTGCTGAGGTAGATGACAGGTAGGCATACACAGTGAATCCAGCAATGTGGTAGACAAGAAGAGAAAAATGATTATAAAAATTTTCCGCATAGAAAACATGCAAGGTGTCTGAAAATTCTAAAAGTTAACCCTTGAGTATCTTGTTTTCAGGAAAATGCTTTTCAAGAAAATAGTTTTAAATCACATCTGAAATATTGATTTTCATCAACTTTTGCTTTAAATTCACATTTCACTTGAAATTTTTGGTAGGTGTACCTTTGATTTTCTATAACTTGATTAGGTACCTCCTTGATAATATTAGTTTATTAAAAAAAAAAAACAGAAAAACAATCAAAAATGTTATTTCAGCAAATATTTTTCCTCAATATAACTTGTTTTTTAATTTTTGTGTCCTGACTAGTAAAATTCACTCATTTTAATGTTGACAGTTTGAATCAATTGATAAATCTACAGAAGGCAAGCATGTGCATAGACAAATTACAAATGGAAAAGAAGGTTTTGTCTTTCTAATTCTCCATCTTAAAAAAAAGTGGTAAACCATAGTGAATAATTTGTGATAATAATTATAGAATGTACAGAATAAGTTTTATTCAAGACGCATTTCACTACAACGAAATGATAATTTTAGGACTGATAAACTTAACTACCTACTATTTGAGTAGATTATTTTACGCCTGGTTTGCTAACCTAAATACATTTTTCTCTGTCAATTATTCCCTACAAAGCTCATTATAACCACACATTTGAAGAGGGGGATGGTGGCAAAAGGTTAGATTTCTTATTGTAGTTAGTGAGTAAAATTTCAGGTGGTTATAGGGGTAATAGGGAATTGTAATGTTCCTCAAATGAATCAATGTTTTCAACAAATGGAACTACTGTAATTTGTACCCAATGTCAGTATTTCCAAAAAATGAATGTTTGGTGCACATTTTTTTTTCTTGAATATGATAGAACTAACCGATACTTGATTAAAATCCATTATAACATATTCAAAAAATATACTTCAATGTGAATTTCCACTTGAGAGTTTACAAAACCGCTATACGTGTTGCGGTGCAAATCTCACATTGAAGTGTGTTTTTTGAATACGTTATTTTTTTCTGAATATTTATAACAGCTACCATCAGATTATCAAAGGAACATGTGTTTTCAGTAAGATACATGTCCTGTCCCTTTTCCAAGGGTGGAATAGAAACTTAATTTAAATAGGAGGCAAAAATGAATTGTTCAAAATTGTCTAATTTTATGGCTTATAAAGTCCTGACTTCACTTCGGCAGATATGCAGTTGAGGGGATGCCCGAAACAGCAATCCACTGCTAAATAATAAAGACATCATTGAAGAACACAAGCTGGAGAAGCAACATCTATAGGAGTGTGGAGTACTTATGAATATTTTAGAGCCCAACCAAAAAATTATTTCCTTATGGGGTAGCTGTGTTTAAATGATTAATGAAATATAAGTAAAATTATAATCATGTATTTGTTTATTGTATTTTAATGGAAAAAAAAATTGCTATCCAAATTTAATGAAAACCAATATTTCAGACGATAAACATTTTTTTTATTGCATTTTGCTAGACTTTAAAATGAATGCACTTTACTTTTATGGAGTATACTTAAACTATTTTATTTTTTTGCATCGACTGTCATATATTTCTTCAACAATCAAAAAGGTTTATAAAAAAATGACTTTCATTCGCAAAATGAAATTTTCAATCCATGTCTCTTCATCTACCACATTGCCGAACATACTGTGGAAAATGCTAATTCAATTCACTTATCATTCATGATATCGTAGAAGGGTGTATCTGCAGGAAACGATAAATAAAATGAAATCAGATTACACCACTATGTCACAAGAGAGATCACAACACCTTAATACAATCCATCAATTGAAATTAGAAAACCTGAGGCTGTTAGACAAATGGAAATCAGATAGTTCAGAGAAAACAGATGATGAAGATGAAGTCGTCAAGTCATTGCAGTAAGTTATGTTCTCTATTTCCTAGTAAGGAGGTGAAAAATAATATTCCGACATTAGATTCCTATAGATTCAAAGCCTGACAATTAGAAACTTTATTATTTCATCGAGGAAATTGATAATGACCTTTCACTTATTTTGAAAATTTATTATAAAAAGTTCATGCCCAGAATATTAGGAAGGGATACGAAAAATAAAATTTGAAATTTTTAAAAATTTTGAAAGTGAAATATATCAATAAAATCAATTCGAAACTTTCTTAACTCATAGGAATATAAATTGAATAGCCATAATCAAAATATGATGAAAACATTAGAGAAATAACATAATAAAAATATACAAAAAATTATGTAACGTATGAAAAAATATAAATGTAAAAAATCTGATGGAAAATAATTACCTATTACTTTCAGTGAAAAGTTCACATTCTCATCGAATTAGTAAAAAATAAATATAAATATAAAATGATATAAATATTAATATAAATATAAATAAACGAGAAAAGATTCAAAAATATTATGACATTTCAATCTTTCATATTCCAGAGAATGAAATGATGTATCATCTTAAAATAATTTCAAAATAGGTCATGCCATTCAACCTGAAAATTAGTTTTAGAACATTTCAAGGTTCTAAAAGCTTGCAAGACTCCGCAAAACACACTACAAATATTTATAAATTCAAATTATTAAATTTAAATTATTTTAAAATTATTGTCAAAATTCAAATCTGTTACAGATTGAAACAGAATTGATATTTTTACAATTTTTACAATAATTATAAATTCTGTACAATATGTTTTACCAAAATGAAATTGAAAAAAATTGTTTTATATCCCTGAACATAACGTTTTATGTACATTCCAGTATACATATATACAGGGGGATGGGCACGGAGACCTTCAAATACCCCACTCTAAGGTGTAGTGTGCTCCGATTGTTGCTTTTTTTTATTATTATCTCATATTTATGGAACATATGCCAACATTATACTGTAGTTTTGTCTACACTACTGTACAGAGTTCACAGTTGCTTTAATCCGGGTATTCTCGGTTCGGCTTGATGTGGCATATGACAATCAAGTCTGTTTTGTGTAGTACTGTTGAATAACTGAGTCATAAACAAATTACCATCACCAATTGTATTAATATAAAATATTTCATCATTAGAAAAATAAACATATATTGCTACATTTTGTATCTATGAATAACTTCTGAAAAAATGTAATTTGAATCTGCATTGCCAGTTTCCATGTATACCTCTGGTATCCAAAATATTGAGTCAAGAAAAAAATTCAAGCATCAGCCTTGTAAGGATGAATCACACTGATATCATTTATGTTATCATAATTATGCCCAATTCTGGTAATACATACTTTTTCCAAAGTGTGTTACTTGCAAACTTGAATGGTTTTATAGTTAGTTCTAGTTCATTTGAGATAAATTGGGAATAACTCTGCCTTTTTGCAATCTCTTCTAAAAAGTTGTTGAAGAATAATCAATTTGTTTCAGGTATCGAATAAAAGCATTAGAAGATCTCTTAGAAAAGTACAAAAAAGATCTGGAATCTAAACCAGTAGTCATATCAAAAAATAATTATGAAGAAATTCAATATTATCAAGTAGTGTTGAATAATAAGAAGTAAGTGAAGCTTTCAATATAGTAACTTGAGGTATCAAACCATATTCCCTCTTTTTCAGTAAAGAAATAGAAGATTTAAGAGATGAAATATCGTCTAGATCATTAACTCAAATTTTACTATCCACTTCTTTGAAAGAAGCCAATGAAGAGAAAAGGAAATGGAGATTGGAGGCTATTTCCAAACAGCATCAGTTAGATGCTATAAATAGTGAGTCTTCACTAGATAAGGAAGAAGTAGATAATTTTGAGGCAAAACCAAACAATTCCAAAAACGAAAGATTAACATTTAATAGATCTGATAATGTAACTAGAAGAAATACCGGCGATAAAAAAGAACTTAGAAAAACTACTGATATGAACAATCTTGAAGTGAGGAAAACTGATAGTAGAATGATATATGAAAAATTTCAAAGATCTGAAAGAGACACCCAGAGAGATACCCAGTTCCGAGTCCCAGAATTCATTCAAAGAGGCATGACAAAAACGAGAAATAGTGAAAAGGTAAATGAAGGCAATGATGATGTGTTTGAGAATAATAAAGAAGAAAGTAATAAAACTGTCAGTAGTGATACCAAGACAAATGAAGATAAAGAAAACCTATCAGAAAATATGGATCCAACAGCAAATAATTTACAAAAGGACCAGCCTAGAAAAGTAACATTCTCTGAAAATACAGTTTCTCCCAAAAAGTCTAGCGGAACGAGCATGAGAACTTGTAAACGAGTTATTGTTGCAAACCCTGTTTATTTTTCCAGCAAACCAGATAATTAGAGTATATATTTTGGAAATGGAGCCACAAAACAATTCCAAATTATTCATTATTTCTTGTACATTTTTTTAAAATCGTCAAGTAAACCATTGCATTAGTTTTTATATTCGTGAAAAATATATATACGTTAAAAAGCTTTATTTTCTTACTTTTCTTGTTATTATTACTGTTCCACATATTAAACAGGAGCCGTAATGTGAAAAACTTCCCATTTCTATGCACTCCAGTAAATATTAAAGTTTACGAAAATATATATAAAAACTCAAATCACAATCTATTTAAACAATAAATAAATACAACTATTAAGTTAACAACTTGTAGTAAGGGTAATCAACAATCAAATCAATTTAAGAGTTTAAATTTGTTCCAGTATTTTACAGCTATCCTATATAAACATGATTATTTCACTTACCTAATAATGGGGTTGGATCATATAAATGAGGCAGTGAATATTCATAATTTTCTGGGCCCATCAATTCTTTCCATTTAAATTTTTTTTATTTTTTTTTATTTCATGTTTTGGGAATCAATTTTATTTCTGTTTTTGAATGTGTGTAAAAAATATGAAAATACAATTGATTGATGCCCAATTTTCTATACTTTTCGAATAATAAGTCACTGAAGTGACTTTTTCAACACAAATTTTGTGCCCTGCTTCTTCCTAGTATCCTAGTGAATTGTGAATGAATTAGGGCAAAGTAAATCTCCAAACAATTCTTTCCAATATATTGTTTCAGATATTTGTCAATCATTATTCCCAAACAATTGAGACAGTCAACTGACCTTATTTTTTCATTGAGACAAATATTGACGAGTCATAGATTCAACGATAGAATGGAATATATGTGGTTTTCTAAAAATTATTGTTAGAAAGATTTGTGCCTAATCACTGATAATTTTAAAATCTGTTTTCGCATTACGTTTTAAATTGTCCCAATTTTCATCGGTATATGTAGTAAATATCAACAGCAAAAAAAATAAAATTGGATCCAACACAGAGAATTGTGGCACTACATACTAAATATTTCCTCTTTACTTGAGGTTCCATTCATATTGATTTGTTAAATCCTACTGGTCAAATATATTTTCGTAATCACAGTCCTGAGTACCAAGTCTGATATTTTTCAGACTAATATCTAATAGTGGGACTGATGGACCGATAAAACCTATATAAGTACATAGAACAAGAAAAATATGTTTCTCCGGCATCCAGATGGTGCAGGATGCTTCCATCTACCAGCTGTACATCTTCATAATAAGCATATCCTATTTTGATATGGACTGTTAAATATGTGTCTATCCAGAATTCTATACTGAAAGCATGCTTATACCTTTCCCCCACTGATGGAAATCCTTTTCGTCAGAGGCATAAAGTGAGATGTAGTAAAGAAGGGAACTGAGGAAATCGCCCTGAAATACACCACTCTGTTTGGGCTTCAGCTCGACCAGATGATGAAGCGAGTCCGCCAAAGCGGTAACAGTTGTTGAAGGAATCTCACCATTTTGACAAGTACCACAAGACAACTGAGCAAATGCAAGATGAACTTATGTGATGTATCAAATGTTTAATTATTATTATATTTTTATATGCACACACCTCACAACAGGTTAGATTATCATCATGTACAAGCTGTTTTTCATATAACTGTTCTCTAGTAATTGATGTACTTATTATATTGTTATATACCATAGCAAAGAATTCAATATGCATTAAACTGACATTCGGATAATATATTTCTTAGCACAGTATCAAACAATAGCATTAGTACATCAATTACTGGAAAAACTTGATAATTGTAATATAAAAACTAATTTTGTAGCATCTGTGTATAATGATGAGCGTTTTTTTTGTGAGGTGTGTGTAAATATGAATTGAGAGGGGTATATTTTTGAGAAGAGATTCATTTTTATAAAATAAGCTTTTTGGATTTTTACTTCTCCATCTTTATACAAAAAAATATGGGAAACTTCTGAAGGAAGTAAGCAATTAAGTTGAAAATAAGTTCTTTACAAGTTCATACTTAGAAATTATTTTCAGAGTCAAACTGGAAGAAAAAAAAACTATCCAAAACAACTACTTTTATATGAACATTGATATTATTTATAGGAACAATGCGTAATATTTCCAATAATAATGGTTTCAATATTAATAATTTATTCTTTGGAGACTTTATCTGGTCTATTTCAATGTAACTCCATCAATTTTCAAAATTTTCCTGGTTTTCCAAAATTCCTGATCTACTGATATAAAAAAATGTTCTGCGATGTGCTCATATGCAAGATAACTTATTGTATTTGCTTTTTGAATTTTCATATCTATCGAGAAAATTTTTTATTTTACATTTTACTCATTAGTCTTGGAAATAATCGAAAATTCCAATTGCATTCATATTCTTAGATAGCAGTAATATAAAAACATTTTATAAGCCATTTCCAATAAACTTTGTTTATGAAAATTTCGAATAAACTATTCTGTAGAATATATATTTATATACTCATGGTGATGGGAAGAAATAGGGAAAGGTCAAGATAGTAAATGAATTATTTAGGATACCTATCCACATTCTGCTTTATTTTCAATAGTTACCCAAATTACAAGAACTTGATTTTCCAATATCAGTCCAGATATTTTTCAAAACAGTTACTTTTCTGTGGATATCACTCCATTCGTCAGATACTTTCGTGAACACTGTAGATTCAGCAATAGGCAAACATCCAAAAACAGAATTTATGTCATTTCCAAAATAAACATTCACACATTTATTGACAGAAATATTCTTCACAGCTTCCAAACTGTAGGGCACAATGCTGAATACACCTCTTGGTAGTAAGGAACATAGCTTAGTAAGAAACTCTGAGGAACAAGTTGATTTACTAAAAAGCAGTACAGCATTTCCTTGGTACAAAGCTGTGAAAATCAATTTTCTATTCTCAGATTGTGAAATATCTATTGCAACTACCCCCCTGGGCTCTGTTAGAGTATTTAAGTTATATGAACTTGTTAGGTTTGGAGTTTCTCGATATGAATCCTTCAGAGACTCGTAGATATCGTCGATCGTGGACACTATCCAATCAGATAAATTGGATCTGGAAATCAAGAAAAAAATTATTGGACGGAGTCATGCAATAATGCATATGATTATGGAACAAGTCGAATTCCACTTCATCATAGTTACAAGTTGAATTTTAACTAAATCAACAGTCAAATTATTATAAATTATCATAAACATAAGTATTAATCTTTTTCTACAACTTGAAAGCTTCAAGATCAGTTACCAAGCAGAGCACATGAATATGGCAAGTGTGATTTTGCCGATGCTTTGTGATAATGTCAAAGACGAATGGATGCCCACCCGGGACATTATTCAGTATCAAATATCATTTTCTCAATTTACTTCATCTGAAGGATTCTAAGTATTACAATGAAAGCTACAAGAATTTTCTTGTGGTGTGTGCGCGTGCTTGCGCGCGTGTGTGGGTGCGCGTGTGTGTATAAAATTTGGATCAAATACTCTCTTCAACAACTTTCAGTGTTTCTAACATACACAGAAAGACGTTGAGTGTATATATGAATATAAACAGTACTTTCATAAGTACCTAAATATTACATTTTAAAATTCTATGTATGGAATGTTTCATATTTCACATAATAAATCGCAATATACTTACTTATTGCTCTTTTGGTTATCTAAATATTCAGCATATTCTTGAAATATCTTGGATTTTTCAATTTTTGGTACCTTGCTCCAGTTCTCTTGTGACCTTCTAGCGGATTCTATAATACTAGCAACTGATATGCTTGCATTTGAACTTGCCTTTCGAACAGGATTGACCGATTGTATCTCAGGTTCAACATATTCCAAAAATCCTGCAATATATGGATCAAAAAATGAAGAAAGAAAGAAAAAATTCATCAACCTTCTTTTCCCCCAAAGTATCCAACGCCACTCTCTTTCACCGGACATATTGCCACAGCTGGTGTACTAGAACCATAACTGCTATTTACCCAAACATTGCCAACCTAAAATAATAATATTCAGTTGTTGTAAAATAAACAGTTGACAAATATTCAGAAAACTCATGAATTTTGTATTTTTGCAAATATAACCATTTTATGAGGTTATATCTATTATATTATGCAATACCTCTGAAATTGTTTAATGCATATTAAAGTCCTATGGGTGATTCCTTACTTGCTACTTAGATCTGGCTGTATTACAATGCTAATGTTCAATGTGACAGTAGCAATCATCACCTCCATTCACTGAAGAAAAACGGATACATTCTCAATTCACTTTTAATCAGAACGAAAATAAAGATAAAATTCAATTCCAATTATATTGAATATCGCTAGAGAAGTTTTTTATGAAACATCGTTCAGAATTTTCAAATGTACTGAACTTCAACAAATAAAATTAATTAATTCAGTGTATTTTCTTTGAAAGGGATGAAAAATTCATTGCAAGGTAGTGAATGGTAAACATTTATTGAGATATGCGAGTGAGTTGTTAATATTTTTTTTATTTCGTCTATTTGCAAATTCTCAAAAATAATATAAAACTGGTGATTACTCATGAAAGACCGGTTTATTTTCAAAAAAATTATCTACGTTTGGATAGAGAATCGGGATATATATATCAAACAAGGTATCATTAGACACCCTCTCGAAGAGTTGTTTATTAAAAAGTATTGCACTGTATAATAGACATTCTTTACCCATTTGAGTATGACTTATTCGAATTGAATTATCAGTTTGGAAGAGATATATTATCTCTACCATTCCAAATTTTTGAAGTAGTCTGGGAATTGAATGAATAAATTGATAACCATACGAAGTTTTACACTTGTGAAAAATGAATTATTCAAATGCACGTAGATTACTTAACTAGTTGGAGATAAAAATGATTGTCTACAAATTGTCTTACTTTCAGTTTTCTAGCAACCTCGTTTACAACACCAACATTTTCTGACCAAATCGAGGCCCCAAGGCCTTGTCTTGTATTATTTGCCAAATTGACAGCTTCGTCTATGGATCTGAAAGCTAAAACAGTAACGTCATCTGCTTCTTGACAGTCAGAAGTTAAAACCCTATTCATTTGAACCCTTCCTCCTATGAATAATGTTGGACACCACTTGTTAGAATTCTCTTCTGTTTGGAAAATTTCTACTCCTTGAGACTCTGCCAAATCTACCAAAGCTGACAGCTTGCTCGAGCGTGACTCACCACCCCAAACAATATCCACCATTTTATCATCAGAATTGCCAATTTTCAATGACTTCAATTTCGACTTCAATTTGTTCAGAAATACTGGAAAAATGTTTTCCTGGACTAAAATCATGTTTGTGGACCAGGGCAACTGAAAAAAAATAAAATAAATAACTGTACCTATGTTTGAGAAACGAAATTTGATTTCATGTTAGTATAGTGTGGAGTATGTTTCTTTCGAATCGAACAAGATATCAAAGTCGGACAAAGTTTACATGAGAAGATATTTTCAACTCTCTATCTGACACTTAATTTTGGAAATCAGATCAGCCACTCGTTAGTAAATAGCTGTTTGCTATTCATCTTGAGAATTTGCAAATATAATTTCAAAGAAAATTATATTTAAAACCCACTCTAGTTCATCCCAATAAATGTTCACTATTTACTTCCTGACAATGATGAAACATTTTGTAAATTCATATCTTACATTATAAACTGTTTCTGGGATTAATTCTTTGCAAGTACCTCTTATTCCCTCTTAAAGTTCTGAAATAGACTGCAGTTGCATAACGTACACTTTAGATCTCTCGTACCCTCTCAAAAACAGCTAAAGGTGTATCTTCTAAAAACACTTCTTCCACACCAGATCAAAAATACAGTTTCATGACGTCATCTTTAATAATTACTGTAGAGTTTATAGATTGACAATCAAGCGAACAAAAGAAATACTTTACAATGAAAGAGTCCTGGTCAATTATAAATGACTTAAAAAACTCAAAAAAACGAAAATGTAACATTACCCTAAGTCCTGATACTATAAATGACTTTTACTGCTCTACTGTAGAAAATATGAGTAAAAATATTGCTAGCCCTTATGATCCATTAGTACATCTAGAAAATTTGGGCGTGGATGAGAACATGTCTCTGTATGACACCAACATTAATGAATTAACTGAAATCATGATGGATATTAAAAACAAAAATAGTGCAGGCTACAATAACATTTCGATCAAAATAATACAAAACCTTCCTCCTAGTGCCCTAAATGTACTGGTTTCACTGATAAATGTATCCTTTCAAACAGGCACATTCCCCTTTTTTCTAAAAACCTCTCTGGTCATTCCTCTGCATAAGGCGGGAGATTCTGATGATCCCTCTAATCTCCGCCCTATATCTCTCATACCAACCATCGCAAAAATAATTGAAAAACTAGTTAAAAAACGACTACTTGGATTCATAAATAAGCATAACATCATCAGTGAAAATCAATTCGGCTTTCAGAATAATAAAAATACGCACGATACTATTTTCTCATTTCTGAATAAAGTTTATTCTGAGATAAATGTCGGTGAAAAGAATGTCGTAGTATTTTGTGACCTGTCAAAGGCATTCGACTACATTGATCACAAAATACTGCTGAGAAAGCTCCAACGTTATGGATGCAGAAGTAACTCACAAATGGTTTGATTCCTACCTAATGGAATGGACACAAATGGTCAAAACAACTCAACTTTCAAAAAAAGGTAAATTTATTCTGGAGTTCCACATGGTTCTATGTTAAGTTCCATTCTTTTCTTATTATATATTAATGACTTCACCAAACTTAATATTTCTGGGAAGTTCACCTTATTTGCAAATGACACTACCATACTTTGGAATAATAAACACACCTATGAGTTGCACAAAATAATATCTGCCGACTTGAAAAAAGTTATAGATTGGTGTTATTCAAACATTTTATCTTTCAACTTAACTAAAACAAATTTATTATCATTTAGATGCTCAATCAAAGAACTTTTTTTTGAAGACAGATCACTGGAATCTAAAAATAACACTAAATTTCTTCATTGATCAGAATTTAAAATTTGTGGATCATGTTAAACAACTCACTAGAAAAGTCTCCTCTGGCTGTTATGCAGTTAGAGTGATTTATAAAGAATTGAAGAATTGCATTATTTATACTGGAATCTGTGTGTTTAATAAATAAGCATATATTAAATTCTGCTGCATCCACTTCCCATTATAACACCTGAAACTGCATACACACTCTGAAACTCACTGTGCCAACTAAAAACATTACCAGAGACTCCATATTTTACAACGGTGGAAAAATGTACAATCATTTGCCTATGGACATAAGATCTGCCTATATAAATGACTTCCAGTTCAGGAAGTTAGTCAAACAATTGCTATCTGATAGACCCTATTATACTTTGGATGAATATTTTAACGATAGCTTTTAACTGACTTACGCATATTTTTTATCTTTACTTATTAAGGAGCTCTTAAGTGTTACTTATTATGTCTACTCTTTTATAAACTTGACTTTCATTCTTTTATATATACATATCTTTTATATCCCCCATTTTAACATAGTTTGTACCCATGCACTATTTATATTTTTATTTTAATTTCAGTTGGTATGTTTTGCATTTTTTTAAGTATGTACTACCCGAGCTTTGTCTACAAGATTATGTCTTATGATAATAAACCATATTATTATCTTTTGATAATGCTGATTTGGTTAGCGAAACACGTGTCGAAAGACATTTCTGTTCTGGTGTGGGAAAAGTGTTTTTAATAGATTCATTTTACGCCAGAGGTTTCAAAACTACTTGTCATTTAAAAGCGTCAATATTATTGTTTTGAATGGACTTTTTTATTGAAATTATGATGTTTATAGTTTGTTAGCAGATGATGATCCGATTCGCAAAAATAAACCAGTTTTGGAAGTTGTATTGAAAAACTCATCTGAATAAAAAAATGGGTTTTCATTAAAACTTTGTGTGACCTTGATATATGTCCCATTCAAAAGTTAAGAGGAGCGGCTTTTGTTCAACAAAAATTCATTTACCTACCAAACTTCGATATCCCCATGCTGATGCTATTACGCCTTCACACGCTGAATCCAGATCAGCACTATCAAAAACAATCACAGGCGTTTTGTAAGAAGATACTGAAACATTTTTGATATTTTTGAATTGGCAACATAATGCTTATTGTAAAAACATACACTGCAGAATTTTTTTACCACTGCTATTGATTCCTCGGTACTTCTGAGACTTTAGATCAACAAACAAAGAAAGTACAGCAACTTTTTCACTACTCAGATACGGCAGAAGTTCACAGTCGTCAGATGGTACAAGACGAAATGCATCCTCAGGTATCCTGAAAATTAACATAAAATTGTGGTCTACTTTACATTTATTACTACTCACCCCACTGATGTAGCAAGATCTTTGATTAAAAAAGCAGCAGGTGCCAGTTTGGTTCCCACTTGAAGAACAATATTATAACCTGCGGCCAGGGCTGGAGCGAGAAAGAGACCCAAATTTGTCAAAGCATTATCATTTGAAAATACTCCTACAGCGATACCTGAAACGTATAATTTTTAGGAAAATGCAACCTTCAGACTGGGGCTTGAACCACCGATCAACACGGCAGTCAATTTAAGTGAGTGAATAAAGCACCCACGTTGAACCGCCTGGCTACCGGCGGTTCTAATTGAAAAAAATGGCAGCATGAGTGGTGTTATAGAAAGTATATCTTCCTTTGGGAGACCATAGTTGGGTGGTTGTAGGACAATTTTTGGAGGATACAAATTAGATTATACTTCTGGATGTTGCATAGTGTAAAACATCCGGAAATTTGTTTCCTTTATATTAAGATTTAGCTGATTGAGAGTTACTCATTACGCATTTCAAAGGATATGTTGCAACTATTTTAATGTTACTTCTTCCGTTTCTTTTGAAATTAACAATGATGAGTAAGTAGTCTTTTTAGAGTGTTACTGAACATCCCAACATGTAGGTATGTCAGCAATATATAAAGAAAATAACATGGATGCTAATGCTTCCTAATGGGGGAACTTCAATGGTGCTATCGATGACATCAGATGTGTACGATTTTACACTGCCGACCTTGCAGTTGCTACATATAACATAATATCATGTACTGCATTCTATTGATTAAATGAGATTCAAATTAGTGATAAGCTATTTGGGGGATCCCATAGGACAACCAGTTCAATGAGGTTCAGTTACCGCAAATACCTACGTACTGTTGGTTTTTTTGCAAAAAAAAAGTTACTTGAAATAAAGAGAAAAAAGACATCCGATTTTTTCTTTTCGATTTGGAAATAAAGTAGACATAGGCTTTCGATGTGATAGTTCATCCGATTTGAAAATTAGGTTGGTAACCGATCGGATCAACGTGGGTGCTTTGTTCATTTACTCAAATCGACCGTCATGTTGGTCGGTGGTTCAAGCCGCATGATGAACGATCGATTTTCACTTGCTACTGTCCAACCCGTGTTAGGAATCACACGTTAAAAGGTAATAACTCGTTAGTCCTCGACTCGCACAAGTTTCGACTTCTGAGGGTTGTCGTTCCTAGGGGTGCGACAGCTGGTTAACGGAAAAACATATTCATTTTTATTTTTTCAGGTACCTATTGCAGGTGCCAAAAGGACATTGACTGTATATTCAAGGATATTTGTCAAAACTCCAGTTTACTTGAAAATGGTTTAATAAACCGAATGCGGTCGTAACAAATGAAAATCCAAGTAGAAATTAAACAAAAGTTATTTTCTATATATTTTTGGTAGAGGGTAATTGATAAATCCAGGCACTGGATGAATAAAATTTGGAAATTGACATATTGTTAAGAAATAATATAATGAAATCACAATAAACTGGAGACATACTGCTCCCTAGAATGGTTTGAGTATATATTTCGTCCATTTTTTTAAATATGATATAACATCTGACAAAATATACCATTTAGTTGATTCACAAAGTGCTTCAATGCTGCCTTCAACGCAGCGCTTTTTTTGTCTTGGACGCAGCCATTAGTAAATCCATATTCTTTCTTTATTGGCCGCTGCTTCTTATTCAGGCGCAATTGGGTGAGTAAATCCATATTATAAATGGCAAAGCATAAGCCTTATGTGTCTATCGTTCAAAGAGAAGTTGACAGCCGTTGTAGTTCCGATATTCTGTGGTAGCCGTATTCAGGTTTGCTATTTGAACGGGTTTGGAACTTTCAAATTTAGTCGCACAGTTGGAGACTTGAAATGTTTTGGGCGAGTCTACTTTTAAAATCAGCTGGATAACTATTCTGAACCGTTCTATAATCGTTCGAACTGCGAACATGAATACTCTTCAAGATTTATTCTGGTTCTTAGTTTATACTGCTCCGAATCGTCCAAAATCAGTGAGTCAGTTGGAGACTGAAAAAGTTTACAGGACATCATGTTTAGTATTCGGTTGGGCGACTGTTTTCTGACTGCTAGGAACAGTCCGGGCAGAGAGCCAGAACAGGACTTATGTTATATAGTGCAAATTGTACATGCAAGGAGCAAGAAGTTTGTTGTCTATAGCATACACTTTAATATATGCTTCTGGCTGGAATAGACAAGCAAATTTGAAGAAAAAAGTATTAAAGTTTGATTTTCATTAGCATACCGAATGTTTGAAAATATTTTAATTATTTGCAAGATTGACAAAACTGCAAACAGAATAATTAGAAAACAAGATAACCCGTAGATATATATACAAGGTTAGAATAAAATACCTTTTGGTTTCCACTTTGGATTATCGGCTTTAAAAGAGAAGGCAATAACCGAGTAATAATGAAAATATTGGGCTAGTAAAGGCACTGCTTTGTTTTTGGTATCTCTTGATAAAATTCCACGAGAAATACATTCTATTTGGGCAAACAATTCAATACTTTTCTCTATTTCTGAAGCCAGTCTGAAAATTAATAAAAGCATTGTGCAATCTTGGGAAATATTAAAAAAACTTACTTTTTTAGTATCTTTGTTCTCTGAAAAGAATTTACATCAATCCATTTGGTTTTTTCGTTGCATTTCATCAAAACGTTTGTTATAGTGTCAATCTCAGGTACAAAGATTTTGTATAGAATTTCACCAGTAACACAATCATTCAGTTTTGTTGGTGTTCCCACTGGAGCTTCGCTACTTTTTTCAATATAAGTGAAAAATGAATTTTCGTTATTTTTAAACCATTCCTTCAAAATATAGGTTATTGTGAAAATTAATAATTATCTTTCATTTAGTATAATTATGCTTACAATGGCTTTGTTTAAATTTTCAAAATTTTCTCCATATTCCATGGTCGCAAAAATGTCTGCTATTTTAGTAGTTTTCACTTTAGATTTATCTTCCATTTTCGGCAGAAATATTGAATTATATTCAATAATGTTGAACCATCAGTTATCTTTTGATGTGTTTAGATTGATTGAAACAACTTAACCTTACAATCTACATTATCACATAATCATAATTTTATCTTGTAGTAACACTTCAAATTGCAATGATCAACAGTTGTGCGATTCTATATGAGTAATTTACTGTGTGTTGTGATGAAATAACTTTTTGTGAATCTGTCTTTTTCAGATAATTTTCCTGAGAAATGTTGAATATATCAAGATATTGCAAAAATTCCTCACTTATATCTCAAAGTAAACAACTTTTGGGAATTTCATCAAGAAGTCTGGTACAAAATGGAATATCAAGAACATACATGTCATCAGTTTTCAAACGACCAACTAAAAACTTCAAGGTGATTATAAGTTATAATGATTTAGACTAGTTAAGAGCGAGGTTAAGAGGTAGAACTGGAATCTTTGAAGCAAAACGAATCTGAAAAAATAACCTCCTGAAAATGTCGGTTATAATACTTTTATACTCTGGCGAAGAATGAACCGAACTCAAATCCTGCTCACTCACGCCCGAACTGGAACACTTTTCTTGATGTTAGTTATACCAACTTGGTTAGTGTCATCAGTTGCGTTGCATTCAATATCGCCAAGACCTACTCTAGCTAAAATTATTGAGATAACAAATTTAGAATCACGTTTTTGAATAAATACAATATTAATTTGATTTTCAGGAATAGAAAATTACTAATAACACTTTATTTTTCTTTCTACAACAATTATACAGGGTGTCCAAGATAAGGAGGTCAAAAATGGCAACTATCAGTGGAATAATTGTCAAAAAAAAGCTGAAATATAAAAAGTGATCCAGGCATATAAAAAAGTGAAAATGGTCATTATTTTTTGAAGACAAAACGTATTGAAAATCAGTTAATGCTATTGTATACAGCTTGAAAAGTGGCAATAAAAGTGAATTCAATGGTTCATTTCGAGCTAGAGGTCCCAAAATCCACTTATCAAGTCAATAACTCTTGTAATGAATAAAATTATATATATGATGGAATCAGCCGATACTTGATGAAAATCCATAACTAACGTATTCCAAAAACACTTTATTGTGAGATTTTCCCTAAATTGTTTTACAAAAACGCAACACGTGTCTCACCATACAATGGCTTCATCTGGCGTGTCTTTCACACGGGAGCTATAAAATGTATTACATGTTTTTGTGTTATATGAATGAATATCACTATTTTGAACTAAATATCTGCTAAGATAGGCTGGTTGCATCCCACTCGTAATTTTGAAAATAAAAATGCTCAAATAATACAGTCTTTTATGTACCGGCTGCCACTGTAGAGTATTCAACATAGATTCAATAGGGGTATACTGGTTGCATCTCAAAATGATTCTCATACCTCGATTTTGTAGTTTCTGCAACTGTCCCATTTGATTTTGGTTGAAAAGATACATCAGTGTGGCACATTAGTCAAAGTGTGGCCTTATTATGCAGTTGTAACATGTTAGTCTAGCTAAGGTTGATAAAGATTTTGAAATTCTAGAGAAAAAATACATTTTCTTACATATCTTTCTAATGATATATTCGGCACGCTTATTCAAATTTAATTGATGGTCTATAATGAATCCTAGTTACTTAATTTCATTTACAATTGTGAGTTGATTATTGAATATGCTGATATTAACGTCGTTAGTATCAATCTTTCTTTGATTCGAATTTGTTGTAACAATCATTGCTTTAGATTTATTGATATTCAATTTTAGTTTATTCACTTGTAGATATAACTTCTTTTAAATCACAGTTTTCCATATATACAAGGGTATCATCAGCAAATAAATTAATATGGTGTGAACCAGGTACATAGTTAATATCATTTATATAAATAATGAACAGCAGTGGTCCCAAAACACCACCTTGTGGTACACCTATGTCATTTATAATTTAATCTGACATTACGTCACTAATTTTAGTCCTTTGAGTTCTTTGCTCAAGATAACTATCTAACCAGTTTAAATCTTTTTCAGTTACACCATAATACTTCAGTTTACTGATTAAAGTTTTCCTATTAATTGTTTCAAAGGCACGCTTGAAATTTAGAATTATAGCAACAATATATTCTTTCTTATCAATACTTGTTTTCACTCTGTGACTGTTAGTTGTAATGCTGTTTCACATGAGTGATTCTTACGAAAACCAGACTGATTTTCGATGAATAAATTATTTCCATTAAAGTATGTAACTAGTTGTTCATATACTGACAGTTCCAATACTTTTTCAAGCGTTGAAAGACTGTTTATTGGACGAAATTTCGGAATTGGAGTCACTGTACTAACTTTGTACTGGTTTAGAAACAGTCCCGTGTACAAGGAAGTATTTATAAAGTTCAATATTATATGCCCAGACACATCGAAAGTTTCTTTTGAGAATTTACTATTTATAATTTCACTTTTATTTACTTTATCAAGAGAAAAAAATTTTGTATCAGAAAGATTAACCGCCTCAACATAATTCCTAAGAACAATTAGATATCTACAAAGATAATTTTACAAATTCATTTACAATAATTTTACAACAAACTAATTTGTTATCCTCGGTAGGTGTTACTTCGACTGTAACGATAAACACCTGAAGAGGCTTTGTGAATTATGAAGTGAAATATTACAATGCAGTGTTCTTCAAAACAAATTCATTTTCAAGTTATCACTGCATAATTTCCCTGAACCTTAGTATAATATTCCTAATATTGTTTTTCCTTGATTATTTGAAAGTCATTAGTATATTTTGTATTTTGTAATTCCTCTTTTTTTCTAGTTTGTTAACTTTTGGCGTAAGAATGCAACTGTGGCAGTAAGATTGAATTCAGATGTTTCCAATAAGGGGCAGAAGGCAGTTGGCTATTGGCTGCTAACTTGTAGTGGAATGGTTTTTGTAGCTGTTGTTATAGGTATAGTAACAACCTATTATATTGTATTGGTTAGTATTTGTATGGTGTTAGATGAGGTAATAAAAAAAACTGTTAAGTGAATAATTGTTAACTTGAAATCTATCAGTTGCTGTGATATTTTATTTGTAATTATAATGTGGAATGGAATAAAACGAATTTGACCAACTCATATTTATTTTTATTTTGATAAACCCTCACATCAAATGTTCAAATAGAAGTTTATGAAGAATATGCGAAATAAAATATCACTTGTTATTGTTTATTAGTTCGTCACTTCTGGAAATGAAAATATTTTAGACCAAAATTAATAACTAATTAAAGTATTCAATGATATTTTTTGTAAATCATATAGGCGGCGTAACAAGATTAACAGAATCTGGATTGTCAATGGTGACATGGAAATTGTTGGGAGAAAAAATGCCCAGATCCGAAGAAGAGTGGCAAGAAGAATTCAACAGATACAAGCAATATCCTGAATTCAAAATGTAAGTGTACAACCAAATATTGTTTTTCTCTGAATTCATATACATTTTCTACTACAATTTCCAGTTGCTTGGTTTAGCAATAATTCAGTAGCATTTAAAATTAACATTAGGGGACCTTTAAGGGCAGAAGTGAATCAGTATAAGTTAATAATTATAAGTAAATACGATTACATTATCTGTGTTAAGTAACTATATGTTATAATGAGTTGAATGTTGCATACTAATAATGTTACATTGAATATTTTAACTTGGTATATAAAATTCAATACATTCAGCAACTCATTTTTGAATATATGCACAGCATTTATATGCATTCAAATCTGAAGATGAACTGATGAATAGAAACAGCACTTTACTAAATAGTGATTTAATTTTTAAATTTGTGTTCATATAAAAATCATTTAAAAAAATTCTATGAGAATATATTGCTAATATATGTTAATTGATCTGTGAGATAAGTTGGTAATATACGTGGCCGATCTTAGCAAGTGTACAGTGCAGTGCTTATACTGAATTTCAAATTTTAAATCAAACCTAAAATAAGTCGACTGAATTTGTAATAGTTTTGGGAAAGTTACTTTTTTTTTGTATTACTTTTATATGGATAGATGAGTTTAAACATTAAGTATTATTCAAATTATGCATTCTACTTTGTTTACGCCTAGTCAACATATAGAGGAAGATCAGTTTAATCTTCCTCTTTGAAGATGATCACTTGGTGATCGAAACGTGTCGAGATGTTAAAAGTAACGATTTGGTGTTGGGAAAAAACTCCAGTAATATTCATTACTACACCAAAGGTTCCAAACAGTGCATCACAAACACTTATTTAAGGTGTACGAGCAGTTTCGTATTCAATTTTTTGAAAATTTGGACAAATCCGATGGTGTATTTTGGTTCATGTAGGAGAACTGTAAATTTTGAGTCTCTTTGTTCTAGTCATCTCCTGATGATAGTAACTTACATAACGAAACGCGCGTTGAAAGCCAGTATTTTGTTTTGGCGTGGAAAAAGTGTTTTTATTAAATTAAAGTTGATGTTACTAATTAGTAATAGCTTTTTTTTTATAAAAACAAAGTGAGTAGTTAATGAAATGGTCCTTCAAAAGTAGATTGAGGTGTCTTCATTGAAATTACACAAAATTGCAATACATGTTTCATACAGGCTGATTCACGGTGGATGGCACATTAGACGTTTCTGGTGAACCAGACAACGGATCACTTTGAAAATTTAATGGAGGGCATATTCGGACATTCTCTAGCCAACTAAAATATTTTCGACAATGCGGTGTTGCCGCTTCTATTAGAAAGCAGTAGCAACTTTGATTTTTCAAATGGAACACTCTGTATATAATATTATTTTTGGAATCTCCAACAATTGCCCGACAACTTTTCTTGATATTTCCCTATACCTATCTGTTACCGTTTTCGAAATAAAAATTAATTTCAATTTTTTTCTTCGAAAATCATAACTTCTAAAAATGCCGATATCTTTTAGTTAAGATGTACTATGATATCGAAATTTGGTTTGGAGTTAGGTGATACTTGGACACTTCCCACACGTCAGCCTAATCTCCGTTACTTCAATACAGGGTGGTAAAAAAATACAGTTTTTTTCGTTTGCTTGAAAAAGTTGCTGAAATTTGATTATTTTAAATGGAACACCCTGTATATTATTGAAAATTCGGAAAGCTGCTGAAATTTGCTTTCTTTCTATGTATATCATACCTATACCTAACTAGTCAAGTTTCGGACTTATGAACATTTATTTGTGAAAATGTCCCTTCAGAATGGTATTTCCATTTGGTATTTGGTAAGCAGGCCATGATTACTATTTGACAGTAGCGTTGTGACATTCTCCTAATAATATCGACATTTTCGTCACTTCAGAAGTTGCAAATACCTTCAAAACGATGGAACAAAACTATTCAAACGAAGTTCTTATGAATTTGTTTATTATTTTTGGACAGTGTGACAAAATTATCAGCAGAACATGTAGAAAGTTCAATGAAATGTATCCGAATCTACCGCCAATGAACCTCAAGAAATTTATACGAATTCAGAACAATTTCAATATGTTTGGATAAACTTCAAAAAAGCACCAAGAAACTTGAAATTGGAAATATTGATATGAATAATTATAAAAAAGTAAAACAATCATGTGGAATATTTCAAAATATGTTCGAATCGCTGGCCGTTCACTTCCAAGCACTTTAAAATGCGGGTGTTGACTGCTTTCGTGGTGGCAGATCTGATTTCAATGGGATCCAAATCTTCAAATGTTTGGGCAATCCTTTCTAACAATTCATCTCTCGAACGCACGGGTATTTTGTAAACTTTTTCTTTAAACATTCCCCACAAATAAAAATCTAATGGATTAAGATCGGGTGATCTCGCTGGCCAATTCCATGGTCCCAAGCGCCTCATCCACCGATCGTCAAATAGTCTATCCAGTTCTGCGCTCACTTCTCTTGTGCAATGTGCAGGAGCTCCGTCTAGTTGGTACCAACAGTTTCGATAATCTTCGAGTGGCAGATTATCCACGAAACTGTCTACAGTATTCTCCAAAATATTCAGGTAGCTTCTGGATGTTAATGACTCCTCGTATATCACGTACCTCAATTTGTTGTCCATCAACATACAGAAGACATTAAAACTAAATTTTTCTTGAAATCCGGCTTCTTTTGTGACGTGAGGATTTTCACTGGACCAATAATGACGATTTTTTCTATTGAAAATCCCTTCTCTCGAAAATTTCGATTCATCACTCCAAATAATTTTATTTAAAAAAAGTGGATCTTCTTGAATGCGTGTCAACAACATTTCACAAAATTTTACTCTCTGTTGAGGATCTTGAGGCTTCATTGCTTGAATTTTGGTGAATTTATAATCATGCATTTTATGTCTTCGCAAGATTTTTTGAACCGATGAATATTTTATACCCAAATCTTCTTCAGCACTTCTTATCGATGACTCGGGAAATGCGTGAAAATATGCTAAGACATTAATCTGGTTGTCTTCGAAAGTTACGGGTCGAGGCAAGTTTCTTGGTGCTTTTAAAGTTGATCCAAATGCATTGAAATTGTTCTGAATTCGTATAAATTTCTTGAGGTTCATTGGCGGTAGATTCGGATACATTTCATTGAACTTTCTACATGTTCTGCTGATAATTTTGTCACACTGTCCAAAAATAATAAACAAATTCATAAGAACTTCGTTTGAATAGTTTTGTTCCATCGTTTTGAAGGTATTTGCAACTTCTGAAGTGACGAAAATGTCGATATTATTAGGAGAATGTCACAACGCTACTGTCAAATAGGTAGTAATCATGGCCTGCTTACCAAATACCGAATGGAAATACCATTCTGAAGGGACATTTTCACAAATAAATGTTCATAAGTCCGAAACTTGACTAGTTAGGTATAGGTATGATATACATAGAAAGAAAGCAAATTTCAGCAGCTTTCCGAATTTTCAATAATATACAGGGTGTTCCATTTAAAATAATCAAATTTCAGCAACTTTTTCAAGCAAACGAAAAAACTGTATTTTTTTACCACCCTGTATTGAAGTAACGGAGATTAGGCTGACGTGTGGGAAGTGTCCAGGTATCACCTAACTCCAAACCAAATTTCGATATCATAGTACTTCTTAACTAAAAGATATCGGCATTTTTAGAAGTCATGATTTTCGAAGAAAAAAATTGAAATTAATTTTTATTTCGAAAACGGTAACAGATAGGTATAGGGAAATATCAAGAAAAGTTGTCGGGCAATTGTTGGAGATTCCAAAAATAATATTATATACAGAGTGTTCCATTTGAAAAATCAAAGTTGCTACTGCTTTCTAATAGAAGCGGCAACACCGCATTGTCGAAAATATTTTAGTTGGCTAGAGAATGTCCGAATATGCCCTCCATTAAATTTTCAAAGTGATCCGTTGTCTGGTTCACCAGAAACGTCTAATGTGCCATCCACCGTGAATCAGCCTGTATAATTAAAAATATCAGAGGCAGATAGATATATTGTGGATGATTTATTAAAATATTTCAATATTCCAATACAATGTGAATCTGGAAAATTATAGGTGAAACTGGTCGTCATTTGAAATCTATTGTACTCTGAATTTTCCAAGTAGCAAGAATTCGACTTTTATATTGAGAAATATAATTATTGTATTCATTGAAATGAAATGTCAACCAAGGACACATATTTATCTAGCATGTTGTTCTCCGTCAGCATAGTGTAACCCTACACATGCTGGTTATTTTGAAAAGAAAAGCGTTCTTAAATATTTCCTCAAAATATTTGGGATTCAGACTGGAATTTAGTTTCTATCATATGCTTTTATCTGAGTTAATTAAATGAAGTGTACTCAAGAGACCACTTCTGTGTGTGGTGTATTTATGCTATTCAGGGTCCTAGGGCGATATGCTTGAAATAATTGCAGCATTTTGTACATATGTACTTGTGTTACAGAAACACACTAATTTTCATATATTGATGTCTTCATATCTTAATTTTCTGAGTTATCAATGGAATTCACGAAATAATATAATTTTATATTACCTGTAAAAAATAGGTATTTGTAGTAGTGAAAGTTGAATCAAATAACATTTATAAACAGATTGAAAGTAATTTTTTAAAACAGAGGGTTCTCTGAGGAATTACAGAAAAAACTTTAATTGAATCAAAGTGTTTACAAACTGTACTGCCACAAAGATGATCGTCCGTCCAATTTGTGAACTGTATAGCATTCAAAGTGAAAAAATCAAATAGTTGAATAAAATAAATGAAAGAACAAGAATTTCTAAATCCGAAAAACTTTTCAGGGGGAAGAAACCGAATTACTTTTTCATTATTTCAAAGGTGCCTTAATCTGAGGATGCTAATATTACCTATATCTGTTTATTGAAAATAATGAAGTTCTGGTACAAATAAACATTCGAAGCCAGTACTTGTTTATTTAATAATTATGGTAATCCATAATTTGTCTTAAAGTCATACAGTCCACTTCATCAATTTTTAAGGAATTCGTCTTCACATTAATATCTTCTTCTAGCTGTATTTGTGTTTTTAATAAGTATCTCAGGGAAGCTTGTGCCTCGGCTAACTTCAGTTGTAATATTGCAAGATTTTCTCTCATTTCTGCAACCTCGTTCACTAGTGAAATCTCTACCAAATCTTTACATAATTCTACTCCTGGCCTTTGAGCTCTATTTCCGAGTCTGGTGTGCGCCAAGGCCATGTATCCTTCCTTTTCGCTAATCGCCTTTTTCAAACGCGTCATTGTTCTTGTCATTTCATTTGCTTGTCTTACAATTTCCGAATGTTGTATTTCCATTTTTGTTTTCGCTTCTTTGAGCTCTTCTATTCTGTAACGGAAAGCGTTATTGACGCTGTGGAATTGGGCGGTTAGATCTTCGAAGACTTGTTTAAGTAAAATATCCACGTAGGATCGAAGCTGTCGGGCGCTGTTGATTTCTTTCGCGGCCTTCTCGATGTTTTGATTGGTGAACTGTTCCCATTCCTGAAGGGTTATATTAGCAGGATCTAATGGAGTCATACCGTGGTATATGCTCAGATTCAAACTGGTATTTGTCAGAGCGCTGTTGTGTTGATCAATTTTTAGGACGTTACCCTTGTCTTCCAAATCTCGATCCATGAAGTATACTGTTGATCTTAGTCTACGGACCTATAAAAATGATATAAAAAAAGTTCATTATCTTGATTTTTTTTTGTTTCCTGATAAATAATATTTTAAATATTCATTCAAATAATTATGTTACAAATAAATTAATCGTTACACTACATACTCAAGACAGAAGCAACAATTTACATTTTATGATACTAATGCCAGCAATTCAAAGTGGTACCTTGATGTTCTGATGATATGTTTTTTATCAAAATTTAATGTAAAAGAAATAAGTTGACAGATTCATGATGGCATACAAATTCGACGACTCTCCCAATTTGGAGCGCTCTAGAAAAAAATCCAAACGAGATATTACTCATTTATTTCTATTTCCATCTAAACTTTATCACATATTTATTTCACTTTTGTGGTTACTTTAATTTATTCGAAAAATTTCAAAACATTGAGCCCGTTAATTTAAGTGGTACTTAAGATTCAATTTTTTTTTCGTTGAATTTCATTTGTAAAAATTGTAAATGATCATCAACAGTCAACACATTTCAACATGTAGATCCAGTTTCTGCACTAGACCACATCTTCCTAGCCTGTATAGCCATCACTCTCAATATACATTTTCAAATCTTTTGCTAAGTGACGGTGCAAATAGGCAATTTTCTGCCTATTTAGAGATACTAATCCACGGTGCTTTTCATATCTTATTAGTCGCCAATAGCTAACAAATAAACGAAATGTGATATTTCAAATTTACCAGAAATTTTTGAAACCTTGTTTCATCTATACACAATGAAAATTGTTCATAAGTAGGTGAAAGATGATCCAGACATACAATTGAATTAAAAAAAAAATCGTTATTTGTGTATACACTCAAAATTCACTGGAGTGATGGAACCCTACTTTTTTTTGGAAACTCAAACAAGCCTCTTCAAGTTCAAATATTGCAAGATGCAATCACACCACTTACTGAATGAAAACCAAAATGAGATTGACAAAAATGTTACAAAACGGTGCCTTCCAAATTTTTCCATGAAGGTTATGAACGAACTGAATGCAATTTATCTAGGTAGAATGGATCGTTTTGTTTCAACATTAGGGAAACATTTCAAACAGAATTTTCATCTCCTAGGTTGATCTTGTATCAATTATTTTGGTACCTCATCTAGTTTAGGTCCTACGAACGACAACTCTCAAAAGTCGAAACTTGTGCGAGCTAAGGACTAACGAGGTCTTACCTTTTAACTTGTGATTCCTAACACGGGTTGGACGATAGCAAGTAAAAATCAATCGTCCGGCCTACGGCTTGGACCACCGATTCACACAGCGGTCGATTGAGTGAATGGAGCAAAGCATCCACGTCTACCCGACCGGCTACCGTCCTTGTTACTGATTCATATCTAGCACACTCATTAGCTCTTTGGTATCTAGCACACTCATTAGCTCTTTGGTATCTAGCACACTCATCAGCTCCTTGGTTGCTGGTGATTCCTCAGAATCCTGGCACCCAATATACAGTCCTATCTATTACTGGTTTGTTCTATTTTTCATGGCATTTCCAGACCAGTCTCGATATGAACTTTGGTTATATCAAGGTCGATATCCTGGCTGTCAGGAAGACTATTTTTTGAACCTCTCATTTCTTTGAGGTTTCAAATTATTATTTCTTGTGGATTGTTAGATTGCATACACTTCCGTTCGGAAGACGGATGTGTATTGACCCAGCAAATAGCTGTAATGTAAATTTCTACCTACTGAGTATATTCTAGCTCCCATCCCATCTTCAGTTTTCAACTTTTGTGAATGCCAGGTGCTGCCAATAATTGTTTTCCTGGATGACTGTTCATCTTCCACTCTTTGCAGTTCATGACTTTAAACATGAAGTGTCAAAAGTGAATTTCATTACCTCTTGGTCTAAGAACTTGTTTAATGTTTCAATATTGCCCTTATAGCTCCCGTTAATTTTACATTCTGAATTGGCCCACTCTTGCTTCAACCATTATCAAAAAATGTGCCATTCTCATTGCGCCCGTTATTCTCAAACGGGCTAACCACCATTTTGTATACATAATACATGGTTTCATGCCCTCCAATGTTTTCCCATGTATGCGGGTGGCTAACATCAGTGCTAACTCTTTCCTTTTATTCGTTCTTGATATCATCCCCCGAATATCTAACTTGTTCTCTTGGTGTGCTAGAACAGGTAAAATGACAATTATTTTCAAAAAAATTATTGCTTCCACCACATTCAAATCAGATTAGATTGAACTAAACAGGTTTTTTTTCTCGTTATACCAGCTCACCAATAAATGTACTGAATATACGTTTTTATTGAAACCAATGCTTTTACCAAATGTTATAATTCGATTCGGGAGAGTTGAAAAGAATCAACTATAACAAAATGAGCCGTAACATTTGGGATTTTTCTGTACTTTTGAACGATCGCTATTCTTGCAACCGGTAGCCGGTTGGGTGAGCGTGAGTGGTTCGATTGAGTCATTCATTCGACCTCTATGTGGAACGGTGTTTCGAGTCCTATGCCGGACGATCGATTTTCTCCGCGTATCGTCTGATCCGTGCTAGAAATTGCACGTAATAAGGTAATAACTTTGTATATACTTAGCTCGCACACGTTTCGACTTCTGAGGATTGTCGTTCGTAGGAGGGCGCCAGCTAGCATAAATTACTGCTAAATTGAATTTTTTTTAGTAAACACACTAAACTCAATCGACGAACATGTCATTTAAATTCCCAGAAAAGAACTTACCTGTTCATTGCTTTGCTCTAAGGTCCTATTCAGCAGACTACGACCACCCTCAATAACCTGCAGCTCCTTCTTCAATTGTTTCTCTACATTATCATAGCACAAGTCTATTCCGAGTCGTCCCTCTCTCAGAATGAGACACTTTCTAACATTTTTCAAAGCGTTTTCATTTAGAGCGTTCAAAGAATCCTTTATCCTTTCCATGAATGTGTTCAAATTGTCGATTTCAATGAAGACTTCTTTTCGTTGCTTTTCGATTTCGCCTTTATTGAATTCTATGTCCTTGAGCTTTTCGGTAAGCTTGTGGTCTACTTCGCGCTTATTGAGGTCTGTCTTTTCTTGGACTTCGTCGATGTATCTGTCGCTTTCGGCTATGATGGAATCCGCTAGTTTTTGTTGGTCCAGGCATATTCTATTTCTATATCGATTATTCAAGTACCATTCGCTCAAAGTGAATTTTGATGGAGGCGGAGGTATCGCCACCAAAGCCTTGTCGGCCAGTTTCGTACGAAGCTCAGCCATATCTAAGATGTGTTTCGCAAACTCCAAAATTCACCTCAAAAAGTTTGATCAATAAACACCTCTCTGACAACAGATCTGTCATCAGTATTCGTGCCTCCACCAACAATTTCGTTATGGGGGATAGTCGGTTGCAATACAGGATGATATTCTTCAGATTGTTTTTTTAGAAGGTGCAATATTCATGATAAGGTACACATTGATTCTGTTATAATAATAATAATATTTATTTGCCAAATCTTCTTAGAATTATTACATTGATTATTGAAAAGCATAAAGGTATCTTAAGTACATTTATATATATATATATATATATATATATATATATATATATATATATATATATATATATATATATATATATGTATATATATATATATATATATATATATATATATATATATATATATATATATATATTTTTGATTGATGCAACTAATTTTCCTTTATTTTGAGTATTTCAATATTAAATTCTACAAAAAGGATTTGAAGCTTTATATCTTCTATTAATTATCTGCGAGCGCTTTCGACAGTTGGTAGTACTGTCACCTTCTGTCATCATCAGTTTGAGGGTGCTTAGAAGATGACAGTACTACCAACTGTCGAAAGCGCTCGCAGATAATTAGGAGAAGATATAAAGCTTCAAATCCTTTTTGTAGAATTTAATATTGATATATATATATATATATATATATATATATATATATATATATATATATATATATGTATATATATATATATATATATATATATATATATATATATATATATATATATATGATGAGCTGTTTTCTCGGGTTTCGCTCCATGTTCCCCATAAGGATTATTTTCACAACGTTTCGGCAATTCGGCAAAGTCTCATTTGCCATCTTCTGGTGATGTCTGGTTTTTTCAACTAGACATCACCAGAAGATGGCAAATACACAGAACACGGAGCGAAACCCGAGAAAATAGCTCATCATACTTTATCCGTGAGAATCTTCGAGTTAACATATATATATATATATATATATATATATATATATATATATATATATATATATATATATATATAAATGTTCAAATAGCCTAATGAGTGAATATAAACAAGTGTGGTCCTAGAATCTGTTTTTGAAGAACACTACACGAAACTGTATTTTGGAGACTTTATTATTATTCCTTTCTGACAGTAGTTAAATAGTAGTTATGAGGTGTCTCTAATCCTATTTTTAGATAGAGAATGCTCAATAAATTTGTGTGATCCACTGATCAAAGATCTAGATTCTAGAATTTCTAGAAATTTTGATTATCTTCAAAACCCATGTTTGCCATAATATATCAAATTGTATTTTTCTATATAATCTATAATGCTTTCTTTTTCAGTAGTTTGAAATAGGCCAATAATGAGAATGGTGAGATTTAGAATACTTAGAAATTAACAAACATAAACATTGCGGGTGCAACCTGTTGAATGATCAAATCGATTTAGTTTACTCACCGGTTTTCAAATTAGCACATCCGCATTGTAAATTGTAAATTCAGATACTCAATCAAGCCAAGTACCCGTATTATTACCTACAGGGGTGCTATATACAGGCTAATAACAGCACATCCATCAATTTATTCAATAATGAGTCATTTCATTTTTTCTTTTTTTTAAGATGGTATTATTTTTGGAATTTTGAATTGTTAACAGGTACTGAACCTGATTAGAAATATAATTTTATCAATTCACCCATGAGAACAAGTTGTGTTCAGCATTTTAACAGTTTTTGTACAGACGAATCCAAAGTTTTAATAAAAAAATTGTCACCTAGCTTATTCAGTTCATTGATATTCTTATTGAACCATGGCTTTGAATCATTTAGTATTTTTTTCAATGAGCATCTATAAATTTGTATTATATAGTGTTATGTATGTTCGATATTAATTTGAACATCAAACAAACATACATTTAAATAGGAAATAATAATACATAGCTTCAATTCGAACTTCCTATATTGACGGCCAAATACATACTACTGATACATATATATATATATATATATATATATATATATATATATATATATATATATATATATGTATATATACAGAACACTCAAGAAATATGGAAGCAAATATTTTTGGTAACCAGTTGTTGTACATCTTTGCAATTGGCTGCACCGCGCTGATGAGGTCAATAGCCAGAAACACGTGTCCGCGGTTTGCTTCCATGTTTCTTGAGTGTTCTGTCCACCGAATTTCCTCCTTTTGATCTATATCATACACACTCGATAATAATCTATATATATATATATATATATATATATATATATATATATATATATATATATATCCATCCAATGAATCAATTTCCAATGAATCATAAATGAAGTGCTTAACTTCATTTGTTGTATCTTGTTATCTTAGTCTTGTCTAATTTATGTTCAACATCATGATAGCCTATAGCTGATTAAAACCCATAACTTTTGAATCACGCAATAAATAAAAACGCCATTTCCCGGGACTCTTACTCCATTATTCCATAGACTTTGAATTTATTAGCTTTTTAAACTTTTATATAAATAATAAAGAAGATCGTGTGATGAAAGTTTATGAATTGAAAGTTTTTTTATTTTATTTGTTATGATTTGTTGTTGATAATTAGATAAATTTCTTAAAAACGGTGTTAATTTTTATTACAAATGTTATTACCGTTTTGGCAATTGTCGATGGGTACATTTTCTCAACAGGGCAATAAAAATGTATCAAATAATTTATTGAGTAACATTTGTTGAAAAAAATCTGAGTGACATTTAATTTTTCAGCCACATGTAGAAGAGGATAATGGAAATTGTTTGAATTTTTCATAACTTTGCAATACTACACAATAGCGAACGCTTGATTTGTCAACAATTCAACTGATATAACATTCAGGGTGTTTTTATAAAGGATTATTTAATTTTTGAAATGAGTTAAAGACCAAGTTTTATTGTTTATCAGCTGATCTAGAAGTTCGTTTATAAAAATTCAAGATTTTTTTACATTTTTCTATTTTTTTTCAACTTAAAACTTGGTAAATAATGCAAATACGGTAATGGACCTTCAAAACAAATTTTCTCTGTGATAAAATATCTCCTAAATGATATACATATGTATCTCTTATAGTTTAATTAATATGTGTTTTAATTGATATTTATCTGACCCATGTTGCATTTTAAATATTTCTTTTTTTATTGCATCACATATTTATATTCTGCAACATTTTATACTTTCTTTATAATATACAGTTATGAACTCTTTAAAATTTATCAAAGCTGTACTTCTTCTGTACTTTCCATTTACGACTATTCATATGCCTGTTTCTGGAATTTTTCAGTTTCCAAAAACATAATTTTTTTAACAAATTCAATTATTTATAAATATTTTTTTATTCTCTAAGAATTGAAGTTCTCAGAGAATAAATGAATAAAAAAAAAATCCTCATTTATTTAAACAATGGAAAAATAAAAAAAAAATTTGTGGATTTTTCAAAATGAATTATTTTTTTAGGTAACAAAATGTTAATCAAATTATTGAAGACAAACTGTGAACCACTAGATAGTTAGAACCGCTAGGAACCACCTACAAGGGATCCAAAAAGTATAAAGATGGAGAGGTATAGAGGCATAACCTTTATTTACCAAAAATTGATCTCTCCAAAAAATATACTCCTCCAATTTAAACAAGATTCCTTTGGCTGGGATTTTATCGAATGAGGGAATGAATTGATGGATGTAGCTGTTACGATATGGTAGAAAATCATAATGAAAAGAGAAATGAAAATTTCTGTTTTTTACCACTTTCATTTGTAACTAACGTTACTGCATAAACAATAGACTTATTGTATAAGTTTAAGAATGTTCATATAGAACGAAACTGCAGTAACGTTAGTTACAAATAAAAGTGGTAAAAAACATAGACATTTTCATTTCTCTTTTCAATAAGGGAATGAATGTCATTAAGTACTGTCGTTGATGACATGAATAGATTTAACTCATTCGTGACATAAGGTCGTAATTTTGTGAATGAATTGATGAGTGCTTCATTTTGTAATGTTATCCAGATTTGTGCTGATTAGGCAATAAGATATGTGTCTTATTCTGAAACATCGATGTCCGCCATTGAGAATGACAGCGTTCCATGTAAGTGAAATTTTTCCTCTTCCATATACTATAGAAATCCTGTGAATGATATCTGATTCAATTCCATAACGGATGTTTGAAGTACAAACCGAATAGGAAAGTGTTTTTATATAATTCAATGTTCATATAAAAGTAGTTGTTTCGAAAGTATTTGTCTTTCGTGTAATTCAATGTTTATATAAAAGTAGTTGTTTCGAGAAGGCTTTGTCTTCTAATTTACGTATGAAAATTACTTCTTTGCGTGATCTACACATCTTTGAAGAGTTTATTTTGAATTTGGTTGCCTTTTTCCTTTCTTTGGAAGATTCCCACATTTTTTGTATAAAGAAAGCCAAAACCTGTCTTTCCTAAGTATTTGAAGTGTTCAAATAACAGCATAATTTATTCAAATAGTAAAATTGATATTCAACCCTACAACAAATGTGTCCATGCCATAATGGGTGCGCAGAGCCCTATTTTCAGCCTTGACTTGAAATTTTAAATAATGGAGGTAATATATGTCACCATTAAATTACAAGAAATTGTTACATTGCAGGAAAAACCAAGATATTACTTTGAGAGAATTCAAGTTCATTTGGCACATGGAATATGGTCACCGACAATGGGGTAGAGCAATTGGAGCATTTTTCCTCATTCCAGCTGCTTACTTTTGGATGAGAGGTCGACTAACTCCTGGTTTGAAGAAAAGAGTGTTGGCCTTCGGGTCCCTAATAGGAGCTCAGGTGTGTTATAAAAATTACAAATTTTTAGGATATTTGCGTGTTGTTATTCAATGAACTTTTGTAGTACCTGTTTTTGCGCCTTTCAAAGTAACTTATTGTACTATTAAATCTCTCACCCTCGATTTCTACATCTATGTTTTACTGCATGAAACCAACGTCTTTACAAACAATTAAAAATATTAGGTAGTCATAACTTATGATAAAAGTTTACAGGTAATATTGAAATTGTTTAAAAAGTCATCTGAACCATTTTTTGAAAGATATTTTTAGTGGAGTAGTCAATTTTCTTACCGTGTTTTGAGTGTCTACTGAATTTTAATAATCCACTGAAGAGTGCAATTAGTATGCAATAGTTTGCCCTTTATACACTAGCGACCGCCCCGGCTCCGCACGGTTGCAATGCTGATACTAAATATACATATAAACGCGTGCGATCGCTGCTAATCATAAAGTGCCATAGGGCGAAGTGCGGCCTTCGACGCGCTAGTTATAGACACGCGCTGCCGGACCCCCGGCCGTTACCGCCGCAACCGCTATGTCCCTGCATTTCAAATCTGTAATATCTTCGAAAATATTCATTTAAATTACAAGCTGTAATGGACCATATTGATCTATATTAAATACACAATGTATTTGAGGTACTTATAAGGATTAATGATGTGTTGCTGAATGATAAGTGAGGTGGTGCAACAGGAATAATGTGAAGAATAAGAACTACCCAGAGAGTGTACTTCTTGCCTATTTTCTGAAAAAATCTAAATATGTTAAGCCCTCTTCCATGTGGTCATATTATTCCATGCTAAAAACTACTTTAAATGTACATGACAATAGAGACATCAGTAGGTACGCAAGATTTCCCTTTATTTTTGAGAAATCTTCAATTGTATAAAAATATAGGTTTCATTTTAAGCAAGATTTATTGAAGCCTATGCATCAGTATTCTTTTGACATATGGCTTTCTAAAATAGGAAACAAAAATGTATTATACAGTAGCTGGTTAACGAAAAAAACAGATTTTCAAATAGAAACAGAACAGGTCATCCAGAACTTACTACAAAGCAGTACTGAAAGGGAAAAAACACTTTTTGCAAATTTCCACAAATATATATCAAGTTTTTTTTGTAAGAGTGGCAAGTTTTGTTCTTAAAATCATTGTAAAACCGTCAACACTCCAACCCCCAATTTTCAAATTGAAACGGGGGCGAGTGATACCTCATTTAAAAGAACATTTGATTCCTAATTCATTGCTGCTTTGCGGTCCACTCGTTTTGAGATGTAGCTCTGAAATTTTAACAATAAGTTTTCAATAAAATGCATAAGTCAAATCGATTTTAAAGAAAAACTTATTATTTTAACTCAAACGTCAAAGATAATTCCCTTCAGAACAATTTACAGTTTTTGCCATCAATAGAGTATTGGGTTTCTGCTTGCTAAACAATTTGTGAAATGTGGAAATGCTTTTAAAATTCATTTCATAACCTTTCGAAATTGACAGTCACGGATTACTCAATTCCGGAAGGAGTAGAAATGAGTGGATTTTTAAAATAATGAATATAGAAATCGTGCTGTCCCGCTCACACCATAGTTTCATTATTTATAATCCCCGAAACAAACCACACTCATTTACTAGTGATGCTTTGGGTATATTTTCTATGGTTTACCCTGTGTGTAGATCTGTTTTTCACTTCTCATTTATTCAAATCAATTTTATCAGTTGGATACAGTATCTCTATGCTGTGCCATACTAGTCGATTTTGTGAATCTTCTTTAATTTAATCTCCAAGTGAACCATTTCCATGACTAAATTTATCAAAACAGTAGCGTTAGATGTCAAATTCATACACTTGAATGTATCAGTTATCATTGTTATTAAATGTTAGTATCTTTAAAATTACAATAATATAATTTTATGTATTTGATGAGTACAGTTGAAAGATATAATAAATGGAAGAGTAGAATCATATATAAAACCTTGTTTCCAGGGATTAATGGGTTGGTACATGGTGAAGTCAGGACTGGAAGACCGATTTCACGGACAGAGTGACGTGCCAAGAGTATCACAATATAGACTCGCCTCTCATCTCAGCCTTGCATTTATTTTATACACTCTCTTCCTCTGGTCAGCTCTAGATATCTTAGCGCCTGCACAGAGCATTGCTATTGCCAGTAAAACAGCTCTGAAAGCTGCAAGGAAATTCAGGTGGCTGGCACATTCTACCAAGGCGATGGTATTTTTGACAGCTGTTTCAGGTATTCATTTAAAATAACAGCATTGTTTTATTAACTTTATGATTTCACAAACTGCTGTTTGACAAATGTTGAGAGTTGAGAACAATGGTCGAAAACTTCTAAAAACCATTAAGAAATTAACAAATGACTGTATTTCAGGTTTTATCAATTGAATTATGTGTTCCTAGGAGTTGATAGCTTGATAAAAATATAAATTATTTTCCTAGTTTTTCTGTGATGGGTTTTGTCACATGTCCTATTATATTTAAATTCCTGTAATATTCAAATAATTATATAGTTAGGAAACCACCATAAATTCATATTGTCGGTCCAATGCTTACCAAATAATAGGACCTGTGATAAGCAGGATGTCTTGAAAACTTTGTTAGTAATGTCAGGGTAACACTGATTTTTTAATGTTATTTTCCAAGAATAAAACGTTTCAGGTGCTTTCGTGGCTGGTCTTGATGCCGGTCTTGTCTATAATTCATTCCCAAAAATGGCCGATAAGTGGATACCAGATGATATATTAGCTCTCAGCCCGAAACTGGCAAACTTCACTGAAAATCCCACAACAGTTCAATTTGATCACAGAATACTTGGTACAACGACATTGTGTCTCATAACAGCGCTTTGGATATTGTCAAGAAGGAGGATATTGCCACCAAAAGCATATATGGCTGCAACTGTGTTAGGAGTAATGGGTTACCTACAAGTAAAAGGCAATAATGAGAAAATAGGCAATACGTGTAACATTTTTTTTTTTAGGTTACACTGGGAATAACCACACTATTGACTTTCGTGCCAACTAGTATAGCTGCTACTCACCAAACAGGATCTTTGGCATTGCTCTCATCTGCCATTTGGCTTACACACGAACTTAAAAAGTTACCTAAATAAGTATTATAACATCTTAATAAAATTTTTAAGAGTATATGTTTAATTTTTGTTGATGACTAACTGTATCCATTTCAATATGTCAATTACTCAAGGGTTATATATATATATATATATATATATATATATATATATATATATATATATATATATATATATATATATATATATAAATGTATATAGGTGTGTTCCACCTCTGCAGCTGAACTACAGAGCCGAATATACTGAACAATTCGTTTACTGCTCAGGTCAGATAGGCCTGATTATATAGGAACAAAGTAAATGTGATAAATGTTACATTCAAAAAGGAGATCAGTTGTAAATATATACATTTCGAACGCAAATAGTCTCCCCGCTCCTCAACTTTGAACATATCAAGGTGGGACAAAATTCACGTAAAAAGATATCATTTTCAGTACTTTTCGAGGAGAAAGACAATAGTGTTGCATCACTAGTTGCTTGTGAAAAGAAAAGGGGTTTTTATGATAACTCGTTCTTTCTAACTCGATCATCATTCCAACTCCCACCCGGAGTATGCTTGTGGAGTTGTTTCTTGGCTCTGTCTGCAGATGGCGCAGTGGACATTCCACTGAATCAACTGCAGAGAGATTTAACGACTAGCTGGAATTATATTTGTGCCTGATGGTTTTACTTCAACTCTCTGCGCGGCATGAGCTGGGTTAGTTGTTGGTTTTTCCGTTGGGTATCTGCCACATGTCGTAGGTTTGCATGAGAGGAAAGGAGCAACCTCCTATATATATATATATATATATAGGAGATATATATATATATATATATATATATATATATATATATATATATATATATATATATATATATATATATATATATATATATACTTTTTGATCATTCCCATATTGATCTCAATTTAAGACCCACGGTAGACAGCTGTTTCAGCCTATTGGGCATCGTCAGTACTGGGCAGGCGGTCCTCGATTGAAGACAAAATGAAAAACCAAGAAAGTACTTGATAAAAATAGCTTCATAAACGCAAACGAAACATAAGTGGAACTACCTATTGGTGTGACACCCAAGTCAACTTGACATATATATATATATATATATATATATATATATATATATATATATATATATATATATATATGTATATATATATATATATATATATATATATATATATATATATGTATATATATATATATATATATATATATATATGTATGTATATATATATATATATGTATATATATATATATATATATATATATATATATATATATATATATATATATATTTATACCATCCGGAACAGGACCTTTAGAAGACTTTTTTACATTGCGAACGTCAATGAGAAAATGTTATGTAGTCAGTGGGACACCCTGTAATCTTGAATTTCAAGAGAGCTTCTTTCTTCAAGTAAATGATGTGTTTCAAGTCCTATTAGAACCATTTAGGAAATTTTCTAGTCGATTTTTTTTTAATTGGAACAAAATGGTGAATGTATTCGTAAATTATGTCATAGAAAACATTAAGCATATCCTGAGTTGGTCCGTTGAGTAACAGTTGACCCCAATTGTCAAAACCCAAATAATATTGGATAGATTTAAAAGTCAGCGCTTTTAAAATCATAATTATACTCATCGGTCATGGGAGTTACATCATTAGCTGAAGGTAGATCGATACTAATTAATAAGGGGGATACAGCACGTGGATTAGAGGTTGTGTTGTATCAAAGTTAATTTCCGTTTTTTTTGGCCGAGGTACGCAGGTTTTCATGCATGACGTTTCGTCTACTACTGCAGCAGACATTATCAAAGGCGATGATGTAACGGTCGAAGTATTCGAGTTGTTCCCAACGCAGAAACTACAATGCTGGAATTTGTACCTTGTATGTGTACAATTAAGGACAGGTAGCCAGATTTTTTAATGTTCATTGCTCATTTTCTATTGCCTCTCTATATACTCTTGGTTAGTAATTTTGAGTTTTATTGGGTAATACAGTATCTTTGAATGAGATTATGTGAGTGCCTTCTTTGAGAGCATGTGCGGCTTCAGCTGGGGTTTGTCGAGGCGGCAATTTGTTGTGTTGTTTCCTAAAGATTTTCTCTAAGAGTTTTTCCACCTCATTTAATAATTCTTCTACGGCCTTCATCAGTTTTGAAACTTGTAAAGACTTTCTTGGCAGTTTTTGCAGCCAAAGGGAAGTTGCTGGGAACCCTAAAATCCCATTCTCTAGTCTCAGTTGCATTGATACCAGAGCATTTGTCATGTGGAAATCGATTACAAGCAAACATGGGATCATTCGAATTAAAAATAATCGGTCATTCAATTATTGCAATCACTCGAGATGTCAAATGGAATCATTCGAACGATTCAGATCATTCGAATGTTGTATGCATCGAATCAAATTAGTAGTGAGTGAAATAGTCGATAACAGTATTCTAGTCTTGCGCCTCTACGCACCAGTGCAGTGCCGGCCTATATACCGACACATGTTTGTAGGATGTGGTGAAATACAGGTTTGGCCTGAGAATGTTCAAAAATTTGTTGCCGATAAACTTTGAATAATTACAAGTACAAACTTTATTGAAATTTAATGGTGGCTTGTTAAAATATATTGAAAACATAAACAAAAAATAAAAGTCCTCAGAAATGAAAATATATTATATGTTGGTTTAAATTGGTAGTGTTACAAAAAACTTGAGAACTCTCTTGCAAATTCGGCACTGAACTTGAGAACATTTTCTATTTTGTCGAAATGTTCCCAAACAATAGATCTCTTAGCTCTGAGCCGCATTGTTCAATATCAAAACAGTAATAATAACGGAATAAAGGTATCAACTACACAATAAGTAAGAGAAGAAAAAATATTGGAATATATGAGTAATAACAGAAATTTCGTTGCAACGGCTTCGAATCCTCCAAACTGAAAAATTATTGCCACTGTTTCAATTTCAATGCTCTCTGTTTGTATTCTTAGTGCGACAAATTTAAACAATCCTAACTCATAAAATAATCCAGTTCATTTGTAACCGATTCACGATTCCTGCCTTCAAGCGAATAGCAACCTTAAAGCGAATTAATGTGGGCGTTTCACATGGCCTCATGAGCATCGAGTGATTGCGTGCTTATTGCTTGCATCGCCGGATCTCGAATCAAATCGTTGAGTGTCGAGTGACGTAGTATCCGAGTGATTTCATTCGAATGATATTTCGATTTTTGGGATAACTCAAGTACTCATCTTTCGATTCTCAGAATCATTCGATTATGCCCATCACTGATTACAAGTATACAATGATTACAACTATCACATTGAGTTCTTTGTTGGTTATTTTTTTTAATTCAAGTATGGCACAGTAGATGTCGTTAATTTTCTCAATAACGTTTTTTAGCAGCAGTTATAAAGGACAAAATAATAATATTTATTAATTCCTCATTGATCCCAGTTATATAGGATAAATCAGACAAACATTATTTTGACCACCTACATGAAATACTAACATGTAATATAAAAATATCAATTGATGTCTTACTACTGAGAAGCAATGTTTGAGTAGAGAGTTTATAGTTTAGAATTGCTTTGGCTCATGATTCTAAAAAAATGGATCCATTCAGTTTTGAGTTAGTGCAATATATAGAGTCATCTAATATTAAAACTGTACTAGGGATTATTAAAATAAACAGAATAGTAAGAAACTTGTTAGTTGCTTGTCTGCTATCAAGAGAAACTTTTGATATGATAGATATTCCTGCTCATTCAGTTCTATTCAAGTCTTCTGGTAGTTTAACATCAGTAACACTATAATTTAATTCTAATATTGCGGTCGTAGGTGATTAACTAAAAAACAAAATATAATTCAAAAAAATCGTGGAATTAAATTACTACGTTAATCTGGTAGAAGTTTTCTGTAGAACTGAATTTGAATTTCAAAGGCTTGACTTACAACCTATCTTGCTTCTCACTTTTCAGTTTATTTATCCTCCATTAGAGATTGCCTTGTTTTTTCAGTCAATTGTTTTTTTCATCTTTTTTATTGATATTTCCAAGTTTCAAGGTCAAGAATGTCTGCTAGTTAACTCTCCCATATCTTGAAAGGACAATCAAGGAACACCTCCAAAATAATTCACAATGTGAAATGTTCATTTTTCATATTCAGGTAGGCTAGATTCTTTCAAGAGTCTTTTGTATTCCTTTTAAATTTGGATTGCAAAATAATGTTTTTTCAGTTTACCCCTTTTCGTAGAATTTAATAAAGCTGTCTTACACTCGAAATATTTCCAAATTGACATCTTGCATCCACTTACCCTTGTTCACATATAACATGCAAATAAATGAAACACCTTTGCTATCGTAACAAAATTTCATTATATATTTCATAAATGTATTTACACACTGACACAATCAATATAAAACAACTCTCAAAAACTGCCACTTAGCGAGAAAGTGTGCATGTGTTCCTGCTTTGATCATAAAATCCTATTGCTTCAGTATCTTGTCAGGATTTTATTTATTGTTCAAAATGACGCTTACAGTCTTTATTTAATATCTATCAGCGAGTATTATTGTTGTTCGAAGCTACTGGTTCTCAGAAGTGTAACAAAATAATCATAATTTAGAATAACATCAGCATTATAGAAGTTATGGATGTTATGAATTGATTCAGCAACTATATTTTTAACTAGATCTGTGCGTTTCTCAAATGTTTGTTAATCTATGGAATTTCAAAGTCAAGAAGTTATTTAAAAACAGTAAATTAGAAATTCAAATTTTATTGAACAATTCAAAACGAACCTGAAACAATAATGGCACATTTATATTATAAAAAAAAATCACATTGGAATGAACATCCAGTGTCGAGCATGTTAAAACAATTACTTCAAATTTTCAAAATGTATATCAAGGTAAGGCAGTGCAAGTGCATAATTTTGTCATACATTTTGTCTTAAGAGAAAAAAAAAGGTACAATCTGGTGGCTGAGTTCAGCCTTATCAGTCAGCTGCAAGGATCTCTAAAGTTGACAACTTGGCGACACTTTGTTCAGTTTTGGAAATTCAAAGTGGAAAATGATTGTTGGAATTCAAGTAACATTATATTGTGAGATTTCCACTAGGCAAGCAACTTCACTAGATCATTGGAAGTTGTTTTTTTTTCAAGTGCGTTAGCCAGACTTGAAAAGTCAGCTGATGATTTTAAAGGTCCAGGAAAAAACAACTGTACAATTGAAAGTTGGTGATTCAGAGGTATCCCGAACAAAAATTAAAAACAACTAAACATTAATGGATGGTTTTCAAATTCTTGTTGAAGTTGAACTTTACAATCTACACCATGCACTTACCCCTTCTTACTTTATATATTGTTGATTATGCTATCAATGAATTACTTTTGAGATCAGGTCATTTTTTGTGGCAATTTGTGCCTTTATGATAAAAAGATGAGAAAATGCCACAAGTCTCAGTCCTTCCTAGGTTTTGTAGTTTCAACTGAAATATTTCATTAAGGATATTACCTTTTTCCCAGAAAATAAATGAATTTTGCCAAAATTTGTTTCTTCTATCAAATAATTCTAAGATACCATTTAACGCAAGTCAAATAATTATAAGTTTTCCATTTACAAACATTTGGAAAACCTTCTGTCAGATCATACCTTAATTAACACTTTTTGTAGTTTAACAATAGTCAATGATGGTTTTATAATTCTCATATTATTTAGGAAATATTTTATCTAGAGCCCTATGCTACTTTATGTTATATCATATATAAAACCTACAGCCTCTCCCTTGGCCAACATATATAGATAGCGGAAATTATTTTTGTAGCAGTGATTTTATTAATAGAATCGATATGTTTCTCTTTATTTTTGACATTTTTTATTTTGAACTTTCCCTTAAAAAAAATCACTGTTATATGAAAGTGAAAAGCTATGCAACCATATTGCCTTGAAATTTACAGTAAGTTTATCTATCTTATATCTTTCCATGATATGAGAATGAAATTAAAAAGTTATTGGGAAATATATAAAAATATTTCTTTGATTGACGACTTGATGTAAGAAATATCGTGGAAAATAGACAATAGTGTGTTTTTGTGGTGTATCCTCAGTGATATAAAAATATAGAAATAATAGGGAGTCTAAGAAGGTTCTAATCTGAATAAAAAAAAATACATTATGTATGCTTATGGAACCAAATCTATTTTCATCATTAAAAGCAAATTGAAACAATATATATAAAATCGAAATTCAAGTAGACAGTCAATGCGAAGTGAAATATCTTTTTCTATATCAATAAAATTAGTTTTTCTTATGTTTTCAATATTTTTTTGAAGCCAGTAATGTTTCAAGATAGACATGCTTTAGAAACAAAATAAGAATAAAAGTTACTTCAACACTGTTTAGGTTTGTTTTGGGCATGGGGAGGGCCAAGTAACTACACCAACAATATTGCACACTGAATGTAATTGAATTTTCAGAGGGCTCCAGATAATCCAAAAACTATAAGAATATATCAGTCGACTTGACAACATAATTTCTAAGATTTGAAAATATTAAAAACCATTATTATCCTATCCAGTCAAGAAAACCTAAAATTATATTTTTCCAAAAACTTACATAAATATACAAATAGAAATTACAAATATCATTGGGATTTATAGTGATAGAAAACAGCACAAAAATATTAAGCCATTACCCTTTTTCTTTTAACGAGTCAGGATTCCGTCATACCTATATAAAATATCAGAATACCATACACCAGAAGTTGTAATAAAAAAAAAAATAAAAACACTGCCAGACCAATTTCTAATACCTGATAATTTAGAATGAGAAGATTATGAACCTGAAATTAAATTACCGATTTGATATTCTTCTGGACGGACAGAGTTTTGTTAGATAAACGAAGATATGTACCCTTCACCTGTGCTTACTGAAATTACACCTAGCTCAAATTTCTGGGTAACAAACCTTCTGCTTTTATTGTATTGATTGATAACATAACGAAATAATCAGATATCAAAGATAAGACTTTGTTTTATAAGAACTTTCTCCTAACTCCTAACTTTTTGGGATTTATTTGAATGATTTCTCATCTTTTCTCTAAAACGAAGTGATTGGCATTTAAAGGAGTATGAATACTCTCTACACTCTTGAAGATACAACTACTTGTAAGGCAAAATATTGAGAAATTAAACGACAGTCAACAGTTTCAAAAAGTGGCCAATATAATGGTACCTGACTATGAAAGTCTCAATCAATTTATTGTATATACAAATGGAAATATTTAGCTTAAAAAAAGGGTACATGTTCACATATTTTTATCGTGTGAATTGAAATAAAGACTTCATATCAGTAAAAGTCAAAAACAACTTATTAGTCATCTAGATCATGATAATTCAGAATATAAATACTGAATAACCATTATTCCAGAGTTTCATACACATAAATGTCAATGGTTGTGTACTCTTTCTTTGAAAACTTGGCCAAGAATATTTCTGACTAATACTGTATTAATGATGGTAGAACCATGGTGCTTTCCATTTCATTCCTTCTCCAAAATTGGGACCTATTTCTCAAAAAAAAATCAAATGACTTCAGTTTTTAAAGAAGCAATCAAAGGGTAAAGCACTTTCACAATCACATGAACTTTTATTGCAGATTAAATTATATATTACAATAAGCTGGGACAACTCATATATTAAATCTGCAATGAACGAATCTTATATACAAATTAAACAAAGAAATCATACCCAGAATCAGTCAAAAGAGTGTGTGAAACAAATAAATAAATGCAATTGTACCAAAACATCAATATATGCACATTTTAAAACAATGTGCAAAATGTACACTAGTGTCTAGAATTTTGGAGTGTTATTAAAAAACAACTGATCTAAATGAAAAGCTTTGAAAAACGGGAACTTTGATAGTGCTGGTGCTTCAAACATGATTTAATCAATATTTCGATTCTTTACAACGTAAAACTATACATACTGATAAATAAAATAAATGAATTGTCAAGGAAAAATTAAAAAAAAATAAAACTGAAGATTTATGATTTGATCCAGTCGTATAACTATGAGAAATTCAAATAAATTAGAAAACTTAACACTTATGATCAGTCATTTACTGTTAACTTCTCATTACAAAAGCATATAAAAAAATTCAACTCGTTGAAATATTTCCTTGCATCTGGTTATTTTGTTCTTAATATAAAACTATTGATATGAAAACTTTATTCAAATCCTAACTACCTTTGCCTTTGAAAAAAGTCTGCTAACAGCTATACAAAAATTGTTCGTTCTATGGATTTGATCACTCTGTTGAGTCGCCGTGGAGACGAAATACCTATAAATATAACACAGAAAATCAATACCATTCCAAGAGCATTCAGCTATTAACACACACTAGCATAAATAATATATTGAAATTTCGTAGGAATAGTATTAGATATGATGTAATTTTAATTATAACAAAGAAACCAATCTGCAAACATATAAAAATGGCTCGAAATTTCTGATTGATAACTTCAGACCTATTTTAGTATTGCCATCCACATCAAAGGTTTTAGAGAAAGCAATATATAACAGAATAATGTCCCCAAATATTACGCCCTGACAATATGGGTTTAGAAAGAGAATGTCAACTGAACTAGCAATAAATAAAACAATATACATTACTCAAAACATGGATAACAAGAAGTTAGTTTCAACGTTATATTTTGACCTCAATAAGCTTTTGATATGGAGAACCATGAAATATTACTGAGCAAACCTGATTATGTGATAAGGGATGTTACTTTTAATCTTAAAATCATATTTAACAAACGCTTTGTGTTTTTGAAAATGGTAAACAGATCTCGGAAACCACTACTGTATTGCAAGTTCAATTCTTAGTCCCATATTATTTCTGACCAATGCAAATGATTTCTCTAAATTTAATCCAAAAGTCATTTGTTTAAAATTATATCTGCTATTGGAGCTGCAATAGATAGACTTAGCATGTTTAGGCAATTAATTGATGTATCAGATAAAATAATTAAATTGTGTAATGAACACAGCCTACGGCTGAATAGTTCAGAAACATCTGTTTAAAATCTGGTTTTCCGTTAACCAGCTGTCGCACCCATATGAACGACAACCCTCAGAAGTCGAAACTTGTGCGAGCTAAGGATTAACGAGATCTTACCTTTTAACGTGTGATTTCTAATACTCCTAAACATGCTTAACATCATTCCAAACCTCTGCTTCTACTTGAGAATGGGCACTTTCTACCAGAATTAGACAAAATAAAATTCTGGAGAATGTTACTGGACATTATTTTAAGTTGTGAAACAAATATCCAGGAATTGACTTGCAAATTGAACTCCATCTGTGGCTCAAGATATCTTATGAAATCATATGCCAATAGAAAGTCTAACTATGGAATGATTTTTTGGGACGATTCAGTTCACTCTTGTGAAATATTTGTAAGACAAATAAGAATTATTCATTGTATGTTAAGACTCTCTAATATAACATCCTGTAAGAGTTATTTCCACAGACACATATTATTACCTGTGCCATCTCTCATTCAGCCATTAGTATGGTTCACTAAATAACATAATAGTAATTTTTCAACTGAACTAAAAATGTCTATAATTTTTGTTATACAAATCTGACTTATCACATTTCATGTATGTAATTAACAAAACCAATTACGTTGTCTGTTCAAAAAATGAGGTGAATGTTCATTTTTTTCAAAAATTATTTATTTATTCATCAATTTCTATTTTGTCCTCTTCAAAGTAGTCCCACTCAGATATACACTTATGCCAGCGTTTTTTTCAATCCTGGAAGATATGAACTTTTTAGTATGTCCTTGAGCTCTCCTAATGATTCGGTTTTTTATCTCCTCAACCATCGCAAAACGCTGTTATTTCATGGGTCTCTTCAATCTTGGGAACATGAAAAAGTCGCAGGGTGCCAAATCTGACGAATACGGTGTCTGGACAAAAAATTACGAACAAGCAATGACGAGTGAGCAGGTGCATTATCGTGATGCAAAAGCCATGAATTGTTTTTCCACAATACTGGACGTTTTTCTCGTATTACTTCCCACAAGCGAAACATAAGTTCAAGATAATACTCCTTATCGACGATACGACCTTGTGGCAAGAACTCCTGATGCACAACACCACGGTAATCAAAAAAAACAGTGGGCAAAATCTTGACATTTGAAGAACTTGGCGTGTTTTTTTGGTCTTGGCTCTCCTGGGCTCTTCCATTGGGATGATTGGACTTTGGTTTCGATGGGTTAACAATGAGTGGAAGAGGGCGTCTTTTCGATAACTCACCCCAACGTCAAGACCGGATTCTGCCTTTTGCCGGATGACTATACAAGTTTGTATTTCATTTCATTGTTCTATTTTGTAGTCTGGGGCAATAAAATCTATTATTATTATTATATATCCATGATTCGTTACCAGTTATGACAGTTTTAAACAAATCTGTATAGCCGTTGACGTCATTCAACAATTCCTAAGCGTTGCTCATGTGACAGTTTTTTGGTGAAAATTCAGAAATTTTGGAACGAACTTCGCTGCCACACGTTTCATGCTCAAATTTCGAAAAAATTGCATGACTGCTGTCAACTTGAGTGAATGAAAAACAATAATTATGGTAAGTATGATTTTATTGCTCCAATTGTTTTTATTTTGTTACACACCTACCCTTGTTACAGTCTTATAGATTATAGACCATAACATCTTTCTAACAAAACATTTCTGATTCATTTGTTACATTGAGTTATCAGATTTGTTTTGGAAATATTGAATTTTTTGTGTGTTCTTATGATATATTCATCAAACTCCTAAATACAATCCTGTATTTTCAGAAATTGCCAAGAGAAATCACATGTAAAATAATATATAGTGTGCTCTATTTATATAAATCGAAAAAGGTATATGAATTTTGAATCCAAAAAATATTTTTTTAAAAATTATTTCTGGAGAGTGAACAGAATTACTGTAATAAATTTTTTGGCTTTATATTTCTCCAACATTATTATGTTATGTACTATTTGAAAAAAAAGTGATTTCAATGTAATCTGAACTTTATATCCTTGAGAGTAGTTGTTTTAGTTGGGCTTTCTTCCATTGTCTATCTGAAATGAATATCTTTGCAAAGAGTTCTTACTGAAGTAATTACTTTCTTCCTTTCTTCAGAAGTTTCCAATATTTTTTTATAATACTGGAGAAATAGAAAACCAATAAGTTTTTTCCCAAAAACTAATCGCTCCTAAAAAATATTTTCTTTTCGATTAAAAAAAATTAACATATCCTTACAACAAAATCATTTTCAACTGAGTTTTTTCTGAAAATAGGGAAGACTGAAAAGATGAACTTGTTTGTATGATTTTTGGTATAACTTTTGCCACTCAGTATGTACCCATATAATCCTCTACTTTTTAAAGCATTTCTTTGGTAAAATTGGGACACGTGAAGTAATATATGACATTCAATTTGACAAATGTAACTTTGATATGCTACACTTCTGCTTGGTACCCCTTACATTTTTGAATAATTTAAAAAATCCCTATGATTTGTGATACTCAAACTTTTGAAACATTTTTAATGACTTCACCTCAAACTTCTAATGGAAGTACAATATGACATTGAGTGGAAATGATTCACCTTAAATTGTTTATTAACAATCCAGATACCCAACAAAAACCATAACCATATGCACGTAGTTTCCCATAGAAGAGTCGATAAGTCTAATGAATGAAAAAGTAATGAAAAAAAAAATCTGAACTGTTTGATTGATCATATTTAATATAGATATAAAAGGGCAAGCAAACAACAAATAAACTCACCTGATATATATCTGCTTCATTATGATGATCTATTGAGTAGTGGTGAACTTTCTAAGTTCACTATGACCTGTACAACATAACCAGAAGGTACTTTTGCTTCCTCAACATGGAGCTTATCACCTAGTAGTTTGCCGCCAAAAAACCATCTTTGCTTCGATGAGTCTATGCCCTCTTGACTCTAAATGAAAAAATAAAATAAACTGATATTTTCGATAAGCACTTTTGAATGATTGGTGGTTCCTAAAAATGAAATCGCCTTCAAAAAATTTTATGACACACAACTAAAAAATTGAAATGTCTGCAATTTCTAGACCATGAATAATAATAATATGATTAATTAGTTACATATAGTTGAAGCAAGGTCTTGCTGGAAAATAGAAATGAACAGTATGGTGACTTCCAAATGTAGGTATACAAGTGACACTCTTATCAATTAATCTTCATTTATTATACAATATATAAATTAACTTTTTGGGAAAGAAAGTTTTTGGCTTTCTACTACTCCATCTGATACAAAAAAATGGATGAGAGAATCTTCCAAAGAAAGGAAGGATTAATCAATTTGAAAATAAGTAACTCTTTTAAATAACCCTTTAAGTAACCCTTTCAAATAAATTAACTCTTCTGGTATTGAAGTCAGTCTCTTTAACATGCAATTTGGTATCATAGCAGTGACATATAAAGGAATCTTGTTGCAGTGGCAGTCCAAAACAATTTTTTTATGTAAACTACAATGAATCAAATGGTATTTTTCATATTATCTACTTAATGACTCATTTTGTTATAATGACCCAGAAAATGGTATAATTAATTTTTTTTTTGTAATGTAGTTTTGTTGTATCAATATTACCTTCAACATTTCGAGGAAGGAGTGGTGTTTCCCTCAGGTACCCTCTATATAAGTCACTGTATCATGTCTATCTATACAAATTTCCCTACATCAAGTAATGTCACTACATTTGTAGCAGGTCAATAAAATAAAAGGGTGAATAATGTATTCTATAAAAGTTATAAATAATGACAAGTGAAAATTGAACAGTTTGAAAATAAGATGGAAACAAGAGAGATGAATGAAATAAAAAAAATTGTACAAAATATGCATAATTGAGTGTATAACATTTTATGGGCAAAAAAATATATAAAATATATGATCCATACTGACATATTAGAGAAAGCTCAATCATGGTCCACACCAAATGACTTGATTCTCAATGAACAGAAAACAGAAACTCAACTTTTGAAACAATTTGCTTAAATCGAGATAACAAAAATTCTACCAAATTTTTGGGAGTACAAATAGATTCCAACCTGAAATGGATAGACCATATATATAGCATGTGTAGTAAACTTAGTAAGACAATTTTTTCTATCAGAAGAATTAAAAAAATATTAAATCAAAGTGCGGCACTTGCAACATATTCACTTTTTCATTCAGTCCTTAGGTGTGGTATAATCAATTGGAATAATGCATCAAAGGTACATCTTAATAGAATATTGTCATTCAAAAATCTGCAATGAGAAGCATAATCTCTGCCAATTATGATGAAAAGTGTCGACCAATATTTGTAAAACTTAAAATAATGACCCTATATTCAGTTATTGTCTATGAAAATCTGCTTATTGTTCAACAAAACTTGATAAATAAAGTTGCTCACAAGGATATACACCAACATGATACAAGAAATAAATTAAACATTGTTCCTTCAGCTAATAGGTTGAAAAGAACAGATCATATAGTAATTAAGCTATACAATGCCTTATCTGACGAATTTCGTAACTTGCCATTTAGAAGATTCAAAAACTTATTGAAGAAAATATTAACCAAACATCCTTTATATGAAATTGATCAATTTTTAGAAGTTATTCAAGAAGAAAGAGACACTTTTGTGGTCACCTCCCAAACTTTTACTCAACTTTGAATATATATAATATGTTAACTATGTGATTTACAATTTGTAAAAGCTCATGGCTTTACATTTTAGTCAATTTTTATAAGATTGGAATTCTATCTTGTCAACTTGTATTTTTTTGTAAATCTAATTTATCTACAAGCATTTTCTAGATACTATATTGACGAATCTTATCCTCTTAAACCTATTTTAGAAATTGTATTGCCGTGTCTAAAAACTGTGTGTTTCTTGAGACTAATAAATTATTATTATCATATATACAGTACTTCATTAATTTTTTTTTCTGCAATCTATTTTTTAATGAAGCATAAATGATATATTAATTCAGGCCTTTCTACAAATAATTTGTTCTTATTCGAGATTCTTATTTGTTCGTGATCATTCCAAAAAATTGATGAATGAATAAAATATTTAGATTCCGGCTTTGCTAAACAGAGAGAATGCTACAATCACTGAGTTGCAAAATTCACTCAACAAAAAATATTGTCAACAAAAGTTATGTTTTCTTGAGTTTTAGCAAGAAGAGCGGTTGTGCTAACTTTATATCAGGTTAGCAGAACCACCTATAAGTTATTAAAGCAATTATTTATTATTCATGAACAGTTGTCTTAAGAGTTTCAATAATTGGTGAATATGTAGATTGCAATTTGTCAAAACATTTCGTATTGCAAAAAAAAATAGAGAAATATCAAAATACATTGCTAACTAGAAAAAATTTCTAATTTTTTCTTCTTATGATAATTTCTTCAATTTAGATATACTATTGAACAATTTTGATTTATTCTTTCTTTCACGATTTTTGAAAAAAATTAATAAAGAAATCAAATATTCTTATTGCGATGTTCCCACATGGTGCAAAAATTAGGGATTTTTGATATCAAACGAGTTATGACAATTTTTGGTAACAGAAATTTTAACATTTGAGTTCTATTAAACATTTCACTGGGGAGGCTGGTGCTAACTTGATATCAAGTAAGCAGAGACACCTTATAAAAAAGTGATACATATCTTTATTATTAATTTTACTACCTTGCTAACTTTATAGAGGTGAAGATGCTTAGCGTCTGTTTCGTTTCTCTACAAAATGGTTCACTGCTGTAATCTACTATGCAGCAGAATCTCAAAGTACCGCAATTCGTCAGCAGGAATACTCAATATTCTATAATTTCTGATGAAGAGCATATGTCCTCGTGAAATTATTCATCAGTATAATGTATAATAATAATTAACAGGTTTCGCAACTAGGGATTCATTTCACGAAAGCTTGAAACAAATTAAGCATAAAATGTGAAACATTATACTTTACTTGTTTGCATTTCACTGTTTTTGTAGTAGCACTGGGTTTCTTCTATATAATGTATTTTTAATACTGCTCTGAAAGAGGATTGTAGAATATGTTAGACAATAAACACTTTTATCATTAATATTCCAGTTACTATTATTACTTGTGAGTTTCATAACTGTTCATCCTCTAGTTTATTGAAAGTTCAAAATTCAAAAAAATATCATAAAAAAAATATTGTCAACTACATTCAAAACAATTGAGACCACCAAAAAAATCCAGGTTAGATGGTTGAATATTTCACTGAACAGTTAATATAATCTGTATCAATTCCATTCAAATCTTGTTTCACGATAACTAACAAATAACAAGATTATGGGATGATCAAAAACAAGTGTTTTGAACTGGACATAATATCTCAAGAAACTTTACCTTATTATCATTAAAACAATTGGTATGTGTTAGTACAGGACATTATATATCCTAAAATAAATTGATTACAACAATGAGTTGTTCAGAATACAAAACAAACCATTGAATTTGTGAGTGACCATAAAAATCAGTGAACCACTGTAATCAAAATACATTTTAGGCAAACTAACTTTTTAAGGAATGATATATTTGCAGACTGACAATTACATTGTCACACCTGGCATTTATTATGTATAAGGAATATTATAGCTCATGAAAGTATAAAATTTATATTCTTTTACAAATCCCACAAATTTTTATTCACACGATTGAAAAATAAAAAATTTTAGAGGAAAAATATAATGCAATATGAAATCTATACATAAAACCATTACCGTTCTGAATTTTAAATTATCTGCAAAAACCTTCGAAATATTTGTTCCAAGTTGTGCAAACCATAGGACAAAAGACATCAATCTGATGGATGATTTGTGCCATAAGTATTGCAGAGAATAAAAATTTTGATGTTTGTTTGAAGGTGATTGACAATGTTTCATGATAAATTTCACTAGTTCGGACTTCCATTGTCTAATATGTACAATGATTTGAAATCCCCGAAACAACTGAAAAAGAAGAATTAAAAATAAATAGCAGAAAATAACAATTATATTAGGCAAAAATAACCTGAAATGAAATAATAGTGAAATAAAATACAATTAAAACTAAAATTATTGAACAAAAAATAAAGAAATAAAAAAGATACTAACAATCGAAACGTCGTGAACTAACGTGGCTTGGAATCTCTTAACTTTTTATTTATATTTATGTGTATTTCTTTATTTTTTTTTCAATCATTTTAATTTCACTTGTATTTTATTTCACTATTATTTCATTTCAGGTTATTTTTGCTTAATATAATTGTTATTTTCAGCTATTCATTTTTTAATTCTTTTTTTTCAGTTGTTTCGGGGATTTCAAATCATTGTACATATTGATATTATTCAAAGTTTCATAACTTTTATCATAGTGCAGAGCAAGACTTTGTGCAACAATCAGAGGAGAGCCGCCCTAATTCATCCCACAAATGATCAATTGGGTTCAATAGGCTATATTTTTGTATCCAATTGAGATAGAGACCTAATTGCACAAGTGCTGGTAAAATGCACAAGTTTTTTTTAAATGACATAAAAAACTCCCATCTTTTATTTAAGAAAATAAACCACACCAATGACATAAGATATACAAAATTAATACGGTTGCACTTCTGCCTCAAAAATAATATAATTAAAAATTTTTGTTGCAGCAGTTTTTTTTATTCTCATTGTATATTTGGCAACTGAAATGTTTCCAACATTTTCCTAATAAACCATGTAATCCTCGATGGTGAATAATATTTACATTTGATAGACTATTTAAAAAATTCCAAAACATACTAATTCTTGCTGCAACAACAATAAAACATGTGAGAACTGTTGGGAATTGTGATGACATCCAGGAACATTTCAGAAACTATCAAACCCACAAAATATTAAAATTCATAAATAAATGAAGACCCAAAAAGGGATTAAATTCTTGATGAGTTTTTTTTCAAATTCACCTCCATTGTTGGTTGAAACTGATTTTTGATGAATGTTTCACTTTTTGACTTCTATTGTTTTAAATTAAAATAATATAAATAATACTTAGTTATATTTTCCATTATTACTTGTTATTATTACTGTTGTAGGAAAAAAGACATTACAAATTTAATGATCCTTTCTATGCATTTTTAATTAACAGTTTCAAAGCAATTCTATAAAATATACAATAGAGACATTTCAAATAAATTATACTGGGTGACAAAGAAATCATTGTACAAGGCGCCATTCAGTTGAATATGAGGTACCTAAGAAATTTGAAATAGGTATAGTTCATAGAAGCCAATACTTTTAATGAAAATTCATACAGGGTTAAACGGAAATGAACCCGAGACAAGAATTTTTAATAGAACCCTGAATATATTTGTTTGACATTTGATCAGACATAGACTTCTCTTTTCGTTCAAAATGGCGACTATATTCAATATGGCGGCACAATGAAGTCATCTATAAAAATATTGTCAAACACCTCCATGTAGGGAGAAACAAACAACAGAGTTTGCTCAGATTTCTAATAAAATTCAAAAATTAAAATTTAGTTTAATTAAAAATAAACCCAAGTCAAGAATTTTTAATATATTTTTTCAAACATGGAATATTAAGTTACCATTTCCTTTCAAAGTGACAAAAGAAAAATTTTGGAATCGAACATTTTCACCAATTCACATATTTTTCATCAATTTTTTGTAAATGCAATTTTTTACTTCATCCCGAAAATCTCAATAAGAAGTCTTATTTCTCAACTACAAGAGGTACACTATCAAGTACAAGAGGTACACTTTGATGTTACAGTTTAAAAAATAACACTTTCTATTAAGATCTTTAAGACAAGTGATGTATAAAATGGCATTCAAAAAACATTAATGAAAAGTAAGTGAAATTGGTGAAAAATTTCTATTCTGAAACATCAAGTTGTTTAGCAATATTGCCATAGATGACGTCGAAGTGCTGCCACATTGAATTATAATCTATCATATGATCTGAAAAAATATGCAACGTTCTATTTAAAATTTTTGATTTGAGTTCATTTTTCATTTCTTGTTGAACTGAAATTGATTTTCAGTTGTTTTTTCATCAAAAATATCTGCTCCAATGAGTAGATGTTTCTTTGTTCCAAATTTCTCAGCCCAGAAACAACTGAATAGCTCCATAACGATTTCATTGTTTCCTGGCATATATGTAATTTAGACCATTCGAGTTGTTTTATTATTTTTTTTATTTCTTACTAGAAACTCTGTAAAAATTAAAGAAATTATTTTAGAATATTATACCTGTTTCGATTTGTTTCAAAATTAATGAAATGAACTTTCAGATAACCCTTAAGTAATTAATAAATTAATTCTATATGATCCTGATAACAACAATTATCTTCATGGATTATTAATATATACATACATATTCATGGTGAAATATATGAAATTTGAAATTATACAAAAAAACTATGATAGATTTTATTTTGATTATGTGTGGTTGAAAATAAATCTTTAATAAATGGCATGAAACATGTCCTCTAAACTCCATAATTTCAACAATTTCCAAGTGCAACTCAATAAATGATTTAAAAGTTCTTCTTACCTGTAATTTCTTCTTGCACATACTAATAGTATCAGTTGAATAAACTGAAAGTTTCACATCTGAACATGAATGTGACAGTCTCAATTTCAAAACAGTCTCGGTTCCTCCATCTACTGGCTCCGAACACTCAGCTGGTGAGTCCCTACCATTATCTTCCCTCACAATATTGATAGGATAAGAAAGGCAGTAGATAGGAACCTGATATCGCGCACCTAACTCATCATAGCACTCTGTAAGGTAGCCGTTTGGTACCGAAATATTTGCACCATCTAATATTGCCTGTGCTAATTCATAATCCATCGATTCAGCTGCCACAGCAGCGGCTCTGAGGGCATCCCATATTTCTCTCTGGCCCTCAAAAGCTGGAGCTGTATCCCAAAATTCGTCTCGTTTACTTCGAAGTTGTCCTTCTGTCAAGGGTACGTCAGACTTCCACCTGATGGTCTCATGGCATAAAGGGTGATTTTTCCTTTGACTTCCTAAAATAGGCAACTTTTAAACTTTGTTGAGGCATTAAAGGTTATTAAATTGAGTACCTGAGTTGGGTCTACTGACTGATCCTGAGAAATCGTCTATAGCACCACTTCTACTTCTCGTTATTCCAATACAACCTCCCATGGCGATACAAACTCATTAAAAGTCATTTCACAAAATATTAAAAATTGAATATTTTTCACAACTATCACATCCATTTTCCACCCATAGTTCAATTCACAAATGATAAAAAATTACAATGACCCGATATTTGACGTAAATGAATGTGACAGATGACATACAATTTAAGCCATATTTTCTTGCTAGGATATTTTCGAAATTTTTTAATCGTGCTTTCGAATATAACGTCATCGGACATGATTGCTCTTGAAAATATGTCCACAGAATAGTTTACTATTTTGTTGTATGTCGTAACAAATGACCACACAACCTATTTAATGATTCATTTACAAGTAATATTCAAAGAAAAAATGTGAAATGGATCAATTATTATTGCCCTTGTCGTTGTGAAAGTAGACGTATACACCAATTATCATATAGATATAATAATAGTATTACTTAATATGTTTGCTCGACAAAACTAAATTTAATTGTGATTTAATTGATAGATACTTGATGAAAATTCATGATTTATTCAAGTAACACTTCATTGTGAGATTTCCACCAGACGATTTACAAAACCCCAACACATGTGTCTATAAAATAACTTTATTAAGCATTTTCATACTAAGTTAGTTAATTAGTAGTATCTTAGTCAATTAATTAGTAGTAGTGAATATGAAAACGCCTGATAAAGCAATTGTATAACGAAACAAGAGTTGCGTTTTTGTAATCTGTCTAGTGAAAATCTCACAATGAAGTGTTAATTGAATAATGACAACACTTCCTTCAAAGCCGTGCCCAGTGGGGGGGGGGGGGCGGCTTTGTAGCAAAAGCTACATTATATTTTGAGACTTCATTATTCTTTATGATTTACCAGTTCTGTAGAGGAAACCGTGGGAGATCGACCTTCACCCATCAGATAACTTGAACATATTTTTATCAAATATCATTTATTAACAAACATGTCTGTGATAACTTGCCTATCGAAAAATATTCATAGCTATTTTCAATTGAATTAATTTTGATAATTTTTTTACTTCCTTCACTCTTTTCATAATCGAATCAATTTCATCTCAATTGATAGTTTTCAACAAATAGAATATGCCTAGGTAGACTTGCCTACTTATTTCTGTGCATGGCTACCTGGCGAGGACATCATTTGTGCGTATGAGTACCTATATAAGCAAGCACAATTACATATTTTTATTTTTGTTTTTTGTATAATTTCGACTTTAAAGTGAAAACTCTCGACTATAAATTCGTTATCATATAAAATTCAAGATTAATAATCATGTTATTTTTGCGAGCTTAAGTGTCAGCGAAAAGTGTCTAAACAGTGTTAATTTTCGATTACTAACAATATTCTGTGCGCTCAAAATTGAGAAAAGTGAGCAATATTTTTACGTACCTTTAGCAATTGGTAGCTGTTAGAAAAATCTAGCAAATATGCATACGTTCACAGGACATACTAAAACTACTATATCCCATATAATTTGATAAAATTTGAGATAGGCTGCTTTCTACAATTTTGCAAAAAGTTTTCGGTGCCCCCACGTATTTTGACGTGTAGATTACCAATCTGAAAATAAATATCGGCGCTCTTTCTTATTTTAGAGTTACCCCGGTAACTACAATAAAAGTTAATAAAAACGCAAGTATTTATTCACCATGTCACATCTCATTTCACCTTTGACACTTTTTAGCTCAATAATCAACATTTTTCCTAAAAAAAATTGATTCAACTATGGATTCGTTTTCTGGTGATATTCCTCCATTTTAAGGTTATGTACTAGAGATATTTCGGAAAAAGCGGTTGCGTGATGACCGTAGTTTTGTCGTATTTTGGCAAATAAAAGGATTCATATTCTGATAATTGGCAAATATAGGCTTTTTAATATACTTTATCGAATGAAAGAATAGCGTTTTTCCAACCCTTTCGGTTGGTACCAACTTCCTGAATACCTGGCATAATTCTAATGTGAGTTTATGTAATTCGCCCTATACCAAAAATGAACCGTTGTCGGGATATTCATTTGTTCATTCAAAACAACTAGGTATTCGGCCATGAAATTCAAAAGTTTGATAGATTATTATTGATTCATAGAAATACTTCATTCCATCGTCTTTTAGGAGTAACATTTCAAAAACGTTATAGGTGTTCGGAATCGATGACTAATTCTGAAGATATAAAAATGTGCCAAAACTCGTTTTTTTAAAGAACAGTAATCTGTATTTTTGGATAGTTTTGAAATCCCGAGATGAATTTGACTCATTTTCATGAAACATTTCTTATATTAACAATCAACCGTTCACGAGATATTTGAGTTTTTCTTGAGAAAATGAAACATCCGCATGTCCACCATAAAACTACGGGCTACAAAACCTTCATTTCGAACAGTTTGAGAATGTTTATTGGAGTTATTAATTTGACGTAATTTGTGTATTCTGAATGTTTCACGAAAGAGCGAAAATTGGAAAATATTGCATTGTCTCTTCACAAAAAACTTACATGCATTTATTAACTCTTTTCATCAAATTTTTATTTATAGTACGACTGATTTCAACGGCATCTATGGCGTTGAAAGCTTGTAAAACGTTTCTAAATATATTCTCCTCACTTGTTGAAGGATCTGCATATACAATATTTTTAATATGTCCCTATAGTTAATAGTCCATAAGAGACAGATTGGGGGAACGTGCTGGCCAAGTACGGCCCACTATTGGCAATCCACCTATCGTAAAATAATTGATCGATACGCCTACGGTCCTGCAATTATGAGGCGGTGCTCCATCGTGTTGGTACGAAATATTTTCCGCATCTTCAACTGCTATATTATTCACTGCAACTCTCACAAAATTTTGTATTGTTACAGTATCCTTCACCATTCAATTTTTCATCATAGATGTACAAACACAGAATCCTATTGTGCTTTATTGCACAAAAAAGCTTAAAACTCCAAGTTTTTTGGAAATATCGGTCACGAGTAAGGTGTGGATTTTCATTAGCCCAAAAATGAGTATTATTTATGTTTGAATAATTCATTTTTGGTAAATGTAGCTTCATCACTCAATATAATTTTTAAAGAAAACATGGACGGTACAAATCCGTGTCTTCCAGACGATGTACCTACCAGTTGATGTTTGAACGGTTCCCATTTATGCTTTTTCAAATTGTGGTGAGCGGTTCTGGGTTCAACTGGTAGGTTTTTGTCACAATCTTTCAAATACACATTTGGATGAGCAGCAAAATATCCAAGAACATCTATTTCCAGATCTTCAATCTCCATCTGAGGCTTTCGCTTGATTATTTTTGGAAGCAATGATCTATGGTGCAAACAATTTTTCAACAGTCTTTTTACCGTATTGTGATTCGGGTTGAGTTTTTCCGGATAACTTTCGGTGAATAACCTGCATGCCCGGTCGATAATTCGATTACAATCACCATTTTGATCATAATCATATATTGTGTAAAAGTTATCATGCAGTGCCACACCTATAACGAACATCAAGAGTGCACGTAGGTACTTTGTAATGTCAAACTAATTGAGATTTAAGAAACTTTTTTACTTAAAACCGTGTATATATATATATATTATTTTAACAATTTGCTGGAGGATAATTTGCAAAATTAATCAATCATTTTGGTAAGTATAAATTTGTTTGTCTGGAATTGGAATTAGAAGGATATAGGTAGTAGGATATAGGTATAATTTTGAATGAGGTAGAAAGCGAAAATTGTGCTAAAAATAAAGTATCAAATTGTTTATAGATCAATTTCTGTGGAAGAAGTTATTTTTTCATAAACTGAAACAGCAGTTTCAGTTTATGCAGTTTCAGCACATTAGATGTTATCAAATGTGTCATCTTGTTCGTGCGGAGCAAACATTTCAAAGAAGAAAGGACCATTAACTGCCGTTACATATTAATTTACGTGTATTAAAGTGATAACGATTGTTGAATAAATTGTAGTTAAGTTTCTGAACTTGTGAATTTCGCCAAGTTTTTTTGGGAAAATACTTTCAGTATCGCATAATACTCTCAATTTTCCTTATTCAGTGTAACCGAAGTACAATAATATCAATTATTCTTATCTGGAATTGTTGCGATTTGTCAACTAGTTCATATTTGTTAATGCACTGTTTGGAACATTTGGAACATTATTACTGGAGTTTTTTCCCAACACCAAACCGTTATTTTAACATCTCGACACGTTATTTAGATCACCAAGTGATCATCTTCAAGAGAAAGATCAAACAAACAGTTTAGTCTAGTTCAACTCCACGACACGTGTTTCGATCACCAAGTGATCATTTTCAAGAGGAAGATCAAACAAACAGTTTAGTTTGATCTTCTTCTTGAAGATGATCACTTGGTAATCGAAGCACGCGTCGAGGTGTTAAAATAACGGTTTGGTGTTGGGAAAAAACTCCAGTAATATTCAACAACTAATTTATATGTATTATGATACAGTCGAGGCTACAAGTTTTATATATTCCTATAACTGGATGAAATGCAAAGTCTAATACGGAGGTATGTTGGTTGGTGTTTTATCTATTTTCAATAATTTCAATGAACTTTCTGCCAATTTTCAGAATTGCAGCTAACTTATCGATTTACAGAACTAGTTATCAGGCAATCCAAAATATAAACGATAGCAGACATGAAAAAAAATATCATAGACATTATAGCCATCACTTTAACACTAAGAATATTACTTATACTGCTGTGGGTACTTGCTTAGGTTACTGTCTCTACAAAGGTAGTACAGTGTAACTGAAATGTCACCATATGATAGGTATTATTAAATCATTTTTCCAGAAAAAAAAGGAAAAGATGCTGAAGGATCCAAAGGAGAAGATACTGAAGAACCCAACAAAAATGAAATTGTAGCAGGAAAGTTCACAGAAAAGTTGCCTTTTTATTCTGTTGAAGAAATCAGTAGACATACCACAATGTAAGCTACCATTACTTTAAATTCAATGTTTTCTTCTGAATTTTTAGGAAAAATGGGGTATGGGTGATATATAAAGAAGGTGTTTACGACATAACAGATTTTATAATAGAGCATCCAGGGGGAGACCAGATCTTCATGGCAGCCGGTAGTTCAATTGAACCATTTTTTTATCTCCATAGATTTCATGAGAGTCCCCATGTATACGAAATTTTAGAAAAATATAGAATAGGTAATATTCTTTCAACTAATAATAAGACAAAATAATGAAAAAATTAATGGAAGTAAATTCTTATATTCAGGTAATTTACAAGGAGGAAATATGCACATAACAGATGATTTGGTTGATCCGTATGACAGTGACCCAAGAAGACATCCTGATTTAAAACCCTTAAGTTTGAGGCCATTTAATGGAAACTGTGAACCATCTGAGTTAGTCGAGCAGTTCATCACACCTAAGTAAAAAAATACCATTTTCATATTATAGAACATATCTCACCCCCTTCTCATTAAAGTAATACTTTGATATTTAAATTCTTTTGTTTTTGTAATGTTTCGAATCTCAATTCTTTTTATATATTCCATAGTGAACTGTTTTATGTGAGAAATCATCTACCAGTTCCTCTAGTAACAGATCCATGTAATTATGAAATAGAAGTTGTATTGGAAGGTAAAGATGAAACTTTCACCTTCACATTGGACGAGTTGAAAAAACTTCCAAAACATACTATAGTTGCAGGGATGATGTGTTCTGGCAATCGAAGAACAGAAATGTCAAAGGTTTGTTATTATACATTTTGATCCTTCAAATGACAAGAATGTTCTCCGAAATGTAGAAATTAAAACTGCAAAACATAGTAGAGCCCAATGTTTGTGAGATTAAACATGAAATTGTGAGACTTGGATTCATAACTCGCGCATGAATTCACTAGTATAATTTCATTTATTATTTCTAGGTTAAGCGTGTGCTAGGGTTGATGTGGGGTATAGGAGGTATGAGTAACGCAACATGGACAGGTGTCCCTTTACGGCAAGTTCTAAATCTGGCCAAACTAGACGAAAACGACACTAAATACAAACACATTCAGGTTTCTTGAAAGTTTTTGAAAGGTTCAAGAATGACTATTCAATGTTTCAGTTCGAGGGAATAGATGCTGATGTTAACGGAAAACCATATTCGGCTTCAATTCCTATCTGGAAAGGAACTGATAAAAGGGGAGACGTTTTGTTAGCATATGAGATGAATGGTGAACCACTTCCGAGGGATCACGGATATCCTTTAAGGGTTTTGGTACCAGGAGTTGCGGGTGCAAGAAGTGTTAAGTGGTTAAGTAAATATCCAAAATAATCGGTTTATTCCATTTTATCATATTATTTGTTACTTTCAGCTAAAATAATTGTATCAGCAAACGAAAGTGATTCACATTATCAATTGAAAGATTATAAAGGATATTCACCTTCTACTTACTACAATAACGTAGATTACACAAAATCTCCAGCCATCCAAGAACTCCCTGTCACATCAGCCATTTGTAAACCAAGTGAAAATGATACCGTACAGGTTAATAATGGAACAATCCCTGTGAAAGGTAGATCGGCTAAAAAAATATACATCTAATCATAATTATTTAAAAAAAAATGTTTAAAAGCAGTATTTTGAATTTTTAAAGAAACCAAGCCCAAAATAGTAGTAGTATACCCTCCAAATGTGAAAATAATATTAGAAATCGATTTCATATTAATAAGTTCAGCTAGATCTGTCTATTGAACATCAGAACTGAATCTACCGGTGAAACAAAAACAAAGTTCTGCTAGTTGTCTATCACAAATTGTAGCTCGTCGAAGCTCACTAGTACATATGTATCTTGGACCGAACCTCATACCTTTAGTCTTTAATGAAAGAGTGTTTTTTCTGTGGGTGGCCGTAGTAGGGTCGTTATGTATTTGGCGAGCTCATAAGTTGGTGAACTTACCACATTCACGATAGGTAATGTGCTACCTTGTACACGATGCCGTTAATTAGCGCTAGCAAGTGTTTCCAGAAAACATAAATGCCCTGTTCTCACACTGTTTACCATCAAAGTATCTCCAGTGGGACTGATTTTTCTATGAACAAACGGATAGTATCCCAACAGGCAACCCGTCAAGTCCAGTGGTGACAATTTTTTTCATGGAAAGATTCGGTCAATGGGTATTAGCCTTGGAGCAAGCAGTCTTGTAACTATATGGTTGACTACGATACGTTGACTTAAAAATCAATTTTCTCTGGAAAAGGTGACCCAATGAATTATTGTGTTTCATATACTAGTGAACAGACAGGAACATAGGACGTTGGGTAATAGAGTATACAGGTAACCGACGCCCACAGACAGATATACCTTCAATAGAAATAATCGGTATAGCGAATTCGAATTTGAGTTGTGGAGTTGAAAGAGAAAATGTCTTGCTCTGATGGTCGAGAAAGACTACATCACGCTCTTTAGCTTGTATGAACCTGAGGGTGGAGGATGAATAGTTCCAATAAATTCTGCACTTCTCGTTCCCCACAACGGATTCAATTTCCCCCGGAGCGTGAGACAACACTGGTGTCTCGTCAATAACTTAAAAAAAGTGAGTGGTGATAAAGCACTCTTAGGGTCGCTGGACATGCTGATAGCAAGTGCTTTAGGATCTCAGGAGCCTCGCGGTAGGCTCTCTACCTTGTGTTACAGGGCCTGCCACTTGTGTTAAACGTTGTGTTGCTTGTGTTGCACGTTGAACCATTACGATAAGAGACATCAAATCGGAACCCTGAGGTACATCATAGTACTCTAGTTTTGTTCATTACTGAATTATATATTCTGTTTAATATGAATTGAACTCTTTAGGTTATGCGTATTCGGGAGGTGGACAAAAGATAGTGAGAGTTGACGTCACTGCAGATGGTGGAAAATCTTGGCACGTGGCGGACTTGGGTCATCAAGACACTGCTCTACCACCTCAACACTGGGCCTGGACAATTTGGTCAGTCAGTATTCCAGTAAAAAAAGATCAAAAAAAGGTGAGAATCTTAAGTATATAAACAATACAATTGTTAGCTAAAATGGCTAAAGCTACTGGGTGTAATCGATCAGTATAATACCGAAACAAATAGTTACAAATCATGAGAATCGCGAACGACAATACTTCAAAACAATATCACCATTCCTATTCCAATAATTTTTGCTAACGATCGTTCATGCTTATTCGAATATTAGCATTTTTGTTGCGAATCACAAATCGGAAAATAAACGGCCAATTTTCATGCGAAAAGTTTATCTGCTGTCAGCTGTCATTTTCGTCATTTAATTAAAAAATCATTTTTTTTTGTATTTTTATTTATGATTTGCAGTAGAGCCTAAAAAATAACAGGAATAATGATTCAGCATGATACACAAGCAAGATACTCAAAAATTGTTGCAAAATGGAAATAACTGCTACCATGCACCACATTAAATGAAGACCATTCATTATTTTGATTATCCATAATTATAATTGTTAAAATCATATATTCTCATCTCCTTGGTGGAGTTGTGATAGTAATCTTCGATTTCTAGAAATTTTACGAACACTAAACTTACCTTTTATGGAAACTTTCGGTAAAATTTTGAACAGTCTGCACCGTCCAAGTTCGAAAAAAAAATTTTGGTTTACATATGTATTTTGATGTGAAGATTACAAATCCTAAAGAAAAAATACGTGTTTTCCATCATTTTCAGAGTTACAGCCCTCAGTTTCCGACTTCAGCCCACTCGACCTAAGGAAAGCGAAGGTCAGATGCTTTGATGAGCCGAGGTCTTTAATGTTATTAAAAAGAAGACCCCATTCATTGGCTTATCCTTGTGTTGCTGCAAGAGTGAAGTGACCTCTGCGGTTTTTATGTGGACCTATTCCTGAACAGGTTCCAACTCGGTGACAAAGTTGTGATCATCTCGTTCAGTCTCGAAAACTATTTAGGGCAGTTGCCCTGAAGAGAAATGCTCAAATTTTTGTCCATTCATTATCACCGACCATGTGGAGAAGGAGATTCGAACTCCTGATGACTTTACAGGCTCAAGTCCACAGCCTCCCTGTTGTCGGGGGAAGTACAAACTTGGAACGGACGATTAGGGATGGAAACTACTATGAAGATGCACCATTTTTTGGGTCATTACGTCAAATTGATACACCTCATTCCGAATCCACTTCGCTACTCTAAACGAGTAGAATAAGATTGGAACGGCAAGAATATTCGTAGCAACAACTTTGTTCTTCCCCGACAGGTCCGATGACCAGATATGTCGGAGTTTGTGCAGGATATTTCCATTTACGAGCTGCACATCTTCTCCGTAATCACCGCATTGTCCTCTTTCAAGGTGGACCTTTGCACATTTATCTATACCGGCACCTTGAAGAACTGATGGAAATCCATTTCTCCAGAAACATACAGTTTAAAATCATTCATAAAAAACAAATGGGTGACCTTATGCCTCCGTTTGGACTCTAGCCTGACCAGACGTTATGGTGAAGCGAGTCCGCCAGTTGTTGGAGGCACCTCACTATTTTGTCGGATACGGCAAGGCATCTGAGCAAATGCAAGATGAGCTCATGCGATGTTGTATCAAATGCTTTGCTGTAATCGATCCAGAGAGATTACGCTTGCAGGACTTGACACAGTATAAAAGCGCTTTAATTTGATTAGGTTATAAGAATAAATGAGTCTCTTGATACTCAGTGGTTCGTGAATTTGATAAAATCATAATAAGAATCCCCATAATAAATCAAATGGCAGTAGTATCAGAAAAAATCGTCATATAACTGCCGAATGGGTGGAGATCAATAATAGGGGCAGTATTCGCGTATATAGGGTGGTTGTTATGTACAGAGCTATATAGCCTCTCCCCAGCCAGTTAACGAAGAGGTGGAAGTAGCAGTATTACCACATGTTGGCGCGTTGCCGCAGTGCGGCACATAGCCGCCAAATTACGACGTGATTACGACCTATAGCTTAAGAAACGTCACCGCGTCACCGCATGGGGAAAACAATCACGACAGGCGTGGCGTGTAATCTTAGCTTTAATATCGCTAAGTATTAGTATCCCTCAAGACTAAGATGCAATACCAAACATCGTCTGTCGCAAGGTGGAACCGCCCGCCCCCTCTTGGAGGCGCCCCAAACTTGATTCAAGTATCCATAGCCTTTCTCTATGAAAGGCAGGACGGGCGAAGTTAGGAGAATCCCCTTGAGCTTATTTCTCAGTTGGTAGGTTGAGTATATATAGGTACTTGTACGCAAATTGTAATTATGTTGTTAACAGTTCTTCTGAGGTATGTCTAGGAATAATTAAAGATATATAAACTTTGTTAGTGTGATTATATAATAGAGCCTCGTTAATCCGGACATCTGTTACTTCGGTGCACACTGTAATCCGAGCAGGCGAGATGATCGCGTGGGGGAACGTTCACGGGGAAAGCGGTAGGTGCGTGTCACAACGTGTCACTATTCAACCATATGCCGTCACTATAGTCAGTCTTTTGTTTACTTCTGTGCAGTGTTAGTTAATTTAACGCGCATTCGCTGACAAAATGCACCGCTGCGCAAACATTCTACATTGTCAGTAAAAGACAAATTGGGTATTATAAAGGGGTCTTCCAACAGGGACTTCCGAACTTTGACAATTGATAACGGCCATCTTGTTGAAGCTACATCTGTCAAATTAGTTGTTTGACAACTGTCTGTTTGACAAATTACCATGGACGATTATAGCATTCAACAACACGTGCAAAATAGTTTTATCGAAATGCGCGTTCTTTTCGGGCAAGGTACTGGGCGTTTCGCCCATTTTAAGGTTGCCATAATCGTCCTACCGAGAGGACTGTTCACAATGTGGTGGATGAATTTGAGTTCACTGGTTCAGTAAACCATCGACCAACACCCGTAAGTCGACGAAACGCAAGATCTGCCAAAATCATCGCCGCTTCTTTGAGATTGTGCAGGAGAACCCGAGGCAGTCGATTCCACGTCGCTCACAAAAACTCGACATTTCGCAAACTACAACCTGACGAATTTTGCATCGTAACTTGGGCCTGCACCCGTATAAAATTCAACTGAAGGTAAACGACCATAGACAAAGACGTGTGTTCGCAGAATAGGCATTGGAGCAGTTGGCAACTGACCATAATTTTCATCGAAAAATCATCTTCCTGAGGCTCATTTCTGGATGAATGGTTACGTGAACAAACAAAATTGTCGAATTTGGGACGATACCAATCCATATGAGATCCAAAAGCGACCAATATACCCCGAAAAAGTCACTGTTTGGTGTGGATTTTGGGCTGGAGGCGTCATCGGTCCATATTTCTTTGAGAACGACGTTGTCCAGGCCATCACTGTCGACGGTGAGCACTATATAGGTTGATGATTACCAACTTGTTCTGTCCTTAATTGGATGATCTGGACACCAACATGGGGTTTCAACAGGACGGCGCTACGTGTCACACAGCTCATACTACATTGAATATTCTGGCAAGAGCGATTTGAGGGCACGGTCATTTCACGTGGAGGGGTAATGTGAACTGGCCATCGAGATCGTGCGACTTGACCCCGTTAGACTTTTTCTTATGTGGTTTTCTAAAGTCGCAGGTGTATGGAAATGAACCAGAAACCGCAGCGATCATCAAAACCAACATAACCTATGCATGTATGAATTTCTTTGTGAGTAGGTACCTTTCTACGTACATACATATTCTTGTCTAAAGTGACTTTACTTCCATAAATGAAACTCAAGTTGGAAATGTTTTATTTTCTATTAAATTTTTGCATACTATAATCCGTACGCCTCGGTAATTCGCAAGGGATCTTGTTTTTCTCCACCCGGATTAGAGAGGCCCTACTGTAATCAAATGTATCATCTGTCAGTGCAAAACAGAAGTGCAAAGGAATGGGGAATGTTCCTCCTGACGAAAATCAAGTAGTTTTAAAAAAAAGAGGTCTAAAACAACGCATTTTAAACTTATCATTTCAACCTTTATCTTTAAAAAAATATTTAAATACTTGAAAAAGAGGAATGAAATAATGCATGCAACATTTAAAGGGATTCGTTTCTATTTCACCATTTGACAACATCGGTTATAGCTAATAAAGGACAATGAATCTGTTACCTGTATGAGACAAACAAAAATGACATAATTCAGAGGCGTGCTGTTCTGTTTACTTATGTTCCAAGTTCCGAGACATTCTGTTATATATGACATTTTGTGCACCTAACCTATCTTCCTATATATAAATAAATAACAAAACAACAGTTGTTTATGAGGCTTGTGGAGGTGGTATTAAACTATAATTTATATTTTGCCTTAATTGTTGATTTATAAAGATAATTTTCCTTTTTTAAAGTGGAATATCTAGGTACGTATAAATTATTATAACTTGATTTAGGCGCTGTTGCCAATATGTGAATTAGAAACAAATCCCTTTAAAAATTAAACCCCACCATGAATTAAACACAACTTCATTTTGTTTAAACTTGCATTTGCTGTAATAACCCAAATTGAGGAACATTCCCCATTGTAATTATATTGAGTACTCACCTACGTAAGTCAATTCTATCAATCGCAAGTATACCAGTTATATTTTTACCAGTCAGAAAATCTACCGAGTTGAAAGTCTATATACCGCGTTACAACTCTACTAGTTTGAAACTACCACGTGAAAAGTATACCAGAATCAAGATCAATCACAAAAATGCCTACCTATACTAATACCATACACAAACTTACGTAAAACAACTCAACTGCATAACAATTCTACCAGAATCAAATTATATCAGTGATAAACATCACCTGAAGATATTGATATTATTTGATTCTGGATTATGCCGTAGGGCGGCTGAACAGGTGAAATCCTTCTAGATTTATGAACACCCGTAGCCACTCAACTCAGGCACTGCAGTCTTAGTACAGTTTGAGTTTTCAACAAAGATCTTCGATATCCTGAGCTCAATGAACTGCACAACCCGATAATACCGGCTGGCGTTCGAAGAACCTTTGTAGATTCCAAGAACTTTGCTGCTCCAGACTCAGATGGGCTGAACACTTATTGGTGGAAAAAACTTTCAAGCACTCGCCATCATCTGGCCAAAATTTTTAACTCATGGTTGGACGGAAAGCGGCGGATTTCGGATTGGTTTGTCGAGAGGGGGCCGATCTTATCATAAAAAACGGACATTTGTCGATTCCATAGAATTACGGACCGTTAAAAGCTTAAATTGGTGTTTAAGCTGTTTACGAGCATCTTATACAGGGGAATACTTACCGCAGTCGACTGAGTATTTGAACGGATATATGACCAGAGAATGTCGCTGGATGTAAAGAGAACCTGCTCGTTGATAGATGTGTTATACTCAATATTGAAAATATGAATTTTATAAAAGGAAACATATGCAATTTCTTTTCACCCAAAATATATTCGAATCAGAATTTCTTGTACCTTGTAATGAAACTGAACAATAAACCGTAAGTTGTCTTCATCTCTTAAAGAGGCCAACTTGATTCGTAAAATGAGCGTCGAGAAGAGTACTGCATTTCTGGTGATTGGGAAAAGTGCTTGTTAAAAAAAAACGTGGATTTATTGGCCAAGATGACTGGACTATCAATTCGAAATGAAGGTCAAAAAACGTGAAAATATATGAGCTGAGAAAATAATTTTAGTTTTGGAAGGATTGAGAACAATTTCTGTGCATTTAGTAACTTAAATATTTTTTTAGGTTGAAATTTGGGTAAAAGCAGTTGATTCGTCATACAATACACAGGCTGAGAGTTTTGAAAACATTTATAATTTTAGAGGAGTTTTGAATAATGCTTATAACCGAGTCACTGTTAATCTGAAACATTAGGATAAGAAATAATACGAGGATACAAAATTGTAAGTTCTGAATAGAATGGATTTCAATTTCAATGTTGTAGTTTTCTAGGTTTTGGTATTACAAATATATTCAAAGAAATCTTTAATGAAAGTCGTGTGATAATAATTAACATTTATTAAATATATATAGTAAACCATAGAATGAATATTCAATTAGTTTTCTTATCCTTTCAGAGTATTCATTTAAATGTAATGAGTAGGTATAATAAAAATATGTTCGTAGATACGTATCCTTTATGTATGAAGCTTTCTTAACTTTTTCGGACCATTTGTGAACGATTATGAAAATAACTCACTGAACTTCAGACTATTGCTCAAATGTCTATAGCCTTCTTGGCTCACTTCGCACTGCACTTTCAACTAGACTGCCTACCTCTACGTGTTGATAATGATTATATACGAGTATATCGATGGGAGTCTTCGGAAACCGGTGGAATAAGCCTCGAAACGACGCGGCATTCAGAAGGATAGAGAGACACAAGTGGGGATAAGCCCGATCTTGAACAAATCGCAGTCGATTGGTAAGACCAGCGGCGGCAGGTATTTTTTCAGGGGATACTTCACAACACAGCCTACTTTCCTGAGGTTGTTCGCTTCGAACAACATTCCAAGCAGGAACATCACGACCTATGTAAGAACTCAGTCGCTCTTCATGGCGACCCTAGACTTGCTTCTGGATGACAATTGGATTCTGTACACCAGATCGTTCATTTTTTTGTTCACTAAGTAAGGTCTTCTCCATGATCTCTGCACTTTGGCACACACTTTCCGCCGTTGCGGATGGTAGACCGATTTATCCCAGGCTCATTGATTTTCGGAGACAAACGTCGACAGGTAGTTGTTTATAGTGCGGTTCTTCTTCATTCCCAAAAAGTCATACTTTCCTTCCATACATCTGCTTCGAAGTTGCGGCCCTGATACAAGTACAACTCCTGGAGTACTCCGTGCCTAGCAATTACGTTCCCTTCCTCGAAGAGCCCAGGTCTTAGCACTAGCAACATTCCTCCTTGTCTCGGCGGAAATGAACCCAATAGTACCTCTCACGCACTCTCGCTAGAATTCTGTTTACTCCGAAATGTCCTTCAGTTCGACCATCGTGGAACTGTTTGAGTACATTCGAGATACCTACACGCTCTTCTCGCATATCAGTTCAACTGTACTCTTCGAAAAATATTGTGGAAAATTAGATTTTTTGGAATGAACATGGAATTATGAAAGTGTCATAGAGCCAATTAATGAATATCGAAAGGCATCAAAATTTTGTTTAATACTATATAACTGAAGAGGTGTCCATTTAATTTTCTGAAAGGTATATATTCGAAAGCTGAGTGATAATTTGTTCATTAGTTTCCTCCTATTCATCAGGCTTTGGGAACATATCACGAACATCATTATATGTTTTAAGAACGAAACATTCTAACGGAAGCGTTAAATGTTGTTTTCGCTCCTAGGTCAAGATCTGTACACTTATATTTCATTCACGGACCCGGATTCTAACAAACTTTCCAGGTTTGGTTTCAGTTATTGTAGGCAAATTTTAAATATTTCGGTTCAGTTTCGGTTTCTAAACCAACCATAAGCCTTTTATACATCTTATCCTAGTAATAGATATGGAAATCAATTATTAATAGGTGTAGAAAATTAGGCTAATATAATTTGCTACTTTATTCAAATAAAAGATGGATTCATGGAACTGAAATTAACTTCTGTTCTTAGCAATTTGAAAGGGTTGAATGGCAAGAAGTTATGGAAGTATTTACTCACCAACAGGTAGGCATAATATGTACATAGCAGTACTAGATAATATTCTGTAAGATAATGAAATTAACTACTATAAATGCCAATACACAATATGCATATAATACGAAATGATGCGGTTTCTCCTCATCAACTGCCCTTTCTTTTGGTATTGATTATCACTGTAGTTATGTCTGAAGTTAACATAGGTGTTTGCTCAACCAAAATAGCAAAAATTGAAAACAGTGAATAAAAATGGAAAAAAGTGAACTAGTCTAGATCCAAAAAAATTAGTTTTATTTTTATTAATTCAGGTATTACAGACAACTCAATCTTGGGATATTGAAGACGAACGAGGCTCCCCAAGGTAAACAGTTGCAAAGCCAATATTCGACGCCGACGAGATTTGTCCTGTCTTCCACTGCAACACAACTTAGCACAGTCGTGCTAAGATGTATATACCTAATTAAATATCTGTAACCATATTTACACGTTTTTTACATCAATCAAAAACCGGGAAAATCCATGAACAAAGCACTCCAAAAATATGCAAACCACACACAAGTGTTTCTGGCTAATTATTTGTCATCATTTAACCAAGCATAAGATTGGGCTACATTTTTTTTCTTCTACTTGAAAGCCACCAGACTTGACAATTTCTCCCAAGTCTCCGGAAAACACTGCAGCCTCATGAGCTTATTGCGTATTACTCCCAATCATTTTTATAAGATACATTCCAACAATCTTGTGCCCTGTACTAGTTTGTACAGGTCCCTTGTTAGATGTATATCATATTCTTTTGGACATAATTTGGGTTGTCCATAAATTGTCTGCTATTTGTTAGCCTCATTCGCATAAAATATGACGAGCTGTCCCTATCCCTTTGTTGCAGCGCCTGCAGGTAAGGCCACCGTTGAACAGCTGTATTTTTTCAGGTGTTCTTCAAATGGACAGTGTCCAGTGAATAGCTCTGTAATTGTTTTGAGCCAATCGCTGCTTTGTTGAAGAAGTTTTTCATTTCTATTCTCGTACGGTCTCTTTATAAAGGTTTTCAAGCGTGTATCCCTGGTATATTTTTCAAGTACTCTCTATGTTTTTCATAGTCACTTTTCAATCTGGTCCTTATGAAAGACTTTGGTGCAACCACAGCTAGTTCGTGACCAATACTTGGAGTTGATGATCCGTGTCTGGCACACTTGGTTGCAGAGTCATCAACAGAAAAAAGTGGCACTTATGTGATTTTGATCAGATCGTCTCGGGTTGAAGGCATCACTTTAATCAACACTGGGGCAGCTTTAGCTACGGCGGCTTCTAACCCAAGGCGATTTAAACGAAACCACAAAGTGCGGCTGGCCTCTGTTGATGAATCCGTGCATTTGTGTTGTTTCCTGCAACCAAGTGTTGCCCAACCTTGCACTTGGCTATACTGAATTGATGGCAGATAATGAGCCAGAAATACGTCTGAGCGGTTTGCATATTTTCGGAGTGCTTTGTCCATGAATTTTGTCTTCAGCGTGTTTGCCAAAAATATTTTCAGTGGTAAATCTTTCTGTCAACATTGAATAATTGAAATGAACCGAACCTTGTATTCGTAAGAAATTTTTGTTGACTGGTAGGAACTGTCATAAATTGAATAAATATGATGAAAATGTCATTGAAAATATTTTTACTTGTATTACAGCTCCAGTGGTGAATGTAGGCGACGTACTTATACATATTATGAAGAACACAGCTTTTTCAATTGCTATATCTCAGATACTGTGACTCTTAAGAGAGAACGTGTGGAAACAATTTTTTTAGATAATCGGATAGTCCACAATTTTTGTGTAGACTATTTTTTATGATAATATACTGAAAAAAAAAACCGTATTTGCAAATTTTGACCTTGAATCATTTTTTTGCACATGTATCGATGGGGATTTTTCTCATTTCATTTTTATTCCAAACATTCAAACCATGACATATTTACGTCAACAGGTGATGATGTCAAACGCCAATCGAAAATGCTCAAAATTTAAGATATTTATTTTATTCTCATACTTTAACAGTGAGGTTAGGTTGGAGGTAAATTTAAACTGCCATCCATAGCTGGATCCAAGTTTTTTCTGCATTTATTCTTTATGGCTGATTCATAGAACAAACTTTTATCTTTGTACTTTATTTGGTACTTTTACGAATTGTAACATTACCCATATTTTTTTGGATAACTTGCCGGGATATTAGCACCTACCAATATTCATTTTGATAGAGTGTATGATCGCTCCTATTGATTTAAATTGTGACAACTTTTTTAACGTAAAAGTACAAAGGTAAAAGTTTATTGTATGAATCAGCCATAAAAAATAAATGTGGAAAAAAACTTGGATCCATCCATGGATGGCAGTTTAAATTTCCCTCCCAACCTAACCTCACTGATAAAGTCTGACAATAAAATAAATATGTTAAATTTTGAGCATTCTCGATTGGCGTTTGACATCATCACCTGTTGACGTAAATATGTCATCAGTTTGTGAAACTGTTGTTTCTGAAAAAAAGACAATAATTTACAATATGTACAATATGCTTATTATAATCATCATAAAATAAATACACAATAAAAAAATAAATAACGTACATCATAAAAATCCGAAAAAAAAAATTCAGTTTACTTTTAGAAAAGATTGAAGAATGCAATAAATACTTTATTTTTCAACATATAAGACTGTTTATCTAATGAACCAAAAACACTATCGACGCGCGTTTCGCGAATCATCGTCGTCATGTTAATTTGGTTAATGGTTAGCGAAAGCGCGTGGAAAGATTTCGTTTTTGTTCTGGTTCGAGAAAAGACTTTTCATTAGAATAATTTTTCGCCAAAATCCAGAGGGCTTCTAATTCTACCTATCAAATAAGAATGTGATTGTAGTCCATAAATTCAATGAATAGAATTTGAATTTTCCTCCTGCTGTCTCTAGACAATCTCTGGGCTCCTAAAACTATTTTTTAAAGATATCAACTACATTCGAGCGAGATATGCTTCTTAGGAAATTGATGTAGTATTTCATGAAACAATCCAATAAATAAGATAGATGAATGGCAATCTATCAATGATTAAAAAAACCGTGTTTGCCTATTAGGAATTTTCCTTTATAACAAAATTGACAAATGTATTTGTATTATGTACACCACAGAACTAAAGTACTCCTTTCAGTTTTATGGTTATGTCAATTATACTATTATTTTGGTTCATATATTTAATCACTTTTATCTCGAAAGTGAAGTATGGGTCAGTTGATCCATATAAAATACTGGTTCTGGTTATTGATAAGTGATTACTGATTTTAAAAACACACTCAACTCCATTCCTTTTTCGTTCATTTGTACAGTGAAGAGTTGTATTTATACATAAATATTGGGGTTCATGAGCTTTCTTTTCTTTATAATTTTATATTTATGGATACATCATTTAAGTAATCGATAAAATGCAAAATATAGCAAAACGGTATGTTGGTTTGTTATCTCTTTTCAGGGTTCTTATTTTTCATTCATGCTATTTCAGATTTGCTACTAAGTTACCTTTCTATAGAACAAGCTATCAGGCTCTTAGGAATATAAATGAAAGTAGACAAGAAAACAATCATCGCCGAAGTGAATTTAAGAAACATTTCCGTCCTGAAAATATTGCCTATACAGTCCTGTGCTCATATTTGGGTTACTCCTTCTTCATAGGTAAATATTGTGTCTGAGTCCTTAATGTTATATTTGAATTAGTTTTGTAGATGAAAAAAGAAATGCGGCATATACAAAAGCTGAAGAATATAAGGAAAATGCAACAATTTCAGGAAAATTCAGGGAGAACTTACCACTATACACTGCTGAGGAGATTGGTAAACATACCACCATGTATACCTTTTTTGCTCTTCATTTCACTGCTTAACTGTTGAATTTTTCAGGGATACCCGGATATGGGTCACATATAAAGAAGGAGTATATGATATAACAGAATTTATAGAAGGCCATCCAGGAGGAGATCAAATCCTCATGGCAGCGGGTAGTTCTGTAGAACCATTTTGGCTTCTTTATGGAATTCACAAAAATTCTCATGTTTATGATATTTTAGAAAAATATAGAATAGGTGATAATTTTTTCTTTAGAAATAGCAATCAGTAATAATTGTTTTATGTAGGTAATTTGAAAGAGGAAGATATGAAGCACCTAACAGCTGATATGTCTGATCCATATATCACTGATCCAAAAAGACATCCTGCCTTAAACCCTGCAAGCTTGAAGCCATTTAATGCAGAGTGTCCGCCAAGTTTACTAGTAGAGAGTTTCATAACACCTAAGTAAGAATACTAGTTTTTACACTTTCTGTTGGCTATCAGAAAAATATTACTACTCCAATATGAATTCCAAAAAAGCAATAATATTTCATGAGAAGATTTTGAAATAATATTTGACCCTGAAATGTTGAAATTTATGTTCCTTTCGTTTCAATACTTTTTAAATTTGAATGTTATTTTGGAAAAATATCCAATTTTATTTGGTAACTCATTTTTTCGCTACTAGGGAGCCGCCAGACTTGTCCTTTTGTTCCACTTCTCTGGAAAAACACTGCATTATCATGGGCTTATTGTGATTTTTCTCCAACGTTTTCATGACATCATTTCCAATAATTTGGTTCCACATACTAGTTTGTACAGGTCTTTTGTTGGATATCTGGCATATTCTTCCAAAAAGCTATTGCGGTTTGTAAACTGTGGAAATCTCACAATGAAGTGTTACTTAAATGCATTACTTGCCTCCTGATCAAAGTCATCTCTATCATTTGTTGAATTGCCTGCAGCTGAGGTTGTTCTACAGCCCAATTTTATTCTTGTATCCTCCAATTCGACAGTGTGCAGTGAGTAGCCCTGTAATTATTCTGAATCAATCTTTGGTTGAAGCAGTTCTTTTGTCAGGCAATCCTTTTATAAAGGATTTCCTATATAAGCTTCCAGAAATAGTTTTCCATTACTCTTTTTGTTTTCTATTGATCCATGTCCTGATATGACATATTTTGGTTACCTGACAAATGTTGATAACATATTGAGCTGTGTCTAGCACACTTTTCAGCTTTTTCGTTCATGATTTCTGAGTTTTCAAGCATTTCTTCAGTGATTCACTGCATTCTCAGATCGGTCTCTACATGACCCTCGAGTTCATTAATGCCATAGTTGTATGTAATAACAATCCTACGTAGGATAGTTCCCACATTATTTTTAAAGAGAATTGATGTTTGACAATTCACATGATATTTCAGATTGCGATGTTTTCATTAGTCAGTCCTAGACTAGGCACATTGAGAGATATCATTTTCATGAAGTGGAACGTAGTGAGCATATTGAGATTAGGAAAAAAATAGAAAAACAAATATGCAAAATATTAGCTATTTGACAATCCTGTCCTTCGAGTGAGTGAAAAGTTCAACCAAACAAATTTAGAGCTGCTTTCACTAGTTTTCTTGAGGAAGCAACAGCAAGTTCAAGTTCCAAAATCTGAAATAATACTTAATAGTAGTACATAACTGATCCTGAAGTAAAAATTGTAATCCGATTGTAAAAAGTTTTTTACAATCAAAAATAAATTTCTACGTTATTGAACCCTGGTCTGACAAATCGGCATGATCATTAGTGCCATTAAATTTAGCACAAATACTGGAAGTTTGAACATTGTTTTGTGAACTTACTTTGAAATAAAGTAAAAGAAATATTTGTACTATTATGAAGAGGACTTACTAAGATAAGTGTAATTGTTTTAATTGTTTCTCAGTGAACTATTTTATGTAAGGAATCACTTACCAGTACCTGATGTGGATCCAAGTACATATGAACTTGAAGTGGAAATAGAGGGTAGCAATAAAACTATAACCTTCACCTTGGATGAATTGAAAAAACTTCCGAAAAAGACCATAACTGCAACAGTTATGTGTGCCGGAAACAGGAGGACAGAAATGACAAAGGTTTGTTGATTTTCAACATAAATACAGAACTGACAATTAATAATTTTGTGAAATACTCTTAATATTAGAGATATATCAATTAAAAAGAGAGTTATTGCATTTTTTCAGATGTTGCACTAATCTATTGTACAAGGAAGAAATTCTACCAATTTTAATGTTGAAAAATAAATGTTTTATTTCGTTCAGATAAAGGTTATTTCTAATTCACAACTATTCCTAATAATCCTCTATTGAAAGGAAAAGTTTTCATCATATTAATGTTTACCTTTATTATTATTTCGCTAATTCATGTATTTTTTACACAGCCTCTTCAACTATTTTTCACTTTTCTGCGTTCATTACGTCTCTTCAGTGTACAATATAAATTATTTTCCAAGTACTATTTCATACTGGCATTTTTGAGTTTATTCATTTTATTTGTTATGTTTTTATGATTGATTTTTTGTGTACAGTTTTAAAATCGTTATTTCCGGGAGCTTTTACACTTTTATATTATACTGCAAAACATGTGCTTAGTCTGTGTGGTGTCCTTTTTCTTGAAACTCTGCATCATGCATAAAAAAGAGTACAGATGAAATTCTGATGGACCACATAAAAAAGACTTGTCTTGGAACAAATTTATTTTATATATTCATCAATTTACTTGCAGATTTGCATTATATTTCAATTTAATAATAATAATAACAATTTATTTTCCCAAGAAACATACAATGTTTATAGCAGGGAAAAAAACAATGATTCAAAAATAAAAACTAACTATAACATAACTAAGTATGAACACAGTACACAAATAAAAAATAAATCAGAAGTGAAACTTGAAAAAAATATAAATATACATACATATACACACTTATAAATTATTATCAACATGAATATAAATGTACTCATCAGATAATATATCTAATAATATATATAAAAACATATCAACACAAACATACTTCCACACACCAGAACTGCAAAACTCTTCTCCACAACAAGAATTGTTCATACCGAAGACTTTTTATATACAACCTGCAAAAAATGTTGATACTATTTTGATGAAATCTCCGGAAAATACTGCAGCTCACATTCACATGAAACATGTCGAGCTGTCTACCTGTTTGTTGCAGTGCCTGCAGCCAAGGTCTCTGTTACATATCCCTATTTGGTCAGGTTTCCTCTAGACAATGTCCAGTGTGTAGTAATGTAATTATTCTGAATCGATTTCTGCTGTTTTAGCAGTCGTTTAGTTATGAAAGGCGAAGAATAAAAAAAACGAGCACTGTTCCCAAACACCAGAATTGGAATATTATTTTCAACACGCATTTCACCAACCAAGTTGGCGTCTTCAGGAGATGAAGTACACTCACTTCACTGGTTCTGGGTCAATATTGATCTGCTCATTTAGTTAAGGTCTCAAGTTATTTCTCTTTGCACCCTACAAGATTCTGTTGAAAAAAAAATCTTTTTTTTACGTTAATCATCTGTCACCCCCTATGAATGACAACCCTCAAAAGTCAAAACTTATGAGAGCTAAGGATTAACGAGGTATTACCTTTTAATGTGCTCTTCCCAGCATTGCTTGATATTATTGAATATTTATTCATAAGTAAGACATATCTGACCTCCAGTTATGAATTAAATAACCCGAGTTAATTTTCATTTCATTTTAAACTTTGTATAATTAACAAGTTTTTTGTATCAATCTTTACTGTCTATAATTCTTTAAGAAATTGCTCAATATTCAAATTGATTTCTAAATACAGCCTTTATTAATTAGAATGTCAAAATTAGGTTCAGATAAAGTATACTTCAGAATATAAAATTGAGAAAGTTCATTTCGTTTCGAATGTTTGATAAGAATTTCATACTCATTTCACAAAGATTTGAAACAAAAATATGACTATGCTAGCTCAGAAACATTTTTTCAGATTTTTGGTGTGTACTCCACTCGGTATCTTTCATCGGTTATAAATTAATAGAACATTTTTTTAATTTCTTTATTACTCAATACTTTTCTGCAAATTGTTACACTATTGTCACGTCTTTGTGTTCTTGATATTAATTACTTGATCAATTTTGTTACTTTGTTCCGGGTAACAATATAGTATTTCATTAAAACCTGATACTAGTAGTTGTAAGTTTAGTTTATGCAATATTTGTTGTGTGAGATGAATACGTTTTTTTATTTCAATATTTTTCAATCCTACCATACTCGTACATGATGAAAATAATCATATTTATTTCAAGGTTAAGCAAGTAAAAGGTCTGAATTGGGGTCCTGCAGCAGTTGGTAATGCAACATGGACAGGTGTGCCATTGCGAGAAGTTCTAAAACTAGCAAAAGTTGAAGATGATAAAAAATACAAACACATTCAGGTTTCTTGGAAGTGTCCAAAGAATTCTCGAGTCTGAATAATCGATGTTTCAGTTTGAAGCAGTAGATGCTGACGTTACTGGAAAAACCTATGGGGCGTCAATTCCCATTTGGAAAGGACTGGATAAGAGGGGGGATGTTTTGTTAGCATATGAGATGAATGGTGTTCCAATTCCAAGGGATCATGGATTTCCTATACGGGTTATAGTGCCAGGAGTTGTGGGAGCAAGAAATGTTAAGTGGTTAGGTAAAATTTGCAAACAGCTCATTTTTCTTCTTCCATTGTAGAAACCCTTAAATACTTTTAGGTAAGATAATTGTATCAGAAAATGAAAGTGATTCGCATTGGCAACAAAATGATTACAAAGGATTTTCACCCTCCACTGACTGGGATACAGTAGATTTTACAAAATCACCTGCCATCCAAGAACTTCCTGTGATATCAGCAATTTGTAAACCAAGTGAAGGTGATATTGTACAAGTAGATAATGGAACAATTTCAGTGAAAGGTATAACTTTTTCATAAATAACTATGCCAATACAAAAGAAAAATTTTATCATTTGTAATATAAACCTGAAAAATTAGATTAGCGATATTCAGAAATATATGAAGAAAAAACGGAAAAGATGCATCACAATAAATAGTCTTTCATATTGTGTAATATTTCAATTTGATAACAAATATTTTAGCAGGGGAGCCCAGATGCAAAATGGGGATTTACTCGAGCGTCATAAAGACCTATTCAGTTGCAAAGCTTAGATGATAAGAAAAAAAAAAGTTATATAATACATTCCTTTTCATCGGTGGGGGAAGCTGCTGTAGATTATTAAACATGTGAAAAAAAACTGTTGCATGGACATACTCGAGCGCGTCAGATATTGATACCATCAATGTCCTACGTATTTTTAATTATGTTGCTATGTTAATCTGATCGTTTGCATAATGTGGGTGGTTGTACGTAAGGGTTAAAAATGAAAAAAAAAAATTTCATCGAGCGCGTCAAATTTTCTAAGGGGGTGTTAAGTGCACCAAAAAAAAGCTCTCATTCAATAATCTGATGATTTCGATATGATGCAAACTCGCGGCCATTATTATAATGTGCAAAAAAAAAATCGTCATTTTGAAATACTCAAGCGCGTCAGATTAAGATATATATGATTCATCTTTTTGTTTTAGACGTGCTGTCTCATAATCTGACGATTATCTAGAGGGATTCGCCTAATCTGACATGTAATTGTAATGTGATTTGACTCTAGTTGTTAAATGTATATATCTATCAAACAGAAGAGCCGGTTTGAAATCCCAGTCGGGTCACATTTTTTTATGTACCTTTTTTTTTCGTATATGTCTGAATGCAATCCGAAGGTTTTAATAATACTCGCTTTACAAAACCTTTGCATATTTCACATGGTTGAATTATCACACTAATTTGTAAAGAAACATAATACATGCTGAAATGAAAATGACAAATAATAATAAGCTTTAAAATGAATATAATAACACTAAAAATTACACAACAAAGCTGAATGAAAATATAGGGCGAAATTGAAGAGATTTTGGGTTTGGCAGCCAGTTATTTATGGTAATTTGTTATGGTTTTCAATATGTATAATTTGTAAGTTGTTGGTGGATCTAGTGGACCCAGTAAAATAACATCAGGTGATTAATATACTTTACAAAACGGAGAGTATCTGAAGGTATTTCTCAAAAATGTTAATCCGAAGAAAGAAGTTCTACTGTCCCTTTAGTTTATTTATACTGATGTTCATTCAGACGTTATCAATTTTCACCAAGTATCAAGCAATTCCATTTTTACCAAAAAGCAAACCATATGGATGAAATTCGTTAGTTAAAAAGTTTTCATTCTCTATACTGCTAATTTGTACACAGTAGTGTGGAAATGTACAAGAAACTATCATAAATATCTTTTGTACCTTAAACTATCAAAAGATACTGATGGATCTTTCAATTTTTCCTCTCAAGTTCAAATAGCCTAATGAGTGAATATAAACAAGTGTGGTCCTAGAATCTGTTTTTGAAGAACACTACACGAAACTGTATTTTGGAGACTTTATTATTATTCCTTTCTGACAGTAGTTAAATAGTAGTTATGAGGTGTCTCTAATCCTATTTTTAGATAGAGAATGCTCAATAAATTTGTGTGATCCACTGATCAATGATCTAGATTCTAAAAATTTAATTAACTTCAAAACCCATGTTTGCCATAATATATCAAATTGTATTTTTCTATATAATCTATAATGCTTTCTTTTTCAGTAGTTTGAAATAGGCCAATAATGAGAATGGTGAGATTTAGAATCCTTGGAAATTAACAAACATAAACATTGCGGGTGCAACCTGTTAAATGATCAAATCGATTTAGTTTACTCACCGGTTTTCAAATTAGCACATCTGCATTGTAAATTGTAAATTCAGATACTTAATCAAGCCAAGTACCTGTATTATTACCTACAGGGGTGCTATATACAGGCTAATAATGGCACATCCATCAATTTATTCAATAATGAGTCATTTCATTTTTTTTTTGAGATGGTATTATTTTTGGAATTTTGAATTGTTAACAGGTACTGAACCTGAGAACACCCATGAGAACAAGTTGTGTCCAGCATTTTAACAGTTTTTGTACAGATGAATCCAAAGTTTTATTAAAAAAATTGTCACCTAGCTTATTCAGTTCATTGATATTCTTATTGAACCATGGCTTTGAATCATTTAGTATTTTTTTCAATGAGCAACTATAAATTTGTATTATATACTTTATTGGAATCATCATAATTATCCATGCACTGTAGTAACGATAGTTACAAATAAAAGTGATAAAAAACATAGAAATTTTCATTTCTCATTTTTCTCCATTGAATACTATAATTGTCTTAAATTGAAATTTATTTTATACCTACATATCAATATCAGATACTATCACTTATTGGGGTATTTCATAATTTCTGCCTAGTTGATCAACTAAGAATACTTTCCTGAAAACGGGTTGAGTTTCAGAAATGCTGTGTAAATTGTAATAGTGCTTAACTTCTCAGCCTCTCACTATTGTCTCCTAGAAGGTGTAAAAACACCCTGTCGGGTTAATAACAATGAGAGTCATGAATGAGTTCTAAATTTTCTAGGTTATGCCTGGTCTGGTGGTGGACAGAAAATAGTTAGAGTTGATGTGACAGCAGATGGTGGAAAAACTTGGCATGTGGCGAAATTTGATCATCAAGACTCTGCTTCATCTCCTCAACATTGGTCTTGGACGTTGTGGTCCGTCAAAATTCCAGTGAATGAAGATTCAAAAACAGTAAGAATCAATTCATTAATTTCATTCTATTTTAGTCAAATATATGTTGAACCAATAATGTATATGGATAATTCATTATCAAAGGAATGGATAAGGCTTCTAAGTATTGCTCATTATTTGAAATGTTTGTTGAACTCTTTACTGATTTCCATATTATCTTGTTCAATTTTTCAACCCTAATAAAGCTGTCCAGCAAATATAGTTCAACTTTTTTCCTGTTCAGAAAAACTTTCGCTATTCATCTGATTTCATTAAGTAATTTATTGTAACAACTGATAGCATTATATTCGTAACAGATTTTTGTTTAGAGTATAGTGACCATGTTCAGAAGCATTATTAAGAAATGTTTCTAAATTTGGCCTGGTATACATGATGCATGTCATGATATAGATGGAGGGAACTGTTGAAAGTTATTTGCTTTTGAATGTTTGTCAACCATTTTTCTTGATAATCCATATTGAATAAAAGTCCATTTATTCTCTTTTGTACTATAATAATTCTTGAAAATTCCCTTGGTCTGTCCCAGATCATGATGTGATTGATATGTGAATAGGCCATGCAGATTCATCTAAACTTAATTGCAACTGTATTATAGTATAATACATTTTATTCAAATTTGAACAAGTGCAATCCCAGCTTATTCAAATTTAGATGAAATATGTAAAATATTAGTACTAATATAATGTACATATGATGCACTGTTTAGAACCTTTGGTGTAGTAATGAATATTACTTGAACTTTTTTCTCTGTAATGGTTATTACAGAGGATATTTTTTTAGATTTTTTCAAAATTATTTTTTGCTAACATTTTTCGGAGAACTTGGTAAATTATTATGTAATTCAAAACCACTCCAATAAATTTGATTGTTCACCAATATGTATTTGATTTTATATTTTAAATTCTCAGATTTTTGAATACTAATATTTTGATCAATTTTTCAATTATTTCAATTATTAAAAAGAAATGTGAAAATTTTTAGTTATGTATATTAGGATTCTTGTATTGAAGAATATTTTTTTGATATGAATATATTTTCAAGGTTGAAATTTGGGCAAAAGCTGTTGACTCATCATATAATACTCAGCCCGAGAGTTTCGAAAACATCTGGAATCTTCGAGGAGTTTTAAGTAATGCATATCACAGGATCACTGTTAATTTACGACACTAGACTCGAACATGATATGGTAGAGGAGACAATATTATTCGTGACAAAGTAAAATCAGTTTATAATTGTTTATAGATTCATCATTTGGTTGTGATAGAAATCTTGTGATAGTCTAAGATTCATTCGATTTTGTATTTGGAGATTTATGTACAATACTCTTCTATTATATATTTTCTATTTAAAAAAATATAGATGCTGTTGGATTAAGGTTTTTTTTATTACTTGCAGTCTATAATCTGTATGGAGCATTTTGAGCTGTAATACTCATGTAATTTGATGTCGGGCTTCTTCTTCTAGGCTTGCCCTTTAAAGTCCAGCAACGCATTTGTGGTTCAGCCTAGCACCCATGATAAGACTTATGACAGGTAAAAACAGTGTTGTCTGGTGTTGGATCACAAATGTATTGTGTTTGAGCTCTACTTCAACCACTTGGTATATACTTAGAAATTTTGTTCCAAGTAGGAATTTAACAGTATTCCAAAGTTTAATTCGAAATTTAATGTCGGAATTTGGTGAATTTTATGACCCCTAAAGCCTTCATGCCTTATCAATTCCTTCTGAAAATAATCAAGGAAAAACTCTTCAGGTCGTGGGAAATTTATTATAAGTATATTTTTATTCCATTTTACATCAATGAATTTTTTACCATTGTTGTTGTAGGCAGGAGAAACATGATCAATTGAGCTTGACGTATTATTTCGCAACTGGTTATAATTATCTATATTATCTTTGTCAGAACAAGATATTTTAAACAAAGATATAAATATGGGAACACTTACTAGTAAAGGTAATCGCTTTGCCGACTCTTTAGCCAAATAAGCGGCTGGACTAAGAATTTTAGGATCCAGTGACACCTGCAGTCTTTGACTTTGACAATTGCGGAACTAGCCAAACGTCACACCAATGCTCAATCCCTTAAGAGACGGGATGGAATCAAAGGATGCAAACTTGCCAGGATCACCCTGGAAAGCTGGCGCCGAAGAAATATCTGGCGATGACCAGGAAAAATCTATGCCTAACAGGAGGATTTCTGACTGGCCACTGTCAACTAAGGAAACACCTCCATAATATGGGGCTAGTGGACACACCTCTATGCAGGATGTGTGAACAGGAAGATGAGACTGTCAGGCATGTCCTATGCGAGTGCCCGGAGTTATCGTCAATAAGATATTGTGTGTTCGGCGAGTCTTGGCCTACACCTGTCCACCTCACTGGAAAGGACAGGATGGACGATGACCTAGGAGGACAACTCCTCGGTAGGATGTACAATGGGTCACATATAGCCTAAGTGCTGTGTGCTTACACTCACCCCCCCTACTCTACAGATACAGAACAGTTGGAAATAATGCCATATTCCGCATATGATTTTCAATCTATGTTGGACAGAGTTGTAGTGCAATATTTACTGAAAAAATGAATATTCACTCTTTGATGTATATATGTCTACGAATGTGTGATTTTTTGTTGAAGAAAACGTGTCATTATTTGCAACTTTTGATAGGAATTACACTCGTAATAAAAACAGTTTTTTCAATTTAGTGACACATTTTACTTTTTGACAAAAAACGTTTTCTTTTCTGTTAATACTTTAACAAAATACTTCAATCCATCAAAAACTTGTGCCTTAGAAAGATGAAGGAACGAAAATAGTGCTTCTATCAAAGAGATATTACTCAGCAGAATATCGTTGATAAACGATATACTGGTAGTTTATAATTCAAATAAAAACGTTTTCATTTAAAAAATGTATTTTCAACTACTGTTTATATAATGACTACAAGGTTTTATACTAATTCAGACATTCTATGATAGTTTGGTTAATGACCATATACATATATACATACATATCTATAAAGAATCCAATGTGTCTCAAAATTACATCCAATTATGTATAAAAATATCAAAATTCAAATGGAAACGATAAATTAAAAAAAAGTTTAATCAGCCAAAATATAAAAGTATACTGAATAAATATTACTTTTGTACCCACCTATAGTGTATTATGCCCGTCAAGTCAGTTAGCTCCCAAAAATATCTAAAACATAAACAAATGTGTCTTTGATAAGCAAATAGGATTTTGATGAAGAGAGTGAGTTTTTCAATGTGTTTCTAATACTTGATAAGTAGATAACAATCAATATTTATTGTGACAAGAGAGTGCAAAAAAGTTTAAATTCCTTTACCCCTTTTCACTCTCATTTTGGTTTCTTTCTTTTGTTTTAACGTATAATCACAAAAAATATGTAGTAGCAGGAACCCCTCCTCGCGATGTAAAAAAAGATGTTTTCTAAATATTATTTTGCTATCTTATTGTTTCTTATGGAAGTATCCTACAAGTGATGGTTTATACAGAAAGTAGATTTTTTATTTTCGTCTTTTTGTTCTCGTTTTGGATTTGTTTACTTTGTGAGTATAGGCAACCATCAACCGAATTCAGGCAGTTCTACTTTGCCCTTTGATCTTTTGCCAGTATTCAATCAACAGACATCGATTATTTTGCAATATCTTTTACTTTTTGGTGGTTATCAAGCACTTTTGCATGTTTTTGTGAGTTTTAATTACTTCTTTTATTATGCTCATGTATGTACTAGTTGTAGACTATACAGTGTAGACGTAAATAGTTCCCCTCTCTTAACTTTTGAAGGGTACAAGATATCGGATAAAATTAACGTAAAAAGTAGACTTTTTTAGTAGTTTTTGATGAGAAAGAAAATAGTTTGCACCACTCGTTGGCGAGATGGCGCTACCAACTTTTTTCTAAATAGCAGTAGAAACACATTCCATAATGTATGAAATGAAATTGTATACAAACTCCATTATTGTCAAGAAGTGAACAGTGGACATTTCAAACATTCATTGGAATCAACTGGAGTGAGTTTTGAATACAGTTTTCTTAAAATAATATTTATTCTATGGTTGCAGATCATTGAAATGAATATAAAACTGCTAATGACTCAGGAACGGCTATCAAAACTGAAAAAGTGTTGAAATGAGAGTTAAATAACCTATAAAATAACGTATCACAAGACCCCCATATACATTTGAAAAGAAAGTTGCTAGCTCTCTCGGGACAAATGATGTAACACTTTGTCTTTTTTATAAAAAAAAATGTTTAAAATATGTTTTTCCGTTAACCAGCTATCGCACCCATACGAATGACAATCCTCAGAAGTCGAAACTTGTGCGAGCTAAGGACTAACGAGGTCTTACCTTTTAACGTGTGATTCCTAACACGGAATAGAAGTAATAGAAATGATACCTTTCTACGTAAATTTGGTCCAACCTTGAAACTTTGTTTTGTTTTGAAAGTTGGATGGGAGGGGCTAATTTCTGTCCGCACTGTATAATTGTCAAAATATTCTTATAAATGAATATCACTGTAAGGTAGTATAATCTATTTTCTATTGATGGGCAGTTTAAACAGGATAGCATATCGGATATATTTCAGGATACTTCTTATTCTACGACTTTGAAATTTCTGTAGAATTGCTCGTAGATTTATCAAAAACAATAATTAAAAATGGCCCGGTAAGTTGCACAAAATGAAAAATAATATATTTCTGTTGGTTATATGCTAGTAAAAGTTTGGAGAATAAGATAATACATATTTAATAAAATTGTCTATACTCAAAAGTATACAAGCATGTGTTCCCGAAAAGATAAAAAGATGTCTCAAAAGTGGTGGTTCCATAGAGAATAAGTATTGTACACTTTCACGGTCGAGGGTAACAATGTCAAAGCAATTTTTCGGGTTTGTTGGCCATAATCTGTAAGTTTGGGTGTATCTTTGTCTTCAAAAAAAATCTGAGCGGACAACTAGATCACTTTATCTGTTGCCGCAATGCCTTTTATAATGTCTACTGCAGTTATAGACAAAACGTCGGGTATAAAAACCTGCAGACCACGGCCATCAAAACCGGAGAAAAACTTTGGCACTGGAATAAGTATTCATTATATTTTTTATTATTTTGAAGGCTTAGAGGATTGTTTTTTATAAGATAATCTGTCAATAGGAATTGATGGAAACAAAAAAGTGAATGACAGGTATTTTTTTGTCCAAATGGAGAAGGGTACTAAAAATTGAAAACTGGTTTTTCTTCTCTATGCAAGTTCAAGGAATTTTTTCTCATTACATATTTACGAAAGCAAATTAGAATATGATCCCATAACAGTTATTAAATTTTGTAATAATCGCCTGGTCTTCCATCTGTTCTAATACTTATTTTATGTGAGGAAAAATTAAATGAAGTTGTTAAATTTTTTTTTGAATTAGTAACAAAAAATACTGAATTCTTATACATGGAATATAATTCTTCTAGTTTACTATACTAATTTGGAGTAAAATGCAAAAAATACTTCCTACTTGTGAGAACAGCAAAGTTAGCCATCCCATTAACAAGTAATTTGGATACTGCAAACCCTGTGAAAAAATAAAATTACTCAATTGAAATTTTGATGCCCAAGATATTTGGGACAATTGTGGAGTCAAATATCTAAAAATTACATTAATTTGAGCAAGGTTGAATATTTTTAAAGTATCGATGTGACAGTGAACACACATATGGATGATTGAAGCACGTTAGGAATGGGTATCTGGAGTTTTTGATAGCAATGTTTTTTAGTTGTTTTACAGACCACGTTCACACGAGCATAAAACAATTGTCGTTATAATAATCAAGGTTCTAACATCCACCACCTGGGAAATATTTACACAAATCGAGCGTAACTACATCTCTACCTATCACATTCGATTAACTGTTCGTAAATTTGGCATGTCAACTATCAAAAGTTTGAGCTAATTTTTTTCAATAAAATTAAAAATTATGTGATAATAGCTTTTTTAATAACAGAAATGAATACTTTTTACTGAAACTGAATTTGTCCTAGGAATTCCTGTTTTACTTGTTCTTCTACAAAATCAAAATTTTGGTATATCAATTATAAACTCATATTTTGATGTAAAGAAACCTATTTACATATGTTTGTCAGTTTTCAAGTATCCCTATTTGCATAGGCTATACTGAGTGGGAAAATATTTGAATAACCTAAATCATTTTCACACTTGCCTTTTTTTTATTGGGTCAAGCAGACAGCGAGATTTTATCCCATTCATTTAGGGACCATTTTTATAAAAAATTCACTTTCTGACACCTTACGGAATTTTCATGTCACTAAATTATGAAACCGCCTAAAGTAAAAGTTTAAACAACTCAATGAATCAAGTTTGATAACACCAATCTGCTTTTCAATAGATTTAGCTTTATTACACCAGTTTTATTTATTCAACATTTGAAGAAAATGGTTTTTACACAGGCATTATTGTTGATTTTGGTAACATCGATTGTTAGAAACTATTCTTCAAGGTGTAGTGTGAACGTGGTCATACACACAAGTATTAAGGTTAATAGTAAAGAAATAATAAGTACTATTTCTTTACAATCAAGCAGTGGGATGTGTTGAACTGAATTGCATTCATATAAATTGTAGGATTAGGATATTTATAAATAATTCAGATGAATTACTCACCCCTATTTCTAAGATTGATTAGGATGTAAAGAAGCATATATGGGCGCAGCCTTGGATTTTGCTAACTCCGAAGCATTTTTCGCCGCATCTTTCAATTTTGTGGCAGCTTTAATTGTGGCATGTGTTGATGGTAAGTTATTATAGTGGGGATATAAATTGGAGAGAACGTAGTTGAAACCACCAGCCTGAGAAAAATATGTTTATCTTTACAAAACTGACAACGGGGTTTGTCACGGGTTATTGTCAAAATAGTTGAACTTTCAATATCTAAAAAATTATCTTGTGATTCCCAATACTTATATGCATTCAAAACTTATGTGAAATATTTTTCATGTGTATTTCTTGATATCTGAAATATTTAAAAATGAATTTATATGCAGGAAAAATGAATCGCCAGTAAATGTAGTAATTACTATTTTCTTGGAGTGTCCATTTCATAAATTTTCTATAATTTCATGAGGAATCATTATAATATTACAGTGAAAGTATCGATGATCAGTCTTTTTTAAAAGATATGGTTTTGCAAACATTTTCTGTTGTGCTCCAAAGCACTATACGATTTAAAATAAACTCCACAAAAAAAAATCTTGAAACTTGAAATATTTGGAAATCGTGTAACATCTAATGAAATATTCGATTATATCTGAAACAAGGTACCTAGAAAGAGTAATTGGGATTTTCAGTTATTTTATTGAATGTTAATGTTTAAATTGGGCAATAAGCACATGTAAATTTTTATCACATTCATGGTAGTAAGTCGCCCTCAAAAGAATGGAAATGTTTAAACCACAAGTACTCAATTTATTTCAGATATATGTAAATAAGTGTTTCATGGGTAGTGAAGTTTAATACTTGCAAAATTTTGAAATAAATTATAACTTTTCAACAGATGAATTCTGAAATTCAAAACTAAGTTATCATTTAGTTAATCATATAAATGAATAGCAATATTTTAAATATGTAAATATTTCATTAATGTCTCTTATAGTATTCAAAATTATTCGAATTGGGTGTAATAATAAAATCGTGTTGAATATTAAAATTATTTTTATCCAGAATTTTATCAGCAGCTATATTATTTGTAAAAAATACCATACTCTAAAAAAATGCAATATATTTTTTGAGTACCATTCATAATGTACTACACAAGAAAATTATTCAATGTTTGTCATATTTGATTGTTTATAAGGTTATTCTAACTATTTTGACAATCACCATAAAAGCTATTCTGATTTTTTTTTATGAAATGAATATTGAATGAACAAATATGAGATTTTGTATATGCAACAGTATAAAATTACCTTTTGTGGTAATAAAATATCAACTTTGAAAACATCTGCAGTTACTGATTATATAATTGTTTGCAAAAGATTATCTACCTTATAAGTTTAAAAACATTTACCATTTTACAACAATTTTTCTTGAAACGTTCATACCCAAAAGCACAAATTGCTCGACTAAATCCTTTAATTTGGGAGTCAATCCAAGCATACCTCAAGGCTACTGTTTTTCCAGGATACTCTTCACTTTCTGTATAAACAACTTTTTCAGTCACACTCTGGAAAACAAACAGTATTTATTTTAGAGGTTTACTGAACATCCTCAATATCTTTAGCATACCATCACTTTGGCATATCCTAAATTTCGTGTATAGCTCACAAGAACTCGGTTACCAGGGTCAACAATGGTTTCTTCCACAATATTGACATTTTTCGCCGTCACAAACCTCTCGGCCCATTTTGGAAGGCTACTCAAGCTCGTTTTTGATAAAAGACGTTTGGAAAATAACTTCCCGGAACGTACTTCCCTTTGTACCGTGTCTTCACTGAGTACATGCTTACTGTAAGTAGTTATCAAAATAATATCTATAAGAGATTACATTCGTGATTGTTACCTGTTGGGATTAGGATACCTTTTCCAAAATCCTTGAGCCACTTGGTCCCAACTATAACTGAAAACCGTGGTATCTGAGAAAAACTTTGGCATTGTTACTGATGTTGAAATATTTCGTATATAATTGAATGACCGTTTTCTTAGATAGCAAGTTTGAATTTTAAAGCCATTTTAGTTAGCAAAATGGAAAACACGAGGAAAATTGGACTATACCCCTTCTTGATCTTAAAGTACTGTCAAAATTTAATGGTAATATATATTGTAAACAAATTAAATGATAAAAGCGCCTAGATACAACATTGACTTGAGTACATCAGCTGATGACTCAATAGTGATGTTTCTTTGATATCAATAGCATCAATAGAATACCCTGAATTAATTATACCAAAGAAACGTAAGAATGATATTGAGAGTTTCAACAATTTGACAGGCATATCGATGAACAATGGGATTTTTGGGATCACTCGAGTGATCCCAAAAATCGAAATATCATTCGAATGAAATCATTCGAGTACTACGTCACTCGTCACTCACCGATTTAATTCGAGATCCGGCGATGCGAGCAATAAGCACGCAATCACTCGATTCTCATGAGGTCATGTGCCATGTGAAACGCCCACAATAATGGCGAAATTTGAAATGAACTGGATTATTTTATGAGTTAGGATTGTTTGAATTTGTCGCACCGAGAATACAAACAGAGAGCATTGAAATTGAAACAGTGGCAATAATTTTTCAGTTTAGAGGATTCGAAGCCACTGTAACGAAATTTCTGTTATTACTCATAAATTCCATTATTTTTTCTACTCTTACATATTGTGTAGTTGATACCTTTATTCCGTTATTATTACTGTTTTGATAATGAACAATGCGGCCTGGAGCTAGGAAATCTATTGTTTGGGAACATTTCGACAAAAAAGAAAATGGTCAAGTTCAGTGTCGAATTTACAAGTTTTTTGGTACCTACCACTACCAATTTAAACCAACATATAATTGATTTTCATTTTTGTGAGGACTTTTATTTTTTGTTATGTTTTCAATATATTTTAACAAGCCACCATTAAATTTCAATAAATGTTATCGTCAACAAATTTCTGAACATTCTCAGCCCAAACCTGTATTTCACCACATCCTACAAACAAGTGTCGGTATATAGGCCAGCACTGCACTGGTGCGTGGCGGCGCAAGACTTTTATACTATTTTCGACTATTTCACTCACTAGTAATTTTATTCGATACATTCAACATTCGAATGATCTGAATCATTCGAATGATTCCATTTGACATCTCGAGATATTTCGAGTGATTGCAATAATCGAATGACCGATTATTTTTAATTCGAATGATCCCATCACTGAGTCCATCTCAAAGAATCCGCCGACTCAGAGTAAAAAGTAGCAAGTGGAATAATTCAAAGAACACAAAAACGACGGGAATGGTAGTTCCGCCATTACGACACAGCGATGACAATCGTCTGACAATTCCTCAATTTTTGCAAAATTCAGCGTTCACTGTCATTTTTCAAAGTCACTAAATTTGGTAATCGCAATTGGAACCCATTTCGTTAAATAATGTTTCATGTTCGTTGTGTTCGGAGTACTTTTAGTGTCCACGTTTTCTATTATATTCTGACTGTAACTATTCTTGTAGTCCTCTCATTGATAACTCAGGCGACTCATCCAAAAAAGAGCTTATTTTCACCATAATAGTTCGGTGTATAAAATTATAACAAATACATTTTGAAACATTGGAAACATGGTTAAAACATGGAAAAAATGTTCCGGATATAACGAAAAAACGGTTTTATAATTGCTGTTTTGTTTTGAACATAACGATATATATATAGGAGATAATATGGATTTTCCCAGATGTGTTCAAGGATACATTACTTCCTATGAGATAATAATATGGAACTAGTACCTGGGTACATCTCTTGGGACACACTCAAATAAACAAAGAACAACAACAATGAATTTAATATAGGATAAAGAAATTAATTTTTGTTTGATACTTGAAAATGGTTTAACAAACCAAAACCGGTCTTTAAATATAAATTTTAACGAAATAAATAGGTCACCAATCGAATAAGTCGAAACAATAAATTTTACAAAATTTAAGGGTTTGTAGAGCTTTTCGAAATGTTCATTTTGCAGAGTTCAAATCTAGATTAAATATACCCAATGAATATACACAACACTCTCGATCTACGGGAATCTATTGAGTTGGGTCAATCACATTCGTCGCGTCGAGAGTTTTTGTCGAAAAAGCGAATCGGTAAAACATCAGTGTTTCTAGTCATCATTTTCTGGAAGTTCATGAGCGTTTGAACATCAAAGCACAGTATTTCTCAACCATATACTTCTGTGGTCTAAAGTATGTTAAAAAATCCGTAGGTCCCCCGAGGAGGAGGCGACTAGAAAAAATGATATGTTTTATTTTAAAAAAATATGATTAAAAAAATGATATAGGTAATTCCTTGAGTAAGACCGCTGTGTACCTTATATAGGTACCTTATAGGTTATGTCGGTGGTGCACCCAGACGAAGCTTCAGTCAATTTATGACAAGAGAAAGAGGAGACTGGCCAAATACTCCGAAAGGCAAGTAACGGCCATTGAAAATAGAAAGAGAGAAAGGTATTAGTAGATGGAATAATTTTGCTGATGATTGTTTTATGTTCTGTGATTTGAATATTTGCCACCAAGTAACTTTAAATCTCAATAGGTAAATCAATAGTGGAGGTAGTAATGTAAACTACAAACAAAAACTACTTTCTCTGTGTTGAATATTTATCCTTATCCGGTTTTATTGTTTTTTACCCAATTAAAATATTACAAACAAAATATTCCACCTTCGCGTACTAGATGGAAAAAACTGACTCATTTTGAATACAGTGAGCGTTGATGGGGAGAATGTGGAGTAATTCTATGACATTTTCAACTTGTCATGAGCTAATCAAAATTGACTTTCTTTACAAAAACGATGATGGTTTGCACCAGAATCATAAAATTGAGAAAAATCAACCATAAAGTTTTGTTTCGATATTTTCATGAAACTCCTAGGTTACTTGGAGTTCTAAAAAATTCCCCTAATGCACAACTAGATAAAAGTATTTATAACAGGTAATACAACAGAAACAAATATGGTTGGAGACAAAAATATGGATAATACAATTTTCTTCTAGGTACATGTGCCTCCCTATTCCTGAGTTGAAAGTTCATGGTACTTATATATGGATAGACGGAACAGGTGAAAACTTGCGCTCCAAATCCCGAACTCTTGAATTCAACCCAAGCACTTACAAAGAAATTCCGAATGGGACCTTCGATGGGAGTAATACACTGCAAGCTCCTGTTCAAAATCCTGACTGTTACCTGATTCCTATAGCTATGTACCACGATCCAATTCGAAGAGGAACAAGTAAATTGGTGCTTTGTGAAACCTTTGATGCCAACGAAAAACCAAGTAAAAGTAACCATAGACAGGCATGCGTGGCATCATTGAATAGAATTTGTGACCAGCAGGTGGAAATTGGCTTCAAACAGGAGTACTTTTTCACAGGAAAGAGCGGAAAACCTTTTGGATGGTCAACTGAGGGGGATCCAGAACCATCAGGTATCATTGTTAATTAATTTCAAAATAGAATAATTACTCAAAAGCAAATCATAAAAACATGGAATTGTTGATACATTTTGGAATTTAATTAGGAACTAATAGACACCTAATGGGGTGAATCAAAATTTCAAACAACTGAAAATGGAAGTAAAATTCTAAATTGGTTTTTTCCACTTCAGTTGTGAGGCAATTTAAAAGACAGAATAGTGGAAATTGAGGAATTTCGGTTTTATGAAATAATCATTATTCTGTGGAGTCTGCGACAAAAAACATTGTTCTCAAAACCTTATTTCGAATATTGACAATTTGATTATATGCTGAAAATAATTTCGAAGTCTTAAAAAGTATTATTCATTTGATAAGAAGATTCTAAAATTTGAATGCAAGCGCACTCACTAGAATCCACAATGTAAGAAATTACTTTTTGTCAACGTCTAGTCAGGCGAACATTGAAACAGCTCAATATCAACAAGGGGTGCGCAAATGAATTCGCACCAGTATTTTGCAGACTTTTCAACCTGTCTTACAAGGAGTTTTTCCTTCTTGTTGGAAGATTTCTCGCGTTCGGCCTATTCCCAAAAAGGGCAAGAAAAATCTTCCAAATTTGGAATAACAAGAAACATGGTGAGTCAAGAGCTGTTGCACTTTATACTTCTAAGGTCTTTGACCGTGTATGGCATGAGGGTTTTTGCTGGCCAAACCTTGATGCTATGACTTGCATCATTTTTTTTGTATGGCTCTTTCCTGAAAGAACGTTCCCTGCAAGTGGCCGTCGATGGATAGCTCTCGAATACTTTCAACATCAACGCTGATATTCCCCAGGGATCCACATTGTCTCCAACACTTTTTTTTTGTATGTCAACGACTTATTGGAAAAAATAGAGAATCCAATATATTGCTTTGCTGACTACAGCACACTTGTCTCATCTTTCCATTTGGATTCCAGAACATCGGCTGTGGATGCACATCTTCACCGGCAGCTGCAGGTTGCATATCCTAATGAGGATCTAGAAGTAATTTCGAATTGGGGTGAAAGTAACCAGGTGCAATTCAATGCCACAAAAACCCAGGCACGGTTTTCTCCAAAAAGATAAATGTCTACGAACCGGATATAATAATGTCAGGCCAGACAATTCCGCTTTCTGCTTCGGTAAAATTGTTGGGCGATAAAATGGGCACCAATAATATGTCTTGGCACAATCATGTCGCTGGAATTGCAAAGGCTGCTTCTCGAAAATTTGGAACACTGTTCCAAATCAGAAAACTGTACACACCTCAGCAACTTTTGATGCTTTTTGAAGCTCAGATCAGACCTTATTTGGAGTATTGTTCTTATGTATGGAGTTCCGCCCAAAGACATACCCTGAAGCTGCTGGATTCCACCCAGAAAAGAGCCGTCCGCCTGATTGGAGACACGAACATCACTTGCAACCTTGTTATTCTGGAAAATTGAAGACAGTTTGGGGATTTGTCTCTCTTCTATATATACTTTCACTGAAAGTGTTTCGGCAAGAGCGGTACATATCAGAAATACGCGACAGGCTGTGGCTGCTCATCGTTTTGAGGTTCAACTCAGTACTCCTCAAAAGAATTCTTACATTTGGAGAACTGCGTTTTATGTGGAATAAACTTCCTGAGAACGTTTTCCCAAATGGATTTAATCTAAAACGATTCAAATCCAACGTAAATTACTACTTGCGTACAGGCACCGCTCTTAGAGTGCCTTAAGGATTTTCCTGTATTGCTTGTGTTTTGTCCTTAAAAAAATTCTTGGATTATTTCAAATTTGAAGCAAGTAAATATATTTTATCTTAGAAAATATATCAAATCAAAGAATAAAAACTGCTAGCTATAATAGTAAATTCCTTTCAGTTCTGAAGACGGAGGCAGATTTTTGCCTCTCAAACGTTACTACAATAAGTATTTGTGCAATGGACAAAATTATAAAATACAAAAAGTAACTGATGAATAGCGCATTTTCTTTTGTGTAAAATACAGTGAATTTACGCAGTCCTTTCTGCACCTGTATTAAGCTCTTCATAAAAAGTTTTACATTTATTAAATTGTGGAAGGTGAGAATTCCAAAAAAGATCAATGAAAAAATTAAATTTTTCCCACAAGAAATACCTTTTGTTTAACAAATTCTCATTTGCAAATTATACATGGTAATTGAATTTTAGAAAATAATAAAGGACACGGTATTGAACTGGTTGAAACTGAAATTATTTCAACTTTCAATTTGAAACAGAACAGTTCTACAAATACCGCATGAAGAATTTCAAAGAAAAATCCCCTAGACAAAAATATGAGGATTCTAACTTGGCCAATATACTCCACTTCTCAAAATTAATGAGTTATGAGGTCATTCTCATTTCAGATTTTCAGTATGCAGGAGTTGGAGCATTTAAAGTTTATGGACGGGAAATTGCAGAATCATTCTATCGTTGCTGTCTTTATTGCGGAATAGACATTGCTGGAGACAAACCTGAAAGATTCCTGAGCCAGTGGGAGTTCAGAACTGGACCATCTTCTTGTATAAAGGCAGCTGATGACTTGTGGATGGCAAGATGGTTGCTTACAAGAATTGCAGAGGATTTCGGAGTTGGCGTGTCTTTTCAGCCATCATTTTCACCAAAGTGGCATGGCTCAGGTGATGACTCCAACATTTCCACCATTGAAAATGATAGAAATAATCTGACTGGATAACTGAAATTTTGTCAATATATGGTTTCATGAATACAGGGTGTATTAACAATGTGTATTTGGACAAAAGCTACTTTCTTATTGGAAAAAAAAGTTGTAGAGAATAATGAATACAATGTTTCAAAAGTAACCACCCGTATACAGTATAACGATTTTTTTATTCAATGTTGAAAAAATCTTGAACAAAAATGAACTTTTAACAATTTTAAGAAGCTTGAATTCACAGCAGATGTTCAAAAAATTTTCATTTTGACCTGTCCATATTTTAGGCCTTTCTACTGTTTTCTTATTAATTTTTGAATAAGTTATAAGTATAAAGAGTTCTATGATTAATTGAATGCCCTACTTTAATGTTTTTGTTGTGCTGTCCTTCGATGCTGATTTTTAATTCTTAATACTTTTTGAATAATAAAACGGGTTTTTTCATTCTTGTAATTTGTTTGAGCGACGAATAAAACCTAAATATTAGCATTCTTCATTTTTTGAAACGAAGTGAAAAACTTTTCTGATTATTTATGAGGTCTGCAGACATTGCAGCCTCTCTAGAGAGTATATATTGCAATTTCTCATTTGCATAAGTGAAGATTCTGAAATGTTTATATCATCATCTCTAATTTTCATTATTTTCCTTCCTCGGTTGACTGGTTGAGCGGAGTAAAGCACTTTATTAATGTCTGATGTGGTGAAAATAGTAGATGAATACATGTGACACATTATTATGGAAAATAGAAAACACAAATTTGAAAAAATAAAGTCTTGTTTTTCACATCTTCCTGCTGATCTGAGGAAAAGTAATCCTAAGTTTTGATTACCATTCTATGGATAGGGCACCATTCTCAAGGATATTTGGTTGAAAAATTCTCTTTTTCCATTCAATCGAGTAGAAGATATTTGGTGCCATCATAATTTCCAAACCACCGGATATAAACCCAACAATAATTTTTCGAAAACAACTCTAGGAAATCAATTGAGTGAAAATATATATGGCATTTCATTTAAAAAACATAACTTTGATCAGATACACTTTTATTGGACACCCTATAATATAATGTAGCTTCCATAGCTCTCAAATATCATTTGAAACATTTTTTTTATATTAAATATTGAAGCAGCTATCTATCCAAGCATTGTTGATATACTCTGTATATCAAAATTAATAATTTATTACTATTTAGGTCTACATGTAACTTTCTCTTCTAAGAGAATGAGAGAAGAGAATGGATTAAGGCATATCGAAGAAGCTATCAAAAAATTAGAAAAACGTCATGACGACCATATGGCAGTATATGATCCTAAGGGAGGAGCAGACAATATTAAAAGGCTTACGGGTCAGTTTAACAGCTCGTTGGCTAATAAATTCACTTTCAAAGTGGCAGATCGAACGGCATCAGTAAGAATCACAAAGACTGTGAATGCAAAAAAGAAAGGATTTTTTGAAGATCGCAGGCCTGCAGCTAATGCTGATCCTTATCAGGTCATTAATGCTTTAGTAAAAACATGTATAATAGAATGAAAATAAATATTTCATAATTTTTCATGTTTCCTTACGCACAATTACCAGAGATTCAATATAAAAAAGTATATTTTTAAAACGGCCATCTATTGACAAAAATCTTTATGTACATAATAAAATGTAAAATAAAATTCAACGAGATTTTATATAAAAAGTAAACTTGATTGGTATAATGACAAAATAATTAGATAAAATTAATGTTTCTTCACAGCTAAATCTTTTCTAAAACTGCTACAAATAGACCACGAGAACATTTTTCTTGAAGATTATATTCTGATATTGAAGTAGAGTTTACATGGAGTGAAATGTTGGAATGCTCATTTCTAGATAGAAGTGCCCTGAAAAAAAAAATCATCAAGAATTTTCAAGAGAGTCGTTAAATAATGAAGCTCACCCATTCTCTTGCCATTACAAGAACTGTATTTCTCTCCAATTTTGGACCAAGAAGTGGATTCATTTGTGCTACGTAACAACATAACCAGCTGAAAATTTCAAAAGTACTTTAAAAATACGTAATTTTAAAATGGAGTTTATTTGTCAAAAATTTACATAAAACCATAATTATGAAGTATAACGACAGACAAACAAATACAACCTTATGTAGTAAGATTAATTCAATATTTTTACGAGTTTTTGTGTAGTTTCTATTGAACCAGTGTTTGACTGAGCCACATACGATCAGTTCTCGTGATAATCTATGATTGAAAGAAAAGCTGCTATTTTCAATTCAATATGTTGAACATCACAAAATGGCGATGTATCATTTCCTATGATATGAGTGTCAAATGAAATGGCTTTGAGAGCGAATCACAATAAGCAAAGTGGCGTCATTGTAAATCTAATATGGCGCACCATACAAGATAGCAGACAAACTATTTTTTATGTACACTCTCATGATATGCATATAAAATGAAAGGGCTTGCTAAAAATAATATGAAAAATAAAATGACACTCATGCACTCATTAATGTCAAAAAATATAACTGGACAAAGGTTAGGGATAGTTATGTGGTGCTCAGACTAATGTAGATACCAACACTGCAACAATGACACATAAAACAAAATGAACACACTGAAAACATATCCGGCCATAACCAAGTGAAAAATTAATAGTAAACAACATTTTTAAAAACAATATTTTACTTACATTTTCTAAAAAGGATAAATAAAAAGAAAATTAACTTCATATCACTGCAAAACGTTATATGTCAAAAAGTGCTACTTATCAGGAGATACAAAAAGAATCTGTTATAAATTGTTTTTAATAGGTACTGACACAAATTTAATTTCTGTTCTTTAATGAAGAATTTAGCCGTTTGTTGACACACAATGTTAAATTAAAAACCATTTTTTGAACTCTTCTGTTGCATTGTCTGGAATCAGAATTTCGGAAAGGACATAGCTGTACAAACATTTTTCTACATATTGCGGATGATGTAATGAAATCAATAGATGAAAACAAATGTAGTGTTATTCAGCTAGGCGTTTGAAACCATTAGTTATAATCATTTGATAGGTATTTTGGATTATAATGGTTTTTCTGCCAACGCTCTGGCTTTACTGACAGACTATTGGGAGTATAGACAGCAGTTGGTTATTATGGAATAATACAGCTCAGATATCTTATATCTCAAATCAGAGGTACCTCAAGGATCCATACTTGGCCCTTTATTGTTCTTTATTTATACTTCTTGTTACTACAGGCTCGTCACACTTGTCAGGTGCATTCATACGCTGATGATACTCAAATATATCACAGTATTCCGGCGAAAATGGCAGACAAAGCTAGTGACATTTTCAATGCAGATATAAATAGATTTGATGAACTGTTTATTTATAAACCCTATATGTATATTGTTTTCATGATATCGACTTAGTCAGGGAAACGTGGACTGTCTTTTCGTAGCTCTAGTATGTGGAAAAGTAATTTTCATCATAGTAAAATGAAGGGTTTGAATCAAGATGAACCTAACACACCCAAGTCACATGATCAACACTTGAGAGATTGTAAAAGGTATTGTCGAAAATACTTACAACAGCCAACAGCAAACTCCCGTTAACATTAAAATTACTTGAATCACCCTAAAAATCATTAAATTAAATGAGTGTTGAAAAAAAATGAAATGTTCATTACCCCCTGTTAGGTCCCTTTGGCACTAGAAAAGGTAAAACTCCACCGACTCCTCCCCAAAAAACCGTGAAAATGATAAATGGTAATGCTGCAGCACCCATAATTGGATAAAGGAATTAAATTATTGATTGAAAAAAATTAAACAATTTATTTCACTCCACTAATAAAACTGAGAAAATTCAGTTTTCAATCAGCTGTCCTGTGTCTTGTCTGTCAATATCACATGATATTCTGCTTCTTTTTCATGCGTGCTTTGCTTTCACTAGGTTACTATGACAGCGATCTTAATTTCCAGTTTTAAGTAGAGATGGGTCGGTATTTGAAAAGCGATATTTCGGAGCGCGATACCGTACCTCCGTGGTACTCAAGAATAATGCACGACGATTTTTGCTGAGTGTCATGAATGTCTGATCGCGGGCGCTAGTTCTCGTTCTCATTGAATCCCCGAACCTCTGTGGCGGTGCTTTGATGTGGGTAACAATGGAATGCGATCGCGATATATCATCTGCAAGCTATTATGGATCTTTTTGTCATATGTATTACACCCAATATGAAAATGCGAAAAATTTACTGAATTGAGATATTATTTTTTGATAAATCGGAAATGGCGAGTCTGTTTACCGTCAATTACTCGCTTTATCGAATATAGACGATAACAGAAAAGAATAGCAAAGAAATTCTTTGTGATTTTTAGATATTTTTCAATATTAGTGGCCTTTTGTAATTTTCACTTCTGTGCGATTCATCGGAACTTGAATGTAACTTTTGAAAAGAAGCGACCAACTTCGCTATTCATTTTATATACTATGAAAATAAATGGTTGGGTAATGCATAATCACAGTGTATCATTTCCAATTTCCAATTAGAAAATATTTCAACTTTTGACTATTCTCAATGACACACTTTTCACAACACACAACCGTTTCGTTTCAAAAGTAATCAACAATAATATATTTTTTAGGTAAACACTGTCAAAAATCTGTTTAATGGCGGTTAGGACGTGATTATTTTTGGAACATATTCTTAATGAAATGACAATTAAAAGACAAGTGACATTTATTTTATTTTTTAGGTGTGATAATAATAATAATAAAGTAAAAATAAAATATTTTTGATTTCTACTTTTTACTAAAAACTAGTTTAATTTACTTTTCGATGTCTATCGGCGGAAGACATTGTTTATCAAAAATATTCCAACCTATTACAATAATTTCTAAGAAGTCTAATCTGACTAGGCAAGATGTAACTTCTAAGAGCCAAAGAGTGAGAATATATTTCTATACTGATTCAAATCTTTTTATTTTATATCTTTTTTGTAGCTGATGCTAGACTTAGGTTTTATTCAACAAGCTAGCCCAGGATGTTTTCATTTTTTACCTCTGGGTTTGAAATCTTTGAATAAACTCATCAAAATCGTAGATGATGAAATGTTCAAGATATGTGGTCAGAAAGTCCTCTTTCCAGGACTCACTAATGATAAGCTGTGGAAAAATAGCGGTAAATATTTTGCTTACATGCTTTAATTACATTTGTTACACATAATTGTGCCATAAAGCAAATGGTGCCATAAAGCAAATGGTGCAAATAGTTACACAGTCACCTGTTAAAAAAAAAACTCAGAAACTAAACATACTGAAGACCCAATATACACATTCTTATATCAAGATATGAACATATTAAAGAAAGTTAGTTCTACATTTATCAACTCTTCCTGGAAATTGAATAGAACTGGCCGATACTTGATGAAAATCCATATTAACAAACTAATCAATAGAGTTTATGTTATGATTTTCACTATAAGGGTTTTACAAAAACCGCGACAGGTGTTTCGCTATACAATAGCTTCTTCAAGCATAACTTGTATGGAAAACCCATCGTGATGTTCTGCAGCAATTGGGACTAATATTTTGATACTTTTCTTCCTTATATTGTACGAAAAGATTGAATCAAACCATGATAGTAATGGAAGGATATACAATTCAATTCAATTTTATTTGGAATATGTTAATATACAATTTATCAATATTATGGTTAGGACCACTAGGAGTTTGAGGAAAGCAGCCTAAGCGCAGGTTCTTTAGTTACGAAGCTGAGCTGAGCCTTGATGCTTCTAGGTGGCTTGTGGGTTATCAACATAGCCTAGATAGATAATTTTAGATAAATAGATAATTTATTGGTGTTTTATACATTTATCAGTATTAAATAATAATAATAATAATAAATCGGCTTTATTGATAATACAAAAAAAAACAATACAAAGATATATTTGAAAATGAAAATAGGTTACAGGAGATTTTGGTACTCCTTGGCGAAGTCTAGCTCAAAGCTACTCTAACTCAACCAACAAGCACCACTCCATAATGTACGCAAACATACAAAAATAAAAGCAATTAACAGTGATGGTACCACGAAATGAGAACCGTAAATAAAATAATAATTTGTGATTACCTTCTAAAGATAGTTGATAAATAATTTAATTTAATTGATCTGTTTTCTAAAAAGCAAAAGTCAATACATACAATTAGTATATGTCAGGCATCTATTATTATTTACATAAACAATAAATGCTTACAACTCATAGAAAGTTTTTTTTTTTTATAAAAAATATTTATATCTTATAAGTACATCTGAGTTATGTCGACGAGCACATTTAAAAACAAAGCAGTAAAATTTAAAATAGGGTATTTTAAAACAACGACAAATGCCTATATGGTAAAGGAACTTATATTCTTCGGTGCTGAAGAAGGCATTTTTCATTAAAAAATATTTTATCCTGATTTTGAAAATGTTAATAGGTAGAAATCTTATTTTTTGTGGTAATTTATTGTAAAATTTCACAGTCCAAAAATTTGGTCCATTTTGACATCTTTTTAAGCGGCAGTAGTTTGTACTCAAATCATTTTTATGCCTAGTGTTGTAGTCATGTACATTTTCAAAACTTTCATATTGAGATAGATTATTTTTTATATATATTAAATTTTCCATGATATATAGAGAAGGAAAGGTTAGTATTTTTAATGTAATGAATGAATTTCGACATTCATCTCTGTAGTCGATATTGTCTAATATTCTAATTGCTTTCCTTTGGTGTCCGAATATTCTATCACAATCTGTTACATGTCCCCAGGCGACAATACCATAAGAAATAATGGATTCATACAAGGAAAAATATGCCGTTTGAAGAGTTGCTTTTGAAACTTGTCTGGAGAAGTTTCTTAGTAAAAATAGATTTCTCATGAACTTTTTTTGCTAGTTCATTTATATGATGATCCCATTTCAACTCACTACTGCTATTGTATAGAAAAACACATGTTGGGGTTTTGTAGACTTTCCAGAGAAAATCTCAGAATAAAGTGTTGTTTGAATTGGAATCACAAGAACGGAATTAAATTGAAATCATAAGAACGTTACACAATAATATAATATACGAAAGTTATAAAATTTCACTTATATGGAACACTATCATCCTTAATGGCGCCCTACGAAGTTTCGGAATAAGACACCTTTTGCTAGATTATTTATGTGAAATAAAAGCAAGAACTGATGAGGTCATCTTGTGGAACACCTACTGACAGATGATACATCTCTTATACCTATTATTTATGTTGAAAATATCTAAATTTTCTAACAGCAATTTGTGTTATATGCCATTAAGGACTTTTGATAGGTCTAGGAATATAACTCAAGTTCAAGAAGAACTTTTTCTGTAATCCTGTCAGCATGTTTTCTCTGTAAAATAACCTAGAATCGTATTATGAATAAACGAAATAATCTTTTTATTTTAGGAAATTCATCCTAATATACATACAATTCGGAAATAAATAACGTTTTCAAATTGCTTACTCACATTGATAGATTCAGTTGGGGTCATTGAGTTGGATAAATGTATATTTTTTGAATTTATACAAACAAATCTCATATACACATTTTACGTTACTGACTTTGCCAGTAAGATGTTCAAATCTTGGGTAATGAAACATATTTCATTTGAAATCATAATGCCAAGTAAACACAAAATAGGAATTTCAACTGCTTTTTGGTGTGCCATATGCCCAGTTTTGAGGGTTCCTAACTCCCCTTTCAGTAGCCTGCAAGATCACTCTTGAAATAATCATAGCTGATATGAAGATAGTTAACATTGAATAGGATTGTTTCACATTCTTTGTTTCTTCATTTGCGCTGTCAGGACTATGTATTTATTTACTCTCAACATATTCAAGTAACACTTCATTGTGAGATTTTCACTACACAGTTTAAATTTGGCTGTTAATTGGCTAATTTCAAAACATATCTATCATTTCAATAACTGTTTATTTGTGCTTGACTGTCCTTTTTTTTCACGACTAAAGTATTATACTGTAACAGGTAATTATTTTATTATTATAGTGAATGATTTTTTTCAGGTCGTTTGAATGAGCCAGTTGCAGAACTTTTTCAGGTGAAAGATCGACACCATCAAAACTATATCCTAAGTCCTGTAGGTAAATATGTTGGTGTCATATAATCTGCCATTTGTTTACCTTTTTTAATTTCAGACTCATGAAGAAGCTGCTACTGATTTATTGTCATCTGTATCTCCTATTTCATACAAATATTTTCCTCTTAGACTGTACCAGATTTCCAGTAAATTTCGTGATGAAATGAAACCAAGATTTGGCCTGATGAGAGGAAGGGAGTTTGTTATGAAAGATATGTACACTTTCGATGTTGATGTTGAGAGTGCCAAGAAAACATATGAAGAAGTTTGTGAAAGCTACAATAGAGTTTTCGATAGAATTGGAATAGAATATGTTAAAGGTAAACTAATTTTCTGTGTAAAAATGTGTAAATAATATTTTCTTTATTGAAATTCTGTGTGAAACTGACTCCGTTATTTTGCTATAGTTAATTTATTCAACTACAAAAAACTAGTATTGAAATAATTTCACATGCTGTATTTTAATTTCTGTTATTTGTGTTATAGTTTTGGGTAGTTCTGGTACCATGGGTGGTACCATGTCTCATGAATACCAATTCAAAGCATCCATAGGCGAAGACAGAATCTTGTGTTGCAGAAACTGTAACTATTCTGCAAACATAGAACTTTGTGGTGAACACAACTGTCCAAATTGTGGGGAAGGATCTAATATAAATTTGCAAACAGGCATAGAGGTGAGTACATTTAAAATGAACTGTGAAATTATTTGTCATTAGAGGTAAAATATTGCCTTCAACTCGAAAGGATTTTGGGATACTACTTTCGTTAAATAATCTTGAAGTAAGGCAATCAATCATGAAAATTTGCTTCCTCCTGACATTCTTTGAATACAAATAAAACGGAAATGTAAGGAATATAATAAAATTATACAATAACTAATCTCTGAGTAGGTGCTCATTTGATTTTTGAACCTGTAGTGAAATTTGATCTTTTCTGACATTATAAAATTGTTTCCATTAGGGATGATAATATACCTGTATTTGTTTAAAAAAAAATCTGCATTCAAAATATTATTTCAATTATTAATCTATGGAGGCGAGGTTAGGTTAGGTCAAAAGTGTTTATTGTGGCTTCTTAACAAAGCCGATTAGTTTGTATGGTGTGTGGTCTTTCAGGTCAGATGGTAAGATCAGGGCTCTGCCAAACTCTGAAAACCTTATTCGGTCCCCAGCGGGACGGGCACAAAGTATGTGCTCTGTTGTTTCATCATTTTCCAAACAGAGGCGACACACACTGTTTTTCGACAGTCTAAGTCTCTGCAAATGATGATTCAGATGATAGTGACCTGTGAGAAGGCCTGTTAGACATCGTAGACATCGTAGTCCAACAACTGTTTGGTATCAAGCTTCGAAGAATGAATAAACGCCTTGGAGTGAGTCAATCGTGGAAAATTCTGCCAGAAGTCCATAATTCTTATTGCTATCCAGGTGTTCAAGGGGTTCAATGGAGGCTAATGAAGATTACAAATTTTATTGTAAAAATATAAAACATACAAATATTTGGTAAATGTGATAAAAATATAAAATAATAATATTTGATACAAATAAAAAACTTCAGACTCATCACTATTCATAATCCATCAAAAGACACTTCTACTGCACACCAGAACTTTAGCACTGCTCAACACGCATTTCATGAAAAACGTGGGTCTTGATAACTCCAACATGGTTCTGGGATGTGACAAAAAAGCTTCTGTTGGATTGATGTTATAAGTATGCCTTTAACTATGGCTAATTATTTCACCAAAGTTCATTTCGTTTAATTCTTATATATCTCTTTAAAAAGTGATAAACTATGAAGGATCTAAATAGGTGTCTTGTGGAACATCATTCATTTATCATAATAAACGTATGCATAATAATGTCTATGGAAATTTCATCTGTGTTCTGTTGGCCTTTTTCAAGTTTTCGAAAATTTTCTTGTTTCATTAATGCTTCTCGTACCTAAAAAAGTTTTGATACATTAGAGTTGAGAATTATGGGACAATGATATTTATTCTTTTCTCTCAGGTGTCTTGTGCTTTCTCGAACCTGTGACAGCAGGTGTAAGAAAGGGACAATTTTGCGATATCATCTGAAATGCAGATTTTTGAACTACATTGAGTGTGGTATTCATAAAAACATACAATATTTCAGAAGGTATAATAGTTTCTTCACAGGATAACGTAAAAATCCCTTTCAGTTATGACTTTTTGGAAATATTTTGTATAAAACTACCTAGCCCGTGCTACCTAAACATACATATAATCCGTAGAGATAATTTCGGCATTTTTATTTAGAAATATGTCTCTGAAGACTGTATTGAGGGAAGATACGTACGTATAAGAAAACACATATTTTGAAATAAAATATCGAAACATTCATCTCTCCCAAAGTAACTACACCATAGAATCTGGTAAATGCCTGCTGGAAAACAACTACTTCCCCGGCTAATACCACGCTGGATATTGAAATGAAATGCTATAATCAAAAAGGGGTACATCTTAATATACAACAATGATAATAATGTTAACATTAATATACATATAAACACAATAATAAGAAAATACTAATACTTGTTAACAAAGACAACCTACAATCATTGAATATACAAAAAAATACATTCTAATTTGGTATCACCTTAATGGTCTCTTAAATGGTTCCTTTTGAACAGAATGAGACTGGTAGACTTCACATTTTCAGGTAGACTGTTATACTAAGAATTCCTTTAAAAAAACGTTTTTGTTTGATTATTTACATACAAATTATTTCTTATTCCATTGAAATAAATCTGACAGGCATTTATGCAAGATACCTCACCTAGGTTAGTCTCATAAATGTTTCTCGTTCATTCAGCAGCAAGACTGTGCTGAAAATATTCAAGTAGATCAGCTACAGACCGGTTTCGGGCTATTACCTCTCCTCAGTGCAGAAAAGATCCGTGTTATATCTGTCGATTATAATTCAATATCCAGCGTGGTATTAACCGGGGAAGTAGTTGTTGTCGGGCAGGCTTTTACCAGATCCTATGGTGTAGGTAGTTGGGAGAAAGGATATTTCTATATTTTATTTCGACTTTTTTTTTTTTTTGTTAGAAATATGTGCTTAATTCATATTCTCTTTGGAGAAATTCTTGAAGACATATGTGAAATATTTTTTCAGGTGGGCCATACCTTTTTTCTTGGTGACAAGTATTCAAAGCCTCTTGGAGCTGTGTGTTCTTCCACAAATTGTAAATCTGAAGTACTTCAGATGGGAAGTTATGGATTAGGCTTGAGTAGAATTTTGGCAGCTGCAGTTGAAGTGTTATCTTCGGAGACGGAAATGAAATGGCCAGATGCTTTAGCTCCTTATAATGTTATAATATTGCCACCCAAGGTAAATTAAATAAAACAACTTTACACCAAGTCTAATTCGTAAAAAGATACTTTAGTTTATATTCCAAGGTCAAAAAATAAGTGGTGTACTTATTGATGGACTCCTTCATTTGAAATTACTCCTTAACCAATAAATTAAATAAATAATGTACAATATAAGATACATATACACTGGCGTGGCCAATCATACATGTATAATTTTCATGTAAACCAGACAACTGATATGACCTCTAAATTTCATTTTGACTTCAAACTTTCCTAAAATTGATGTCAAATACTGTATCTTCTGCAGTAAATTTTACAGAACATTCATTTTACACAAAATGTGGACTGTCTTAGTCATCTACTGATGATGCTAACGTGGTTAGTGAAGCACGCCGAGAAACAGTACTTTTGTTCAGGCTTTGGAAAAGTGTTTTTAATAGATTCGTTTTAAGCCATTGATTCCAAATGCCACTTATCAAGCTTGAACCCTACGATAAATTACTCAGACACTGTCTACGTCTTGACCAGATCCAGCTTCTAGATGTGTTTTAGGAAAGAGTGGAATGCTTGGAATACCTGGGACCAATTTCAAATAAAATATTTTCCAATTTCTTGAAAATTCCCAATTTTGGAAAGTTTCAATTAAACCTTCGATTTTTTTATATATTATCACAAATCCGCCCTGGCTGGCATTTTCTATTAATTCCATGAAAGCACCTAGACATCCAATCTTCACAATACTACATAAAGGTAGGTTAAGTTTCCCATTTTCAGATGAGTCAGAAGTTTCATGCCGTAAGGAATAAAGCAGCATTCATTTGAAACTGTCATCTTAAGTGAAATTTATCTAATCTTTTACAAATTTCAAATTAACTGTGAGTCTTTCTTCATAAAAATGCATATGTAGAATGAACAAGTTTTAAGAGATGAAGTTGGCCAACTGTTATGAATGAAAACTTATGAAATGTGCATGAATATTCCATTTGAAAAATCAGTAATTTAACTCTTCCTGGCTTTTTATTTAACTAAGATTTATAGTTTATGATTTGAAACTGCCTACATCAGTCTGCCTGACATTATACATGGTTTCCGGTTGTTTATTTGAATTTCTATTTTATAAAATAGTGGTATTTGGAAAATATTTAGAAAAAAGAATAAATAGAAACTGTCATTTCTTGCCAAGAAAAAATATCCACATGTGGCCTCATAAATTATTGAATTATAAGAAAAATAATTTGTTAGCTATTGCTAGTTGAAATATTGCGTTTTCATTTTCAGAAAGGAAGTAAGGAAGAACCACAGACAAAGAACGTTGCAGAAACTCTGTACACAAAACTAGAGGAGGTAATACCTAGTTTGAGAGGCAATGTCCTTCTGGACGATCGAACTTCACTAACTATAGGACGAAGATTTTTAGATGCAAAACGTACAGGTTACCATCATATTGTTATTATCAATAAAAAAACCACAGAAACTCCATCCTTTTACGAACTGAATGATACAGCAATGAATAGGCAGTTGATTTTAAGTGAAGAAGAACTCATAGATTATATCAAACAAAACACTGTATTTTAAGTATTTATTTTGTAAACAATATATTGTTGTCCGATTATTTCAGTTGTATTTGCTATAAACAGGTGCAATGGACGTACGTAATGTCATGAATGAAGGGGTCATAGATAGAAGTTCGAGAGTGGTAGTTGGAACTTGGCCTTCTGATTTAACATATTGTCTCCAAATTTTGCATTGATTTTTTCTTGCTTCTTTTGATGATTTGGTTTCACTATATCTACAAGGTTTCCGAGGGAGAGTTTCAGGTAATTCTTGATCACTAAAAATTTAATATAATAAATATCATGTAGTTCACAGTGGCAGATGTAATATGCAACAATAACAATTGTATGACTTACAGTCTCAAAACAAAATTTTTCTATTTAATAGATGCTGAATGTATCAATGCTAGTTTCAGGGTTCATTAGCCATGGTCTGTAATTTTATGGTAGACATGTCTATGACTGCGGTTGACTTCAAAGGTGATGAGGCAATAAACCCAGTGCTCGCCACATTTATTGTGTATGTGCTAGGTTGTAGATGAAACGTCATGCATATAAAACCTGCAGACCACGTCCAGAAAACCCGGAAAATAGTTTTGATACACTTATCTCCTCTGGGCTTGAATGTTTACACTCTTTGATCGGAATCTGTGAATTCTTATTTGACATCTATAATTTTATACAAAACTGTATTTGGTGGGCTATTTAAAGCATTTACAAACAAATGATAATAGTGACCTCTGGAGAAATGTGTTTTGAAGTATGCTATACTGTACACACTGTACACCTTAGTATTATACATGTGCATTCTTATAGTCATCTGTGACATCAGTTTCAAGTCAATCAGGGTCTGGAAAGTTTTTCTTCTGTAAAAGTCAGGTATGTCGTGTCTGTTTAATATTGAAAATAAATTTTGTTATAGAAATACTCCCAGGAAAGATGTAAAAGTACTGGGAAAATCAATATTACCAGTTGAAATTCAAATGATTCACATCTCTCGACACATTAGGATCTGACGAATGTCTCTTAAAAACAATTACTTTCCTGACTAATACTATGACAGATTAGATTATATCCTAACAGAGGAAATTGACGCAGATACTTCTTGATAGTCCTGTAGCAGAACTTTGTTAAAATCAATTGTGTGATCACCTATAACTAGATTCAAAGTATTATTTCCCGTCAGCGCAGAACAGATCTAACCAAGGCAGCAGCTGTGTCTGGTAGGTAGATCCAAAGTAAATGGGTCTATTCAACCCTTCCACAAGGATTTATTGTGACTCACACCTATTAAACTTGAAATTCTCAATGAAGCTGATTATGTACTTCATTTGATGAGTCTGCTGGGAAGTGTGGAACTGTACCAAGCACCCTGGCTGCAGGGTGCTAACTGCACGCACTAGTTAGGAGACATTCTCGCGATCCACCCAAACCAGAATGTGCAGATCTGGAATCGTACCTTTTGACCATCTTCTGGAATATACTCTACTGGCATACTGAAGAGATGATATTGAGGTTGTTGAGTATTCAAGATGCAAGATTTCCTGCTTAATGACCACAGCAGAAAGTTTTCTATATACATTAGATTCAGCCATAGATGACTTTTTTTGGCATACTGACATTTTGAAGAGATTCTGATATTGAGGTTGTCTGATGTTCCCTCCTTAATAACTGTAGCAACCTTTTCATATGAGAACATCTGTGAGTCTGACGATACAGTAGATTCAGCTATGTAGGGCTTTTTTGTCTCTAGCTTGGATGAATCTTCATTTGAGCATAAGCGTTTGCTGACGTGCTCAGCGGGAGTTTTTATTCCTTTTTTATGCAGAATCTGCTTCTGCTGCTCAAGAATTTAGTGCAAAGCAGATTCATAAGATATCCTTTTCTTAAGGAGGCAATGAATCGTTTCGTGGTTGCATAACCTAACATCCTAGGTTTGTAAACGGAACAAGAGTTAGAGAATTTGAAAGCTCTTGCTCTTCATCCGATGTTACAGGGAGGATAGTTGTCCATCTCATATGTAGGTCGGATTTTTGATTATTTCATGCTCTTTAAAAAGTCACATGAGTAGCTAGGGAAGGAAGGTCCATTACGAAAGAGACCCACATGCGTCAGTCAGGACAGATGTAAAAAGACAGCAGTGCTGTTTGGTACTACTGGCTAGTTATGCTTGAAGAAGCTATTGTATAGCGAAACACGTGTCGCAGTTTTTGTAAAACCTTTATAGTGAAAATCATACAATAAACTGTATTGATTAGTTTTTTGATATGGATTTTCATCAAGTATCGGCCAGTTCTATTCAACTACTGGCTTTATCGACGCTCCACCGTATATACGACAATGGCCCAAGCAGGGCCAAAGTGTCCCTTATATCAAAACTTGACAGAAATCAAATGATAATGATAACTGATTTTTGGAGTTATAACATAATGTTGGGCCTACTCTCTGAACCTTCTCCATTAAGAGGTCACCAAATAGGGCTGTATATTAGAGAGCTCAGCTGCAGGCAATGGAACAGAGGTAGTTCGTCATGTGAAACATGAAAAACACGTGTCACGGTTTTGTAAACCTTTTACAATGAGAATAAAAACAATATTGGTATGTTTTGATATGATTTTTCATCAAGTATGGGCTAGTTCCATTCAATTTATGAACATCCCAAATTATGTCCAGAGAATATTACGAACATCCAATAAAGGATGTGTATATAATAGTATAGGAAAAAATATTCATGAAATGGGTGCTATGAAAAGATAGACATAAAAAGTCAATAAAACAGGAGGCTGCAGGGTTATCCAGAGATTTATAAAAAATGGATAAGTCAGATGACTCCCAAGTAGTAAAAAAAAGTACTTACCGAATTGCACTTCTAGGAGGTATGACAAACTCAGGAATGGGTTTCATGACTGAGCCCCGTTTCTTGGTTGTAGATATTTCCATTGGTTTCAGAAAAGGATCAAAAAATTTACGAGGTTTTCCTAATATTCCAATTCCGATTTGCAAATTTTCCAGTAGTTCCTCAGGAGCAGCGTATGCTGCTTCCAAAAACTGTTGCCTTTCATCCAAGCTTAAAAAATTCATAAAATGTCGATCGTCGTCGCGTACTTATTTGAAAGGTATGACAGAAATAATTCTAAATAACTGTACCAACGATAATCCAAAAGTTTAGTGCTACAATCTATATACATACAATGACATTCTTTCATATAGTAATAAATTGAACGCTCCTTTGAACTTTTCCCTTACCGATATATGTAATGATGATATTTTGACTGCTATCAAAGAAATAAAATCTAATGCTTTAGGTATTGATAATATAAATATCAAGATGATTTCTCTAGTGATACCACACTGTATTGATGAAGTTAAACATATTTTCAACGAGTCCTTCAGACAGGGTATTTTTCCAGATAATAAATGGAAGGTTGCTAATATATTTCCAATTCTGAAAAAGAAGGCACCTACCACTTTCAGTGACCTGCGCCCTATCAGCATTCTGCCCTCATTCTCTAAAATATTCGAGAAAAATGTTTCCCGTCAAGTAAGAGCTTTTCTGGAAGAAACTCGAATACTCCCGTATGAGCAGTCTGGGTTCCACAAAAACAAGGCCTGCTTGAAAGTAATCAACGATCTTGCGAGAACCAGAGATGAATCAGAAGTCAACATTTTGGTGCTGCTTGATCAAAGTAAAGCTTTTGATTTAGTTAATTTCAGTTTGCTCATCGGCAAGCCTAAGTTCATAGGATTCGATGACATTTCTCTTAAACGGATGACCAGCTAACCCACAGGCCAATCACAGAGGGCCAAACTGGATGATTACTCATGGTCATCCCCAAAAGAAACCATCTCAGGTGTACCGCAGGGAAGCATATTAGGGCCCTTGGTGTTTACTCTGTTTTTTTTGAATACCCCATATTCTTATCGCATTGTCAGTTACATGTATGATATACAGTTATATTTGTTCATCCATAACACTGATACAGGAAGTTATGTAGCCAATATAAACTCATAAAACATTCCTATACTCGGAGCATCATGGACTCAAAATCAATCCAAATAAAACTTTGGCTTTATGCATAGTATCTCAAGGACAGAAAGTTGAAACTCAAATAAACTTTAGGCTCACTGTCGATGACGCATACATTGACTGGGTCTCTTTGTCTTTCCATGAGCATGTGAAAAACATTTTCAAAGTATCATTCTTCAAACCCAAATAGCTGTATGAAATCAAGTATCAGTTATCTGAAGAAATGAAACTTAGGCTAGTTGAAACTTTTATTTACCCCCATATCGTCTATTGTTGTTCAGTATATTACAATTTTTTACTGCAATACAACAAGCTGAACATGTCACACCATTTTTGTTAAAAACGAAGGAGCTGAATGTGAGGTAAAGAGTCCAATATTTATCATTTTTTTGTTCAAGTTGCTCCAAACTAAAACTCCTAGTTATTCATATAGTTTATAAAGTAGGCATTCTGACATACATATGCTCAATTTGAGAATTAACTCATTCAACATACCTAGGCACCGTACTTCCAAATTTGAAGGATGTTTTTCTTATATTGCCCCTTGGTATCTGAATAAAATTTCACACTTTTTACATCATAATATTCATCAATTCAAGAAAGAAATAAAATCATAGCTGCCTACTGTATTGTAATGAAATCGTTAAATTGACCAATATAATGCTGAAAATGTTAATAGTTATTAGCACCTATATGATTGTATTAGTTTTTTCTTTGTTTTCTCTCTTCTCTTTGTTTTGACAGTAAATACGTATTTTTATTTTATCATTATTTTCTTGCACACACTATATAATTTATGGGAGGGGTGGAAGATAGCCTCCGGCTAACCCTTTTCCTTTTATGCATAATAAACGATATTAATATTATTAAATACATATTTTCATGTATAAACGAAGCAAAAATGTCTTACTTTCCCACGTCTGTAACGCCAATGGCGAGCATTTTGTAGTCGTGATTTTCTAAAATAATTTCTTGAATCGCAGGCGACCGCTGAAGAAGCTTTCGTTCACTGATACAAGTTTTTCCTTTTAGTATTCGTTGTTCTTCAGGATTCGCCTTGTATACTGCAGTTTTCAAGTCATCATGCTCAATAGGATTGAAAGTGTCAGTTCGGAATAGTCTGTTCATCTCTTTTTCTAAGAAAAAGCAAACGGAAATATTTTGAGACTCCTTGAAGCAATATCAAAGTGTAGATGAAAACAGAAGGTTCATTCTTGAATATAACATAAATAAGATATCTTTGATTATTTCATTTCGTTTAGGAATATAAAAATACTTCTTGTCATGCCCTATTTACTATTCGCTAGCCTTCATTTCTTTCTTAAGTTGTTCACTTGTTTGGTTTGCACAAAACCGAATGAATGTTAATTTCTTCAACATTCGTAACCGGCGAAGTCAATATCACCTGTATAAAAAAATTACAGGGTCATACTTGCCCTCTCCAGTACTTCGCCCCGGTCATTTCATCATATCCTTTGGACACCATGTGGGAGGTGACTTTATGAAGCTTTCAAAGCTAATGACAAACCAATTTTGTAGAATTTCATCCAAATCTAAGTAACGCGCAATAGCTTTGTAATTTGTATGACGCAGACATTTGGAAATTGAGACGGATAAATAACAAATAATAGGAGACCTAGAAATGAACTTTGTTAGACTCCATGAAATGTATTTCATCAGTTCGGACTTCCATTGTCTAATATAATATAAATTGATTTGATAACCCTGAAAAAAAAAATAACTAAAAATAACAATTTTATTAAACAAAAAACTGAAATTACAAAGAAATAACACAACAACAATCAAACAAAGAAAAAATTGAAATATTAATAAAAGCTGAAAAAATCGAAAAATTAAAAATATTAACAGGAAATGAAAAAATAATAAAAATTAAAGGATTTCAAACCAAGTTATGTCACAACGTTTCGATTGTTAGTATCCACAATCGTCTTCGGGTGATAACTGGACTTATTCCTCCGAGATCTGACTATTTATAGGTCATTCGAGTGCTTTCACCTTTCCCCGTTCCCTCTTTCCACTTTATTGGTTTTGGCGGAAGATGACCGTTTGGCGGGAATTGATCGTTTTTCGCTTGATTAGAGGTTTCCATATGTCTCTTTACGCTAGCTTTACTAAATGCGTTGTTGGACAACATATGCCGGCTTCTTTGAATTTTCGTAAACCAGTGTTCCTCTTTGTGGATGATTTCAGCTTGAGCCCACTTGATGTTGTGTTGATGAGTCCAAACATGCTCTGCTATTCCGGATTTGCTGGTTCCTCCTCGCTGTATGTGTTTCTTGTGCTCAGCAATGCGAACTTTCAATGGCCTCTTAGTTTCACCGTAAATGCAATTTTTGGAATCGCAGTCCGCGTTTGATGGCCTGGTTTTCGTGAGGCTGCTACGGATAGTGTCCTCTGATGTAGGGAAGTACAAGTACTGGTTGTGTCGGCTTCTCTTCCTTGTGGAATTCTTGCTGTCTTCAAGCTAAGGCCTGTTCTACCATCACTTTGGAGTAACCATTCCGTTGAAGGTTATTTTTGATGATACCTAGTTCCTTTTCGAGACCTTCCTTTGTAATACAGAGCCAAAAAGCACGGTCTAGTAGAGTCTTGATGATTCCTCTCTTAGTCGATTGATGGTGGTTGGATTTCTGGTTCAGATACTGTCCTGTGTGAATGGGTTTTCGATATACAGATTTTTCCCATTTAGTGTCGGTCCTCTTCACCAATACGTCTAAGAAAGGCAATTCGTTGTGGATTTCCTTCTCCATTGTGAAAGTGATGGAAGGCCTGACCTTGTTGATGTGCTTCAGGAAAGTGTCTAGTTCTGCATTCCCATGGTTCCATATTATGAAGGTGTCGTCTACGTATCTCAACCAGCCTCGGGGCTTCTTGTGGGCTTCTTCAATGGCCAAAGTTTCAAACCACTCTATATATAAATTGGCTGTAACAGGTGAAAGTGGCGATCCCATTGACAGTCCCTCATCTTGCGTAAAGAATTCGTCCTTCAGTTGGAAGTAGCAGTTTCGTACACAGCATCCTAATAATTCCATGATTACTTGTATCGGTAAGTTCGTTCTATCTTTCAGGTCCCCATCTTCGGATAGCTTCTTCTGTATGATTTGAAGTGCTTCTTCGACAGGAACGTTGGTGTAGAGGTGTACCGGATACCCTGCGAGTGTGGAGAATCATACATCGGTGAAATTAATAGGCCATTAAAAGTTCGCATTGCTGAGCACAAGAAACACACACAGCGAGGAGAAACCAGCAAATCCGAAATAGCAGAGCATGTTTGGACTCACCAACACATCAAGTGGGCTCAAGCTGAAATCATCCACACTGGTTTAGGCGCAAATTCAAAGAAGCCGCGTATATGTTGTCCAACAACGCATTTAGTCAAGCTAGCGTAGAGATACGTAACATATGGAAACCTTTTATCAAGCGAAAAACGACCAACTCACGCCAAACGGTCATCTCCCGCCAAAACCAATGAAGCGGAAAGAAGGGATAGGTGAAAGCGCTCGAATGACCTATAAATAGTCAGATCTCGGAGGAATAAGTCCAGTTATCACCCGAAGACGATTGTGGATACTAACAATCGAAACGTTGTGACATAACTTGGTTTGAAATCTTTTAATTTTTATTATTTTTCCATTTTTTGTTAATACTATTTTTAATTTTTTAATTTTTTTCAGCTTTTATTAATATTTCAATTTTTTATTTGTTTGGTTGTTGTTGTATGTTATTTCTTTGTAATTTCAGTTTCATGTTTAATAAAACTGTTATTTTCGGTTAATTTTTTTTATTTTTTTTTCAGGGTTATCAAATCAATTTATATTATATAGACAATGGAAGTCCGAACTGATTAAATACACCACGAAACATTGTCAACCACCTTCAAACAAACATCCATGAAATGTCACAAGAGAATTTGATTTATTTTGCTCAAGTAATATGCATTGGAATTAATATACACAACCTTAAGTAGTTCCATAGAATGCTGATAAAGAAATTGATGCATTGGTTCATTTAGAATTTCCTAAAAAAAATGGCTATTGTGCGCAAGATACTGAGGTAACACAAGTCGAAGTTTTACGAATTATTATTTTTTGTGCCAAAGGAACAAGGTGAGATTTTTTCAAGTAATAGGATATACGGTATTTTCAATACAAATTTCGAAGATATCTGTAATAAAATGGAATGGAATCATATATAAGGACACCAAAGTAATAACATCTGGTTACTAATTTTATCAGGGTCAACTGCATTCGATTTGTTGATATAAAATTTGTAAACCTTCTTCTCTATAGTCACTTCGAACCTAAAGTTTGCATTACTATTGAGCTTGTGTTTGTGATTTTCCAAGTGACAGTTTACCAGCTTATACTCGAACAAATCTGTAGTATTAAAAAGTAATAGTAGCGTTTGTTTACCGCATTTTTTCTAGTATTCCAATGAAAGTTCTACTACCTATGGAATTTTGCAGATTTGTTGAAGCAAAAGTAATTTAAGTTATAGTCATCAAATAATGGAGCTAATATTAGTTTTGAATTGATATATTTTAGATTTTTTCTAGATAAGTATATTTTGTTTTGAATGAACTAAGTTGGTGACTTCAAGAGATGAAGAAAACTGAGTTTTGTTATGTTATGAAAAACTTTTGTGAGACTCGGTCTATTTTGATAAACCCAAATTGGATTTTTACATAGTTGTTGGTATATACGAGTAAATCTATGTCAGATATAACAATATTGTATAATTTCGTAGTTAAGTTGAATTTTTTTGAGCATTTCCTTATACTAATGCACCCGTGTATTTTTTGAGCGTTGGTCGAATTGTGCAAAATCCATCTGGAACACAGATTTTTTTCAAACCTTAACGATCATGTATGATTTTGCATACCAATTGAAAACAGAATTTTTTATAGTGCTTCACTATACATGGTTCTATACATTCTTGTCAAGTTAGGCCTTTCTTGAAATCTTAAAAAAGGAGTAATTAAAAAAAATTAATTCGTGATTTACATTACATTGTCAATTTCAAAGCTATCGCTGATTTTAAGGTAATAAATGCAAATATTTTACGAATATCTTGATTCCGCATTTCAGTAGCGCTATCTAATGATCATATGTAGAAATCAACAATTTATTCAACTTTGTCGAAAATCACCACATTCAAAACCTCTTATCATTTCAGAAAGTGGTTTTATCCAAAGTAACCTCATACCAATCAGTGACAAATATCTTCGCCTCAACGCAATCCAAACAACTCTCTCTGACAGCAAAATTATCGTTTCAAAATGCCTCCTGTCTTTGTCAGAAAGCGATACATTGTTCTTCTTATTAAGGTGATGAAATTCTTTGGCGTCTCCCATTCCCATTAATATTGCAGCGTAATCTCTGGCAACCATGCTACGAAGATCGGCTAAGTCATCTCTGATCACGTCCTCGAGGACAGTCACCAGAGGTTGGCGTAGTTTGCGATTTGCTTCCTTGCGACGCAACTGCATTTTGTTCCAAACCTTAAATCAAAGTGAAAATGTAATGGTTTTGAAAACTAATATGTACCAGAGATTAGATGGTGTGCTAAACATTCTAAATGAAAAACTGGAAGTCTCGAGAAAAAAAATCGAGAAGCTAAAAATGGAGATGGTCCATAGAAACAAAAAATTGCTCTAATAAAAAAAATAGTTTAATGACTGCAAACACGCAACTAGATGTCAGAGCCTAAAAGCTTCAGAGTGACAGAAAGGCGATTGTTCTCGAAACAGCTATATGGTTGTCTTCGATAATAAATACATTGCTTTTGGCTCTGTTTATGAATACACTGACCTGTTACTTACTGAAAATTACTGAAGAAGGTGTAGGAGCAGGAATCTATATAACTAAACCAAAGACAAAAGTCTCACTAAGCTTAGGTAAAAAAGTGACGATATTCCAGGCAGAAACGGCAGCAATACGTCACTGCGCAGAAGAGTTACTAAGGCAAGAGTTTGTGGAAAAGACTATTGCAATATACTCTGATAGCCAAGCAGCTATAAAAGCAATTAGCTCCATGCAAGTCAATTCCAAACTGGTCTGGAACTGCCTAGAAAAGCTACAAGAACTAGGTAGTCAAAACAGACTGTCATTAGCCTGGGTATAAGGCCACACAGGATACAAGGGCAACGAAGAGGCTGATTCACTAGCACGCGAAGGAGCAAGATGCTCCCCCGTTGGCCCAGAACCCTTTTGTTGTACAGCAAAAGCGCTGCGAAAAACTTGTAACAGCAACTGGAAGGAAAAAAAATCTAAAAAATGGTGGAGTAAGTTGCCGAGTATGAGACAGGCCAAAGAGTTCATTAAAGAGCCATCGCCAAAATTCACGGAGTAATTACTAAGTCTGAATAGGCGATCAACTAGAGTTCTGTTCGGGCTATTGACGGGACACTGTAGACTCAACAAACACATGAACAACATCGGACTGGCAGACACAGCCCTATGCAGGATTTGCCAAGAGGATGAGGAAACCTCCGTACACATACTATGCTATTGCGAAGGTCTGTTAAGGATAAGGTTTGCAACATTAGGGGAGGAAAAACCACAACCCTCTCAATATATGGGGAACTTGAGGTCTGGCCTATGGAGTGTAGTTACAAGGACGGGCCTAGACAAGGAAATCTAGCATAGATGAGGGCACACACAAAAGCCCCATATTAATCTAATCTAATCTACTGAAAATTAATAACACTATCCGTGATAATAATTATACAATTTTCACACTAAACATTTTATTTGAGACGTGTTTCGCTAAACGGAAGCTTCATCAGTTGGACTGGTACAATAGACTATTGTACAATGTCTTTTAACATTAGGTAATTACAAAATTAATTAGACAAATGATTAATTCTGATAAATCAGGTAAATTAAAAAAAACAATTGCAATACAATATTACATCTTTATAAACAATATTTTGAAAAACCAATTACAAAACAATTACACTTATAAAAAACAGATAAATTATAACAATGAGCCTGCTCCATGGATGGTATAAAACCTCCATGCGATATATCTTTGAATAACTATAGGAAAAAGGACATCTATCCTCAAGTTTTTATCACAAGCTTGAATGCTTTCTTGAATAGATACAAAAACTTTTACGGATGCATTCAAAACTTTAGAAGGGGTCGGAGCAGCTGTTTTTACATCCTCTAATGAATACATGTTTCAGTTAGCTCCACACTCCACCATCCATACAGCCAAATTGAATGCTCTATATAGAGCTCTCGTTCATACCAATGCCGGTCCTAACCGAAATCACATAAACCTTACCGACTTCCTACGTGCAGTTCATACCTTATGCATCAGTTATACATCAAAAATCCAACTGCTCAAAGTTTGAAGAAAGAATTGTATATTGTATAAATCATCCAGAAATCGTTAAGTTCTGATGGTTGGTTAAAAGTGCGTGGCTAAACCAGTAGAACGAGTCTAATTCAAAACAATCTGTATTACAGTGGCATTCTACAAGGTCACCGAGAAAAGTTCAAGTGATACTAAATCGGCTCCGCTTTGGCCAAACAAAAGTAACCCACGCGAATACCTCATATCCGGAAGTGAAGAACCCCGTTTTCAAGCCATAGGTGGCTTTGATATTATTAATTGTCGTTTGCAGAGAGACAGAGAACAAATTCTCATTTGGCTCTTTGACGATGAACACAGTTTGAATCTTTTGCCAATCCCATAGACGGCGAGTTTGTAAGAAGAGTTGCTGCCATGCTAATTTATTTCATTGTGTGAGGCAAAAATATCGGGTTTGTTGAAGATGAATGTAGATTATATATTGAATGATCTCTTGATTTGGTAGTAAGTATAATTAATTTTGATAACAATTTTCAGCGATTTCGAGAGACACGAATCAGAACCATAACGAATATATCTACATCTACAGGATAATTGAACTTCGTCTTGAAACGGATTAGTTTAATTCAACTTCGTGATTGAAAGTTATAAAAACGTCCATGAATGGTTTGTGTTATAGCAGTGTTGACATGATTTATATCTTAAATAAAACTGACTGAGTGATGTTATTCCTATAAGAGTTGTTGGTTGTTAACACCATGATAATAGAGGGTCTTCCAACAGGGACTTCCGAACTTTGACAATTGATAACGGCCTTCTTGTTGAAGCTACATCTGTCAAATTAGTTGTCATTACTATAAATGAAAGTGGCAAAAAACATATAAAGTTTTATTTTTCATTAGTCTGTTTTGCCAAATCACCATGGACGAATATAGCATTCAACAACACGTGCAAACAATAAAATTGTTTTATCGAAATGGGGTTCTGTCCAGGCAACGTACCGCGCGATTCGCCCATTTTACGGTCGCCATAATCGTCCTGCCGAAAGAACTATTCGCATTGTGATGAATAAATTTGAATTCACTGGTTCAGTAAACGATGGACCAACAACCGTAAGTCTACGAAACGCAAGATCTATCGAAAACATCGCCGCTGTCTGTGAAAGTGTGCAGGAGAATTCGAGGCAGTCGATTTCGTGTCGTTCAAAAGAACTCGGCCTTTCGCAGACAACTTGGCGAATTTTGCGTCGTGACTTGAGCCTGCACCCGTACAAAATTTAACTGACCCAGGAACTAAAGTTAAATGACCATAGACAACGACGTGTATTCGCTGAATAGGCTCTGAGGCAGTTGGAAACTTATCCTAATTTTCATCGAAAAATCATCTTCAGCGATGAGGCCAATTTCCTAATGAATGAGTACGTGAACAGACAAAATTGTCGAATTTGGGACGATACCAATCCACATGAGATTCAAGAGCATCCAATGCATTCCATAAGAGTCACTGTTTGGTGTGGATTTTGGGCTGGCGACGTCATTGGTCCATATTTCTTTGAGGAAGATTTTGGCCAGTTAACGGCCACCACTATACTATAGGTCGATAATTACCAACTTCTTTTGGCCTGAATTATTATGATTTGGACACCAACGACATGTGGTTTCAACAGGACGGCGCTATGTGCCACACATCTCTTGTCACATTAAATATTCTGACGAGCGATTTGAGGGCATGGTCATCTCACGTGGAGGTGATGTGAACTGACCACCGAGATCTTGCGATTTGACCCCGTTAGACTTTCTTGTGTGGTTTTCTTAAGTTACAGGTGTATGAAAAAAAGCCACAAATCACAGCGCTACTCAAAGCCAACATAACACATGCCATCGATCAAATTCAGCCTGATTTATGCGCCAGAGTCATGGAAAATTGGACGTTTCGGATCCGCTCTACCCAGAAAAGCCGTGGCGGATATTTGACCGATGTTATATTCCGCACATAATGACATTAATACACACACCATTTGTTTTGTTTCTTTAATCTAAAGATAGGAAGCGCCAAATGAAAGATCCTATAGTACGGTTTCACCACTCAATGTTATTTCGATTACCTAAAAAGTTAGCATGATATATAGAAAAAATCCAAGTAACATTACAAGTTATTTTCTTCAAAGCTTTAGCAGAAACTTGGATATGAACTAAGAGAATTTTAAAAGAACTAAAATATAAATGATCTGGAAATATCACGCTCAAGTTACAATCTGGAACAAGTTGCAGTCATGGAACAACTCTCTCATCTAGGAATTAGAGGAACAACTATATTCTCAAATGTATTCCTATAGGGTAACGCTGAATTTTCATACACCTATGAAATAAGCAGTAAATTTTCGATATTACTCCACTAGAATCGATAATAAAATCCATACGTTATGTCAGCTACGTGGTGAACACACCGTATGACTGTTTATAAACATACTAATGTTACACTTAACGATTCAAAGGTGGATAAAGCTCTCTCATCTCTTGTAACCATCCCCAACCACTTAGCATGATCCCCGACATTTGTGTTGAGGATTACTTTGAAAGACATGAGTTGGTGAGGATGATAAGCTTGAAGGAATCATATGTGATGAGAAAAGATGCCCTTGCAAAGGGACAGACCATTATTTTCAAATTTATCAATTACTTTGGTATAGCTAGTATATGTGGTAGGACAGGAATATAAATACAAAATAAATTAAAATATGGTAATTGTGTTCGCCATAAACAACATGGATTAAAGAAAAACAACAAGCATTGCAAATATTTGTACAGATATTGGCACTGGCATTGACATGAATTTTTGAATGTATTCGTTTCTCTTATAAATGTTGTCAATTGCCTGGACTACAAATTACTTCAATCGGCACATTTTTTTTTGTAGTATAGTTTTCGTTCGAATTTTATACTTATAAAGTGAGCATATATAGTTTTTAGTTGGGGTTATTCAAAAATAATCGTTTTTTGATATTGATATACATCAAGTATGCCAAGTCCATTATATTACAATGGCTTACCTGGAAGTAATACTGGAAGTAAATGATCAAAGAACGCAAGAATTTATCCATTGCCTTAGTATGGAAGTAGCTGATGAATTCCAATGTCAGAAGGCTGATGTTACACAAAAATATTGCTACGTCTTTAATGTCCTGCAGAATGACTATATTCTTTTCGGTAACCTTCTCTTTTCGTTGGTAGTGTTTACGAAACTTGATCTTAAATTTGAAAAATTGACATAAATTAAACTGGTATTTTTCATTTTTTCCACAAATACTTGAACGTGAGTCCCAACGGCCTCTTTGAAGGCTTCATATTTGTTTATACCAGAAGAGTTAATAGATGCCTTTGGACTTCCACCTGAAAATAGCCTTTGTGCAGCGTTAACATCTTTCTGATCTCGGCTAAAAAAGAAAATGTAATCTGTATTAATTTTATTCAACTGAAAAAATGTAATAGGTTACAATGAAGTTGCTGCTCACTGATTTCTACAAGAATTGTAGAATTACTACTGGTCGAGTATATACATGTCGTCTGATTACAAAAAGCTGCAGGTTTACGTGAAATTGGATATTGGGATAATTTGCAGACTTAACCAATACCTATTTATGAACTTGATTTGCAGGTATGTCCTACAAATCTGATTTCAATTCAAGATGTTTTTAAGTTATTTTTTGAATATATCACAAAAGTTGTTTATGAAGTTACTTACGAATACGCCATCTATGAGATCGACAGAGAACTAATTCCCATACATCAAAGATGAAAGAGGCTCCTCAAAACCAAGTCACTGGTCAACTAGTTAAAAACCAGAGCCCAAACACAACGTACATGGTTACGATGACTGTCGGTTGTTATAATCCTTGAAACAGGTGAACTCTGCCCAAGAGGTACTATCAGTTAGCCAGCCCTGTGGGTATACTGAAGTTGGTCTTTCTTTTTGTTAACTCATTTGTTTCAGAAACGTTTCCCGATCATTTTTTCCTTTCTTACTCTTCCAGTTTCCAATTCTTTTATTTTTACTTTTCTTTTGATTTCTTGTTATTCTAGCTTTTTTAATTGCTTCTTTTGACTTCTATTTTATTTCTATTTCCTATCCAAGAACCAGTTTATTGTGAGATTTCAAACAGTTTTACAAAAACGCAACACGTGTTTCGCTATTTAATAGTTTCTTCAGACGTATCTTTACTGAACTGTTTAGTGAAAATCTCACAATAAAGTGTTCGTTAAATACGTAATGGATTTTCATCAAGTATCGGCCGATTCCATCACATTTCCATTTCTTGTTTTTCTAGTTGTTTTAGAAAATGTATTAGTCTTCTATTTCTTTGATTCCTGACCTTTCAAAAACTCGAAGATATCTCTAATCGTAATCATTTATTCGTATATTCAACACAACTACTGAATTCCCTTCTTTCTGTATTCAGTTACGAGGTTTTTTATTGAGTGGTACGCTCAACCAAATAACATATTTGTTCAATGATCTGGTAATGCAATATATATCGCGAATGTCGACATTATGACAACTAAAACGTCTCGGGTAACCCTGTTTGAAATATTTTTTTATATTCTTAACCCTTTTATCTATTGTTGATAAATTTGGAGTGGGCATGACGAGTCCCCCCACGAAGGCGTCGCCTATGGAATCTATATATGAAAAACTCAAAAAGAAACAAGGGTCCTGAAGGCAAACTGTTGTAGAGCCAATATTTGGCATCGACCCTAATGCTAAATTACTTTTCAATATGAATAATAAGTGGGTAAGATGATTCTCCCTATTTTTCACGTTTATTATTTATCTTCGAACAGGGTTTGTATTGCCTGTTGATCTCGTAGATTCACCTTTTTCTAAGAAGAAGCAAGTTCGAATTCTTTTGAATGTTTTGGGAGGTTTTTTTTGGAAAGTTTTTCAAAAAGGGTTGCAGCCTTAATGAGCTCGATTTTGTTGAAAAAGATAGATCTGGCTGGGCTATTTCTTTAACTAGCTGAATGTTCCCCATACGAATGATAACCCTTGATAGTCTCAACTTGTCCAAGCTGAAAATTAATGAGATCATGCAATTTTAGCACTTATCAGACAATATGCAGTGAGCAGCTATTGTCCCAGAGTAAAGAACATAGAACATTATCTATCTCTATTCCTTTGTTGAATACTTGCAGTTAAGATCTCTATTATTCAGTAGTCTTTCGGAATGAATAATGTCTAGCAGTGGGGACAGGAAGCCCACACTCCCGAAATCATAAAAGAGAAAATGCCTAGGTGCATGATAGAAAATAATAATAATTTGAATTACTTTTTTCTGGATTGTTAGTTGTAACAACAACCAGAATAATTAATTTGAGTGGAAATGTGAAAAATTCAGTTCCAATTATATTATATATAGAAAAAAAGCTTTTGGGCCCTCTCATATAATTTTGTATTTTATTCTATTCTCTATTCTTAGGTTCTATATATTTATGTTAAAAATCTTATACAATAGTGTTGACCTCTAATAATCAAAAAGAAACATTTTTTAGGCAACTTCCAGTGCAGTCAGAGAAAATAGCATTATGTTTAGTATCAGTCACTGACCAAGGTTATGTCTCCTAGAAAAGTGGATTGAAATCATTTGTACAGCTTTTGTTTATGAGACACATATATACATCACAACATTTTTTCAAAGTGATACTTAAAAAAAATGTTAGATCATTTTTTGAAAACTATACCCAGATATTTTACAACTAATTCCGAAACATTCAAAAATATTGGAGTAACACTCACTTGGCAAGTGTAAGACAATTATTGAATTCATCCCATATCCAAATACCATTTTTGGATCCCCTTCGCTCGGCCATACTCACAAAAATGAAAACATTAGTTTGAAATATGCAATTTAATGTCAATTCATTGTCATATCAGTCATATAATTTTAATCATAGAAAGTAGTTGATACGATCCAAAGTATTCTGTTACATATGTCTTAAGAATATATGATGAAAATATTATGATTATACTCCACATTTTTTCACAGCTACAAAGCGCTGAAAATGAAATCATTAATTAATATATTTTCAGATTGGAGATCTATGTACTAACCTCTATGAGCTATTAACTGAGAGAGGGTGGTATAAAGTGATATAAATATCATATGATATTCATGAACACTTATATCCCATATTAATGATGGGAGCAGTAAAAACATTCCACAACTAGAGAGTGTAATAGCTTTAAATACTGAAGTGAATCCAATATGTTCTCTGGCATAGAAATATGTATGAACCTTGGTTAGAAAATACGTAAGAATTATAAAACTTGCTGTTCCTATTGCAAGTATCAAACTCATTTTATAAAATCTAAAGTCATCAAGATATATATAGGTTTCTTGCAAATATGGTTTAGTATCATTCACTTCAAATTTGGATGTTCCTTTTTTGTAACTATCCAGTTTGAATAGGTTTCTATAATTAATAATACTAGAGATAATTTCCAGTAGCTCTGAAAAATTAATAAAAATAGGTTAACAAAATGTATATATAGATAATGATACTTAGGTACCTTAAATTTAAAATTAAATAAAAAGTGCCTGTAAGCGATGATCCTAAGCAAAATCAAATCTATGATAATAATAACCGTATCATATTCTACATATTTGTCAGCTACATTTCTACAGTAATCCTAAAACAACACTAGAAAGTTTAAAAAGATTAAAAAGCCACATGAAAAGTAACGTACACATTCTGTTAATTTCAGTACATTTGCACTATATTTTTTATAAAGAGATTTCACGTAGTTTCCACAATTAATACATGCATATTTTTTATTGATAATTTCTCCATTTTCCATTATTTACATATTCAAACGAGACACAATTTCTTTTCATACGGTCCGATAGGTATTCTCGGTTCTCGGTCTCTCGGATACGGTCACGGTATCGTTGATCTAGGCATAGCCTCACAACGTCACAAAATACCCCTCTTAAATCGTAATCAGACCGACAACCAAGAAAAATTTCTACCGGTAAGGGCGCAGGTATCATCAAACAGCTAACCCTCGCAGCGAAATGTAAATTGTTGTAATGGGTTTTCTTGTGTTTTGACTTGTTTAACTGTAATTTTGAGAAGGTATTATTTTTTTGAGTAATTGAAACATTGTAGACAACTGCTAGGATTTTGTTTTACCGTTTGACATAGTTGTAACATTTCCGATAGAAGTCACCTTTAATCCAAAGTCAGTGTATGCATGTAACTGTAATTTTCCACGGTTGAACAGGTTCTGTTCTGAAGGAAACCAAATAAACAAACAACAGCGTTCTAGCCTTATAATAATGACTTATGTGGATTAGCATACAGTGCTTAAGATGTGTTTCAAAAGTACCTAAAATGTGGCTTAGTGGTTCTGAAATCACCACTATTGTGGTACTACTGAAAAACCGATTACATGGAAGACAGTTTCCTGAAAACTGGTAAACCAAATACTTGAATACTAACCAACGAATTTTTAGGGGCGTAATGTTAGGGGCTCTCTGTGATTTTCATTTTTCTCCGTCGACTCATCAGAACACAAAAGTAACTCTTGTGAATTTCACTATTCATTTCAAATACCACAAGATTCAATAATTGAAAAATGTATGGTCACAATGTATGATTTCAATTTTCCCCGTTGAAAATAATTGAGCTATTGACTTATCAATAACACACTCGACAATTGACCAAACCTTATGTTTCAATATATTTTTTAGATACCAGCGACATAACCTTTAGATAGGCACTGCCAGAAACTCCGGTTAGTGTAAGTCAAAAAGTGGTTATTTTTGGAACATTCTCAACAAAACCACCTTCCCACCTCGCACGTATGGTCTGCTGTCACTGGTGTCACTAGTCAATTGAACAGAAATCAAAAAGAAAGGTTTTGAATCTCAACATCAACTACATTGAAAAACATTGATCAGAAAATTAACGGAAATTGTTTCGTTGAATGAAGATTTGAAATATGCAGTTTTATTAAATTTATTTAAATGGCAGATAATGGCGTAGGACCATCAAGTCAAAAGACCGCCTTAATGAAACAAAACAATTTGGAATGTAAAAATCTCTATGATTATCTTAAATCTCGCCCCCAAATGTGCTCGAGAAACTGTATAACCATCCTACGATATGTTTAGCGGTATATAGAGAACTGCCAGAGTTAGCAAGGCAATATGTCATCCGAATACTTTTTGTGGAACAGCCAGTTCCACAGGCTGTTGTGGCCTCATGGGGTTCCCAAGCCTTCTCTAAAGAACACGTTTATGTCAGCAAAGTATTAACGGAGTTGTCAGTTTGGCAAGAGGCGGCCATACCTGGTGGACTTCTTGGATGGATTCTGTCCCCAACATTCAAAAGGCAATTGAAGGTGGCTCTTCTAGGAGGTGGAAAGGCATGGAGTATGTCATCAGCATTAGAAGTTGATAGCAAAGCTAGAGATGTAACTTTTCTAGACGCTTATTCTCAAGAACGTTGGGAGTGTGTGTTACACTATATGGTCGGATCTCAGCAACAAGAAGGTATTTCTGCAGATGCTGTACGAATATTGCTCCATGCTGGATTAATGAAACGTGATGCAGATGATAGCAGTCTTGTAATAACACGACAAGGCTTTCAGTTTTTGCTGTTAGATAGACAAGCTCAAGTGTGGCATTTTTTACTTCAATACTTGGATACTTTGGAAGAACGAGGTTTAGATCTGGTGGAATGTCTCACATTCCTATTTCAACTTAGTTTTAGTACTCTTGGGAAAGATTATAGTACTGAAGGAATGAGTCCAGGATTGTCAGTATTTTTACAACACCTTAGGGAATTTGGTTTAGTATACCAAAGAAAACGTAAAGCTGGGCGTTTTTACCCAACAAGACTAGCATTGAATATAACGAGCAGCCAAAGTAAAGCAGCACCAGATATAGAAGAAGATGCTCCTAAAGGTTACATTGTAGTCGAAACGAATTATAGAGTGTATGCCTACACAGACTCGAATTTGCAGGTTGCACTTGTTGGTCTTTTCACTGAACTCATGTATAGATTTCCAAATCTAGTTGTGGGTGTTATAACTCGTGACTCGGTTAGGCAGGCACTCCGAGGAGGTATTACAGCGGACCAAATAATAGGATTTCTCAAACAACACGCACATCCCCAAATGTTAGAAGCAGAGGTGAAACAACCTCTACCTCCAACTGTCGTAGATCAGATTAAGCTTTGGGAACTGGAACGAAATAGGTTAACTTATAGTGAAGGTGTTTTGTATAGTCAATTTCTTTCTCAAGCTGACTTCAATGTTTTAAAGGAGTATACAAAATCAAATGGATGTCTTATATGGTATAACAAGGAAAAAAGAACTCTAGTTATAAATAAATCGGCACATGATGATGTGAAAAAATTTTGGAAGAGGTATTCTAAGGGAACTTAGATAATTACGAGGTTTTAATATATTTATAAGTGAAGAAGATAAATAAATATCTACATTTTATATATGTACTTAAATACCTACCTCCCTACCTACAATACCAATATGAAATTGGCAGCAATTTTCAGCAACCACTTTGATTCCAGCAACTAAATTATCAGTGGAATCAGTGGAAATACACTATTTCTCAACTAGCTACTTGCTAGTTGAGAAATAACAGTTCTGAAAATACTCTTTCTCTTGTCTCCTTATCAATTTCAGATATTTGCAGAAACAGTATGAAAAAATTTCATGGGTAAACCATTGGTATGGCTTTTTGTTCGGTTTCAAGTGTTACATATTTATACAGAACGTTTTCAAATAGATAATATATACATTTAAACAATCTCTTCAAATTTACACTTATGCTAGGAAAAACAAAAAGCTATTGTTTAGTGTTATTGTTTGGGTCATTTGAAATTCTGCCATTGGCAGTATTGAAAATAAATTGATTTCTTTTGTTTGTATTCAAACCCTTCAAATTTGAAATACTTCATTTGACCAAACATTTCTGGTTGAAAATGTTTGGAACAAAGCATAACGAATGTGTTGGGTTTGAATCTAGATGGAAAGTGAAGAAGTATATTTCCAAAATTGTTTTTTCTTTTCTGTTCATTATTCTCTTTGCAGAGTAATATCCGAAAGCAGTTCGCAAACAACAGAGAATGAATTTTCAGATAAAGGTACCAATACTTTGATAAAAACCAGTATGGAGGTGAGAAATATGACATATTTGGAATTTCTTTCTATTTTGACATTAATTGAAAGGTTCAAACTGAAGAAGATAATTCGACTGAAGTAACTTCAGAAACCGACATGCAAAAATTAGCTACTTGGCTGTCTGGGGTGTATCCTAGAGTCAAAAAGGAATTGGACGAAGCTAACAACTCCCATGCTTTCAGAGGTTATAGGTTACAAGGAGAATCAAACAAAGCAGATTGTAAACTTCTGCAAATAATCAATGTTAGCGGTAAAACTGAGAGTGGGGATAAGGTATTTGTTGTTTTTTTCAGTACTTCACATCTGTAATATTTGTTTTTTTAGGCCATGCCAAAAAGAGTTTCAACTATCAGTTGGAATCAAACTGGCAAAACTATAGCAGTTGCTTGTAATTTTCAGCACAGTACATGGTGTTACCACACTGGCTTTGTAACGCTATATACATTGACTAGGTAAATTGTTCATTTTTCAAGATTGAAATGAAAATAGTTTTTTTCACAGAGAAGAAAAAATTCCTGATTGTCCCAGAAAAACCTTGAATACTGAAAGTTGTGTAATGAGCTTGAAATTCCATCCAATGCATCCTGCCATTCTTGCAGCATCTACATTTTCAGGTAATATCATCACCAGGATATTATAATTTGTGATATCAAAATTGAATTTCAGGGGGTGTGGTTATTTGGAATGTTCAAAATGAAGATGGGGAAGAAATCATAAGTGTCTCAAATGCACATGATGAAGTAATCACACAATTATCATGGGTGAATGATGTAGACTTTGCTAAAAATTTGCTGATAGCCACTTCGAGTACTGATGGACTGTTGAAGTTATGGAACTTTAATATAACCAGTCCAAATTTACTGTTAAAAGTTAGGTAGGTAGGTACTTCTTCGAATCTATCTTAAAGATTAATTTTCTTCACCTTGAAGCACTACTTTGTGCACATATTCATTTATTTGTTCAAAACTACACCGTTGTTCGTTTACAACAGAAATATTATAATGTACAAGGGTATCTTTCGAAAATCCTTTTTCCACACGAGAACAAAAAACTCTCGATGAGTGTTTTGCTAGTGCATGGAGATGAATAAAGACAGTCAGACAGTCTTAGTCATCATCACGTGATGCTAACTTTGTCAGCATATTTGAGCCATATCATTATTTTTTATCTGAAAATTCAAAATATATTCATAGAATGAAAAATAGATATATTTTATATATTAAAAAAAAGGATTACAATGGGTTTCACAGTTGTCTAGCTGCCGTCCCTCTAGGAATCGCAACTCTTTGAAGGAGAATTGTGCGAGCAAAGAGTTAACGAGGTCCCACCTTTTAATGGGCAATTTCTAACACGGATCAGGCAAAGGCCTACCTGGGATCAAAACTAGAGAGGCAAGCCATAATCGTTCAGGTTGTAACATTTCACAAAGAAATAGTTGAATGAAACGAAAATTCTAAAGAAATTATGTACAGGCAGTTGACCTAAAAGTGTACCGTTCAATTGAAAATCTGAAAAAACTTTTGTTTTGACCTTAACTATGAACTCACAAATCATTTGAAAATCGAAGTCAGTGTTTTTAAATAGGAAGTTTTTTTTATCACGAGATAGTTGAAGTTTATCGCACGAGATATATACAAGAATATACAAGATGATTATTCGACGATGACTTTAGATTTGACTTTGATCATAACCGTGAAGGTCGATATCAGTTTTAAACTGGAAACCCAATTTTTTTTTCTCTCGGAAGCAGAACGAGCGAGAAAAATTACGACTTAATTTTATAATGAAACATTCAGAATGGTAGGCTAATGGAACGACTCAAGAACAGAAACAGTGCAAGTTATTTTCATTTAGTTTCTGGTTGTCCTACGGTGGTCTATTTTTGATCCTGGAAAAGAAATGGAGGGAAAATGACTATCGGTTATAGCCATAAAACATAGTTCAATCCATCCAATTCAAGAGTAAATATCTCACCTAACCAGTGAAAGTTGTTGTTGCAATTGAACCATCGGCTTGAGTTAGGGATGGAATTATAGATTTTATAAATTTCTGGGTCTAGTTTATGCCTAATTCTTTGATTGTGACGTTTTTTTGCTGTCATTCATTCATTATTGTTGCAGCTGTTGCGAGCATTAACAAACCTGGTACGGTTTTCGGCAGTGGGATTTTTGCGCCACTGCCGATAGGCGAGATTTCTGAAGGTGACAGCTTGCTGTCATTTCATTGAAAACTGAATATATGCATTCATGGATGATAGAATAACTTTCGTGACTTCAGAAGCATAAGTTGATGAATCTTTAGAGATGAAAAAACATCCAGCTAGGGAAAATTTCGGAAATGGACACTCAACACTGAAATGAGTTTGTGGTCAGAAAATCCCAATGGAGACCTTATGGTGACTGTAAATTTCTGGATTGGTTGTTTGGTATATATCCAGAAGACTAGCATATTCTCCATCCATTGATTTGCAGAAAGTCAATGGTGTTTGCAAGTAAAGAGAATAGGTAGTGTCCTATATTGTCTATCGCTAGGTATGGTCGATAAATGCAGCATATGAATTGGGTGATCTGTGATATTATTTTGAACCACATAACATCAAAATGTCGGGGTTCCAACATTTCTTCTCGTTGACAGGATAGATCGCTTGTGATAAAAAGAGATATTCCAAAGTTCCGTCTGAATCGGGAGTGGAAATCATAACCGGGATATAGAAAATTGACGGGGTTTGTTGAAGCACTGACTTTTGTGAGTGCAAGAATATGAGGACTATTTGATTGCAGATGTTGGTGCACTGTGTTTATATTTGGGTTGAGTCATCTGATGTTGCAGAAATCGATTTTGAAGTTGCTAGACGGCCTCTGTGGACTGATGTTAGGAAGATCCTGCTGACTGTCAAAAATAGTGGTTTTCGAATAACTTCTGTAGGATGATGCCCCTGAGGAGATCCGATTGAGGAGCTATTTTACCTCCCTAGGAGCGTAATCATGCATTTTTCCTTATATTCCCACCCTTGAAATCGAAAACAGCGACACAGCAACGAAACGTTAGCCCGAAAGCAACTTCACGCTGCCCAAACCGTTGCGATGGTATCTCACCGGGTGGGTCCAGCATCTACCATCCGATCTATATTTAAAATGTGTCAGGAATTTTTTCTGATGTGGTCGTTAGAAATTTTTCATTTTCAGTGGTGACAATATTTGATAAAAATAAAGTGGTGGCTGTGTATTATATCTCATTGTTAGCAATCATGAAACTCGTCATAAAAAAATTCAGATATCTGATATGTTTGAACCGTTTGTTTGAAGGTTGTTGACAATATTTCGTGGTGTATTTAATCAGTCCGGACTTCTATTGTCTAATATATAATATAAATTTATTTGAAATCCCTGAAAAAAATTATTAAATAGATTAACCGAAAATAACAATTTTATTAAACAAAAAACTGAAATTACAAAACAATAACATACAAGCAACAACCAAAAAAATAAGAAATGAAATATTAATAAAAGCTGAAAATTAAAAAAATTGAAAAATATTAACAAAAAATGAAAAATAAAAATTGAAAGATTCCAAATCAAGTTACGTCACGACGTTCCGATTGTTAGTATCCACAATCGTCTTCGGGTGATAACTGGACTTCCTCCGAGATCTGAATATTTATAGGTCATTCGAGTGCTTTCACCTATCCCCTCTTCCTTCTCTCCGCTAGCTTGACTGAATGCGTAGAGATACGTAACATATGGAAACCTCTAATCAAGCGAAAAACGACCAACTTCCGCCAAACGGTCATCTCCCGCTAAAACCAATGAAGCGGTGAGAGGGAAGAGGGGATAGGTGAAAGCACTCAAATGACCTATAAATAGTCAGATTTCGGACAAATAAGTCCAGTTATCACCCGAAGACAATTGTGGATACCAACAATCGAAACGTCGTGACTTGACTTTGTTTGGAATCTGTTAATTTTTATTTTTCATTTTTTGTTAATAATATTTTTAATTTTTTTTAATTTTCAGATTTTATAAATATTTCATTTTTTATTTTTTTGGTTGTTGCTTGTATGTTATTGCTTTGTAATTTCAGTTTTTGTTTAGTAAAATTGTTATTTTCGGTAAATCTTTTTAATATTTTTTTTCAGGGATTTCAAATCAATTTATATTATATTAGACAATGGAAGTCCGAACTGATGAAATGTTCAAACCATTTCATTGAATAGAACTTCCAATCAAACTATAAAACCTGGCCACCATTTAATCCTTATCGGATATGGTCGTTACATTAAGAGTATTATAATTTTTGTTTATTTTTTCAATTCTAGTTTATTTTTGTGAGAATATCTTCTGCTATTCTTCAAAAAATATATTATCATATTCATTATTTGTTCATTAACTTACATATCATATTCGAATTAAAATATGTGTTACGTGGGTTTGTTTAACCCATTCATTTCTGGTAAAATAATTGTTTTTTTTTACAAATTAGCGTTTTTATGTTTTTGAATTTCATACTCATTATTTACTTCGTTCTATTTTTTATATATATTGTTTTAAATAATTCATCTGAATATTTTGGTTCTGATATTCTTAGTATATTCAATATTTCATTCATTATTATTCTTCTCATAGATTTCAAATCTGTTAACACTTTTTCAGACAGTGGAAATTTGAATCTATAACTTTCAGCTAGAAACATAGTCAACCTCATTCAAGGAAATAACGGTATCGTTATGTTTTTTTAGGTACAGAGTAAAAACTCCGGTATTGAATTCGATACATAGAAAAAACGAATCCCCAGAAAATGTTTCATCAAAATCGTTGCGGGGTGTCACTTGTTTTGACTTTTCTAAACATGTTCAGGATATGTTTATTGTTGCACTGGAAGGTGGACACATAGTTCAGTGTTCTGTACTGGGGACAACGGAGGTTAAAGGTAACTATAACAGGTTTTACGGTTGAGGTTTTCGCGGCCGAGGTTTGACGGCCGTCGATTTTTGGAATTTCTTCCTGACGTTTCGCCGACGCAAGTGGCTAGCTTCCTCAGAGGTTTATATCTCCTGAGTTAATATTCGATGACTGGATATTACGGTTGCGTAAATCGTATTTATGTTGACTCAGGTAGTTTGATATGCTAATACATTTACATAATCAAGGTACAGGTATTAGCACACCAAACTACCCGTGTCAATATAAATACGCGTTACGCAACCGTAATATCCGGAGATTAACTCAGGATGTATAAATATCTGAGGAATTTAGCCACTCACGCCAGCGAAACGTCAGGAAGAAATTCCAAATATCGACGGCCTTAAAACCCGAATTTAAAAAATATGTCTGGATTTTGATCTTTGAAGAGCAAGAAGGATGTTGGCATTAGCAGTTAACAAATGTTATAGAAGAAGAATAGATAAAGAACCATATTGTTCCTGTTTTATATTTAACAAAAAAAAAATTACTGAGATATTGTACTTATTTCTTAGGGAGCACGAAAGAGGAACCTCTATTAGATCCTGTTTTCAAATATTACCTACCACATGAGGGCGAAGTGACTTCCGTTAGTTTTTCTCCAATCGTAGCGAAATGTTTATGAGTTGTGGAACAGATGCTGAAATCAGAGTTTACCTAATTGGACAGGTAAAAGGTCAAATTCTTTCAGAACATTTTTAAAATCTCTTTACAATAAAAGACGGTGAAATAGAAAGAAATGTGGTCAATACTCGTGAGAATAAAGTTTGTTGTAAATCATTCGAGCGAGTAATGTCCATTATTTCTCGCAAATTAAATAGTACTTAACTCAAAAATAATTTGGGAAAACTTCCTATTTTTGTTATTTTATTGAATTTCAGATGGTTTGAAAATTGGGTGGTTGAAAAAATTCAAGAAAGTTCTGTTGTCAGTAGGTTTTGAAACCGCGAAGTTCAATCCCGAGTTCTTAAAACTACACTATAATCGTTAATGAAAATAAATGCGATATAAAAGTATACAAGTTTTGAATTATTCTAATTTTATTATTGAGTCACGAACTTTCACAAAATATTTTTTTTGGCACATTAAAAATTTCCATTGAAGGTGATTGACAATGTTTCATGATGAATTTCATTTGTTTCGAATTTCATTGACTAATATTATATAAAATGATTTGAATTATCTAAAAGAACCAATGCAAATTAAAAATTAAAAAGAAAACGTGAAAATAACAATTATATTGAGCAAAAAATCCTGAAGTGAAATTACAGTGAAATGAAATACAAGTAAAAAAAAATAGAAAAATCAAACAAAAAATAAAAAAAAAAACAAAAAATTAAGAGATTCCAAGCTACTTCACGACGTTTCGATTGTTAGTATCCACAATCGTCTTCGGGTGATGACTGGACTGGTTCCTCCGAGAGATGACTATTTATGTGTAATTCGAGTACTTTCACTTATCTCATTTCCTCTCTCCGCTTCAACAGTTTTGCGGGAGATGACCGTTTGGCGAGAGATGACCGTTTGGCGGGAGTTGACCATTTCCCGCTTGATTATGGGTTTCCATATGTTGCGTATCTCTACGCTAGCTTGGCTGAATACATTGAATTTCCTTCTAAACCAATGTTCCTCCCTGTGTATGATCTCAGCTTGGGACCACTCGATGTTACTTTTATTGGTCCAAACATGCTTTGCTATTCCTGATTTGCTGGTTTCCCCTCGCTGTGTGTTTCTTGTGTTCGACAATGCGAACTTTCAATGGCCATTTAGTTTCACCGATATAGGATTTTCCGCACTCACAGGGTATCCGGTGAATGCAATTCTTGGAATCGCAGTCCGCGTTTGGTGGCCTGGTTTTTGTGAGGTTGCTTCGGATAGTGTTTCCGGATCTGAAGCAGATTCTTATGTTGTACTTGGACCCAATTTTTCTTATCCTTTCCGATAATCCTCTGATCTAGGGAAGTGCAAGCACTGTTTGTGACGGCTTCAATCCCTTGCGAGGCTCTTGCTGTCTTTTCGCCAAAGTCTGTTCCACCATCGCTTTGGAGTAGCCATTCCGTTGAAGATTATTTTTGATGATATCTAGTTCCTTCTCGAGACCTTCCTAAAAACCCATAATCAAGCGAAAAATGGTCAACTCCCGCTAAACGGTCAGCTCCCGCAAAACCGGTGAAACAGAAAGAGGAGATAAGTGAAAGTATTCGAATAACCCCTAAATAGTCATCTCTCGGAGGAATCAGTCCAGTCATCACCCGAAGACGATTGTGGATACTAACAATCGAAACGTCGTGAAGTAACTTAGCTTGGAATCTCTTAATTTTTTGGTTTTTTAATTTTTTGTTTGATTGTTCTATTTTTTTACTTGGATTTTATTTCACTTCAGGATTTTTTTGCTCAATATAATTGTTATTTTTAGCTATTCTCTTTAATTTTTAATTTGTATTGGTTCTTTTAGGGATTTCAAATCATTTTATATAATATTAGACAAGGGAAGTTCGAACTAATTAAATTCATAAACTATATATTGATGATTAAGTTTGATGTTTGAGAAATTATTTTGAATTAGGTTAATTCTCAAAGTGAATGAAACACTATTGTGAATTTATAAATTTGCTCATCTATGATTGGCCTCTGAAGTAGAGAGTTATTTATCTAACAAGAAACGGTCATATAATTGATGATAGTCAAAGAAATATGTATTTACCTAATTCAGTAGTTCGACCTTCATCTATTACACCAATATTTTTATATCAGAAAAGTTATAGTCTATTTCAAAAGAGTTTAGAGTAATAAATCATGAAGCGTCATAAAATTTGCCTGAATTTCGTTGTCGTCCATGGGCGTAGGCAAATCTTAGGATTATTAAACTTAATAATTAAAGTAAATTAAAAATTACAGACATAGATAATAATAAAAGGCCATTTTTGGGAAGTAATTTGGTCTAAAACTAAGTACCTACATGTATTTAGGTAAGTAAAATTTCTTAAAAAAAGATTAAGATTAATTTTAGTGGTTCTTGTAAACTTATTTAATATGCAATTTGGGTTCATATACTTGAGCATGATTTCTCAAAAAAGGGTTAACACTTAGTTCCGAGGTGCCATGTCATTATAATAATCCCTTTTTGACCCTGCCCACCAATCATGCAATACCTATTAAACCCAGGTAATTAAGAAAAAGGGTTTAAATATATTGTAATGGTGTCTTAAACATTCGAGTTATAATAGTAATTGTTACTACACCAATTAAACGTACAGTGATATTGTGATATAGAAATAGTGAAAAAGTTATAAAATGGGGACATTTACTCCAAAGAAAAAAAGTGTAAAAAATTCTCCGCTATCTGTTTGCGAAAAAGTTATAATTTTAAATGTATATGATTGCATAAAACACGATCACCCTAGTTTGTCTGTGCAAGAAAGTGTTGAGCGATGTGCCCGAATGACTGGAATTGGACAGTCCACGATTTTTAAATTATTGCGAGAAAGAAAGATATCAGGCCAGGTAAGTCCATGCAAGAGAAAATCAGGAAGACCAATAAAAATCTTAGATGAAGACACCAAATGTGACATTCGAAGAAAAGTTCATTCGTTTTATTTTAAAAAGGAAATACCCACTCTTGAAAAAATATTTATCGAGATAAGCCAAGATAACGATATTCCTTTGATATCCAGAAAACTTTTATGGAAAACTTTAAAAAGTATGAATTTTGCCTGGGAAAATCACAATCGAAAGGCACTATTACTGGAAAGTGATGAAATTGTTTGCTGGAGACGAAAATATTTGACAACTATAAAGCAGTACCGCAGAGAGCAAAAGAAAATTTTTTATCTTGATGAGACGTGGATAAACGAAGGTTATATAGTCAAAAAAATGTGGCAAGATAAAAATATAACAAGTTCTCGCCAAGCTTTCATAGAAGGCCTTTCGACGGGTATTAAAGTGCCTTCGGGAAAAGGGAAGAGGCTTATAATTGCTCACATTGGAAGCGAAGACGGATTTTTAAAAGAAGGTTTGTTAAGCTTTGAGTCGTGCCGGACGGGAGATTATCATGAGGACATGAATTCGGATGTCTTCGAAGACTACTTCGGGGAAATGTTAAAATTTCTTTCAGCTGATTCGGTCGTGGTTATGGATAATGCAAGCTACCATTCAAGGCGCTTAGAGAAGGTACCAACTTCAGCTTGGAGAAAGCAAGAAATTATTAACTGGCTGTCAAATAAAGGTATTCAGTTTGAGACGAATTCAGTAAAGAAGGAACTACTAGCCATAGTAAAACAACATAAATCTCGCTTCATGAAATATGCCGTAGAAGATGTAGCAGAAAAGTATAAAGTAACTGTGCTGCGCCTACCGCCATATCATTGCGAATTAAATCCTATAGAACTTATATGGGCACAAGTTAAAGGATATGTTGCAAGGCACAATACCACATTTAAAATGAAAGATGTCAAGGTATTGTTTGATCAAGCCATTATGGAAATCACATCAGAAAACTGGCAAAAAGCAATCCAGCATGTTTTAAAAGAGGAAGATAAAATGTGGGAACTGGACAACTTGGTCGATCAGGTGGTTGACCCTATAATTATAACACCAGGGGATGATGACAGTTCTTCGGATGAAGACTATACTGATGTAGAATAATTTAATTGAATTGTAAATATACTGTAGCGGTATAAGCAATCTGGACAGAGACCAGTGTATCAGTGACAGTGACACTTTTGCTTAGGTTAGGGTTTAGAATTAAGGGTAGTCTGAATAATTATTTTCTCGGAAGGTTCTCGAAAATTGTACCTAGTAATCTCTAGAACATTCAATTAGGGTATAAATAGAGTGTTGTTAAACGTTAAGGGAAGTTCACAGTTTTAGTATTGTTCAAGTGTCAAATTGTAATAACGTATCCAGTAAAGTTCTTGTCGTTTTTGTGAATAAATTGATTTAAAGTCCCCACAAGTGTTTCAATACGTAAAGTTCGTTCGTGTGTGTTTGTGAGTATTTCCCGATTTCGGTTCGTATATATTTTATTGTTACATTTTATATTTTTTTAATAACACTGTTCTGCTGTATTAAATTTTTATTTCCTTTAATATAATTGTTATGAATGCATATTCTTTTGGCAATTATCCCACTAGCGCGCCTCTGGCTCAGTATTTATCCGTCGATAACAATGGACAAATCCCTTAAAACAGGGTGATACCTACCTGCTCTTTATGAAACGACATAATTTTGCAATGCGGACTAGGGAAGTGACAGAATTTATTGACGGATCACCCTGTAGCGCTTTTGAATACTTAATGAGATTTTATTACTCTACACTCTTTTGAAATAGACTATAATTTATTTTTATTGATAGGAAGAACCTGCTCAAGTAATATTCTTGCGACATCTCATGAATGATTTGACTTTTATACCACATGAAGAAAAATTAGTAGCTGGTTGTGGAATGAACGGTTTCTTCGAAATATTTCATTTGCAAAGAGGAAGACCAATTGAGAATATTACCAGTGAAAAGATAAAAAAGACTACTTCAACAAGTATTGCAATGAACTGTAGGAGGTTAGAACTTGTATTAAAATTTTGCACAATAGATAACTTATGTCAACCTTATTTCGTTTTTAGGAACAATATAGTTGCTGTGGGAAATATAAACGGGGAGTTACAGCTATGGAATGTTCCTTGGCGTCTATTTGCTATAAATTAATATAAAAGACAGTGACATTGAGACTGATGAAAAATAATAGACTTTCCTTGAAGAATTTGCCTTTTATTATTGGAAAAATCTGTTAGAAATCGTGTTATTTTCGCTCATTTACCTATTTAAAAACCAAAATATGATTTTCAATTACTTTTTTTATTAAATTGATGAATGTAGCCCTTACTACGTGGTAGGAAATCATAATGAAGGAAAGATAATTTAAACTTTCTATATTTCATACCAATTTCATTTGTAACTAACGTTACTGCAGTTTCGTTCTATATGGAAATTTTCAAAGTTATACATTAAACTTACAATGGGTTGAATGAATGAAAATCGTTTATTACAAATTTTAGAGGTATTTACAATTTTTGTGTGTGTGTGTTTGTGTAGGATCCTGCTATAGGCTTATGCCTCTTCAGGGTGAGTGAGTTGTGTTTTGTGTTGGTGTTTGTGTTGTGTTGTTTTTGTGGTCCAGTTTTCTTCATTGTTTTCAAGTTAATTCATGTGGTAGTCCGGGTTCGTTGCGGTGGTCAATGGTCCAGATGTTGGGACTCGGTACGGGTTTTTGGGTCGGGGTTGTGTTTGTTTCGGTTCTTTCCGGGACGCTGCTACAGGTATCCGCTATCTGTATCCCAGTGGGAAATCCTCTAGGATGTCCTGGATCGGCTCCGGTGGGTCGGCTCCGGTGGGTCTTCCATTGCTCCCAGGAGTCTGGCTGGGGGAGCTTTTTCCTGGGTTTCCTTCGGGATCCTCCACGGCTTTACAATGGTTTATTACATTAGCCCTTATATACCACTCCTGTAGGTAATAATAGAGGTACTTGGCTTGATTGAGTACCTGCATTTACAATTTACAATGCGGATGTGCCAATTTGAAAACCGGTGAGTAAACTAAATTGATTTGATCATTTGACAGATTGCACCCGCAATGTTTATGCTTGTGAATTTCCAAGGATTCTAAATTATTGAGTTTGTAATCCTTACTTGCATAGTGCAAAATTTCCGTATCGTTTAGATTCGGGAACTTGTGGTTGAATGCCAGGAAATGGTTTGAAACGTTGAATCATTTTTTCCTAGTCTGAAGGACCCTTCATGTTCAACATACCGTTTTTGTAAATTTCGACCACATTGTCCCACATAAACACTATTACACTCTGGACACTTAAGCTTATAAATTCGAGATTTCTCCAACGTTGGATACGTTAATAACAGCTACAGCTGTTGCATTCAAACAGACAGATAATAGAGTTATAGGGGCATACAAGATCAATGAAGTAATTCAGAACCATCTATTCTCTTTATCAAACAGTAAAGAAACAGGCATAATAAAAACTATACAACAAAAAATGAGAAAAAATGATCTAGTTTTCACGAAAACTGATAAATCGAATGCCATCGTTATCCTTGAACGAGAAATATATGTTCAGGAAATTGAATCAGTCATTCAAAATGAAAACCTTACTGTCATCAAGAAAGACCCAACGAAAAATAACCAAAATGAACTGAAAAATTTCCTCTTAGATACTAAAATCATTTTCACGGAATCAGAGAAACGGAGAATCACCAACATGAACCCCTCTTGCCCTAAACTATATGGCCTGATAAAAACACATAAAGAGGATAATCCCATAAGACCGGTAGTTTCGTATATAAATAGTCCAGTAAGGTAACTAGAAATTCGTCTTAACAAGTTGTTCAAAAATATTACCAATTTTGTCCCACCTCACAGCATTAAAAATTCACTGATTTCAGTAGAAAACATAAGGAACCAAACCACGCCACATAATTCAATTTTAGTTTCATTCGATGTGAAGAATATGTTCTTCAACATACCGTACAACGAGTATAAGCCCCTCATTTTATATATTACATATTAGATCAAGCCAAAGTAGACCATACTACTTCCTTTGAAGTTTCAACAGCTTTCGATGTGTTTTCAAATCAGAGCTACCTACAGTTCAACAACTTAGTTCACTTTCAGCAGACATATTTATGAACAGCTTAGAGACCACTATAGTAAATTCCGACCTGGGTAAAAAACATATTCATTTTTGGTACAGATATGTAGACGATATTCTCGCCTGTTTATCCACCAATTTATGACATTCATGAATAATCTCAATAGAAACATTCAGTTCACACTCGAAACAGAAACAGATAAATTTTAGACCTGACCATTACACACAATCAGAATAAATTTGAGTTCAATGTTTTCAGAAAACTTAGCATTCTCACTGCCTTTGTCTTCTAACAATCTAGCTAGGGAAATTGATATAATTACAGAGATAGGTCGTAATAATGGTTTCAACGCAGAAGTTAGTTAGAAAACAAAGCCGTAAATTCACTCTAATATATTTTGGAAAAATAACAGAGATAATTTCCGGTTTCTTCAGAAAAATCAATGTGGAAGGGCATTCAGACCACATGCCAGGTTATCTGATTTCCTTTTCAATGCCAAAGATAAGGTGGACAAGTTGGAGAAATCTGGAGTTTATAAGCTCAAGTGTCCGGAGTGTAATAGTGTTTATGTGGGATAATGTGGTCGAAATTTCCAAAAACGGTATGCTGACCATGAAAGGTCCTTCAGACTAGGAAAAAATTATTCAACGTTTTAAAATCATTCCTTGGCATGCAACTGCAAGTTCCCGAATCTAAACGATACGGAAATTTTGCACTATGCAAGGAAGGGTTACAAACTCAATTATTTAGAATCCTTGGAAATTCAGAAGCATAAAAATTGCGGGTGCCACCTGTAAAATGATCAAATCGATTTAATTTAGTCACCCGTTTTCAAATTAGCACATCCGCATTGTAAATTCAGGTACTCAATGAAGCCAAGTACCTCTATTATTTACTTACAGGGGTGGTACATAAGGGCTAATGTAATAAACCAGTTATTTTAATGTATAAGTTTGAAAATGTCCTTATAGGACTAAACTGTAGTAACGTTAGTTACAAATAAAAGTGGTAAAAACATAGAAAGTTTCAATTATCTTTTCTTCATTACTTTTTTCATTATTTACTGACGAACCACAGTGCATTCCAACCCAACTGGTTACCGTCTCTCCGTTTCTATCATTTTTTTTAATTTCTCAAATAAAAAATGTCATGAATATATTTTCATCTTTCTTTTTACCTGCTCCATCTACCTCCGTGACAGGAATATCAAATTTCTTACTTTTCTTTCCTTCATAAGCATATTGTAATAATAGATTAAGCAAAATTTGACAAATTGGGCCACATTTAGGTAAAGCTGTTGAGCTCTGTATGGACTTTTTTTGAAATCCGCGGGATTCTCCATACATATATCTAGATTTGTATTCATATTTTAGATACAGGGTGTTCCAAATTCGATTCTCACCATTGAGATCTCGAAAACTATGAGAGATACGAAGATGATTAAATTGAGGCAAAGTTGGGCATTTACCTGCTGTTGAGAAAGTTGTGAAATTCCGAGTATATCCGGAGATATCCGGAAAAAACAGAAATTTCGGAAAATGGTTATTTTTTTTGCTGGCTTCATTTTTCGAAGGATTCGAAAATAAATTGCACTTCCACATTTCCACTTTTTTTCTGCTACATAATGGTGTTTTCAGAGTTGCTATCCGACGTTTCGTCCTCCGGCCACCATCATCTTTATTTTTCTTATGGGCGGTGCATTAGGCTTTTTCTGTTTTGAATTCTTTTTCGAAAAATTGAAGATATTGAAAAAAATGAATTCTTAACATAATAGGCTTTGACTTTGATGTTTCTAAATTTAACTTTCAATTTGTTACACTCAATGACATTTTGCTACTGACTTTAACGAATGAACAAAGAAGAGATATGATAGAAATTTATTACAAATACGAAAGAAACAGTGTTAGGACATCGGAAATGTATTCAAACTTGTATTCCGAAAGACAAAACTGGTGGCAACTAAAGATCCGATAATCTCTTCTGTTACTGAATTTTTTCTTTGGTAAAATGCTGCAAAACAGATTTCTAATTTTTGATTCTACTCATTTTATATACGTTTCCGAAATACTCGCGAGTTTCCAATTGTCATCTCATTTCTTCGAAAAGATAGAGCATAGGACACGTGCTCCTCATACTCTCCGCCTCGTTTACCTGTCTCCAGGTAAACGAATTGATCGAGCATCTTACCTGAATAAATAGTTGATTTGGTATTTAAAAGCATGCACCAGAATCATTCGCCATTGTGTGTGTGGTGATTGTCGAATCTCAAGTGGAGTGATTTTTGATTAGATTTTCAAATTCAATATAAGAAATTTGGCTGCAATCAGTGATTTTACAGTGGTAAGTAGATAGAAGTTTGAATTCCATCTATCTGTTACTACCCGTAAAATAATTGGGGGAATTCGGGAAATTGAATTATTTTATTCACCTCTGTTGACTTGACTTGGTGTGTATTGGAAATCAATTGTCCAGAATATTATTAAAAATATTCTTACCATTGATATATGTTCAATATTAATACTCCTTTTTATAATTTTTCAGAGAGATAATTTTCAGAGAACAATGTTTAAACGGATCGAATTGAAAGACTCTCTTAGTGGAAAGAAAATCTTCAAGGAGGTTAATATTCCAAGGTCGATGGGACCATTTGTCGCTAATGGAAAACAATTAACGTACAACTACCCGAATACATTCAATAGCAGCTACCATAAACAGTACTTTGTGAAACCGACTAGTCCTTCACTGCGGTCACACCAAAGACCATCATCATATTTGGTAGAAAGGCCAAGGAAACAGAAAGTTGGACCTCTTGCACATTCATTTGCCTTTTACGTTCCTGCCGAGAGATTTATGGCATTACTACCCACATATTTGGTTCCTCAAGATTGTCTAAGAAATTTAGGATATCCTTCTGAATCAATTCTCTTAGGGAACGTTGCTACAAGTTGGGAAGAACAAAGTCACCCTTCTGGAGAGAGGGTTTATGTCAAAACATGCTGTAGATGCAAAACAGTATTTCACGTAGCTGCAGATTATTATATTACACGAGAAAAATGTTGCCATCATTGGGGGAAGCTAAAGAAAATCAATGAAAACGGACTACTCAGGTATGAATGCTGCAGTGAAGAAAAGGGCTCAAAAGGGTGTTCTGAGAGTGGGTTTCACGTTTGGAGTGGACCTTCCAATGGAATAAGTGACGCTGGTTATGTCTCTACGAAACGAAATTCTATGACGAATATATACTCGTATAAAGATGCTTATGCTGTTGATTGTGAACTGTGCTACACAGTTAAAGGACTCGAATTGACCAAAGTCACCGTTGTCGGTATGGACGGAAGTATTGTATACGATTCATATGTGAAACCTGACCATGAATTCGTCGACTATAACACCAGATTTTCTGGAATTACGGCACAACATATGGCAATGAAGAATACTCGAAACATCAGACAGGTACAGAGGGATTTGATGAAGTTCATCCACGAAGGGACGATTCTAATTGGCCACGCATTGGACAATGACCTGCGAGCCTTGAAGCTAGTTCATCAAAACATTGTTGACACTGCTCATATATTTCCTCACAAAAATGGTCTTCCATATCGAAGGTCGTTGAAGGATTTGGCATCGACCATTTTGAATCGTAATATACAGACAGGAGCAGTAGGTCACGACAGTTATGAGGATGCTGTCGCTTGCATGCAGCTAATGATCTGGAAAGTGAAAGCGGACTTTCGCATTTAGTCATCCCTTTATTCACCCTTTTGTTAATAAATAAGTGCTGAATAATTTAATTCAGCATATTGTTGCTGTTTTAATTATTTGTTTAAACTATTCGTGATATAACAAATATATTCTGGCACCATATCTCAGTCTATATAGTTCTATTGGAAATAATTCCGCTTGGAAAGATTGCCTGGGTTTGTTTTTTTGCAAATATCTCAAAAATTATTCGGTATTTTCAGAATTCCGAAAACGGGTACTCTGGTTGGTGCAAATCTGTTTTTGTATGTCTGTTTAAAATCTGTTTTTCCGTTAACCAGCTGTCGCACCCCTAAGAACGACAGCTCTCAGGAGTCGAAACTTGTGCAAACTAAGGATTAACCAGATCTTACCTTTTAACGTGTAATTCCTCACACGGGTCATCAATTTTTGATTATGTTTTTGAGATCTATTAGCCCAACAGCAGGATGTTTCATAAAAATACCTGGTATGAATTATTTTTTTGATCGACTCTGTTAACTTCATTTTTTTAGCTAGATTTTACATATTACACCAAGGTTGAACGTTCCTCATGAAAATGGTCTTCCATATCGAAGGTCACTGAAGGATTTTGACGTCGACTAGTAATATACAGATAGGAGAAGTAGGTCACGACAGTTATGGGGATGCTGTGGCTTGCATGCAGCTAATGTTCTGAAAAGTGAAAGCGGACTTTCACATTTAGTCATCCTTTTTTCACCCTTTTGGTAATAAATAACTGCTGAATAATTTCAATCAGCATATTGTTGTCCTTGTATTTATGTTGTTTATACTATTCGTGAAATTATAACAAATATATTCTGGAACCATATAGTTCCATTGGAAATGATGCCGTATGCAAAGATTTCGAGAGTTATGAGCAATTGACTGAAAACCAATGGGTTTGGTTTTTTGCAGATATCTCAAAAACTATTCGGTATTTTCATAATTCGGGAAAAGTTTCAAGAAGAGGAGAAGTTTCCTCGGAATAAAGTCATACCTCTCGGAACTGTAGGACCAATAATTATAATTTTCAAAGAGAGTTGAAGATACGTCCGAACACGAGTACTCTGGTTGGTGTCAATCACGCCAACTTTGGAGTTTGAATGAATAAATATTATTTCGTATCATTGAAAATCAAAAGTCTGAATTGAAAAAATTTATGCACCTACGAGATAAATGAATGAATAATAGTCCGATGTCAAAGAATTTTGATGGTGACTTCTTTTTACTCACCACTCAGTATGTAAATAATCAATGCAATACAGGTTGATGACTAAAACACAAGCATTGCAGTTTGCCAAATGATTGGCTATACTGTTTCTGTAGCTCTATTATTATTGATTGATTAGAGAATGCTCAACTACTTAAGTAATCTCAACATACTATGCGAATCCCAATATGGATTCCAGAGCCATTAAAAACACAGGCGATGCAATCTTCTCTTTTCTGGAAGATGAATACATTGGTTTAAATAATGAAGAATCTATTGGAGCAGTATTCTGTGATTTCTGAAAAGCGTTCGACTGCGTGAACCATGAAACACTATTATTTGAACTTCAGTGCTATGGCTTTAGAGGATTGTCATATAACTGGCCTAACAGTTATCTAACAGGTAGGAAGCAGTCAGTAAAATTCCAAAGACATAATTGAAATCATTCATCAGGTGTATCACAAGGTTCGTTTCTGGGTCCTATCCTTTTTTTCTGCTTTAACTGAATGATCTGATAACCATTGACATTGAAGGAAAGTTCACACATTTTGCGGATGACACCATGATCCTTTGGCGTGGGACAAATGATGATAATCTCAGAGACATCATAACTCTGGATTCTGGATCTCTATATGGTTAAACAGTGGTGCGATTCAAATTACTTATGTTTCAACACGAATAAAACGAACATAGTTTGCTTCAAACTCAATTTTGACGACTTACTAATAGAAAATCACGCTATATATAGTTAACAAAACTCACAGAACATTTTTAGTGGTATTTTTAGATGACAAATTGAAATTTGATGAGCATATAACAAATTTGTGCAAAAAAATAGCATCTGGCTGCTATGCAATTCAAGTTGTTTTTAACGAACTCAATCAATCCTCAGCCAGAACTGTGTATTTTTCCCCGATAGTCGCACTTGAGATATGGAATTGCCTTTAGGGGCTTTTGTAGTCAGCAACTGAATTCAGTATTCGTTCTACAAAAAAGGGCTGTCAGATACATATGTAGGGCAAAATCACAAGATCACTTTTCTTCAGTCAGAACATTCTTACTGAACCTTGTTTATTCCTTTTAGAAACCGTTTGCCTAATTCACAAAAAATACTCCAACTCCGCATTAAATGTGTGGTGGTAACGTCTATACCACACGAGAGGAAGTCGGAATTTACCCTTGCCAATCCCAAAATCAGCAATTACTACCAGCCCAATGAAATATTTTCGCGAGAGTACTTTCCATTATTATTATTACATGATAAATTTCTCTGAAATCAATTTTGTTTACCTCACGCAATTGAATAGCAGAAATGAGGCAAACAGATGAAAAGTGACAGTTGAGAACTACTTGGCAAACTAATGGGAAAGTTTCTTTTTAGCTGGAAAAATGACGGGGTCTCAATCATCAACTGTGGAAAAATAAATTGATTTTTTCAACAATATTGTTTATAACAATAGCATAATTTTCAACCTCAACGAATTGTTGACATCAAACTGTTTTTTTTTTCATATATCCAACGTAATCTATTATTAGACTTTTCAAAAATAGTTACAAATAAAAAAACTCCGATTTATTTTTAACAATTATTTTACTTGCAATGTTTCTGTTGAAGTAGAAACAAACTGGAAAGTCACCATCAAAATTCTTTGACATCGGACTATTATTCATTCATTTATCTCGTAGGTGCATGAATTTTTTCAATTCAGAATTTTGATTTTCAATGATACGAAATAATATTTATTCATTCAAACTCCAACGTTGGCGTGATTGACACCAACCAGAGTACTCGTGTTCGGACGTATCTTCAACTCTCTTTGAAAATTATCATTATTGGTCCTACAGTTCCGAAAGGTATGACTTTATTCCGAGGAAACTTCTCCTCTTCTTGAAACTTTTCCCGAATTATGAAAATACCGAATATTTTTTGAGATATCTGCAAAAAACCAATATGCTGAATGAAATTATTCAGTAGTTATTTATAAACAGAAGGGGGAAAAAAGGGATGACTAAATGTTAAAGTCCGCTTTCACTTTCCAGAACATTAGCTGCATGCAAGCGACAGCATCCCCATAAATGTCGTGACCTACTGCTCCTATCTGTATATTACTAGTCGACGCCAAAATCCCAAAATCCTTCAGCGACCTTCGATATGGAAGACCATTTTCATGAGTCATTTTCAGAGTCGATCAAAAAAATAATTCATACCAGGTATTTTTATGAAACATCCTGCTGTTGGGCTAGTAGACCTCAAAAAGGGATGACTAAATGCGAAAGTCCGCTTTCACTTTCCAGATCATTAGCTGCATGCAAGCGACAGCATCCTCATAACTGTCGTGACCTACTGCTCCTGTCTGTATATTACGATTCAAAATGGTCGATACCAAATCCTTCAGCGACCTTCGATATGGAAGACCATTTTTGTGAGGAAATACATGAGCAGTGTCAACAATGTTTTGATGAACTAGCTTCAAGGCCCGCAAGTCATTGTCCAATGCGTGGCCAATTAGAATCGTCCCTTCGTGGATGAACTTCATCAAATCCCTCTGTACCTGTCTGATGTTTCGAGTATTCTTCATTGCCATATGTTGAGCCGTAATTCCAGAAAATCTGGTGTTATAGTCGACGATTTCATGGTCAGGTTTCACATATGAATCGTATACAATACTTCCGTCCATACCGACAACGGTGACTTTGGTCAATTCGAGTCCTTTAACTGTGTAGCACAGTTCACAATCAACAGCATAAGCATCTTTATAGGAGTATATATTCGTCATAGAATTTCGTTTCGTAGAGACATAACCAGCGTCACTTATTCCATTGGAAGGTCCACTCCAAACGTGAAACCCACTCTCAGAACACCCTTTTGAGCCCTTTTCTTTACTGCAGCATTCATAACTGAGTAATCCGTTTTCATTGATTTTCCTTAGCTTCCCCCAATGATGGCAACATTTTTCTCGTGTAATATAATAATCTGCAGCTACGTGGAATACTGTTTTGCATCTACAGCATGTTTTGACATAAACCCTCTCGCCAGAAGGGTGACTTTGTTCTTCCCAACTTGTAGCAACGTTCCTAAGAGAATTGATTCTGATGGATAACCTAAACTCCTTAGACAATCTTGAGGAACCAAATATTTGGGTAGTAATGCCATAAACATCTCCGCAGGAACGTAAAAGGCAAATGAATGGGCAAGAGGTCCAACTTTCTGTTTCCTTGGCCTTTCTACCAAATATGATGATGGTCTTTGGTGTGACCGCAGTAAAGGACTAGTCGGTTTCACAGAGTACTGTTTATGGTAGCTGCTATTGAATGTATTCGGATAGTTGTAAGTTAATTGTTTTCCATTAGCGACAAATGGTCCCATAGACCTTGGAATATTAACCTCTTTGAAGATTTTCTTTCCACTAAGAGAGTCTTTCAATTCGATCCGTTTAAACATTGTTCTCAGATAATCTCTTCTGAATTTTTTCTTTGGTAAAATACTCACGAGTTTCCAATCATCATCTCATTTCTTCGAAAAGATAGAGCAGAATATAGTTTACCTGTCTCACAGGTAAACGAATTGAACGGCCATCTTACCTGAATAAATCAGTTTATTTGGTATTTAAAGGCATGCACCAGATTCATTCCTCATTGAGTGTGTGGAAATTGTCGAATCTCAAGTGTAGTGATTTTTTATTAGATTTTCAAATTTAATATAAGACATTTGGCTGCAATCAGTGATTTTTTTTGTGTTAAGAGGTAAGTAGATGGAAGTTTGATTTTCACCTATCGGTTACTACCCGTAAAATAATTGGGTGAATTCAGGGAAATTGAAATTGATGTTCAATATTAATGATTCTTTTTACCATTTTTCAGAGAACAATGTTTAACCGGATCGAATTGAAGGACTCTCTTAGCGGAAAGGAAATCTTCAGAGAGGTTTATATTCCAAGAACAATGAGACCATTTGTCGCTGATGCAAACCAATTAACGTACAATTACCCGTACCCTGCAGAATCGCAAGTTTTTGTTCCACATTTCCAAACCTCCAACAGCAACTACCATAAACAGTACTCTGTGAAACCGACTAGTCCTTCAATGCGAACAAACCAAAAACCATCATCATATTTGGTAGACAGGCCAAGAAAACGGACAGTTGGACCTCTTGCCTATTCAATTGCCTTTGATGTTTCTGCGGAGACATTTATGGCTTTACTACCCAAATATTTGGTTCCTCAAGATTGTCTAAGAAGTTTAGGTTATCCTTCTGAATCAATTCTCCTAGGGAACGTTACTTCGAAATGGGAAGAACAAAGTCACCCTCCTGGTGAGAAGGTTTATGTCAAAACGTGCTCTAGATGCAAAAAAATATTCCACGTAGCTGCAGATTATTACATTACACGAGAAAAATGTTGCCATCATTGGGGGAAGCTCAAAAAAATAAATAAAAACGGACTACTCAGTTATGAATGCTGCAGTAAAGAAAAGGGCTCTAAAGGGTGTACTGAGAGTGGGTTTCACGTTTGGAGTGGACCTTCCAATGAAATTAGTGACGCTGGTTATGTCTCTACGAAACGAAATCCTATGATGAATATATACTCGTATAAAGATGCTTATGCTGTTGATTGTGAAATGTGCTACACAGTCAAAGGCCTCGAATTGACAAAAGTAACCGTTGTCGGTATGGACGGAAGTGTTGTATACGATTCATATGTGAAACCTGACCATGAAATAGTCGACTACAATACCCGATTTTCTGGAATTACGGCACAACATATGGCAATGAAGAATACTCAAAACATCAGACAGGTACAGAGGGATTTGATGAAGTTCATCCACGAAGGGACGATTCTAATTGGCCACGCATTGGACAATGACTTGCGGGCCTTGAAGCTAGTTCATCAAAACATTGTTGACACTGCTCATGTATTTCCTCACAAAAATGGTCTTCCATATCGAAGGTCGCTGAAGGATTTGGTATCGACCATTTTGAATCGTAATATACAGATAGGAGCAATAGGTCACGACAGTTATGAGGATGCTGTCGCTTGCTTGCAGCTAATGTTCTGGAAAGTGAAAGCGGACTTTCACATTTAGTCATCCCTTCTTCACCCTTTTGTTAATAAATAAGTGCTGAATAATTTAATTCAGCATATTGTTGTTGGTTCAATTATGTTGTTTATACTATTCGTGATATTATAACAAATATATTTTGGAACCATATCTCAGTCTGGATAGTTCCATTGGAAATAATGCCACTTGCAAAGATTTCGAGAGTTGTGAGCACTTGAATGAAAAACAATGAGTTTGGTTTTTTGCAGATATCTCCAAAATTATTCGCTATTTTCATAATTCGGAGAAAGTTTCAAGAAGAAGAGAAGTTTCCTCGGAATAAAGTCATACTTCTCGGAACTGTAGGACCAATATTTATAATTTTCGAAGAGAGTTGAAGATACGTCCGAACACGGGTACTCCGGTTGGTGCCATTCACGCCAACGTTGGACTTTTAATGAATAAATATTGTTTCGTCTTATTGAAAATCAAAATTCGGAATTGAAAAGATTCAGGCACCTACTAGGTGTTCGTTTTATTTGTGTTGAAACATATGAAATTTGAATCGCACCACTGTTTAACCCTATAGATATCCAGAGTTATGATGTCTCTGAGATTATCTTCAATTGTCCTACGCCAAAGGATCGTGGTGTCATCCACAAAAATTGTGAACTTTCCTTTAATATCATTGATTACCAGATCAGATAAAGCAGAAAAATGATAGGACCCAGAACCGAACCTTGTGGTATACCTGATGAATTATTCTCAATATGCGATATATTTCCTTGGAGTTTTAATAACTGCTTCCTGCCTGTTGGATAACTGTAAAGCCAGTTATATGACAAGCCTCTAAAGCCATAGCACTGAAGTTTAAATAATAGTGTTTCATGGTTCACGCAGTCGAACGCTTTTCAGAAATCACAGAATACTGCCCCAAGAGATTTTTCATTATTCAAACCAATATATACATCTTCCAGAAAAAAGAAAATTGCATTGCCTGTGCTTTTATGGCTTTGGAATCCATATTGAGATTTGCATAGTATGTTATGATTACTTAAGAAGTTAAGCATTATTTTTTAACCTGTAATAAAAGAGCTACAGAAAAAGTAGCCAATCATTTGGCAAACTGCAATGCTTGTGTTGTAGTCATCAACCTGTATTGCATTTTTTATTTACATACTGATTGGTGAGTAAAAAGAAGGGAAAACAAACGAAGTGGAATTCATTGTGAGGAAGAGTATGGTTATTTATTGTATATTGTACTTCTTGTCATTATTCGAGTTCGTATACGGTTTTCAGTTTGTTATCATTTAGATTCACTTATTTTTTCAGTTTTGATTTCATTTTACGTTTATTAACAATCCTCTCATGTGGTAAAGTCTGTCATTATTTACTGCTGAGTTGGAGTATTTATTGTGAATTAGGCAAACTGTTTCTAAAAGGAATAAACAAGGTAGAGTAAGAATTTCCTGACTGACGAAAAGTTGTCTGAAAAGAGTATTGAGATACATAAAAGGTACAATTGAAATTAAATTAACATATTTTAAATGCGATTATGTCAGTCTGATTGTTGGCTATGTAGATTCTGATTGGGGCAAAAATGAAAGTTATAGTTGCCGTTTCATCAACTGAAGTAGTAAGAGAAGCTATCTGGTTAGAATCACTTCGAAGTAGTACATTTGAGGATTGTAACGGTTACATATGCTTCGCTAACAACCTGACTGATCATAAAGGAACAAAGCATATTGATATCAAATATCACTTCTCGAGAGAACAGATTGAGCAAAATACAATCATACTATAATACATTCCGACAGGTGAACAAGCTGATGCCTTCACCAAACCTTTACCAGGACCAAAGTTTGCAGAAATAAGAATGGCCATTGGTTTACATTAGGACTTAAGAATAATTTCAATTTGATATTTTTTTGAGTAGGAGTATTGGGTTGGGTTAGGAACAATATTTCTGATAATAAAAAAATATTGAATAATTTCATTCAGTAATTGTTATTATTTTGATTATTTTGTTTATATTATTTGTATTTGTGATATTATACAAATATAATCTGGGACTATATCTCGACTGAAAATAACAAAGATTGCGAGAGTTATGAGCAATTGACTGAAAAACAAAGGGTTTGGTTTTTTGCACATATCTCAAAGACAATTCGGTATTTTCATAATTCGGAAAAAGGACAAGAAGAGGAATAAACTCGGAATAAACTCCTCTTAGAACTCTAGGACCGATGTCCTACAGTCTGATAACGAGTACACCGGTTTGTGCAAATCGCGCCAACGTTGGACTTCCAATGTATAATTATTATTTTCAACTTATTGTAAATCAAAATTCAGAACTGAAAAAAATTCAAGCACCTACTAGATAAATGACTGAATAATAATCTGATGTCAAAAAATATTTATCGGGGCTTTCCAGCTATTTATGCATTATTTAATTAACAATTTGTTATTACATAAACAGAAACATTGCAAGTGCAATAAATGTTACAAACGTATCTGAGTTTTTTTATTTGTGGCTATTTTTGAAAAGTGTCATAATAGTTACCGTTGGAAAAATAGAAAATAAAAATTCAATTTGCTTTCCATAATTCCGTTGGGCGTCGTGAATCTTATTTATATAGTGATTCATTTATTAAATTGTTGAGATAGTTTTTATAATTTTTATATTCTACATGTAGTTGAAAATCGAAATTCTGAATTGAAAAAATTCAGGCACCTACTAGATAGATGAATGAATAAAAATTCAATGTCAAGAATTTTTATCGTGACTTTCCAGTTATTTATGCATCAGTTTATTAACAATTTGTTTCTACTTTAACAGAAAGATTTGAAAGTGCAATAATTGTTAAATAAGAAATCTGAGCTTTTTTAGTTGTGAGTCCCAAAATAGATTACCGTTGGAAAAAAAATCGATTTGATATCAACAATCAACCAGATTAGAAAATTATAAATCTTCATTGTTCATTAAAAATAATAATTTTTCAATGTCACTACAGACCCGCCTTTTTATGATTGTAGGCTATGCGAAAATGTTTTCGCATAGCCTACAATCGACTCATTTTATATATGTTTCCGAAATACTTGCGAGTTTTCAATCATCATCTCATTTATTCGAAAAGAAAGAGCATAGGACACGCGGTCCTCATGCTCTGCGCCACGTTTACCTGTCTCACAGGTAAACGAAGTGATCGGGAATCTTACCTGAATAAATTAGTTGATTTGGTATTTAAAGGCATGCACCAGATTCATTCCTCATTGAGTGGTGGTAATTGTCGAATCTCAAGTGGAGTGAGTTTTGATTGGATTTTCAAATTTAATATAAGAAATTTGTGATTTTATAGTGGTAAGTAGATGGAAGTTTAATTTTCACCTTTTTGTTACTACCCGTAAAATAATTGTGGGAATTCAGGGAAATTAAATTATTTCATTCACGTCTGTTGATACTCTCTTTGAGGTGTATTGGAAATTAATTGTCCAGAATATTATTAAAATAAGTCTTACCATTGATATTTCTTCAATATTGATTATTCATTTTACTATTTTTCAGAGAACGATGTTTAAACGGATCGAATTGAAGAAATCTCTTAACGGAAAGGAAATCTTCAGAGACGTTTATATTCCAAGGCCGATGGGACCATTTGTCGCTGATGCAAACCAATTAACGTACAACTACCCGTACCCTGCAGAACCACATGTTCTTGTTCCACATTCCCAGATATTCAACAGCAACTATCATAAACAGTACTCTGTGAAACCGACTAGTCCTTCACAGCGAACAAACCAAAGACCATCATCATATTTGGTAGACAGGCCAAGAAAACGGACAGTTGGTCCTCTTGCCTATTCAATTGCCTTTGACGTTTCTGCGGAGACATTTATGGCTTTACTACCCAAATATTTGGTTCCTCAAGATTGTCTAAGAAGTTTAGGTTATCCTTCTGAATCAATTCTCTTAGGGAACGTTACTTCGAAATGGGAAGAACAAAGTCACCCTCCTGGTGAGAAGGTTTATGTCAAAACGTGCTCTAGATGCAAAAAAAATTTCACGTAGCTGCAGATTATTACATTACACGAGAAAAATGTTGCCATCATTGGGGGAAGCTCAAAAAAATCAATAAAGACGGACTACTCAGTTATGAATGCTGCGGTCAAGAAAAGGGCTCTGAAGGTTGTACTGAGAGTGGATGTCACGTTTGGAGTGGACCTTCCGATAGAATAAGTGACGCTGGTTATGTCTCTACGAAGCGAAATCCTATGATGAGTATATACTCGTATAATGATGCTTGTGCTGTTGATTGTGAAATGTGCTACACAGTTAAAGGCCTCGAATTGACAAAAGTAACCGTTGTCGGTATGGACGGAAGTGTTGTATACGATTCATATGTGAAACCTGACCATGAGATAGTCGACTATAACACACGATTTTCTGGAATTACGGCACAACATATGACAATGGAGAATACTCGAAACATCAGACAGGTACAGAGGGATTTGATGAAGTTCATCCACGAAGGGACGATTCTAATTGGCCACGCATTGGACAATGACTTGCGGGCCTTGAAACTAGTTCATCAAAACATTGTTGACACGGCTCATTTATTTCCTCACACAAAAGGTCTTCCATATCGAAGGTCGCTGAAAGATTTAACGGCGACCATTTTGAATCGTAATATACAGATAGGAGGTCATGACAGTTGTGAACGTGCTGTCACGTGTATGCACCTAATGTTCTGGAAAATGAAAGCGGACTTTTACATTTAGTCATCCCTTTTTTTCCCTTTCTGTTAATAAATAACTACTGAATAATTTCATTTAGCATATTATTGTTGTTTTAATTATGTTGTTTATATTGTTCGTGATATCATAACAGTTATAAGGATAATAATGATAATATATCATTTATTATGCATGAAAATACATTTATACATAAAAGGAAAAAGGTTAGCCAGTAAGTATAAGAAAATAATTATAAACATACTCATTTAGTATCATAACAATGATAGAGAAGAGAAAAAATAATGCATCATCTAGTTGCTAGTAATTTTTATTAATATTATTTTGCATAAAAATACATTTATACATAAAAGAAAGGAGTTAGCCAAAGGCTATCTTCCACCCTTCCCAAAAATTATACAGTAAGTATAAGAAAATAATTATAAATTTACTTATTTAGTATCATAACAATAATAGAGAAGAAAAAAAGATAATACATCATCTAGTTGCTAGTTACTCTTAGTTTTATTAATAATATTTTGGTCAATTTAACAATTTCATTGTACTACCGTACATTGACTTTCAAATCTTTAAAATTAGCACTGAGCAGTAAGCATTTGTGATTTTTTTTCTTTCTTAAATTGATGAATATTATAATTATAAAGGGGTAATATTTCTTTCAGATAGGATGGGACGATATAAGAAAAACATCCTTGAAATTTGGAAGTACAGTGTTAAGGAATGTTGAATGAGTTAATTCTCAAATTGTCCATATGTATGTCAGAATGCCTGCTTAGTAAACTATATAAATAAGTAGATGTTTTACTTTGAAGCAACTTAAACAAAAACATTATTATTAAATATTGGACTCTGCACCTCATATTCAGCTCTTTCATTTTTAAGAAAAATGGGTTGACATGTTCAGTCTGGAACCATATCTCGACTGGAAATAACAAAGATTGTGATTGTTATGAGAAATTGACTGAATAACAGTGGATTCGATTTTTTGCACATGTCTCAAAAACTATTCGGTATTGCCAAAATTCGGAAAATAATTCAAGAAGAGAAGAAGTTTTCTCGGAATAATTCCTCTCAGAACTCTAGGATCAATGTCCTACAGTCCGATAACGAGTACACTGGTTTGGGCACATCGCGCTAACGTTGGACTTCCAATGGACTCCAATGGACTTCCAATAACTATTATTTTCAACCCATTGGAAATTAAATTTCAGAACTGAAAAAAATTCAGGCATCTACTAGATAAATGAATGAATAATAATCCGATGTCAAAGAATTCTTATCGTGACTTTCCAGTTAATTAACAATTTGTTTCTACTTTAACAGAAATATTGCAGTGCAATAATTGTTAAAAATAAATCTGAGTTCTTTTTAAGCTAGTTTTGAAAAATGAAAAAAAAAAACAATTCGGTATAAACAATTTACCCACGTTGAAAATTGTAAATATTCATTAATCATTGAAAATAATATAGTAAGTAAATTTTATTCAGGTAAGCATAATCTACAATATAAATTAAAACTAGATAACTTGAGAAACTGAAAAAAAAGAACTAAAACTAGAAATTGTTAGTACAGGCTGAACTATTTGGGCAATGCTTCTCAAACAATACAAACTTCCATCCGACTATCTTCCATTCACATATTACAGATCATTACCCAACTTACATTGCAATCACACAAAAAAAGAAAGAGCTTTCAAATAAAATTAATTCAATGAAGAAAATAAATTTCTCCAAGGTGGAAGCATTTCTGATGAACGAGGATTGGGAAGGAGTTTTTAGTAATAGAAGAGTTCAAATTAGTTATAGTAAATTCTTCAATGATTTCCAAAATTATATTGAAATGTCATCTTATACTATGAATGTTAAGCAGAAGCAATATAAAATGAAACCTTGGATTACAAAAGCTTCAATAACATCCATAAGACATAGGGACATGCTCAAAAAAAAAAGATTGCATAGTCGTTCATCAGTACATGACAGAGAGTACAAACAATATAGAAATAAACTCAATAACTTGCTGATAAAAACGAAAAATGAATATTACAAAAATAAATTTGAATCCGTAAAAGGTGATAGCAGAAAAACTTGACAAATAATCAATGAAATTATAGACCGAAATACTAGTAAATGTTCTTTAACCAGCATACCTATCCCAATACCGAAAAAGCTGTAATCCCCGATAATTAACAAAAATTAAATATGTTCAATAAATATTTTGTTGGAATAGGAATAAACATTTACAAACCATTGTAAATAAATCCCAGTTCGAACAACCCCAAAAGCTTTCAAATGATCCAACAGTAAACTCTACAATTGTACTGGAACCTAGGACAATGAATGAGATCATCAATATCATATCAATGCTCAAAAGCAATTGTTCACCAGTTCAGGACATGATCTCGACAAAAGATAAAACGAAGGGGGTCAAATGGAGTTATGAATGAAAAATAAATTGAAACTCATAGAAGGAAAAATCCTGTAACAACAATTTCATGCTGGAGAAATGAAAAAAATAAATCGAAACTCATAAAAGGAAAAATCCTGTCACAAACATTTCATGCTGGAAAAATCGAATTCGATCATAATACGAATCTGTGAAAATCACAACATGAGACCCCCCGTCGAAGGGTGTCAAATGGAGTTATGAATACAAAAATAAATCGAAATTCATAGAAGGAAAAATCCTGTCACAAAAATTTCATGCTAGAAAAATCGAATTCGATCATAATAACAATCTGTGAAAATTACAACATGAGACGGACCGTCAAAAGGGTTAAGAAGGGTTATGAATACAAAAATAAATTGAAACTCATACAAGGAAAAATCCTGTCAAAATAATTTCATATTGAAAAATCGAATTCGATCATAATAATGATCTTTGAGAATTACAATGTGAGACCGCCCGTCGAAAGGGGTCAAGTGGGGTTATGAATACAAAAATGAATCGAAACTCATAAAAGTCACAATAATTCTGTCAAAATCACAAAATGAGATCGGTCGTTCAAGGTGGTCAAGTGGATATATAAATTCAATAATTAATTGAAAATCCCAGCAGGAAAAATCTTCTAACCATAACTTTATAAGTCAGATGTACGTGATTTTGGAGATACCGGCGTATTTTCAGTTTGTATTTCGGTTTCTTGTGAGTTGGTGACTTCTGTGGATACATCTCCTCTATCACTTTCAGAAAGTGGTGCATTATCATTTTCCTAAAATACAAGATATTGTTAAGACGATTCGTCTGATTTATACTTTAGTCGATACATGATGTTTTCAAAGTTGAGTCATTTATTTTAATGGCTTGCAGAACTCGTCAAAAGAAGTTGAAAGACCAAACATTACCTAAATAAAAATTGTGATTTTACGTTAAAAATTATTTTTAGATGCCTAGCAATTCCGAAGAAAGGTTACAGATTAGTAGACAGTATGAAGAAAAGTGGCAATTTCCTCATTGTATCGGGTCAATGGATGGCAAGCATGTTACAATACAGGCCCCTTTTAACAGTGGAAGTGAATTTTATAATTATAATTAAATTCAGTATAGTTTTACTTGCCCTTGTTGATGCCGACTACAATTTTATATTTGTTGACATTTGATGCCAAGGAAGGATATCAGATGGAGGAGTATACAAAAATACAACGCTTTACCGAAAATTAGAAAATAATGATCTAGGTTTGCCAGAATATTCTCCGTTGTCCAATTCGAATAAACCAATGCCGTTTTCCTAACAGATGAGGCACTTGCTTTAACGAATCATATTATGAAGCCCTTTTCTGGAATACATGAAAAAAGAACTCCTGAAAGAACATTTAACTATCGACTAAGCCGCGCAAGAAGGATAGTGGAAAATGTTTTTGGAATTTTATCAGCAATATTTAGGGTCCTAAGAAAACCAATATTGCTTAGCCCTGAAAAAAACACAAAAAGTAGTAATGGCGGCTTGCTGTTTACATAATTATCTGAGGAAAAGCCGCCAATCCAATAATATTTACACTCCTCTGGGAAGTTTTGACCAAGAAGACGATCAAGGCAATTTTATCTCTGGCAGTTGGAGGCAGAAAAACCCTTCAGAAACATCACTATTGCCTCTTACAAATATTCCAAGAAAATCGGCATCTACAGCTAAAGAACTCCGTAATAGCTTTGCTCAATATATGTTAAAGAATTAATTTTGAAATTGAAGTATTTTATTTTCAAACATGACTTGTGATTAGATTTACATACCTCAACTGAATCTATTGTTTCTCTTGGTTTATCCTTATCTAACAAAAAACCCATACGTTGGAAAGCATACCATTTTGATATGTATATTTCTTCTCTTGCTACAAAAAAAAAGAAAATATTTACATACATTGGGTAAAAATTACATTATAACAAAAAAATAATCTATACGTCACTATTAATTTAAAATATTATTAACTGTTATTAAAGATTTTGAAATTTATGAAATACTCTGTATATACAAAACTTTTTATAAAGAATACCTTTCTTGCAAAACTAATAAAAAAAAGTTTTCCTAATTAACATTAGTTGTCTTTTATACTCATATATCAGTTCCAAACATTTTTCCTTACTCCAATTCTTATCAATTTACTTTAAAATATTATTTATATCAAATTAATAAAATAATATAATCAGCAAAAACTCACGCAAAAACCACAAATGCGCGTGATCCTCCACACTCCCTTAGTAACTGAAAACCGGCGAACGAATAATTTTGTGCAAATTACATTTATCCACAAATGTTTGGCGCGTTCGGCGCGACGTACTCGCTAGGGGAATTTGTTCTGCGCGCGCTGCGCGCTTTGTTAGTTCGGACTGTTTTGTTGCAAATGAATACGTACCTTTAGACATATCAGAGCCTAAATTCATGACATTCATGAATAATCTCAATAGCAACAGTCAGTTCACACTCGAAACAGAAACAGATAAATTTCATAGACCTGTCCATTACACACAATCAGAATAAATTTGAGTTTAATGTTTTCAGAAAACTTAGCTATACAGACATTACCATCCCAAACGATTCTTTCCATCCAGACAGCCTACAATTCAATGTTGCACAGAGCATTCTCACTGCCTCTGTCTTCTAGTCTTCTAACAATCTAGCTAGGGAAATTGATATAATTACAGAGATAGGTCGTAATAATGGTTTCAACGCAGAAGTTAGTTAGAAAACAAAGCCGTAAATTCACTCTTACATATTTTGGAAAAATAACAGAGATAATTGCGGGTTTCTTCAGAAAAATCAATGTGGAAGTGGCATTCAGACCACATGCCAGGTTATCTGATTTCCTTTTCAATGCCAAAGATAAGGTGGACAAGTTGGAGAAATCTGGAGTTTATAAGCTTAAGTGTCCGGAGTGTAATAGTGTTTTTGTGTGGGATAATGTGGTCGAAATTTCCAAAAACGGTATGCTGACCATGAAAGGTCCTTCAGACTAGGAAAAAATTATTCAACGTTTTAAAATCATTCCTTGGCATGCAACCGCAAGTTCCCGAATCTAAAAGATACGGAAATTTTGCACTATGCATAGAAGGGTTACAAACTCAATTATTTAGAATCCTGGGAAATTCAGAAGCATAAAAATTGCGGGTGCCACCTGGAAAATGATCAAATCGATTCAATTTAGTCACCCATTTTCAAATTAGCACATCCGCATTGTAAATTCAAGTACTCAATGAAGCCAAGTACCTCTATTATTACTTACAGGGGTGGTACATAAGGGCTAATGTAATAAACCAGTTAGTTTAATGTATAAGTTTGAAAATGTCCTTATAGGACGAAACTGCAGTAACGTTAGTTACAAATGAAAGTGGTAAAAACATAGAAAGTTTCAATTCTCTTTTCTTCATTATTTACTGACGAACCACAGTGCATTCCAACCCAACTGGTTACCGTCTCTCCGTTTCTATAATTTTCTTTAATTTCTCAAATAAAAAATGTCATGAATATTTTTCATCTTTCTTTTCACCTGCTCCATCTACCTCCGTGACAGAAATATCAAATTTCTTACTTTTCTTTCCTTCGTAAGCATATTGTAATAATAGATTGAGCAAAATTTGACAAATTGGGCCACATTTAGGTAAAGCTGTTGAGCTCTGTGTGGACTTTTTTGAAATCCGCGGGATTCTCTATACATCTATCTAGATTTGTATTTATATTTTAGATAAAGGGTGTTTCAAATTCGATTCTCACCAATGAGATCTCGAAAACTATGAGAGATACGAAGATGATTAAATTGAGGCAAAGTTGGGCATTTACCTGAGTAACAATATGCCGTTGAGATAGTTCTGAAATTCCGAGTATATCCGGAGATATCCGGAAAAAAACAAAAATATGGGAAAATGGTTATTTTTTTGCTGGCCTCGCCAGCAAAATCGAAGGATTCGAAAATAAATTGCACTTTCATATTTCCACTTTTTTTCTGCTACATAATGGTGTTTTCAGAGTTGCTATCCGACGTTTCGTCTTCTGGCCACCATCATCAACTTTATTTTTCTTATGGGTGCTGCAATGGATTTTTTCTGATTTGAATTCTTTTCCGAAAAATTGGAGATATTGAAAAAAAATGAATTCTTAACATATAATAGGCTTTGACTTTGATGTTTCTAAATTTAACTTTCAATTTGTTACACTCAATGACATTTTGTTATTGATTTAACGAATGAAGAAAGAAGAGATATGATACAAATTTATTACAAATACGAAAGAAACAGTGTTAGGACATCGGATATGTATTCAAACTTGTATCCCGAAAGACAAGCTGGTGGCAACTAAAGATCCGATAATCTCTTCTGTTACTGAATTTTTTCTTCGGTGAAATGCTGCAAAACAGATTTCAAATTTTCGATTCTACTCATTTTATATACGTTTCCGAAATACTCGCGAGTTTCCAATCGTCATCTCATTTCTTCGGAAGAGCATAGGACACGCGCTCCTCATACTCTCCGCCTCGTTTACCTGTCTCCAGGTAAACGAATTGATCGGGCATCTTACCTGAATAAATAGTTGATTTGGTTTTTAAAAGCATGCACCAGAATCATTCGCCATTGTGTGTGTGGTGATTGTCGAATCTCAAGTGGAGTGATTCTTGATTAGATTTTCAAATTCAATATAAGAAATTTGGCTGCAATCAGTGATTTCACAGTGGTAAGTAGATGGAAGTTTGATTTACACCTATCTGTTACTACCCGTAGAATAATTGGGGGAATTCGGGGAAATTGAATTATTTTATTCACTTCTGTTGACTTGACTTGGTGTGTATTGGAAATCAATTGTCCAGAATATTATTAAAAATATTCTCACCATTGATATATGTTCAATATTAATATTCCTTTTTATAATTTTTCAGAGAACAATGTTTAAACGGATCGAATTGAAAGACTCTCTTAGTGGAAAGAAAATTTTCAAAGAGGTTAATATTCCAAGATCGATGGGACCATTTGTCGCTAATGGAAAACAATTAACGTACAACTACCCGAATACATTCAACAGCAGCTACCATAAACAGTACTCTGTGAAACCGACTAGTCCTTCACTGCGGTCACACCAAAGACCATCATCATATTTGGTAGAAAGGCCAAGGAAACAGAAAGTTGGACCTCTTGCCCATTCATTTGCCTTTTACGTTCCTGCGGACACATTTATGGCATTACTACCCAAATATTTGGTTCCTCAAGATTGTCTAAGAAGTTTAGGTTATCCATCTGAATCAATTCTTTTAGGGAACATTGCTACAAGTTGGGAAGAACAAAGTCACCTTTCTGGCGAGAGGGTTTATGTCAAAACATGCTGTAGATGCAAAAAAATATTCCACGTAGCTGCAGATTATTATATTACACGAGAAAAATGTTGCCATCATTGGGGGAAGCTAAATAAAATCAATGAAAACGGACTACTCAGTTATGACTGCTGCAGTAAAGAAAAGGGCTCTAAAGGGTGTTCTGAGAGTGAGTTTCACGTTTGGAGTGGACCTTTCAATGGAATTAGTGACGCTGGTTATGTCTCTACGAAACGAAATCCTATGACGAATATATACTCGTATAAAGATGCTTATGCTGTTGATTGTGAAATGTGCTACACAGTTAAAGGCCTCGAATTGACAAAAGTCACCGTTGTCGGTATGGACGGAAGTGTTGTATACGATTCATATGTGAAACCTGACCATGAAATAGTCGACTACAATACCCGATTTTCTGGAATTACGGCACAACATATGGCAATGAAGAATACTCAAAACATCAGACAGGTACAGAGGGATTTGATGAAGTTCATCCACGAAGGGACGATTCTAATAGGCCACGCATTGGACAATGACTTGCGGGCCTTGAAGCTAGTTCATCAAAACATTGTTGACACTGCTCATGTATTTCCTCACAAAAATGGTCTTCCATATCGAAGGTCGCTGAAGGATTTGGTATCGACCATTTTGAATCGTAATATACAGATAGGAGCAATAGGTCACGACAGTTATGAGGATGCTGTCGCTTGCTTGCAGCTAATGTTCTGGAAAGTGAAAGCGGACTTTCACATTTAGTCATCCCTTCTTCACCTTTTTGTTAATAAATAACTGCTGAATAATTCAATTCAGCATATTGTTGCTGTTTTAATTATTTGTTTAAACTATTCGTGACATAAAAAATATATTCTGGAACCGTATCTCAGTTTATAGTTCTATTGGAAATAATTCCGCTTGGAAAGATTGCCTGGGTTTGGTTTTCTGCAAGTATCTCTAAAACAACTTAGTTAGTTGTTGGTTTTTTCGTTGTGTATGCCATAAGTCATACACACATCCAACAGTATATAAATCAAACTTTGCAACACACGCCATACAAAACAAATAATTTCTCCCCACCAGAGAACATAAAACTAATAAAACAAATCAACAAAGGAAACCGCATAGACATTTGGGAAAACTTGAACATCCATAAATTCAACAGTCATAAATCAAAACACAACAAGACATCACATTCAATATATTAAACAAAACCATACACATTCTTAGAGAAGATCTAACACGAAGAAGAGTACCTCATGCAGAACAAATACAGGCAAATTTCCTAAAGTACCTGAAATACCTGAGTTAAGACGCTCTGAACGTATAAAGAGACAGACAACAAGATGACCAGTTCATTTTGAGGAGTGCCAGAAGATGACAGTACTACCAACTGTCGAAAGCGCTCGCAGATAATCAATAGAAGATATAAAGCTTCAAATCCTTTTATATATATACATAAACACACACACACACACACATATATATATATATATATATATATATATATATATATTATATATATATATATATATATATATATATATATATATATATATATATATATATATATATATATATATATATTTCAATATTAAATTCTACAAAAAGGATTTGAAGCTTTATATCTTCTAATAATTATCTGCGAGCGCTTTCGACAGTTGGTAGTACTGTCATCAAGTTGGGTAATGATCTGTAATATGTGAATGGAAGATAGTCGGATGGAAGTTTGTATTGTTTGAGAAGCATTGCCCAAATAGTTCAGCCTGTACTAACATTTTCTAGTTTTAGTTCTTTTCATTTCTAGTTCCTCAAGTTATCTATTTTTAATTCATATTGTAGATTATGCTTACCTGAATAAAATTTACTTACTCACTATATTATTTTCAATGATTAATGAATATTTACAATTTTCAACCTGGGTAAATTGTTGATACCAAATTGTTTTTTTTTTCATTTTTCAAAACTAGCTTAAAAAGAACTCAGATTTATTTTTAACAATTATTGCACTGCAATATTTCTGTAAAAGTAGAAACAAATTGTTAATTAACTGGAAAGTCACGATAAAAATTCTTTGACATCGGATTATTATTCATTCATTTATCTAGTAGATGCCTGAATTTTTTTCAGTTCTGAAATTCAATTTCCAATGGATTGAAAATAATAGTTATTCATTGGAAGTCCAACGTTAGTGCGATGTGCCCAAACCAGTGTACTCGTTATCGGACTGTAGGACACTGATCCTAGAGTTCTGAGAGGAGATTATTCCGAGAAAACTTCTTCTCTTCTTGAATCTTTTTCCGAATTATGGCAATACCAAATAGTTTTTGAGATATGTGCAAAAAATCGAATCCATTGTTTTTCAGTCAATTTCTCATAACAATCACGATCTTTGTTATTTCCAGTCGAGATATGGTTCCAGACTGAACATGTCAACCCATTTTTGTTAAAAATGAAGGAGCTGAATATGAGGTGCAGAGTCCAATATTTGATAAAAATGTTTTTGTTTAAGTTGCTTCAAAGTAAAACATCTAATTATTTATATAGTTTACTAAGTTTACTGTACTTCCAAATTTCAAGGATGTTTTTCTTATATCGTCCCTTCCTATCTGAAAGAAATTTTACCCCTTTTAAATTATAATATACATCAACTTAAGAAAGAAATAAAATCACAGATGCTTACTGCTCAGTGCTAATTTAAAAGATTTAAAATTCAATGTACGGTTGTACAATGAAATTGTTAAATTGACCAAAATAATATTAATAAGAATAAAAATTACTAGCAACTAGATGATGCATTATTTTTTCTCTTCTCTATCATTGTTATGATACTAAATGAGTATGTTTGTAATTATTTTCTTATACTTACTGGCTAACCCTTTTCCTTTTATGTATAAATGTATTTTCATGCATAATAAATGATATATTATCATTATTATCCTTATAACTGTTATGATATCACGAACAATATAAACAACATAATTAAAACAACAATAATATGCTAAATGAAATTATTCAGTAGTTATTTATTAACAGAAGGGGAAAAAAAGGGATGAATAAATGTGAAAGTCCGCTTTCATTTTCCAGAACATTAGGTGCATACACGTGACAGCACGTTCACTACTGTCATGACCTCCTATCTGTATATTACGATTCAAAATGGTCGCCGTTAAATCTTTCAGCGACCTTCGATATGGACACCTTTTGTGTGAGGAAATATATGAGCCGTGTCAACAATGTTTTGATGAACTAGCTTCAAGGCCCGCAAGTCATTGTCCAATGCGTGGCCAACTAGAATCGTCCCTTCGTGGATGAACTTCATCAAATCCCTCTGTACCTGTCTGATGTTTCGAGTATTCTCCATTGTCATATGTTGTGCCGTAATTCCAGAAAATCGTGTGTTATAGTCGACTATCTCATGGTCAGGTTTCACATATGAATCGTATACAACACTTCCGTCCATACCGACAACGGTTACTTTTGTCAATTCGAGGCCTTTAACTGTGTAGCACATTTCACAATCAACAACACAAGCATCTTTATACGAGTATATACTCATCATAGGATTTCGCTTCGTAGAGACATAACCAGCGTCACTTATTCTATCGGAAGGTCCACTCCAAACGTGACATCCACTCTCAGTACAACCTTTAGAGCCCTTTTTGACCGCAGCATTCATAACTGAGTAGTCCGTTTTCACTGATTTTTTTTAGCTTCCCCCAATGATGGCAACATTTTTCTATTGTAATATAGTAATCTGCAGCCACGCGGAATATGTTTTTGCATCTAGAGCACGTTTTGACATAAACCTTGTCACCAAAGGATGACTCTGTTCTTCCCAACCCGAAGAAACGTTCCCTGGCAGATTTGATTCAGATGGATAACCGAAAGTTACTAGAAAATCTCGAGAAACCAAATAGTCAGGTAGTAATGTCATAAATGTCTCCGCAGGAACATAAAATGAAATTGAATGAGCAAGAGGTCCAACTTTCTGTTTACTTGAACTTTCTACCAAATATGATGATGGTCTTTGGTGTGTTCGCAATGAAGGACTAGACGGTTTCACAGAGTACTGTTTATGATAGTTGCTGTTGAATATCTGGGAATGTGGAACAAGAACATGTGATTCTGCAGGGTACGGGTAGTTGTACGTTAATTGGTTTGCATCAGCGACAAATGGTCCCATCGGCCTTGGAATATAAACGTCTCTGAAGATTTCCTTTCCGTTAAGAGATTTCTTCAATTCGATCCGTTTAAACATCGTTCTCTGAAAAATAGGGAATCTTACCTGAATAAATTAGTTGATTTGGTATTTAAAGGCATGCATTCATTCCTCATTGAGTGTGTGGTAATTGTCGAATCTCAAGTGGAGTGAGTTTTGATTGGATTTTCAAATTTAATATAAGAAATTTGTGATTTTATAGTGGTAAGTAGATGGAAGTTTAATTTTCACCTTTCTGTTACTACCCGTAAAATTATTATGGGAATTCAGGGAAATTAAATTATTTCATTCACGTCTGTTGATACTCTCTTTGAGGTGTATTGGAAATTAATTGTCCAGAATATTATTAAAATAAGTCTTACCATTGATATTTGTTCAATATTGATTATTCATTTTACTATTTTTCAGAGAACGATGTTTAAACGGATCGAGTTGAAGAAATCTCTTAACGGAAAGGAAATCTTCAGAGACGTTTATATTCCAAGGCCGATGGGACCATTTGTCGCTGATGCAAACCAATTAACGTACAACTACCCGTACCCTGCAGAATCACATGTTCTTGTTCCACATTCCCAGATATTCAACAGCAACTATCATAAACAGTACTCTGTGAAACCGTCTAGTCCTTCATTGCGAACACACCAAAGACCATCATCATATTTGGTAGAAAGTTCAAGTAAACAGAAAGTTGGACCTCTTGCCCATTCAATTTCATTTTACGTTCCTGCGGAGACATTTATGACATTACTACCTAACTATTTGGTTCCTCGAGATTTTCTAGTAACTTTCGGTTATCCATCTGAATCAAATCTGCCAGGGAACGTTTCTTCGGGTTGGGAAGAACAGAGTCATCCTCTTGGTGACAAGGTTTATGTCAAAACGTGCTCTAGATGCAAAAACATATTCCGCGTGGCTGCAGATTACTATATTACAATAGAAAAATGTTGCCATCATTGGGGGAAGCTAAAAAAATCAGTGAAAACGGACTACTCAGTTATGAATGCTGCGGTCAAGAAAAGGGCTCTAAAGGTTGTACTGAGAGTGGATGTCACGTTTGGAGTGGACCTTCCGATAGAATATTTATTTATTTATTTATTTATTATTTGTTCAATTACAATGAAGTAAAATGCCCAGATGAGCGTAGAACAACATGTCAGTGTAATAAATATACAGTTAAAAACGTTTAACAATTAAAATCAATTAAATGTGAGACATTTTAGCAGGTAAAATCTGAAGGGATGGTATCTTTAAAATATTCATCAGTTGAGTAGTATGCTCTATTTAGAAGAAAGTTTTTAAGTTTATTTTTGAGTGTTGTTTTAGAGAGGCTTTTTAGTGCATTTGGAAGTTTGTTATAGATTTTTATTAGAGTATACGGTATATTTTTCTGAATAAAAGTAAAATTAGGAATATTAGTAACCAAATCTGCTTTATTTCTTGTTGGGTAGATGTGTGCTTTATCAAAGTCGTTAAAAAGCTTTGGATTGCTTTTAATAAACATTATGCTGTCGAGAATATACTGACTGTATAGGGTTAGTACTTTCTTTTCTATGAATAAAGGTTTACAGCTATCAGTTTGTTTGGATTTATGAATAATTCTAAGGCAACGTTTTTGAAGTGAAAAAATTTTTTTAACGTTCACAGATGCACCCCAAAAAATTAAGCCGTATTTAAGTCTTGAGTGGACTTGTGCATAATAGACAGACATTGACGCTTGAACATTTATTGTTTTAGTGATGACTCTTAGGGCATAGCAATGCCTTGCAACATTTTCTGACAAAGTATCCAGATGAGATTTCCAATCTAGTCTGAAATCTAGCTCAATTCCCAGGAATTTTGAACTTTTACTAGTTGTTATTGTTGATTTACCATCCGAAAAAGTATAATCATTTTCAGCTGACTGTGAGAATTTGATTGCCTGTGTTTTATTAGGGTTCAGCTTTAGGTGATTTTGTGCAAACCAAGCTTCCAGGGTACTTAAAGCATTGAACACATTTCTTTCCAAGTCATCTCCATTTTGTTCTTCAAGGATAACGGTTGTGTCATCAGCAAATTGTATAGTGTTTAGGTTGTTGTCCATTTGTAGTTCATTGGTATAGAGAATGTACAGCAATGGACCTAGAATTGATCCTTGTGGTACCCCTCTAATTATTGTTAGTTCATCAGACCTTATAACCTCATTTGTGATGTGACATTTTTCGACCACGTACTGTTTTCTATTATATAAGTATGATTCTATCAAGTTAGCTGAGGTTCCCCTGATTCCATAAGCCTCAAGTTTATTTAGCAATGTTTTATGATTGACATTGTCAAAAGCTTTTGAAAGATCTAAGTTAATCATTAAGCTATGTTTCTTGTTGTTTTGACTATTTATGACTGAACATAAAGCTTGATAAATTGCTCTTGTTGTCGATTTACCCTTCGAAAACCGTTTTGTGTATCACTTAATAGTTCGAAAGTTTCAAGGTAGGATATAAGACGATTATATATGATTCTTTCAAAAATCTTACTAATATTTGATAATAATGCTATAGGTCTGTAATTTTTTATTTGATCTTTGTCACCCTTTTTGAAGATTGCTTTTATATGAGCTATTTTTAATTTGTCAGGAAATATTCCTTTATTAAGCATCATGTTTATAATAATTGCTAGGGGTTGATAGTTCACGTGCAACATATTTCAAGAGTTTTACCGGGATTTCGTCATAGCCAACCGATTTTAGATTTTTCAGTGACATTATTGTAGAGATTACTTCATGTTCAGTTGTTGGTGCAAGAAATAGGGTTATATTTATTGGATGTAAACTTGTATGTTCATTTGTTGTCATGACGATAGACTCAGAACATTGATTTATATAGAAGCTATTTACTTTGTTTAAGATTAATTTTTTATCTTTTTCTTCTTTATCAATATTCTTAGAATTGAAACGTTCTTCTTTTCTGTTTTCCCTGTGTACTTTTGTACCAATGTCCACACTGCTTTCCCTTTATTGGTAGCGTTATTAATAAACTGGTTGTCACACATTGTTGACACGGCTCATATATTTCCTCACACAAAAGGTCTTCCATATCGAAGGTCGCTGAAAGATTTAACGGCGACCATTTTGAATCGTAATATACAGATAGGAGGTCATGACAGTAGTGAACGTGCTGTCACGTGTATGCACCTAATGTTCTGGAAAATGAAAGCGGACTTTCACATTTAGTCATCCCTTTTTCCCCTTCTGTTAATAAATAACTACTGAATAATTTCATTTAGCATATTATTGTTGTTTTAATTATGTTGTTTATATTGTTCGTGATATCATAACAGTTATAAGGATAATAATGATAATATATCATTTATTATGCATGAAAATACATTTATACATAAAAGGAAAGGGGTTAGCCAGTAAGTATAAGAAAATAATTACAAACATACTCATTTAGTATCATATCAATGATAGAGAAGAGAAAAAATAATGCATCATCTAGTTGCTAGTAATTTTTATTTTTATTAATATTATTTTGGTCAATTTAACAATTTCATTGTACTACCGTACATTGAATTTTGAATCTTTTAAATTAGCACTGAGCAGTAAGCATCTGTGATTTTATTTCTTTCCTAAATTGATGAATATTATAATTTAAAAGGGGTAAAATTTCTTTCAGATAGGAAGGGACGATATAAGAAAAACATCCTTGAAATTTGGAAGTACAGTGTTAAGGAATGTTGAATGAGTTAATTCTCAAATTGTCCATATGTATGTCAGAATGCCTGCTTAGTAAACTATATAAATAATTAGATGTTTTACTTTGAAGCAACTTAAACAAAAACATTTTTATCAAATATTGCACTCTGCACCTCATATTCAGCTCCTTCATTTTTAACAAAATGGGTTGACATGTTCAGTCTGGAACCATATCTCGACTGGAAATAACAAAGATCGTGATTGTTATGAGAAATTGACTGAAAAACAATGGATTCGATTTTTTGCACATATCTCAAAAACTATTCGGTATTGCCATAATTCGGAGAAAGATTCAAGAAGAGAAGAAGTTTTCTCGGAATAATCTCCTCTCAGAACTCTAGGATCAATGTCCTACAGTCCGATAACGAGTACACTGGTTTCGGCACATCGCGCTAACGTTGGACTTCCAATGAATAACTATTATTTTCAACCCATTGGAAATTAAATTTCAGAACTGAAAAAAATTCAGGCATCTACTAGATAAATGAATGAATAATAATCCGATGTCAAAGAATTTTTATCGTGACTTTCCAGTTAATAACAATTTGTTTCTACGTTTACAGAAATATTGCAGTGCAATAATTGTTAAAAATAAATCTGAGTTCTTTTTAAGCTAGTTTTGAAAAATGAAAAAAAAAACAATTTGGTATCAACAATTTACCCAGGTTGAAAATTGTAAATATTCATTAATCATTGAAAAATAATATAGTGAGTAAGTAAATTTTATTCAGGTAAGCATAATCTACAATAGAAATTAAAACTAGATAACTTGAGAAACTGAAAAAAAAAGAACTAAAACTAGAAATTGTTAGTACAGGCTGAACTATTTGGGCAATGCTTCTCAAACAATACAAACTTCCATCCGACTATCTTCCATTCACATATTACAGATCATTACCCAACTTACATTGCAATCACACAAAAAAAGGAAGAGCTTTCAAATAAAATTAATTCAATAAAGAAAATAAATTTTCTCCGAGCTGGAAGCATTTCTGATGAACGAGGATTGGGAAGGAGTTTTTAGTAATAGAAGAGTTCAAATTAGTTATAGTAAATTCTTGAATGATTTCCAAAATTATATTGAAATGTCATCTCATACTATAAATGTTAAGCAGAAGCAATATAAAATGAAACCTTGGATAACAAAAGCTTCAATAACATCCATAAGACATAGGGACATGCTCAAAAAAAAAAAGATTGCATAGTCGTTCATCAGTTCATGACAGAGAGTACAAACAATATAGAAATAAACTCAATAACTGATAAAAACGAAAAAATGAATATTACAAAAATGAATTTGTATCCGTAAACGGTGATAGCAGAAAAACTTGACAAATAATCAATGAGACTATAAACCGAAATACTAGTAAATGTTCTTTAACCAGCATACCTATAACCAATACCGAAAAAGCTGTAATCCCTGATAATGAACAAAAATTAAATATGTTCAATAAATATTTTGTTGGAATAGGAATAAAAATGCAAACCATTGTAAATAAATCCCAGTTCGAACAACCCCAAAAGCTTTCAAATGATCCAACAGTAAACTCTACAATTGTACTGGAACCCACGACAGGGAATGAGATCATCAATATCATATCAACGCTAAAAAGCAATTGTTCACCAGGTCAGGACATGATCTCGACAAAAGATAAAACGAAGGGGGTCAAATGGGGTTATGAATGAAAAATAAATTGAAACTCATAGAAGGAAAAATCCTGTAACAACAATTTCATGCTGGAAAAATCGGATTTGATCATAATAACAATCTTTGAAAATCACAACATGAGACCGCCCGTCGAAGGGGGTCAAATGGGGTTATGAATACAAAAATAAATCGAAATTCATAGAAGGAAAACTCCTGTCACAAAAATTTCATGCTAGAAAAATCGAATTCGATCATAATAACAATCTGTGAAAATCACAACATGAGACGGACCGTCAAAAGGGTTAAGAAGGGGTTATGAATACAAAAATAAATTGAAACTCATACAAGGAAAAATCCTGTCAGAATAATTTCATATTGAAAAAATCGAATTCAATCATAATAATGATCTTTGAGAATCACAATGTGAGACCGCCCGTCGAAAGGGGTCAAGTGGGGTTATGAATACAAAAATGAATCGAAACTCATAAAAGTGACAATAATTCTGTGAAAATCACAAAATGAGATCGGTCGTTCAAGGTGGTCAAGTGGATATATAAATTCAATAATTAATTGAAAATCCCAGAAGGAAAAATCTTCTAACCATAACTTCATAAGTCAGATGTACGTGGTTTTGGAGATACCGGCGTATTTTTCAGTTTGTATTTCGGTTTTTTGTGAGTTGGTGGCTTCTGTGGCTACATCTCCTTTATCACTTTCAGAAAGTGGTGCATTATCATTTTCCTAAAATACAAGATATTGTTAAGACGATTCGTCTGATTTATACTTTAGTCGATACATGATGTTTTCAAAGTTGAGTCATTTATTTTAATGGCTTGCAGAACTCGTCAAAAGAAGTTGAAAGACCAAACATTACCTAAATAAAAATTGTGATTTTACGTTAAAAATTATTTTTAGATGCCTAGCAATTCCGAAGAAAGGTTACAGATTAGTAGACAGTATGAAGAAAAGTGGCAATTTCCTCATTGTATCGGGTCAATGGATGGCAAGCATGTTACAATACAGGCCCCTTTTAACAGTGGAAGTGAATTTTATAATCATAAATTAAATTTCAGTATAGTTTTACTTGCCCTTGTTGATGCCGACTACAATTTTATATTTGTTGACATTTGATGCCAAGGAAGGATATCAGATGGAGGAGTATACAAAAATACAACGCTTTACCGAAAAATTAGAAAATAATGATCTAGGTTTGCCAGAAGATTCTCCGTTGTCCAATTCGAATAAACCAATGCCGTTTTCCTAACAGATGAGGCACTTGCTTTAACGAATTATATTATGAAGCCCTTTTCTGGAATACATGAAAAAAGAACGCCTGAAAGAACATTTAACTATCGACTAAGCCGCGCAAGAAGGATAGTGGAAAACGTTTTTGGAATTTTATCAGCAATATTTAGGGTCCTAAGAAAACCAATATTGCTTAGCCCTGAAAAAACACAAAAAGTAGTAATGGCGGCTTGCTGTTCACATAATTATCTGAGGAAAAGCCGCCAATCCAATAATATTTACACTCCTCCGGGAAGTTTTGACCAAGAAGACGATCAAGGCAATTTTATCCCTGGCAGTTGGAGGCAGAAAAAACCTTCAGAAACATCACTGTTGCCTCTTACAAATATTCCAAGAAAATCGGCATCTACAGCTAAAGAACTCCGTAATAGCTTTGCTCAATATATGTTAAAGAATTAATTTTGAAATTGAAGTATTTTATTTCAAACATGACTTGTGATTAGATTTACATACCTCAACTGAATCTATTGTTTCTCTTGGTTTATCCTTATCTAACAAAAACCCATACGTTGGAAAGCATACCATTTTGATATGTATATTTCTTCTCTTGCTAAAAAAAAAGAAAAATATTTACATACAGTGGGTAAAAATTACATCATAACAAAAAAATAATCTATACGTCACTATTAATTTAAAATATTTTGACTGTTATTAAAGATTTTGAAATTTATGAAATACTTTTTATAAAGAATACCTTTCTTGCAAAACTAACAAAAAAAAGTTTTCCTAATTAATAGCTAAGCATCAATATAGACGTATCTGCATATCAAAAGTTTTTTATTTTATTTACTTGGAAAAACTACACTATTTTTAAAATAACATTTGAATTCAAAAACATTGGAATAAAAACCTCTTCCGGTTCCAATGGATTCTGTCCCTTTAGCTTTTTTCCGTCGAAAACTCGATAGAAGACTTTCCATTTTAGTTTTCACCTTTTTTGTGGTACACCCCATTTTATTTGAAATCGCCACCCAAGCAACATGCTTTTTTATTTTATTATAATGACATTTATTTTTTTGGATCCCATAACATTAGTTGCCTTTTATACTCATCTATCGATTCCAAACATTTTTCCTTACTCCAATTCTTATCAATTTATTTTAAAATATTATTTATATCAAATTAATAAAATAATATAACCAGCAAAAACTCACGCAAAAACCACAAATGCTCGTGATCCTCCACACTCCCTTACTAACTGAAAACCGGCGAACGAATAATTTTGTGCAAATTGCATATACCCACAAATGTTTGGCGCGTTCGGCGCGACGTACTCGCTAGGGGAATTTGTTCTGCGCGCCCTGCGCGCTTTGTTCGTTTCGACTGTTTTGTTGCAAATGAATACGTACCTTTAGACATATTAGATCAAGCCAAAGTAGACCATACTACTTCCTTTAAAGTTTCAACAGCTTTCGATGTGTGCCTAAATCAGAGCTACCTACAGTTCAACAACAAATTTTATAAACAGAATTCAGGTTCACCAATTAGTTCCTTTAGTTCACCCTTAGTTCACTTTTAGCAGACATATTTATGAACATCTTAGAGACCACTATAGTAAATTCCGACCTGGGTAAAAAACATATTCATTTTTGGTACAGATATGTAGACGATATTCTCGCCTGTTTATTTACCAATTTATGACATTCATGAATAATCTCAATAGCAACATTCAGTTCACACTCGAAACAGAAACAGATAAATTTCATAGACCAGTCCATTACACACAATCAGAATAAATTTTAGTTCAATGTTTTCAGAAAGTTTAGCTATACAAACATTACCATCCCAAGCGTTTCTTTCCATCCAGACAGTCATAAATTAGCAGCCTACAATTCAATGTTGCATAGAGCATTCTCACTGCCTTTGTCTTCTAACAATCTAGCTAGGGAAATTGATATAATTACAGAGATAGGTCGTAATAATGGTTTCAACGCAGAAGTTAGTTAGAAACAAAGCCGTAAATTCACTCTAACATTTTTTGGAAAAAGAACAGAGATAATTGCGGGTTTTTCAGAAAAATCAATGTGGAAGTGGCATTCACACCACATGCCAGGTTATCTGATTTCCTTTTCAATGCCAAAGATAAGGTGGACAAGTTGGAAAAATCTGGAGTTTATAAGCTCAAGTGTCCGGAGTGTAATAGAGTTTATGTGGGATAGTGTGGTCGAAATTTTCAAAAACGGTATGCTGAACATGAAAGGTCCTTCAGACTAGGAAAAAATCATTCGACGTTTTCAAATCATTCCTTGGCATGCAACCACAAGTTCCCGAATCTAAACGATACGGAAATTTTGCATTAAGCAAGGAAGGGTTACAAACTCAATTATTTAGAATCCTGGGAAATTCACAAGCATAAATATTGCGGGCGCCACCTGGAAAATGATCAAATTGATTTAATTTAGTCATCCGTTTTCAAATTAGCACATCCGCATTGTAAATTCAGGTACTCAATGAAGCCAAGTACCTCTATCACAGTATTTCTGTATACAGTAGTTTCACTCAGCGTCGGTCCCTTTGATGTCGGTGTCCAGGAGTTTCATTTTTTATAATGATGACGTATTTGACACTAATGACATTTCTCCCTACTACAATCTCAACCAAAGCGTGTATACACTGCTCAACATAACAACTATTCATATAAACTGCTCAAAAAAAAAACAGTCTATGAAAACCATGTTGGGCACCTGAGAAAATTGTACAAATGATAATTTTGCATTTGTGTAATATTGAAGTAACCCAGATCATTTGGGCAATGATGAACTAAGTTTCAAGTAGATTTTAAAAATTCATGAATCGGCAGATGTTCATATTCGAATGTGACAAAATATATTTTCATTTCAACAAGAAAAAAGACAAGATAAAGAACGTATTTTGTTATTCATGAACCATGGTACGAATCCATGCGAAATTTCTTTGTAGTGATTTTTGGGGCCCAATATAGCATATTCATTTATTGATTGGAGAATTCAAGATGGCGGACGAGTTTGCCGATTCGATTATATTAAGGACCAATTATTAAAAATATTCCTAATCGAATTCATCACTCAAGATTAAGGAATCTGTAGAGCCTATTCTTTCTGAATTATGTAGTTACTATTCAGGACTTGAAGAAGTAAAAAAGTAATTAAGTATGTAGTGTTCAATCATACAAAAATAATTTTTTTGTATGTATGTACTAACTATAAATGTATGTGAGAGTTTTCGGAGTCGGAAGTTATGAATTATTTACACTGTAAGATAATAGGTTGTTTTGCTGCTTCCAGCTTTTATCCAAGTAAAAATTGATAATAAAATCACTGACAAGTCCAAATGCATTTTGACTATACCATTATATATGTTTTCCGACAGAAAACAACTACTTCTTTAGCTAATAACTCGACATATATTGACAAATGTTGATATTTGAATCTATACAAGTCTAGATGTCTAATCAACCCCGAAAAGTTGCTGCGTAGATTAAAAACAGTTATTCTAAATGAAACATGTCCTATTAGTCAGCAACTTCTTATATAATGTAAATTTGACTATCAAAAATACCTTACGACTGTTAACCTTTCGGAATCCAAGTCGCCTCAGACATAATTGCAAAGATTCTCACTTTGAAGAAAACAACTTTGCAAGAGCTCTCTAGGACAAATAGTGGGACTTCGCCTGATTCGAAAAAGGAACCAACTGCGAACCGTTTTGAAGTGTTCCTCATCAGTGCAGACCATGCTATTACGGTTGTATACACACAGGGACTCGTTATTCCTCCTAGAGAGCTCTTGCACAGTACCATGGTTCATGAATAACAAAACTCGTTCTTCATCTTGTCTTTTTTCTTGTTGAAATTAAAGTATATTTTGTCACATCCGATCCCATGAATTTTTAAAATCGACTGTATTTTTTTGAGTAGTTTATATGAATATTTGTTATGTTGAGCAGTGTTTTAAACGCTTTGATTGCGTGCCTGTCTTGAACTCGTCGTTTGCGCAGACCTGAGACTGCAACTCCTGGGTCTGCGTGTAGAAAATTCAAACCAAAAATCACCCGAAGTGGGATTACTGTATATAGTATACTGTGCCTCTATTATTACTTACAGGGGTGGTACATAAGGGCTAATGTAATAAACCAGTTAGTTTAATGTATAAGTTTGAAAATGTCCTTATAGGACGAAACTGCAGTAACGTTAGTTACAAATGAAAGTGGTAAAAACATAGAAAGTTTCAATTCTCTTTTCTTCATTATTTACTGACGAACCACAGTGCATTCCAACCCAACTGGTTACCGTCTCTCCGTTTCTATAATTTTCTTTAATTTCTCAAATAAAAAATGTCATGAATATATTTTCATCTTTCTTTTCACCTGCTCCATCTACCTCCGTGACAGGAATATCAAATTTCTTACTTTTCTTTCCTTCATAAGCATATTGTAATAATAGATTGAGCAAAATTTGACAAATTGGGCCACATTTAGGTAAAGCTGTTGAGCTCTGTGTGGACTTTTTTTGAAATCCGCGGGATTCTCCATACATCTATCTAGATTTGTATTCATATTTTAGATACAGGGTGTTTCAAATTCGATTCTCACCATTGAGATCTCGAAAACTATGAGAGATACGAAGATGATTAAATTGAGGCAAAGTTGGGCATTTACCTGAGTAACAATATGCCGTTAAGAAAGTTCTGAATTCCGAGTATATCCGGAGATATCCGGAAAAAACAGAAATATCGGAAAATGGTTATTTTTTTTGCTGGCTTCGCCAGCAAAATCGAAGGATTCGAAAATAAATTGCACTCTCATATTTCCACTTTTTTTCTGCTACATAATGGTGTTTTCAGAGTTGCTATCCGACGTTTCGTCTTCCGGCCACCATCATCAACTTTATTTTTCTTATGGGCGCTGCAATGGATTTTTTCTGATTTGAATTCTTTTCCGAAAAATTGGAGATATTGAAAAAAATGAATTCTTAACATATAATAGGCTTTGACTTTGATGTTTCTAAATTTAACTTTCAATTTGTTACACTCAATGACATTTTGTTATTGACTTTAACGAATGAGGAAAGAAGAGATATGATACAAATTTATTACAAATATGAAAGAAACAGTGTTAGGACATCGGAAATGTATTCAAACTTGTATCCCGAAAGACAAACTGGTGGCAACTGAAGATCCGATAATCTCTTCTGTTACTGAATTTTTTCTTTGGTAAAATGCTCCAAAACAGATTTCTAATTTTCGATTCTACTCATTTTATATTCGTTTCCGAAATACTCGCGAGTTTACAATCGTCATCTCATTTCTTTGAAAAGGTAGAGCATAGGACACGCGCTCCTCATACTCTCCGCCTCGTTTACCTGTCTCCCAGGTAAACGAATTGATCATGCATCTTACCTGAATAAATAGTTGATTTGGTATTTAAAAGCATGCACCAGAATCATTCGCCATTGTGTGTGTGGTGATTGTCGATTGTCGATTGTCTCAAGTGGAGTGATTTTCGATTAGATTTTCAAATTCAATTAAGAAATTGGCTGCAATCAGTGATTTTACAGTGGTAAGTAGATGGAAGTTTGATTTTCACCTATCTGTTACTACCCGTAAAATAATTGGGGGAATTCGGGGAAATTGAATTATTTTATTCACCTCTGTTGACTTGACTTGGTGTGTATTGGAAATCAATTGTCCAGAATATTATTGAAAATATTCTTACCATTGATATATGTTCAATATTAATACTCGTTTTTATAATTTTTCAGAGAACAATGTTTAAACGGATCGAATTGAAAGACTCTCTTAGTGGAAAGAAAATCTTCAAAGAGGTTAATATTCCAAGGTCGATGGGACCATTTGTCGCTAATGGAAAACAATTAACTTACAACTACCCGAATACATTCAATAGCAGCTACCATAAACAGTACTCTGTGAAACCGACTAGTCCTTCACTGCGGTCACACCAAAGACCATCATCATATTTGGTAGAATGTTCAAGGAAACAGAAATTTGGACCTCTTGCCCATTCATTTGCCTTTTACGTTCCTGCGGAGAGATTTATGGCATTACTACCCAAATATTTGGTTCCTCAAGATTGTCTAAGAAGTTTAGGTTATCCATATGAATCAATTCTCTTAGGGAACGTTGCTACAAGTTGGGAAGAACAAAGTCACCCTTCTGGAGAGAGGGTTTATGTCAAAACATGCTGTAGATGCAAAAAAATATTCCACGTAGCTGCAGATTATTATATTACACAAGAAAAATGTTGCCATCATTGGGGGAAGCTAAAGAAAATCAATGAAAACGGACTACTCAGTTATGAATGCTGCAGTAAAGAAAATGGCTCTAAAGGGTGTTCTGTGAGTGGGTTTCACGTTTGGAGTGGACCTTCCAATGGAATAAGTGGCGCTGGTTATGTTTCTACGAAACGAAATTCTATGACGAATATATACTCGTATAAAGATGCTTATGCTGTTGATTGTGAAATGTGCTACACAGTTAAAGGCCTCGAATTGACCAAAGTCACCGTTGTCGGTATAGACGGTAGTATTGTATACGATTCATATGTGAAACCTGACCATGAAATCATCGACTATAACACTAGATTTTCTGGAATTACGGCACAACATATGGCAATGAAGAATACTCGAAACATCAGACAGGTACAGAGGGATTTGATGAAGTTCATCCACGAAGGGACGATTCTAATTGGCCACGCATTGGACAATGACTTGCGGGCCTTGAAGCTAGTTCATCAAAACAATGTTGACACGGCTCATGTATTTCCTCACAAAAATGGTCTTCCATATCGAAGGTCGCTGAAGGATTTGACGGCGACCATTTTGAATCGTAATATACAGATAGGAGGTCATGACAGTTGTGAACGTGCTGTCACGTGTATGCAGCTAATGTTCTGGAAAGTGAAAACGGACTTTCACATTTAGTCATCCTTTTTTCCCCCTTTTGTTAATAAATAACTACTGAATAATTTCATTTAGCATATTATTGTTGTCTATTTTATTCGTGATATCATAAGAGTTATAATGATAATAATATATCATTTTTTATGCATAAAAATACATTTATACATAAAAGGAAAGGAGTTAGCCAAAGGCTATCTTCCACCCTTCCCAAAAATTATACAGTAAGTATAAGAAAATAATTATAAATTTACTTATTTAGTATCATAACAATAATAGAGAAGAAAAAAGATAATACATCATCTAGTTGCTAGTTACTCTTAGTTTTATTAATAATATTTTGGTCAATTTAACATTTTCATTGTACTACCGTATATTGAATTTTAAATCTTTCAAATTAGCACTGAGCAGTAAGCATTTGTGATTTTTTTTCTTGATGAATATTGTAATTTAAAAGGGGTAAAATTTCTTTCATATAGGAAGGGATGATATAAGAAAAACATCCTTGAAATTTGGAAGTACAGTGTTGAAGATGTTTTCTCGGAATAACCTCCTCTTAGAACTCTAGGACCAATGTACTACAGTCCCATAACGAGTACACTGGTTTGGGCACATTGCGCTAACGTTAGACTTCCAATGAATAACTATTATTTTCAACCCATTAAAAATTAAATTTCAGAACTGAAAAAAATTCAGGCACCTACTAGATAAATGAATGAATAATGCAATGCTTCTCAAACAATACAATCTTCCATCCGACTATCTTCCATTCACATATTACAGATCATTACCCAACTTACATTGCAATCACACAGAATAAAAGAAAAGGAAGAGCTATCAAATAAAATTAATTCAATGAAGAAAATCAATTTCTCATCTTTTTCATCTCAATGAAATGTCATCTTATACTATAAATGTCAAGCAGAAGCAATATAAAATGAAACCTTGTATTACAAAAGCTTCAATAACATCCATGAGACATAGGGACATGCTCAAAAAAAAAAGATTGCATAGTCGTTCATCAGTACATGCCAGAGAGTACAAATAATATAGAAATGAACTCAATAACTTACTGATGAAAAGGAAAAATGAATATTACAAAAATAAATTTCAATCCGTAAAAGGTGGTAGCAGAAAAACTTGACAAATAATCAATGAGACTAAACCGACATACTAGTAAATATTCTTTAACCAGCATACTAATAACCAATACCGAAAAAGCTGTAATCCCCGATAATGAACAAAAATTCAATATGTTCAATAAATATTTTGTTGGAATGGGAATAAAAATGCTGTAAATAAATCCTAGTTCGAACAACCCCAAAAGCTTTCAAATGATCCAACAGTAAACTCTACAATTGTACTGGAACCTACGACAAGGAATGAGATCATCAATATCATATCAACGCTCAAAAACAATTGTTCACCAGGTCAGGACATGATCTCGACAAAACATAAAACGAAGTGGGTCAAATGGGTTATGAACAAAAAAAATAAATCGGAACTCATAGAAGCAAAAATCCTGTCACAACAATTTCATGCTGGAGGAATAAAAAAATAAATCGAAACTCATAAAATGAAAAATCCTCAAACATTTCATGCTGGAAAAATCGAATTCGATTATAATGACAATCTGTGGGAATCATAACATGAAACCGCCCGTCGAAAGGGGTCAAATGGGGTATGAATACAAAAATAAATCGAAACTGATAGAAGGGAAATCCTGTCACAAAAATTTCATGCTGGAAAAATCGAATTTGATCATAATAAAAATCTTTGAAGTTCACAACATGAGACCGCCCGTCGAATGGGGTTATGAATGAAAAATAAATTGAAACTCATAGAAGAAAAATCCTGTCACAACGAATTCATGCTGGAAAAATCGAATTCTATCGTAATAACAATCTGTGAAAATAATAACATGGATACAAAAATAAATCGGAACTCATAGAAGGAAAAATCCTGTCACAAAAGTTCCATGCTAGAAAAATCGAATTCGATCATAAAAACAATCTGTGAAAATCACAACATGAGACGGACCGTCAAAAGGGTTAAGATACGGTTATGAATACAAAAATAAATTGAAACTCATACCAGGAAAAATCCTGTCAAAATAATTTCATGTTGAAAAAATAGGATTCGATCATAATAATGATCTTTGAGAATCACAATGTGAGACTGCCCGTCGAAAGGGGTCAAATGGGGTTATGAATACAAAAATGAATCATAACTCATAGAAGTCACAATAATTCTGTCAAAATCACAAAATGAGATCGGTCGTTCAGGGTGGTCAAGGGGATATATAAATTCAATGATTAATTGAAAATCCCAGAAGGAAAAATCTTCTAACCATAACTTTATATGCATTACAATAATTGAATTCAATAATGGTATTATACTGTGAGAAGCAAAACATTATTCTGGGCTTCGAAGGGGGTTGCATAGAGACTTGAGAAAAATAAAATTCAGAGTTAGAAAAAACCAACTAAAAATAAAAACATGTTATTGAATGCAAAAGATGTAGGGTTGTCATTTTCAAAAAGTTTGATTCAATATAATCTACACAGTTCACACATTCCATTTATTGTTTTTTCTGTAATTTTCATTCCATAATCTATATAAAAAATTGTTAAAAGGCATTTTTTATGTATATATCTCAGACAAGTTTTACACTTGAATGAAAACTGTATGTCGCTAACGATTTGTCCACAGAAAAGACAGATATTGTGCATGTGTTCACTGTTTTTCAGTAGAAGCAGTTTCAGATCATTGCGGAATACTGAAGCATCAAAATATTCTAATAAACTTTTTTGCTTCCCAATTTTCATGAAAAAATATATGACATATGCACTACAATTGAAGCAATTATAAGATAAATGATGTTGTTATTAAATGATTTTGAATTTTGATTTGAGTTTTGAAAAATCTACATTTTTTAATTTTTATTATTATTATTTTTACTTGTGATGAAAATTTTACTAGGCTTGACTCACATGTTGAGTTTAAATCCTTTACCTCAGTGTATAGAGATTTTTCTCATTCTCTCAGGTGGATTCAGGCACAAACACAACAATTTCTTACCCAAACTTGACTTTTCTTGTAGATTTTCCTGTGAATAAATTTCGAAGAAGACACAATTGATATTAGAAAATGTAGAATAGTTTTAATTATCAGAGTAAAAATATGTTGAATTCAAAAATTATATATATACATATATATATATATATATATATATATATATATATATATATATATATATATACCGGGTGTCCCACATTTCATGTGACAGGCAATATCTGGTTTGTTGAAGGAGATACACAAAAATGTTTCATACAAAAGTTTTAGGAGTTCATGAGAGCTATATTTTGATATAATTTTTAAATATACAGGGTGTTTGGTGTAGGTGCTACAGACCAAAATTCCATTTTTTAAAATAGAACGCCCTGTATATCATTACATATTCAGAGGCTACGTTAAATTCTGATATCATTTCATGTTTGGTTTTTGAAATTCGGTTACGGCGTTGTTGAGTTATTGCACTTTTCCTTAAATATAAAGTTTCAAAAAAACTTATTTACTCGTACACGAATCCAGTCTATATCTTTTATTAAATTGAATTAGACTACTACTGAATACAAACCATTATTCTCACCTCTACCATACGATATCGATATCAGTTGAATATAATATTGAAATTCTTGAGAATGTGACTAAATTGAGAGTGAATTGCTTTATATTGCACAATTTCATCAAGTAGCTTATGCTTGTTGATGCCATAGTAACAAATGTTGTTGAATTGTATCTACTTGTCAGTTCGATTCAGTGATTCTTTGCAAAACAGTAACTGTGTTCTTTGTGCGAAAACTCCAGTATGCCTTTCGCGTTCAGTCCAAGTGATTGCATTGATATTTTATTAATTTTTGGGGAATGTCAGAAAAACTGCCGTCAAGCACAACGTCTATACCAAGAACGTTTTCCAGACAGACCCATTCCGTCACTTATGACTTTTTCGAGAGTTGTAGAAAAATTGCGAACTGGGTCATTTCCTTCTACTATAAAGCATCGTCATCATACGAGATCTGTTAGAACTGAAGATTTAGAGATCAATGTGTTGGCTTATATTATTATTCATCCATATGTTTCTATCCGTACTCTTGCAGAAGAAGTCGGTGTGAGTAAATCTAATGTACCACCCATTCAAAATTCAGTTGGTACAAGGTTTGAAGCCCACGGACTTTGAACGACGACTTGAATTCATTGCTTGTATTCAGGTAATATTACATGAAAGTCCTAACATATTCAGTCAAATTTTGTGGAGCCATGAATCGCGATTCCACAATAATGGAGTTGTGAATCGACATAACAGTCACTATTGGTCTCAAGAAAATCCCCACTGGGTCCGCGAAAGTAATTTTCAAACTACTTGGGGTATTAATGTATGGTGTGGATTGTTCAATGGCCGCATCATAGGACCTTACTTTTTCAATGAAAATCTCAATGGATTGCGATATTTACATTTTCTAGAAAATGATTTGATCCAGTTGATGGAAGATATTCCCATAGCAGAACGACAAGGAATTTGGTGGCAACAAGATGGTGCTCCTCCTCACAATTCAACAATTCACAGGTTGTTACTGAATATCTGGATAGAACGTACCCAAATAGATGGATTGGTAATAAGGGTCCAATTCGGTGGCCGGCTCGTTTCCCAGATTTATCACCGCTCGATTTTTTCCTATGGGGTTATTTAAAAGATATTGTTTTCACTACTCCCCCTTTGAATGTGGATGATCTGAAAATGAAAATTCGACTAGCGTGCAGTGATATTACGCCTGATATTATAAGAGCGACTTGTACGAGAGAAGTGATTCGACGTTTCGAAGCCTGTATAATATCTAATGGGCATCACTTTGAACAATTTTTATGACTTATTTCTAGGGAGCTACCATTCTTATGAAATGATTTATCAAGTTATATTATTTACATTGTTATTAATTAAAGATTTGTTCAACCTCTTTCAATTTCGCAATTGTTTCATATTCAAAATGATTCCTGACTGAATTCCACAACTCAAAATTGAAACCATTACTTCGAACACCCAAATTTTGATTAATTTTCATGTGATCTGATGCAGAGAGAATAATTGTATGAGATATTTTTAAAAATAATAGTCGTTTACATTTTACATTTTAAGCAATAACTCAACAACGCCGTAACCGAATTTCAAAAACCAAACATGAAATGATATCAGAATTTAATATATATATATATATATATATATATATATTATATATATATATATATATATATATATATATATTATATATATATATATATATATATATATATATATATATATCAATTGTCAAAATAGAAAATTCCTTAAATCTAAAAATGTCCTAAATCTACAACGAACTATTCAAAGTGAATACACGAACATATTTGGCAAATGTCAGTTTACTATTGCAGGTCACTGTATTTCTGCAGACTCGAGTTTTTGATTCACAATTTAATTTTGATGGTTTAATTTTGATGGTCTTGTTCAGTTCTTGGATACTTTCATTAATATATGCATATATTATTTAGAAATGGTGTAGGTAAATACTTTACTTTCCTCCAACGCTGGTGTGTGTGTGTGGTGTGATATTTCTGCAAAGCTGGAACTCATGGATATCTTACTAGACTTGGCTGGACAGGTAGGTTTTTTCACTGAATTTATTATTACAAATCAGTATTAACTACTATTCTGTTTAAATTAAAGGGGTTATATATTTTTTTTTTCACTTCTTAATTTATATCTATACTATATATTTCAAATTTTAGAGAGAGAAAAATTTAGCGTGGCGTCTCTTTCCTTGCCTCAAGAAGAATCTTTGTTGATAAAAAAATTGAAAATCTATTTCGTTCCCCTAGTCACCATCTATCAATTTTCACATATACAAATTTTCAAATTATTTTTCAGGAAAATTATCTATTCTACTAATTTAACATTAGCTCTTGAATTTAGATACATTTTCATTTTATAGTTTCGTATAAAAACAGTTAACCTCACTTCTATGTAAATATCAATATTTTCCAAAAGAATCACTTGATGTCAGTTTCTAAGAAAGTGATTCACAATAATACATTTTGAATTTTACATCATTCCTAAATAATAACAATTAGTTTATCAGGCCTTTTTCGTTTTTTCATCACAGATGTTAATTTAATTTTATCTGACATTTCTTTCTAATCTATATCTGTTATCAGTTTTTCGTATTTCGATGTGTTTTGATGTAAGAATGTTAATATTTGAATTTTCCACTCTTATTTGGTAGTTTCCGGTCAAAGCTGTGTGTTTCAATATATGTACAGGGTGTCCTTGCTGTATTTTTGTATCTGAATTCCTTCGTGATGTTTTTAAAATTCCCATACACTGTTGTATTGAGTCACGACAGTTGTGAACGTGCTGTCACGTGTATGCAGCTAAAGTTCTGGAAAGTGAAAACGGATTTTCACATTTAATCATCCCATTTTTACCGATGAAGCTTTGACTGCTATGGACTGTACAATAACAATGTTAATACATAACTATTGAATACTTCCATTCAGCATATTGTTGTTGGTTTAATTATATCGTTTATATTATTCGTGATATTATACCAAATATAATCTGAAACATAGATAGTTCCATTGGAAATAATGCCGCTTGCAAAGATTGCGACAGTTATGAGCAATTGACTGAAAAAATATGGGATTGGTTTTTTGCAAATACCTCAAAAACAATTCGGTTTTTTCAGAATTCGGAAAAAGATTCAAGAAGAGGAGGAAATTTCTTGAAATGAACTGGTACGTTTCGGAACTGTAGGACCAAAATTTATAATTTTCCCAGAAGGTTGAATATACTTCTGAAAACGGGTACTTTCGTTTGTGCAAATCACGTCAACGTTGGACTTCCAATTAATGAATATCATTTCAATTCTTTGAAAATAAAAATTCAGAAATGGCACCTACTAGATAAATGAATTAATAATAATTCATCGTGAAAAAATGTTTATCGTGACTTTCCAGTTATTTATACATTTGTCAATTAACAATTTATTTCCACTTTAACAGAAACATTGCAAGTCCAATAATTGTCAAAAACAAATCTGAGGTTTTTTTTATTTGTAGCTATTTTGTAAAGATCTCATAATAGATTACCGTTGGAAAAATGATATTTTTCAATTTGATATCAACAATTTACGCAGGATAAAAATTAAAAATATTCATTAATCATTGAAAATAATATTTTTTCAATATAACTATACATCCGTCTTTTTATGATGTGAAAATTATTATTCAAATTCCTTGTCTGATATTATTCGAAAAATTGTTAAAATCAATATTGTTGAGAAATAAATGTATTTTTACATTGGTGATTGATATTGAGACCTCGCTATTTCCTCAACCATAAAGAAACTTTCCCATCAGTGTGCCAAGTAGTTCTCAACTGTCACTTTTCATTTGTTTGCCTCATTTCTGCTATTCAATTGCGTAAGACGAACAAAATTAATTTCAGAGAAATTTGTCATGTGATAGTAATAATGGAAAATACTCTCGCAAGATTAGTGACATACGGTATATCCTGCTCACTTAACGAACAGGAGTTTCTGGGTTTTAAAATGAATTTTATTATATTCGTCGGTAATTCCTGTAATGATAGAGCTACTGAAAAACTATAGTCAGTCAACTGGTGGCACACTAAAGGTCAGATAATCTCTTCTGAATTTTTTCTTTGGTAAAATACTCACGAGTTTCCAATCATCATCTCATTTCTTCGAAAAGATAGAGCATAATATAGTTTACCTGTCTCACAGGTAAACGAATTGAACGGCCATGTTACCTGAATAAATTAGTTGATTTGGTATTTAAAGGCATGCACCAGATTCATTCCTCATTGAGTGTGTGGAAATTGTCGAATCTCAAGTGTAGTGATTTTTTATTAGATTTTCAAATTTAATATAAGACATTTGGCTGCAATCAGTGATTTTTTTTGTGTTAAGAGGTAAGTAGACGGAAGTTTGATTTTCACCTATCGGTTACTACCCGTAAAATAATTGGGTGAATTCAGGGAAATTGAAATTGATGTTCAATATTAATGATTCTTTTTACCATTCTTCAGAGAACAATGTTTAACCGGATCGAATTGAAGGACTCTCTTAGCGGAAAGGAAATCTTCAGAGAGGTTTATATTCCAAGAACAATGAGACCATTTGTCGCTGATGCAAACCAATTAACGTACAATTACCCGTACCCTGCAGAATCGCAAGTTTTTGTTCCACATTTCCAAACCTCCAACAGCAACTACCATAAACAGTACTCTGTGAAACCGACTAGTCCTTCAATGCGAACAAACCAAAGACCATCATCATATTTGGTAGACAGGCCAAGAAAACGGACAGTTGGACCTCTTGCCTATTCAATTGCCTTTGATGTTTCTGCGGAGACATTTATGGCTTTACTACCCAAATATTTGGTTCCTCGAGATTGTCTAAGAAGTTTAGGTTATCCTTCTGAATCAATTCTCCTAGGGAACGTTACTTCGAAATGGGAAGAACAAAGTCACCCTCCTGGTGAGAAGGTTTATGTCAAAACGTGCTCTAGATGCAAAAAAATATTCCACGTAGCTGCAGATTATTACATTACACGAGAAAAATGTTGCCATCATTGGGGGAAGCTCAAAAAAATCAATAAACACGGACTACTCAGTTATGAATGCTGCAGTAAAGAAAAGGGCTCTAAAGGGTGTACTGAGAGTGGGTTTCACGTTTGGAGTGGACCTTCCAATGAAATTAGTGACGCTGGTTATGTCTCTACGAAACGAAATCCTATGATGAATATATACTCGTATAAAGATGCTTATGCTGTTGATTGTGAAATGTGCTACACAGTCAAAGGCCTCGAATTGACAAAAGTAACCGTTGTCGGTATGGACGGAAGTGTTGTATACGATTCATATGTGAAACCTGACCATGAAATAGTCGACTACAATACCCGATTTTCTGGAATTACGGCACAACATATGGCAATGAAGAATACTCAAAACATCAGACAGGTACAGAGGGATTTGATGAAGTTCATCCACGAAGGGACGATTCTAATAGGCCACGCATTGGACAATGACTTGCGGGCCTTGAAGCTAGTTCATCAAAACATTGTTGACACTGCTCATGTATTTCCTCACAAAAATGGTCTTCCATATCGAAGGTCGCTGAAGGATTTGGTATCGACCATTTTGAATCGTGATATACAGATAGGAGCAATAGGTCACGACAGTTATGAGGATGCTGTCGCTTGCTTGCAGCTAATGTTCTGGAAAGTGAAAGCGGACTTTCACATTTAGTCATCCCTTCTTCACCCTTTTGTTAATAAATAAGTGCTGAATAATTTAATTCAGCATATTGTTGTTGGTTCAATTATGTTGTTTATACTATTCGTGATATTATAACAAATATATTTTGGAACCATATCTCAGTCTGGATAGTTCCATTGGAAATAATGCCACTTGCAAAGATTTCGAGAGTTGTGAGCACTTGAATGAAAAACAATGAGTTTGGTTTTTTGCAGATATCTCCAAAATTATTCGCTATTTTCATAATTCGGAGAAAGTTTCAAGAAGAAGAGAAGTTTCCTCGGAATAAAGTCATACTTCTCGGAACTGTAGGACCAATATTTATAATTTTCGAAGAGAGTTGAAGATACGTCCGAACACGGGTACTCCGGTTGGTGCCATTCACGCCAACGTTGGACTTTTAATGAATAAATATTGTTTCGTCTTATTGAAAATCAAAATTTGGAATTGAAAAGATTCAGGCACCTACTAGGTGTTCGTTTTATTTGTGTTGAAACATATGAAACACCGGTTTGTGCAAATCGCACCACTGTTTAACCCTATAGATATCCAGAATCCAGAGTTATGATGTCTCTGAGATTATCTTCAATTGTCCTACGCCAAAGGATCGTGGTGTCATCCACAAAAATTGTGAACTTTCCTTTAATATCATTGGTTACCAGATCAGATAAAGCAGAAAAATGATAGGACCCAGAACCGAACCTTGTGGTATACCTGATGAATTATTCTCAATATGCGATATATTTCCTTGGAGTTTTAATAACTGCTTCCTGCCTGTTGGATAACTGTAAAGCCAGTTATATGACAAGCCTCTAAAGCCATAGCACTGAAGTTTAAATAAAAGTGTTTCATGGTTCACGCAGTCGAACGCTTTTCAGAAATCACAGAATACTGCCCCAAGAGATTTTTCATTATTCAAACCAATATATACATCTTCCAGAAAAAAGAAAATTGCATTGCCTGTGCTTTTATGGCTTTGGAATCCATATTGAGATTTGCATAGTATGTTATGATTACTTAAGAAGTTAAGCATTATTTTTTAACCTGTAATAAAAGAGCTACAGAAAAAGTAGCCAATCATTTGGCAAACTGCAATGCTTGTGTTGTAGTCATCAACCTGTATTGCATTGATTATTTACATACTGAGTGGTGAGTAAAGAGAAGGGAAAACAAACGAAGTGGAATTCATTGTGAGGAAGAGTATGGTTATTTATTGTATATTGTACTTCTTGTCATTATTCGAGTTCGTATACGGTTTTCAGTTTGTTATCATTTAGATTCACTTATTTTTTCAGTTTTGATTTCATTTTACGTTTATTAACAATCCTCTCATGTGGTAACGTCTGTCATTATTTACTGCTGAGTTGGAGTATTTATTGTGAATTAGGCAAACTGTTTCTAAAAGGAATAAACAAGGTAGAGTAAGAATTTCCTGACTGACGAAAAGTGGTCTGAAAAGAGTATTGAGATACATAAAAGGTACAATTGAAATTAAATTAACATATTTTAAATGCGATTATGTCAGTCTGATTGTTGGCTATGTAGATTCTGATTGGGGCAAAAATGAAAGTTATAGTTGCCGTTTCATCAACTGAAGTAGTAAGAGAAGCTATCTGGTTAGAATCACTTCGAAGTAGTACATTTGAGGATTGTAACGGTTACATATGCTTCACTAACAACCTGACTGATCATAAAGGAACAAAGCATATTGATATCAAATATCACTTCTCGAGAGAACAGATTGAGCAAAATACAATCATACTATAATACATTCCGACAGGTGAACAAGCTGATGCCTTCACCAAACCTTTACCAGGACCAAAGTTTGCAGAAATAAGAATGGCCATTGGTTTACATTAGGACTTAAGAATAATTTCAATTTGATATTTTTTTGAGTAAGAGTATTGGGTTGGGTTAGGAACAATATTTCTGATAATAAAAAAATATTGAATTATTTCATTCAGTAATTGTTATTATTTTGATTATTTTGTTTATATTATTTGTATTTGTGATATTATACAAATATAATCTGGGACTATATCTCGACTGAAAATAACAAAGATTGCGAGAGTTATGAGCAATTGACTGAAAAACAAAGGGTTTGGTTTTTTGCACATATCTCAAAGACAATTCGGTATTTTCATAATTCGGAAAAAGGACAAGAAGAGAAATAAACTCGGAATAAACTCCTCTTAGAACTCTAGGACCGATGTCCTACAGTCTGATAACGAGTACACCGGTTTGTGCAAATCGCGCCAACGTTGGACTTCCAATGTATAATTATTATTTTCAACTTATTGTAAATCAAAATTCAGAACTGAAAAAAATTCAAGCACCTACTAGATAAATGACTGAATAATAATCTGATGTCAAAAAATATTTATCGGGGCTTTCCAGCTATTTATGCATTATTTAATTAACAATTTGTTATTACATAAACAGAAACATTGCAAGTGCAATAAATGTTACAAACGTATCTGAGTTTTTTTTATTTGTGGCTATTTTTGAAAAGTGTCATAATAGTTACCGTTGGAAAAATAGAAAATAAAAATTCAATTTGCTTTCCATAATTCCGTTGAGCGTCGTGAATCTTATTTATATAGTGATTCATTTTATTAAATTGTTGAGATAGTTTTTATAATTTTTATATTCTACATGTAGTTGAAAATCGAAATTCTGAATTGAAAAAATTCAGGCACCTACTAGATAGATGAATGAATAAAAATTCAATGTCAAGAATTTTTATCGTGACTTTCCAGTTATTTATGCATCAGTTTATTAACAATTTGTTTCTACTTTAACAGAAAGATTTGAAAGTGCAATAATTGTTAAATAAGAAATCTGAGCTTTATTAGTTGTGAGTCTCAAAATAGATTACCGTTGGAAAAAAAATCGATTTGATATCAACAATCAACCAGATTAGAAAATTATAAATTTGCATTGTTCATTAAAAATAATAATTTTTCAATGTCACTACAGACCCGCCTTTTTATGATTGTAGGCTATGCGAAAATGTTTTTTTTTAAATTTTTGTGTGCTATCGTTCAAACCATTGTTGAGGGATCAATTTATTTTTCCACAGTTAATGATTGATATTGAGACCCCGCTATCCCTCCAACCTTAAAGAATCTTTCCCATCAGTTTGCTAAGTAGTTATCAACTGTCCCTTTTCATCTCTTTGACTCATTTCTGCCATTCAATTGCGTAATGCGAACAAAATTGGTTTCAGAGAAAATTATCATGTGATAATAATAATAATAGAAATTTCTCTCGCAAGATTATTTCATTGGGCTGGTGCCATACGGTATATCCTGCTCACGTAACCAGTAGGAGTTTCGGGTTTTAAATGAATATTTTTTATATTCGTCTGTAATTCCAGTGATAATAGAGCTTTAGAAAAACTGGTAGCACACTAAGGATCCGATAATCTATTCTGTTACTGAATTTTTTCTTTGGTAAAATGCTGCAAAACAGAGTTCTAATTTTCGATTCGACTCATTTTATATATGTTTTCGAAATACTTGCGAGTTTTCAATCATCATCTCATTTATTCGAAAAGAAAGAGCATAGGACACGCGGTCCTCATGCTCTGCGCCACGTTTACCTGTCTCACAGGTAAACGAAGTGATCGGGAATCTTACCTGAATAAATTAGTTGATTTGGTATTTAAAGGCATGCACCAGATTCATTCCTCATTGAGTGTGTGGTAATTGTCGAATCTCAAGTGGAGTGAGTTTTGATTGGATTTTCAAATTTAATATAAGAAATTTGTGATTTTATAGTGGTAAGTAGATGGAAGTTTAATTTTCACCTTTTTGTTACTACCCGTAAAATAATTGTGGGAATTCAGGGAAATTAAATTATTTCATTAACGTCTGTTGATACTCTCTTTGAGGTGTATTGGAAATTAATTGTCCAGAATATTATTAAAATAAGTCTTACCATTGATATTTCTTCAATATTGATTATTCATTTTACTATTTTTCAGAGAACGATGTTTAAACGGATCGAATTGAAGAAATCTCTTAACGGAAAGGAAATCTTCAGAGACGTTTATATTCCAAGGCCGATGGGACCATTTGTCGCTGATGCAAACCAATTAACGTACAACTACCCGTACCCTGCAGATTCACATGTTCTTGTTCCACATTCCCAGATATTCAACAGCAACTATCATAAACAGTACTCTGTGAAACCGACTAGTCCTTCACAGCGAACAAACCAAAGACCATCATCATATTTGGTAGACAGGCCAAGAAAACGGACAGTTGGTCCTCTTGCCTATTCAATTGCCTTTGACGTTTCTGCGGAGACATTTATGGCTTTACTACCCAAATATTTGGTTCCTCAAGATTGTCTAAGGAGTTTAGGTTATCCTTCTGAATCAATTCTCTTAGGGAACGTTACTTCGAAATGGGAAGAACAAAGTCACCCTCCTGGTGAGAAGGTTTATGTCAAAACGTGCTCTAGATGCAAAAAAATATTCCACGTAGCTGCAGATTATTACATTACGCGAGAAAAATGTTGCCATCATTGGGGGAAGCTCAAAAAATCAATAAAGACGGACTACTCAGTTATGAATGTTGCGGTCAAGAAAAGGGCTCTGAAGGTTGTACTGAGAGTGGATGTCACGTTTGGAGTGGACCTTCCGATAGAATAAGTGACGCTGGTTATGTCTCTACGAAGCGAAATCCTATGATGAGTATATACTCGTATAATGATGCTTGTGCTGTTGATTGTGAAATGTGCTACACAGTTAAAGGCCTCGAATTGACAAAAGTAACCGTTGTCGGTATGGACGGAAGTGTTGTATACGATTCATATGTGAAACCTGACCATGAGATAGTCGACTATAACACACGATTTTCTGGAATTACGGCACAACATATGACAATGGAGAATACTCGAAACATCAGACAGGTACAGAGGGATTTGATGAAGTTCATCCACGAAGGGACGATTCTAATTGGCCACGCATTGGACAATGACTTGCGGGCCTTGAAACTAGTTCATCAAAACATTGTTGACACGGCTCATTTATTTCCTCACACAAAAGGTCTTCCATATCGAAGGTCGCTGAAAGATTTAACGGCGACCATTTTGAATCGTAATATACAGATAGGAGGTCATGACAGTTGTGAACGTGCTGTCACGTGTATGCACCTAATGTTCTGGAAAATGAAAGCGGACTTTTACATTTAGTCATCCCTTTTTTTCCCTTTCTGTTAATAAATAACTACTGAATAATTTCATTTAGCATATTATTGTTGTTTTAATTATGTTGTTTATATTGTTCGTGATATCATAACAGTTATAAGGATAATAATGATAATATATCATTTATTATGCATGAAAATACATTTATACATAAAAGGAAAAAGGTTAGCCAGTAAGTATAAGAAAATAATTATAAACATACTCATTTAGTATCATAACAATGATAGAGAAGAGAAAAAATAATGCATCATCTAGTTGCTAGTAATTTTTATTAATATTATTTTGGTCAATTTAACAATTTCATTGTACTACCGTACATTAACTTTTAAATCTTTTAAATTAGCACTGAGCAGTAAGCATCTATGATTTTATTTCTTTCTTAAATTGATGAATATTATAATTATAAAGGGGTAAAATTTCTTTCAGATAGGATGGGACGATATAAGAAAAACATCCTTGAAATTTGGAAGTACAGTGTTAAGGAATGTTGAATGAGTTAATTCTCAAATTGACCATATGTATGTCAGAATGCCTGTTTAGTAAACTATATAAATAATTAGATGTTTTACTTTGAAGCAACTTAAACAAAAACATTTTTATCAAATATTGGACTCTGCACCTCATATTCAGCTCCTTCATTTTTAACAAAAATGGGTTGACACGTTCAGTCTGGAACCATATCTCGACTGGAAATAACAAAGATCGTGATTGTTATGAGAAATTGACTGAAAAACAATGGATTCGATTTTTTGCACATATCTCAAAAACTATTCGGTATTGCCATAATTCGGAGAAAGATTCAAGAAGAGAAGAAGTTTTCTCGGAATAATCTCCTCTCAGAACTCTAGGATCAATGTCCTACAGTCCGATAACGAGTACACTGGTTTGGGCACATCGCGCTAACGTTGGACTTCCAATGAATAACTATTATTTTCAACCCATTGGAAATTAAATTTCAGAACTGAAAAAAATTCAGGCATCTACTAGATAAATGAATGAATAATAATCCGATGTCAAAGAATTTTTATCGTGACTTTCCAGTTAATTAACAATTTGTTTCTACTTTTACAGAAATATTGCAGTGCAATAATTGTTAAAAATAAATCCGAGTTCTTTTTAAGCTAGTTTTGAAAAATGAAAAAAAAAAACAATTTGGTATCAACAATTTACCCAGGTTGAAAATTGTAAATATTCATTAATCATTGAAAATAATATAGTGAGTAAGTAAATTTTATTCAGGTAAGCATAATCTACAATAGAAATTAAAACTAGATAACTTGAGAAACTGAAAAAAAAAGAACTAAAACTAGAAATTGTTAGTACAGGCTGAACTATTTGGGCAATGCTTCTCAAACAATACAAACTTCCATCCGACTATCTTCCATTCACATATTACAGATCATTACCCAACTTACATTGCAATCACACAAAAAAAGGAAGAGCTTTCAAATAAAATTAATTCAATAAAGAAAATAAATTTCTCCGAGCTGGAAGCATTTCTGATGAACGAGGATTGGGAAGGAGTTTTTAGTAATAGAAGAGTTCAAATTAGTTATAGTAAATTCTTGAATGATTTCCAAAATTATATTGAAATGTCATCTCATACTATAAATGTTAAGCAGAAGCAATATAAAATGAAACCTTGGATAACAAAAGCTTCAATAACATCCATAAGACATAGGGACATGCTCAAAAAAAAAAGATTGCATAGTCGTTCATCAGTTCATGACAGAGAGTACAAACAATATAGAAATAAACTCAATAACTGATAAAAACGAAAAAATGAATATTACAAAAATGAATTTGTATCCGTAAACGGTGATAGCAGAAAAACTTGACAAATAATCAATGAGACTATAAACCGAAATACTAGTAAATGTTCTTTAACCAGCATACCTATAACCAATACCGAAAAAGCTGTAATCCCCGATAATGAACAAAAATTAAATATGTTCAATAAATATTTTGTTGGAATAGGAATAAAAATGCAAACCATTGTAAATAAATCCCAGTTCGAACAACCCCAAAAGCTTTCAAATGATCCAACAGTAAACTCTACAATTGTACTGGAACCCACGACAGGGAATGAGATCATCAATATCATATCAACGCTAAAAAGCAATTGTTCACCAGGTCAGGACATGATCTCGACAAAAGATAAAACGAAGGGGGTCAAATGGGGTTATGAATGAAAAATAAATTGAAACTCATAGCTGGAAAAATCGGATTTGATCATAATAACAATCTTTGAAAATCACATGAGACCGCCCGTCGAAGGGGGTCAAATGGGGTTATGAATACAAAAATAAATCGAAATTCATAGAAGGAAAACTCCTGTCACAAAAATTTCATGCTAGAAAAATCGAATTCGATCATAATAACAATCTGTGAAAATCACAACATGAGACGGACCGTCAAAAGGGTTAAGAAGGGGTTATGAATACAAAAATAAATTGAAACTCATACAAGGAAAAATCCTGTCAGAATAATTTCATATTGAAAAAATCGAATTCAATCATAATAATGATCTTTGAGAATCACAATGTGAGACCGCCCGTCGAAAGGGGTCAAGTGGGGTTATGAATACAAAAATGAATCGAAACTCATAAAAGTGACAATAATTCTGTGAAAATCACAAAATGAGATCGGTCGTTCAAGGTGGTCAAGTGGATATATAAATTCAATAATTAATTGAAAATCCCAGAAGGAAAAATCTTCTAACCATAACTTCATAAGTCAGATGTACGTGGTTTTGGAGATACCGGCGTATTTTCAGTTTGTATTTCGGTTTCTTGTGAGTTGGTGGCTTCTGTGGCTACATCTCCTTTATCACTTTCAGAAAGTGGTGCATTATCATTTTCCTAAAATACAAAATATTGTTAAGACGATTCGTCTGATTTATACTTTAGTCGATACATGATGTTTTCAAAGTTGAGTCATTTATTTTAATGGCTTGTAGAACTTGTCAAAAGAAGTTGAAAGACCAAACATTACCTAAATAAAAATTGTGATTTTACGTTAAAAATTATTTTTAGATGCCTAGCAATTCCGAAGAAAGGTTACAGATTAGTAGACAGTATGAAGAAAAGTGGCAATTTCCTCATTGTATCGGGTCAATGGATGGCAAGCATGTTACAATACAGGCCCCTTTTAACAGTGGAAGTGAATTTTATAATTATAAATTAAATTTCAGTATAGTTTTACTTGCCCTTGTTGATGCCGACTACAATTTTATATTTGTTGACATTTGATGCCAAGGAAGGATATCAGATGGAGGAGTATACAAAAATACAACGCTTTACCGAAAATTAGAAAATAATGATCTAGGTTTGCCAGAAGATTCTCCGTTGTCCAATTCGAATAAACCAATGCCGTTTTCCTAACAGATGAGGCACTTGCTTTAACGAATTATATTATGAAGCCCTTTTCTGGAATACATGAAAAAAGAACTCCTGAAAGAACATTTAACTATCGACTAAGCCGCGCAAGAAGGATAGTGGAAAACGTTTTTGGAATTTTATCAGCAATATTTAGGGTCCTAAGAAAACCAATATTGCTTAGCCCTGAAAAAACACAAAAAGTAGTAATGGCGGCTTGCTGTTTACATAATTATCTGAGGAAAAGCCGCCAATCCAATAATATTTACACTCCTCCGGGAAGTTTTGACCAAGAAGACGATCAAGGCAATTTTATCCCTGGCAGTTGGAGGCAGAAAAAACCTTCAGAAACATCACTATTGCCTCTTACAAATATTCCAAGAAAATCGGCATCTACAGCTAAAGAACTCCGTAATAGCTTTGCTCAATATATGTTGAAGAATTAATTTTGAAATTGAAGTATTTTATTTTCAAACATGACTTGTGATTAGATTTACATACCTCAACTGAATCTATTGTTTCTCTTGGTTTATCCTTATCTAACAAAAACCCATACGTTGGAAAGCATACCATTTTGATATGTATATTTCTTCTCTTGCTACAAAAAAAAGAAAATATTTACATACAGTGGGTAAAAATTACATTATAACAAAAAAATAATCTATACGTCACTATTAATTTAAAATATTATTGACTGTTATTAAAGATTTTGAAATTTATGAAATACTCTGTATATACAAAAACTTTTTATAAAGAATACCTTTCTTGCAAAACTAACAAAAAAAAGTTTTCCTAATTAATAAAGCATCAATATAGACGTATCTGCATATCAAAAGTTTTTTATTTTATTTACTTGGAAAAACTACACTATTTTTAAAATAACATTTGAATTCAAAAACATTGGAATAAAAACCTCTTCCGGTTCCAATGGATTCTGTCCCTTTAGCTTTTTTCCGTCGAAAACTCGATAGAAGACTTTCCATTTTAGTTTTCACCTTTTTTGTGGTACACCCCATTTTATTTGAAATCGCCACCCAAGCAACATGCTTTTTTATTTTATTATAATGACATTTATTTTTTTGGATCCCATAACATTAGTTGCCTTTTATACTCATCTATCGATTCCAAACATTTTTCCTTACTCCAATTCTTATCAATTTATTTTAAAATATTATTTATATCAAATTAATAAAATAATATAACCAGCAAAAACTCACGCAAAAACCACAAATGCTCGTGATCCTCCACACTCTCTTACTAACTGAAAACCGGCGAACGAATAATTTTGTGCAAATTGCATATACCCACAAATGTTTGGCGCGTTCGGCGCGACGTACTCGCTAGGGGAATTTGTTCTGCGCACCCTGCGCGCTTTGTTCGTTTGGACTGTTTTGTTGCAAATGAATTCGTACCTTCAGACATATTAGATCAAGCCAAAGTAGACCATACTACTTCCTTTAAAGTTTCAACAGCTTTCGATGTGTGCCTAAATCAGAGCTACCTACAGTTCAACAACAAATTTTATAAACAGAATTCAGGTTCACCAATTAGTTCCTTTAGTTCACCCTTAGTTCACTTTTAGCAGACATATTTATGAACATCTTAGAGACCACTATAGTAAATTCCGACCTGGGTAAAAAACATATTCATTTTTGGTACAGATATGTAGACGATATTCTCGCCTGTTTATTCACCAATTTATGACATTCATGAATAATCTCAATAGCAACATTCAGTTCACACTCGAAACAGAAACAGATAAATTTCATAGACCTGTCCATTACACACAATCAGAATAAATTTGAGTTCAATGTTTTCAGAAAACTTAGCTATACAAACATTACCATCCCAAGCGTTTCTTTCCATCCAGACAGTCATAAATTAGCAGCCTACAATTCAATGTTGCATAGAGCATTCTCACTGCCTTTGTCTTCTAACAATCTAGCTAGGGAAATTGATATAATTACAGAGATAGGTCGTAATAATGGTTTCAACGCAGAAGTTAGTTAGAAAACAAAGCCGTAAATTCACTCTAACATTTTTTGGAAAAAGAACAGAGATAATTGCGGGTTTTTTCAGAAAAATCAATGTGGAAGTGGCATTCACACCACATGCCAGGTTATCTGATTTCCTTTTCAATGCCAAAGATAAGGTGGACAAGTTGGAAAAATCTGGAGTTTATAAGCTTAAGTGTCCGGAGTGTAATAGAGTTTATGTGGGATAGTGTGGTCGAAATTTTCAAAAACGGTATGCTGAACATGAAAGGTCCTTCAGACTAGGAAAAAATCATTCGACGTTTTCAAATCATTCCTTGGCATGCAACCACAAGTTCCCGAATCTAAACGATACGGAAATTTTGCATTAAGCAAGGAAGGGTTACAAACTCAATTATTTAGAATCCTGGGAAATTCACAAGCATAAATATTGCGGGCGCCACCTGGAAAATGATCAAATTGATTTAATTTAGTCATCCGTTTTCAAATTAGCACATCCGCATTGTAAATTCAGGTACTCAATGAAGCCAAGTACCTCTATCACAGTATTTCTGTATACAGTAGTTTCACTCAGCGTCGGTCCCTTTGATGTCGGTGTCCAGGAGTTTCATTTTTTATAATGATGACGTATTTGACACTAATGACATTTCTCCCTACTACAATCTCAACCAAAGCGTGTATACACTGCTCAACATAACAACTATTCATATAAACTGCTTAAAAAAAACAGTCTATGAAAACCATGTTGGGCACCTGAGAAAATTGTACAAATGATAATTTTGCATTTGTGTAATATTGAAGTAACCCAGATCATTTGGGCAATGATGAACTAAGTTTCAAGTAGATTTTAAAAATTCATGGAATCGGCAGATGTTCATATTCGAATGTGACAAAATATATTTTCATTTCAACAAGAAAAAAGACAAGATAAAGAACGTGTTTTGTTATTCATGAACCATGGTACGAATCCATGCGAAATTTCTTTGTAGTGATTTTTGGGGCCAAATATAGCATATTCATTTATTGATTGGAGAATTCAAGATGGCGGACGAGTTTGCCGATTCGATTATATTAAGGACCAATTATTAAAAATATTCCTAATCGAATTCATCACTCAAGATTAAGGAATCTGTAGAGCCTATTCTTTCTGAATTATGTAGTTACTATTCAGGACTTGAAGAAGTAAAAAAGTAATTAAGTATGTAGTGTTCAATCATACAAAAATAATTTTTTTGTATGTATGTACTAACTATAAATGTATGTGAGAGTTTTCGGAGTCGGAAGTTATGAATTATTTACACTGTAAGATAATAGGTTGTTTTGCTGCTTCCAGCTTTTATCCAAGTAAAAATTGATAATAAAATCACTGACAAGTCCAAATGCATTTTGACTATACCATTATATATGTTTTCCGACAGAAAACAACTACTTCTTTAGCTAATAACTCGACATATATTGACAAATGTTGATATTTGAATCTATACAAGTCTAGATGTCTAATCAACCCCGAAAAGTTGCTGCGTAGATTAAAAACAGTTATTCTAAATGAAACATGTCCTATTAGTCAGCAACTTCTTATATAATGTAAATTTGACTATCAAAAATACCTTACGACTGTTAACCTTTCGGAATCCAAGTCGCCTCAGACATAATTGCAAAGATTCTCACTTTGAAGAAACAACTTTGCAAGAGCCCTCTAGGACAAATAGTGGGACTTCGCCTGATTCGAACAAGGAACCAACTGCGAACCGTTTTGAAGTGTTCCTCATCAGTGCAGACCATGCTATCACGGTTGTATACACACAGGGACTCGTTATTCCTCCTAGAGAGCTCTTGCACAGTACCATGGTTCATGAATAACAAAACTCGTTCTTCATCTTGTCTTTTTTCTTGTTGAAATTAAAGTATATTTTGTCACATCCGATCCTATGAATTTTTAAAATCGACTGTATTTTTTTGAGCAGTTTATATGAATATTTGTTATGTTGAGCAGTGTTTAAACGCTTTGATTGCGTGCCTGTCTTGAACTCGTCGTTTGCGCAGACCTGAGACTGCAACTCCTGGGTCTGCGTGTAGAAAATTCAAACCAAAAATCACCCGAAGTGGGATTACTCTATATAGTATACTGTGCCTCTATTATTATTTACAGGGGTGGTACATAAGGGCTAATGTAATAAACCAGTTAGTTTAATGTATAAGTTTGAAAATGTCCTTATAGGACGAAACTGCAGTAACGTTAGTTACAAATGAAAGTGGTAAAAACATAGAAAGTTTCAATTCTCTTTTCTTCATTATTTACTGACGAACCACAGTGCATTCCAACCCAACTGGTTACCGTCTCTCCGTTTCTATAATTTTCTTTAATTTCTCAAATAAAAAATGTCATGAATATATTTTCATCTTTCTTTTCACCTGCTCCATCTACCTCCGTGACAGGAATATCAAATTTCTTACTTTTCTTTCCTTCATAAGCATATTGTAATAATAGATTGAGCAAAATTTGACAAATTGGGCCACATTTAGGTAAAGCTGTTGAGCTCTGTGTGGACTTTTTTTGAAATCCGCGGGATTCTCCATACATCTATCTAGATTTGTATTCATATTTTAGATACAGGGTGTTTCAAATTCGATTCTCACCATTGAGATCTCGAAAACTATGAGAGATACGAAGATGATTAAATTGAGGCAAAGTTGGGCATTTACCTGAGTAACAATATGCCGTTAAGAAAGTTCTGAAATTCCGAGTATATCCGGAGATATCCGGAAAAAACAGAAATATCGGAAAATGGTTATTTTTTTTTGCTGGCTTCGCCAGCAAAATCAAAGGATTCGAAAATAAAGTGCACTCTCATATTTCCACTTTTTTTCTGCTACATAATGGTGTTTTCAGAGTTGCTATCCGACGTTTCGTCTTCCGACCACCATCATCAACTTTATTTTTCTTATGGGCGCTGCAATGGATTTTTTCTGATTTGAATTCTTTTCCGAAAAATTGGAGATATTGAAAAAAATAAATTCTTAACATATAATAGGCTTTGACTTTGATGTTTCTAAATTTAACTTTCAATTTGTTACACTCAATGACATTTTGTTATTGACTTTAACGAATGAGGAAAGAAGAGATATGATACAAATTTATTACAAATATGAAAGAAACAGTGTTAGGACATCGGAAATGTATTCAAACTTGTATCCCGAAAGACAAACTGGTGGCAACTGAAGATCCGATAATCTCTTCTGTTACTGAATTTTGTCTTTGGTAAAATGCTCCAAAACAGATTTCTAATTTTCGATTCTACTCATTTTATATTCGTTTCCGAAATACTCGCGAGTTTCCAATCGTCATCTCATTTCTTTGAAAAGGTAGAGCATAGGACACGCGCTCCTCATACTCTCCGCCTCGTTTACCTGTCTCCCAGGTAAACGAATTGATCATGCATCTTACCTGAATAAATAGTTGATTTGGTATTTAAAAGCATGCACCACAATCATTCGCCATTGTGTGTGTGGTGATTGTCGATTGTCTCAAGTGGAGTGATTTTCGATTAGATTTTCAAATTCAATTTAAGAAATTTGGTTGCAATCAGTGATTTTACAGTGGTAAGTAGATGGAAGTTTGATTTTCACCTATCTGTTACTACCCGTAAAATAATTGGGGGAATTCGGGGAAATTGAATTATTTTATTCACCTCTGTTGACTTGACTTGGTGTGTATTGGAAATCAATTGTCCAGAATATTATTAAAAATATTCTTACCATTGATATATGTTCAATATTAATACTCGTTTTTATAATTTTTCAGAGAACAATGTTTAAACGGATCGAATTGAAAGACTCTCTTAGTGGAAAGAAAATCTTCAAAGAGGTTAATATTCCAAGGTCGATGGGACCATTTGTCGCTAATGGAAAACAATTAACTTACAACTACCCGAATACATTCAATAGCAGCTACCATAAACAGTACTCTGTGAAACCGACTAGTCCTTCACTGCGGTCACACCAAAGACCATCATCATATTTGGTAGAATGCTCAAGGAAACAGAAATTTGGACCTCTTGCCCATTCATTTGCCTTTTACGTTCCTGCGGAGAGATTTATGGCATTACTACCCAAATATTTGGTTCCTCAAGATTGTCTAAGAAGTTTAGGTTATCCATATGAATCAATTCTCTTAGGGAACGTTGCTACAAGTTGGGAAGAACAAAGTCACCCTTCTGGAGAGAGGGTTTATGTCAAAACATGCTGTAGATGCAAAAAAATATTCCACGTAGCTGCAGATTATTATATTACACAAGAAAAATGTTGCCATCATTGGGGGAAGCTAAAGAAAATCAATGAAAACGGACTACTCAGTTATGATTGCTGCAGTAAAGAAAATGGCTCTAAAGGGTGTTCTGTGAGTGGGTTTCACGTTTGGAGTGGACCTTCCAATGGAATAAGTGGCGCTGGTTATGTTTCTACGAAACGAAATTCTACGACGAATATATACTCGTATAAAGATGCTTATGCTGTTGATTGTGAAATGTGCTACACAGTTAAAGGCCTCGAATTGACCAAAGTCACCGTTGTCGGTATAGACGGTAGTATTGTATACGATTCATATGTGAAACCTGACCATGAAATCGTCGACTATAACACTAGATTTTCTGGAATTACGGCACAACATATGGCAATGAAGAATACTCGAAACATCAGACAGGTACAGAGGGATTTGATGAAGTTCATCCATGAAGGGACGATTCTAATTGGCCACGCATTGGACAATGACTTGCGGGCCTTGAAGCTAGTTCATCAAAACATTGTTGACACTGCTCATGTATTTCCTCACAAAAATGGTCGTCCATATCGAAGGTCGCTGAAGGATTTGGTATCGACCATTTTGAATCGTAATATACAGACAGGAGCAGTAGGTCACGACAGTTATGAGGATGCTGTCGCTTGCATGCAGCTAATGTTCTGGAAAGTGAAAGCGGACTTTCGCATTTAGTCATCCCTTTATTCACCCTTTTGTTAATAAATAAGTGCTGAATAATTTAGTAGTACAGTAGAAAAATATTGCCATCATTGGGGGAAGCTCAAAAAAATCAGTGAAAACGGACTACTCAGTTATGAATGCTGCGGTCAAGAAAAGGGCTCTGAAGGTTGTACTGAGAGTGGATGTCACGTTTGGAGTGGACCTTCTAATGGAATAAGTGACGCAGGTTATGTCTCTACGATGCGAAATCCTATGATTAGTATATACTCGTATATAGATGCTTATGCTGTTGATTGTGAAATGTGCTACACAGTTAAAGGCGTCGAATGGACAAAAGTTACCGTTGTCGGTATGGACGGAAGTGTTGTATACGATTCATATGTGAAACCTGACCATGAAATAGTCGACTATAACACACGATTTTCTGGAATTACGGCACAACATATGGCAATGAAGAATACTCAAAACATCAGACAGGTACAGAGGGATTTGATGAAGTTCATCCACGAAGGGACGATTCTAATTGGCCACGCATTAGACAATGACTTGCGGGCCTTGAAGCTAGTTCATCAAAACAATGTTGACACGGCTCATGTATTTCCTCACAAAAATGGTCTTCCATATCGAAGGTCGCTGAAGGATTTGACGGCGACCATTTTGAATCGTAATATACAGATAGGAGGTCATGACAGTTGTGAACGTGCTGTCACGTGTATGCAGCTAATGTTCTGGAAAGTGAAAACGGACTTTCACATTTAGTCATCCTTTTTTCCCCCTTTTGTTAATAAATAACTACTGAATAATTTCATTTAGCATATTATTGTTGTCTATTTTATTCGTGATATCATAAGAGTTATAATGATAATAATAATAATATATCATTTTTTATGCATAAAAATACATTTATACATAAAAGGAAAGGAGTTAGCCAAAGGCTATCTTCCACCCTTCCCAAAAATTATACAGTAAGTATAAGAAAATAATTATAAATTTACTTATTTAGTATCATAACAATAATAGAGAAGAGAAAAGATAATACATCATCTAGTTGCTAGTTACTCTTAGTTTTATTATTAATATTTTGGTCAATTTAACATTTTCATTGTACTACCGTATATTGAATTTTAAATCTTTCAAATTAGCACTGAGCAGTAAGCATTTGTGATTTTTTTTCTTGATGAATATTGTAATTTAAAAGGGGTAAAATTTCTTTCATATAGGAAGGGATGATATAAGAAAAACATCCTTGAAATTTGGAAGTACAGTGTTGAAGATGTTTTCTCGGAATAACCTCCTCTTAGAACTCTAGGACCAATGTACTACAGTCCCATAACGAGTACACTGGTTTGGGCACATTGCGCTAACGTTAGACTTCCAATGAATAACTATTATTTTCAACCCATTAAAAATTAAATTTCAGAACTGAAAAAAATTCAGGCACCTACTAGATAAATGAATGAATAATGCAATGCTTCTCAAACAATACAATCTTCCATCCGACTATCTTCCATTCACATATTACAGATCATTACCCAACTTACATTGCAATCACACAGAATAAAAGAAAAGGAAGAGCTATCAAATAAAATTAATTCAATGAAGAAAATCAATTTCTCATCTTTTTCATCTCAATGAAATGTCATCTTATACTATAAATGTCAAGCAGAAGCAATATAAAATGAAACCTTGTATTACAAAAGCTTCAATAACATCCATGAGACATAGGGACATGCTCAAAAAAAAAGATTGCATAGTCGTTCATCAGTACATGCCAGAGAGTACAAATAATATAGAAATGAACTCAATAACTTACTGATGAAAAGGAAAAATGAATATTACAAAAATAAATTTCAATCCGTAAAAGGTGGTAGCAGAAAAACTTGACAAATAATCAATGAGACTAAACCGACATACTAGTAAATATTCTTTAACCAGCATACTAATAACCAATACCGAAAAAGCTGTAATCCCCGATAATGAACAAAAATTCAATATGTTCAATAAATATTTTGTTGGAATGGGAATAAAAATGCTGTAAATAAATCCTAGTTCGAACAACCCCAAAAGCTTTCAAATGATCCAACAGTAAACTCTACAATTGTACTGGAACCTACGACAAGGAATGAGATCATCAATATCATATCAACGCTCAAAAACAATTGTTCACCAGGTCAGGACATGATCTCGACAAAACATAAAACGAAGTGGGTCAAATGGGTTATGAATAAAAAAAATAAATCGGAACTCATAGAAGCAAAAATCCTGTCACAACAATTTCATGCTGGAGGAATAAAAAAATAAATCGAAACTCATAAAATAAAAAATCCTCAAACATTTCATGCTGGAAAAATCGAATTCGATTATAATGACAATCTGTGGGAATCATAACATGAAACCGCCCGTCGAAAGGGGTCAAATGGGGTTATGAATACAAAAATAAATCGAAACTGATAGAAGGGAAAATCCTGTCACAAAAATTTCATGCTGGAAAAATCGAATTTGATCATAATAAAAATCTTTGAAGTTCACAACATGAGACCGCCCGTCGAATGGGGTTATGAATGAAAAATAAATTGAAACTCATAGAAGAAAAAATCCTGTCACAACGAATTCATGCTGGAAAAATCGAATTCTATCGTAATAACAATCTGTGAAAATAATAACATGGATACAAAAATAAATCGGAACTCATAGAAGGAAAAATCCTGTCACAAAAGTTCCATGCTAGAAAAATCGAATTCGATCATAAAAACAATCTGTGAAAATCACAACATGAGACGGACCGTCAAAAGGGTTAAGATATGGTTATGAATACAAAAATAAATTGAAACTCATACAAGGAAAAATCCTGTCAAAATAATTTCATGTTGAAAAAATAGGATTCGATCATAATAATGATCTTTGAGAATCACAATGTGAGACTGCCAGTCGAAAGGGGTCAAATGGGGTTATGAATACAAAAATGAATCATAACTCATAGAAGTCACAATAATTCTGTCAAAATCACAAAATGAGATCGGTCGTTCAGGGTGGTCAAGGGGATATATAAATTCAATGATTAATTGAAAATCCCAGAAGGAAAAATCTTCTAACCATAACTTTATATGCATTACAATAATTGAATTCAATAATGGTATTATACTGTGAGAAGCAAAACATTATTCTGGGCTTCGAAGGGGGTTGCATAGAGACTTGAGAAAAATAAAATTCAGAGTTAGAAAAAAACCAACTAAAAATAAAAACATGTTATTGAATGCAAAAGATGTAGGGTTGTCATTTTCAAAAAGTTTGATTCAATATAATCTACACAGTTCACACATTCCATTTATTGTTTTTTCTGTAATTTTCAATCCATAATCTATATAAAAAATTGTTAAAAGGCATTTTTTATGTATATATCTCAGACAAGTTTTACACTTGAATGAAAACTGTATGTCGCTAACGATTTGTCCACAGAAAAGACAGATATTGTGCATGTGTTCACTGTTTTTCAGTAGAAGCAGTTTCAGATCATTGCGGAATACTGAAGCATCAAAATATTCTAATAAACTTTTTTGCTTCCCAATTTTCATGAAAGAATATATGACATATGCACTACAATTGAAGCAATTATAAGATGAATGATGTTGTTATTAAATGATTTTGAATTTTGATTTGAGTTTTGAAAAATCTAAATTTTTTAATTTTTATTATTATTATTTTTACTTGTGATGAAAATTTTACTAGGCTTGACTCACATGTTGAGTTTAAATCCTTTACCTCAGTGTATAGAGATTTTTCTCATTCTCTCAGGTGGATTCAGGCACAAACACAACAATTTCTTACCCAAACTTGACTTTTCTTGTAGATTTTCCTGTGAATAAATTTCGAAAAAGACACAATTGATAGGTGCTACAGACCAAAATTCCATTTTTTAAAATAGAACGCCCTGTATATCATTACATATTCAGAGGCTACGTTAAATTCTGATATCATTTCATGTTTGGTTTTTGAAATTCGGTTACGGCGTTGTTGAGTTATTGCACTTTTCCTTAAATATAAAGTTTCAAAAAAACTTATTTACTCGTACACGAATCCAGTCTATATCTTTTATTGAATTGAATTAGACTACTACTGAATACAAACCATTATTCTCACCTCTACGATACGATATCGATATCAGTTGAATATAATATTGAAATTCTTGAGAATGTGACTAAATTGAGGGTGAATTGCTTTATATTGCACAATTTCATCAAGTAGCTTATGCTTGTTGATGCCATAGTAACAAATGTTTTCGAGAGTTGTAGAAAAATTGCGAACTGGGTCATTTCCTTCTACTATAAAGCATCGTCATCATACAAGATCTGTTAGAACTGAAGATTTAGAGATCAATGTGTTGGCTTATATTATTATTCATCCATATGTTTCTATCCGTACTCTTGCAGAAGAAGTCGGTGTGAGTAAATCTAATGTACAGAGAATTCTGAAAGAAAATAAATACCACCCATTCAAAATTCAGTTGGTACAAGGTTTGAAACCCACGGACTTTGAACGACGACTTGAATTCATTGCTTGTATTCAGGTAATATTACATGAAAGTCCTAACATATTCAGTCAAATTTTGTGGAGCCATGAATCGCGATTCCACAATAATGGAGTTGTGAATCGACATAACAGTCACTATTGGTCTCAAGAAAATCCCCACTGGGTCCGCGAAAGTAATTTTCAAACTACTTGGGGTATTAATGTATGGTGTGGATTGTTCAATGGCCGCATCATAGGACCTTACTTTTTCAATGAAAATCTCAATGGATTGCGATATTTACATTTTCTAGAAAATGATTTGATCCAGTTGATGGAAGATATTCCCATAGCAGAACGACAAGGAATTTGGTGGCAACAAGATGGTGCTCCTCCTCACAATTCACAGGTTGTTACTGAATATCTGGATAGAACGTACCCAAATAGATGGATTGGTAATAAGGGTCCAATTCGGTGGCCGGCTCGTTCCCCAGATTTATCACCGCTCGATTTTTTCCTATGGGGTTATTTAAAATGGGCATCACTTTGAACAATTTTTATGACTTATTTCTAGGGAGCTACTATTCTTATGAAATGATTTATCAAGTTATATTATTTACATTGTTATTAATTAAAGATTTGTTCAACCTCTTTCAATTTCGCAATTGTTTCATATTCAAAATGATTCCTGACTGAATTCCACAACTCAAAATTGAAACCATTACTTCGAACACCCAAAATTTTGACTAATTTTCATGTGATCTGATGCAGAGAGAATAATTGTATGAGATATTTTTAAAAATAATAGTCGTTCTCAAGACTTTACATTTTAAGCAATAACTCAACAACGCCGTAACCGAATTTCAAAAACCAAACATGAAATGATATCAGAATTTAATAATATATATATATATATATATATATATATATATATATATATATATATATATATATACACATATATATATATATATATATATATATATATATATATATATATATATATATATATATATCAATTGTCAAAATAGAAAATTCCTTAAATCTAAAAATGTCCTAAATCTACAACGAACTATTCAAAGTGAATACACGAACATATTTGGCAAATGTCAGTTTACTATTGCAGGTCACTGTATTTCTGCAGACTCGAGTTTTTGATTCACAATTTAATTTTGATGGTTTAATTTTGATGGTCTTGTTCAGTTCTTGGATACTTTCATTAATATATGCATATATTATTTAGAAATGGTGTAGGTAAATACTTTACTTTCCTCCAACGCTGGTGTGTGTGTGTGGTGTGATATTTCTGCAAAGCTGGAACTCATGGATATCTTACTAGACTTGGCTGGACAGGTAGGTTTTTTCACTGAATTTATTATTACAAATCAGTATTAACTACTATTCTGTTTAAATTAAAGGGGTTATATATTTTTTTTTTACTTCTTAATTTATATCTATACTATATATTTCAAATTTTAGAGAGAGAAAAATTTAGCGTGGCGTCTCTTTCCTTGCCTCAAGAAGAATCTTTGTTGATAAAAAAATTGAAAATCTATTTCGTTCCCCTAGTCACCATCTATCAATTTTCACATATACAAATTTTCAAATTATTTTTCAGGAAAATTATCTATTCTACTAATTTAACATTAGCTCTTGAATTTAGATACATTTTCATTTTATAGTTTCGTATAAAAACAGTTAACCTCACTTCTTTGTAAATATCAATATTTTCCAAAAGAATCACTTGATGTCAGTTTCTAAGGAAGTGATTCACAATAATAAATTTTGAATTTTACATCATTCCTAAATAATAACAATTAGTTTATCAGGCCTTTTTCGTTTTTTCATCACAGATGTTAATTTAATTTTATCTGACATTTCTTTCTAACCTATATCTGTTATCAGTTTTTCGTATTTCGATGTGTTTTGATGTAAGAATGTTAATATTTGAATTTTCCACTCTTATTTGCTAGTTTCCGGTCAAAGCTGTGTGTTTCAATATATGTACAGGGTGTCCTTGCTGTATTTTTGTATCTGAATTCCTTCGTGATGTTTTTAAAATTCCCATACACTGTTGTATTGAGTCACGACAGTTGTTAACGTGCTGTCACGTGTATGCAGCTAAAGTTCTGGAAAGTGAAAACGGATTTTCACATTTAATCATCCCATTTTTACCGATGAAGCTTTGACTGCTATGTACTGTACAATAACAATGTAAATACATAACTATTGAATACTTCCATTCAGCATATTGTTGTTGGTTTAATTATATCGTTTATATAATTCGTGACATTATACCAAATATAATCTGAAACATAGATAGTTCCATTGGAAATAATGCCGCTTGCAAAGATTGCGACAGTTATGAGCAATTGACTGAAAAAATATGGGATTGGTTTTTTGCAAATACCTCAAAAACAATTCGGTTTTTTCAGAATTCGGAAAAAGATTCAAGAAGAGGAGGAAATTTCTTGAAATGAACTGGTACGTTTCGGAACTGTAGGACCAAAATTTATAATTTTCCCAGAAGGTTGAATATACGTCTGAAAACGGGTACTTTCGTTTGTGCAAATCACGTCAACGTTGGACTTCCAATTAATGAATATCATTTCAATTCTTTGAAAATGAAAATTCAGAAATGAAAAAAATTGGCACCTACTAGATAATATAGATATATATTTATATATTAGTCAATTAACAATTTATTTCCACTTTAACAGAAACATTGCAAGTCCAATAATTGTCAAAAACAAATCTGAGTTTTTTTTTTATTTGTAGCTATTTTGTAAAGATCTCATAATAGATTACCGTTGGAAAAATGATATTTTTCAATTTGATATCAACAATTTACTCAGGATAAAAATTAAAAATATTCATTAATCATTGAAAATAATATTTTTTCAATATAACTATACATCCGTCTTTTTATGATTGAAAGTTGATGTGAAAATATTATTTAAATTCCTTGTCTGATATTATTCGAAAAATTGTTAAAAACAATATTGTTGAGAAATAAATGTATTTTTACACAGTTGGTGATTGATATTGAGACCTCGCTATTTCTTCAACCATAAAGAAACTTTCCCATCAGTGTGCCAAGTAGTTCTCAACTGTCACTTTTCATCTGTTTGCCTCATTTCTGCTATTCAATTGCGTAAGACGAACAAAATTGATTTCAGAGAAATTTGTCATGTGATAATAATAATGGAAAATACTCTTGCAAGATTATTTCATTAGGCTAGTGCCATACGGTATATCCTGCTCACTTAACGAACAGGAGTTTCTGGGTTTTAAAATAAATTTTATTATATTCGTCGGTAATTCCTGTGATGATAGAGCTACTGAAAAACTATAGTCAGTCATTTGGAAAACTGATGGCACACTAAAGGTCAGATAATCTCTTCTGAATTTTTTCTTTGGTAAAATACTCACGAGTTTCCAATCATCATCTCATTTCTTCGAAAAGATAGAGCATAATATAGTTTACCTGTCTCACAGGTAAACGAATTGAACGGCCATCTTACCTGAATAAATTAGTTGATTTGGTATTTAAAGGCATGCACCAGATTCATTCCTCATTGAGTGTGTGGAAATTGTCGAATCTCAAGTGTAGTGATTTTTTATTAGAATTTAAAATTTGATATAAGACATTTGTCTGCAATCAGTGATTTTATTGTGTTAAGAGGTAAGTAGATGGAAGTTTGATTTTCACCTATCGGTTACTACCCGTAAAATAATTGGGTGAATTCAGGGAAATTGAAATTGATGTTCAATATTAATGATTCTTTTTACCATTTTTCAGAGAACAATGTTTAACCGGATCGAATTGAAGGACTCTCTTAGCGGAAAGGAAATCTTCAGAGAGGTTTATATTCCAAGAACAATGAGACCATTTGTCGCTGATGCAAACCAATTAACGTACAATTACCCGTACCCTGCAGAATCGCAAGTTTTTGTTCCACATTTCCAAACCTCCAACAGCAACTACCATAAACAGTACTCTGTGAAACTGACTAGTCCTTCACTGCGAAGACCATCATCATATTTGGTAGACAGGCCAACAAAACGGACAGGTCCTCTTGCCTATTCAATTGCCTTTGACGTTTCTGCGGAGACATTTATGGCTTTACTACCCAAATATTTGGTTCCTCAAGATTGTCTAAGAAGTTTAGGTTATCCTTCTGAATCAATTCTCTTAGGGAACGTTACTTCGAAATGGGAAGAACAAAGTCACCCTCCTGGTGAGAAGGTTTATGTCAAAACGTGCTCTAGATGCAAAAGAATATTCCACGTAGCTGCAGATTATTACATTACACGAGAAAAATGTTGCCATCATTGGGGGAAGCTCAAAAAAATCAATAAAAACGGACTACTCAGTTATGAATGCTGCGGTCAAGAAAAAGGCTCTAAAGGGTGTACCGAGAGTGGGTTTCACGTTTGGAGTGGACCTTCCAATGGAATTAGTGACGCTGGTTATGTCTCTACGAAACGAAATCCTATGATGAATATATTCTCGTATAAAGATGCTTATGCTGTTGATTGTGAAATGTGCTACACAGTTAAAGGCCTCGAATTGACAAAAGTCACCGTTGTCGGTATGGACGGAAGTGTTGTATACGATTCATATGTGAAACCTGACCATGAAATAGTCGACTACAATACCCGATTTTCTGGAATTACGGCACAACATATGGCAATGAAGAATACTCGAAACATCAGACAGGTACAGAGGGATTTGATGAAGTTCATCCACGAAGGGACGATTCTAATTGGCCACGCATTGGACAATGACTTGCGGGCCTTGAAGCTAGTTCATCAAAACATTGTTGACACTGCTCATGTATTTCCTCACAAAAATGGTCTTCCATGTCGAAGGTCGCTGAAGGATTTAACGGCGACCATTTTGAATCGTAATATACAGATAGGAGCAATAGGTCACGACAGTTATGAGGATGCTGTCGCTTGCTTGCAGCTAATGTTCTGGAAAGTGAAAGCGGACTTTCACATTTAGTCATCCCTTCTTCACCCTTTTGTTAATAAATAACTGCTGAATAATTTAATTCAGCATATTGTTGTTGGTTCAATTATGTTGTTTATACTATTCGTGATATTATAACAAATATATTTTGGAACCATATCTCAGTCTGGATAGTTCCATTGGAAATAATGCCGCTTGCAAAGATTTTGAGAGTTGTGAGCACTTGAGTGAAAAACAATGAGTTTGGTTTTTTGCAGATATCTCCAAAATTATTCGCTATTTTCATAATTCGGAAAGAGTTTCAAGAAGAGAAGAAATTTCCTCGGAATAAAGTCATACCTCTCGGAACTGTAGGACCAATATTTATAATTTTCGAAGAGAGTTGAAGATACGTCCGAACACGGGTACTCCGGTTGGTGCATATTGATATCAAATATCACTTCTCGAGAGAACAGATTGATCAAAATACAATCATACTATAATATATTCCGACAGGTGAACAAGCTGATGCCTTCACCAAACCTTTACCAGGACCAAAGTTTGCAGAAATAAGAATGGCCATTGGTTTACATTAGGACTTGAGAATTATTTCAATTTGAGATTTTTTTGAGTAGGAGTATTGGGTTGGGTTAGGAACAATATTTCTGATAATGAAAAAATATTGAATAATTTCATTCAGTGATTGTTATTGATTTGATTATTTTGTTTATATTATTTGTGATATTATAACAAATATAATCTGGGATTATATCTCGACTGAAAATAACAAAGATTGCTAGAGTTATGAGCAATTGACTGAAAAACAAAGGGTTTGGTTTTTTGCACGTATCTCAAAGACTATTCGGTATTTTCATAATTCGGAAAAAGGACAAGAAGAGGGGAAGTTTTCTCGGAATAAACTCCTCTTAGAACTCTAGGACCGATGTCCTACAGTCCGATAACGAGTACACCGGTTTGTGCAAATCGCGCCAACGTTGGACTTCCAATGTATAATTATTATTTTCAACTCATTGTAAATCAAAATTCAGAACTGAAAAAAATTCAAGCACCCACTAGATAAATGACTGAATAATAATCTGATGTCATCTGATTTATCGGGGCTTTCCAGCTATTTATGCATTATTTAATTAACAATTTGTTATAACATAAACAAAAACATTGCAAGTGCAATAAATGTTACAAACAAATCTGATCAACAATTAGTTGATTTGGTATTTAAAGGCAAGCACCAGATTAATTCCTCATTGTGTGTGGTAATTGTCGAATCTCAAGTGGAGTGAGTTTTGATTAGATTTTCAAATTTAATATAAGAAATTTGTGATTTTATAGTGGTAAGTAGATGGAAGTTTAATTTTCCCCTTTCTGTTACTACCCGTAAAATAATTGTGCGAATTCAGGAAAATTAAATTATTTCATTCACGTCTGTTGATACTCTCTTTGAGGTGTATTGGAAATTGTCCAGAATATTATTAATATAATTCTTACTATTGACATGAGTATGTTCAATATTGATTATTCATTTTACTGTTTTTCAGAGAACAATGTTTAAACAGATCGAATTGAAGGACTCTCTTAACGGAAAGGAAATCTTCAGACAGGTTTATATTCCAAGGCCGATGGGACCATTTGTCGGTGATGCAACTACCCGTACCCTGCAGAATCACATGTTCTTGTTTCACATTTCCAGATATTCAACAGCAACTACCATAAACCGACTAGTCCTTCATTGCGAACACACCAACGACCATCATCATATTTGGTAGAAATGTCAAGAAAACAGAAAGTTGGACCTCTTGCCCATTCAATTGCATTTTACGTTCCTACGGAGACATTTATGGCATTACTACCTAACTATTTGGTTCCTCGAGATTTTCTAGCAACTTTCGGTTCTCCATCTGAATCAAATCTGCCAGGGAACGTTTCTTCGAGTTGGGAAGAACAGAGTCATCCTCTTGGTGACAAGGTTTATATCAAAACGTGCTCTAGATGCAAAAATATATTCCGCGTGGCTGCAGATTACTATATTACAATAGAAAAATGTTGCCATTATTGGGGTAAGCTAAAAAAAATCAGTGAAAACGGACTACTCAGTTATGATTGCTGCGGTCAAGAGAAGGGTTCTAAAGGTTGTACTGAGAGTAAATGTCACGTTTGGAGTGGAACTTCCGATAGAATAAGTGACGCTGGTTATGTCTCTACGAAACGGAATCCTATGATAAAAATATACTCGTATACAGATGCTTATGCTGTGGATAGTGAAATGTGCTACACAGTTAAAGGCCTCGAATTGACCAAAGTCACCGTTGTCGGTATGGACGGTAGTATTGTATACGATTCATATGTGAAGCCTGACCATGAAATAGTCGACTACAACACCCGATTTTCTGGAATTACAGCACAACATATGACACTGAAGAATACTCAAAACATCGGACAGGTACAGAGGGATTTGATGAAGTTCATCCATGAAGGGACCATTCTAATTGGCCACGCATTGGACATCGATTTGACATCGACCATTGTGAATCGTAATATACAGATAGGAGCACTAGGTCAGGACAGTTGTGAACGTGCTGTCACTTGTATGCAGCTAATGTTCTGGAAAGTGAAAGCGGACTTTCATATTTAGTCATCCCTTTTGCAGGCTTTGGCTGTTATTGACTGTACAATACTTTCATTCAGCATATCGCTGTTGTTTTAATTATATCGTTTATATTGTTCGTGATATTATAACATATATACACTGGAACCATATCTCAGTCTATATAGTTCGATTGGGGACAATGCCGTTTGCAAAGATTGCATGGGTTATGAGCAATTGACTGAAAAACATAATTGAATTCTAAATTTCAGTTTACGAAATTTGGTTGCAATTAGTGATTTTACATTGTAAGTATATGCAGGTTTAATTTTTACCCCTCTGTTGGTAAAAATGGAATTGCGTTTCGGCAACACTGCTGTGTGTTTGGATGATGGATCATCGCAATAATTCAATGTCAGTACTTTAGTTATTTCAAAAAGTCGTTGATTGAATCACAGTATAAAGATAATGAATCTTAATACTATGACTGAACGGAGTGTGAAACGAAAAATTATAAAGTAGGTACGCGCCGGTGGTTTGTCAAATTGGAAAATGTAAATTATCATTGTGTTCAAGACGTTTCTTTGAACTGCTTTACCTAATACCCCCTAACCTATCCCAATTTGTAACAGCATTTTTTCCTTAGGCCGGCCACACACGTAACGGTATACATGACAGGTAAACCTGCGCAGGTTTACCTGTCATGTATACCTGTGCAAACTAGAGTCCACACACGTAACGATATACCGTACGTTTAGCTCAGTTGAGAGATGGCGAGCCAAGATGAAGATGATATGATAGCTTTAGTCGGATTGTGTGTGGTTTTAAACAAGAAGAAGAAGTGTAAACGTAAAATGTGGAGTAAAAAGTGGCTTACTAAAAGAAATGAATACACTCATACAAGATTATTGAAAGACTTAGTTGGTGAGCCTTCAGACTTCCGTAATTATTTGCGGATGGATGAAGACGCCTATAAACAGCTGTTGTTACTCGTGACTCCATTAATTGAAAAGAAAGACACGGTTATGAGGAAACAAAAGACACTCTCTTCACGGAAGAAGCCCGAACTAAACAAAACTACTGCGCAGGCGACCAGACGTACTCACACACACGCTCAGGTCTAGGGTATAACTGACGACTGCGCAGGTACAAGATACCAAATCTCCGTTCCTGTCAGGTGACCGGCGCAGGTCGCTTCGCCTGTGCACTTTCGCCTGCAGCGACTGGCACACACGCTCCGGTTTGCCTGCGCAGGTGACCTGTACAGGTTTACCTGTCATGTATACCGTTACGTGTGTGGCCGGCCTTAAGCAGTTGGAACTAAAATAGGCAAGATGAGAAAATTGGTAAGTCTCAACCATAAGTATATGAGTTTATTATTCGATGTAGTCTGTGTTTAATTCCAGAAGGTGGTTAGAAAAACATTTTTTCTCTATATCGAATTGGTTACAAGTATAAAAACTGTTTGACGTAGTCAAGCCTTCGGCGGTGTTGTCAGATTATTCAGTATACGGTTGAATTACGTTTAAATAATAATATTGGCTAGGTTTGTATTTTCTAGTTTCCTAAAAGGTTATATTTGTAATTTCAAAAGGTGAAGGGTGAAGTTTTCAACCATGCATCAGGTTTTGGGAAGATTTCCATTGGAAATGATTATTCAAAATGGGTACGCTAGCAGATTTGAAATGTTTACAGCGAAAAAAAAACCCTTTTCTCTATTATGAAGGCACTGACCACTACTCTATGGCAATTAATAACACTATTCTCCATTTTGCAGGAACTGTATGATACATATGATCCATCAAAATCATTGGGAACGGCCCAAAAAGTTGAAGCTTTCAAAATATCATATTTGACTTACTATAATAGTAAAGAAGCTTTGAATTTGTTTTTAAACCAGATCAATGAAGTGCAGTTTGAAATAGATGATAAAGTTATATCAGGTTATAAGCTTCTTTCAACAATTAATTAAGTTTGTTGTCACATTCAAATGGCTACAAAACGGATTCAAATACCTCTGGTCGATCTAGTCAATCTAGTGGTAATAACGGTGATATTATAGTAGATAATAATAGACTACCTCTGCTGCCGAAAATTGAAATACAGGAATTTTCGGAACAAATACGTCAGTGAGAAACGTTTCATTCGCGCTTTAAGAGTATGATTCACAGTAATGCCTCTTTGATAGATTAAGATAAAATTCATTATTTAGTGGAGGGTTTATCAGAACCGGCCTCGGGAGTTTGTGTGGAACTTTTTATCACCGGCGATAATTATAATATATTGTACAAAGCTCTGACCAAAAAATATGAAAATAAACGAAAGTTGAAGGACAGTTCATCACAACAAATTTTTGATGTCAAGCCTTTGCCAAGTGAATCTGCAAGAATTTGGATTTATATCTAGGGGAATTCGGCAGTGAAAAAATTGAACTCACCAGTTTTAGCAGATTCAATTTTACTGTATTAGGCTTTAGCTAAATTAGATCACGATTCTGTTAGGACTCTTTCACACGGGGAGCTTCACGTCTCTCGCTCCTATACGGGAGCGTTTATCACTCCTACCTACCGCCCATTCACACCGGGAACCTTCTTAGCTCCTGGCTCCTTGAGGTCGGCCATATAATGGATCGCACGCGGGCTGTTGCCATATACATTCTCTACCGTCGACACAAATCTCGACGACAGAAACGCCAACGATCAAGAATGGCATGAATAAAGTTGCAAAATCTACATTGAGCACCTTGTGCAGCGTTCCATCCAACTGTTTACGACTTCATTTCGGTCCTTATAAACGTCGAGACTTTTATAGTCCAGTCATTATAGTAAGTTCACCTCGAAATTCGAGATACCCAGCTGTACGTCTGTAAATACTTGTATATTGACACCCTAAAAGTTGTCTCAAAACCTACATATGGTAGGGTGTAAGCAACTATTAAATTTCAAGGTCAAAGGTCGCAAAAATCGGTGTTTTGCGCTTTTTTTGGAAATATCTCATTTCCTATGGGTTCCTATAAAGTTTATGAGCGTGCCCTGGGGCATGCTCATGTTGGCAGGTAGTGGATCGCTGAGGGTATTGTTTATTTTAACCTTTTGATTTTTCTATCAGATATACAGTTTTTAAATAGGTCTTAAGTAATACCCGAGAATACCTACCACAGAGAAGCGACATTAACGTCGGATCCTTTGATGTTCGGTGTCCCAACTCCGAACCGAAGATTTTGAGTGATAGACAACCTGGTTCACTGAGAAAAATGACCTCTCAGCGATATACACGAATAAAATTATATACTCTTACGTTCTAGTATAGTACGTGGGCTCTCTGTGAAATATAAAATTATAGTGTGAAGGGCATCTTACTCCATTCAATTTTTATATTGCTAATTTATTATTATTTATGATGAATTGGCTTTTAAGAAATGAATTAAACTACTTTATTTTGTAAATCCAATTCATTAGATAGAAAATTAAAATAAAGTTACGATAATAGAATAATGCTTATATTATATAATCATTTTATATTCTCTGAAATAAATAAGTCCACTAAGGATGAAATAAATAGAAGTGACTTTTGTTATTTTATGTAATCTTAACTTAAACTTTCATTAACAACATCAATACAATATATATTCGATATTCGAAACTGTTCCCCCGGTAGAAATTTCTGTAAATAGATTGTTAAATAAACATTCCAACTGATATATAAAATCAATGAATTCATCTGGTAGTGAGCGCAAATTTACAAACATGTTTTTTTCCGTAGTATAAGCTTAACAGACGATTTAAATCCAAAGTCCTGCACTTCGTGCTGAAAGAGTGACACACATAACATGTATGAACTTGAAGAGCTTTTTTTAAAATGTATCCACAAACGGAACTGAATGAATTCTGAGTACATACATCTTCATTTTTATTATCATAATCCGGAAGGGCAAGGGCTGGAGAAAAGTGATTGTCATCTGATATAAATATCAGATGGATTGTATACTGATTAATAAATCATCTAAATCATTCTTACAATTCATATGATTGGAATGAAAATAATTTTGGCAAACAACTTCCGGAATGCCCTTTGAAATTGTATGGGGGTCGGATTAACATTGTTGTCTTGCAGCACCAAAAAAATTTTCAAGACAATCTGAACTGAGTCGTCTCGTTTTTAAATATTTATAATTTAATTTGGAAAGCTTATCCCATATTTTAATTACAATATTCATGGAAATAATCCATCATTTTCTAAATTTGACTCGATTTGTGACATTTTTGTCCTCTGAATTGAAAACTTCAAGATTTTTCAAAAACGTTAGAGCCTCTTCAAAAAAATCTAATTGGAATTTCGAAGCTTCGAAAACGTTTTTGTATTTATAGGGATGTCGTAACGAACACGAATTCAACAAATCAAAAAGGTTATTGAATGTCTCTATTACTTGAATTGTACCAAAAGAAGAAGCAGGAAGTAAGTTCATTGCCACGAATGCATTCATTCCACTGGCAACTGTACGGCTTAGAACTTGGGTTGCTAGACTCACTTTCATTTTTTCAAAATTGTTCGGAGTGATATGTGATTTGGTAAGATTTGGTGCAAATCTATAAAATTGCCCTATGTCTTGCTCATAAAAAGAGCGCACAAAAGACCAAGATGTACTTTTGCCTTCAAAATGAAATGAATGTTTTAAAAAATTGTTTCTAGTGGCTTTTATCAAATGACTTGGATCAAAAATATAAACAAGTTTTTTACCACCGAGCTCAAATTCAGATTCTTCTAAAGTGACCCCTAATAACTTTGACAATTCATAAAAGTTAGAGCCCATGTCACTCATGATGCCATCAACATGCAGACCTATATTGGATAATTTAGAAATGCACTTATCTAAAATATCACGTAGATTTTTTGCTGGTAGCTGTGATTCAATGAAAAAAAAAAAAGAAATCGGTTGTTTCCAGGGAGAATAAAGTCCTTTAGCCATGATAACGAGAACATTTCTACATATGGAATTCCTCTTATTTGCCTCTCCAATATCTTCGAAACCAATAATTTCATCACAGCCTGTATCAAAAAAAAGATTGCATTTTAAAGCATCTTTTCTATAGATATTACACATCGCTTGTCCTGTTCGAGCATTGTTTCAATTTTAATTTCAAGTGCCTTGAATATTGCTGAATTTTCCAAGCCCGTCCTACATGATATTTTTTGGGTCATCCTTTGCAAACATCGTTTTGTTGGAAGAGTCAATAACTTGCTAAGACGTCTATAATTCCTAGAACTTGAAAAGTAGTTGATCAAAGCAAACTGCTTCACTTCTGAAGAATATCTGCGAGATATAGGTTTCTTGTTCTTTTGTACAACATGCGATTTTATCACTTCCGATAAAGGATTCTCAAGAAACGCATCACACCCTTTTAAAAACGTATTCACTGATAAACCGGTTGTCGCCTTAGATCCCTTTTTGATTCTCTCCCTCCGTGAAATTTTCAATTTACTTCGCAATCTTCGTTTTCGTGGAGTATTGCTGATTAAATTCAACTCAGTTTGACAAGTACAGAGGTATCAGACAGGTACAGTGGGATTTGATGAGGTTCATCCACGAAGGGACGATTCTGATCGGCCACGCATTGGACAATGACTTGCGTGCCTTGAAGCTAGTTCATCAAAACATTGTTGACACTGCTCATGTATTTCCCCACAAAAATGGTCTTCCATATCGAAGGTCGCTGAAGGATTTGGTATCGACCATTTTGAATCGTAATATACAGATAGGAGCAATAGGTCACCACAGTTATGAGGATGCTATCGCTTGCTTGCAGCTAATGTTCTGGAAAATGAAAGCGGACTTTCACATTTAGTCATCCCTTCTTCACCCTTTTGTTAATAAATAACTGCTGAATAATTAAATTCAGCATATTGTTGTTGGGGTAATTATGTTGTTTATACTATTCGTGATATTATAACAAATATATTCTGGAACCATATCTCAGTCTAAATAGTTCTATTGGAAATAATGCCGCTTGCAAAGATTTCGTGAGTTATGAGCCATTGACTGAAAAACAATGAGTTTGGTTTTTTGCAGATATCTCAAAAACTATTCGCTATTTTCGTAATTTGGAAAAAGTTTCAAGAAGAGAAGAAGTTTTCTCGGAATGAAGTCATACCTTTCGGAAATGTAGAACCAATATTTATAATTTTCAAAGAGAGTTGAAGATACGTCCGAACACGGGTACTCTCGATGGTGCCAATCACGCCAACGTTGGACTTTGAATGAATAGGTAAATATTGTTTCGTCTCATTGAAAATCAAAATTCGGAATTGAAAAAATTCAGGCACCTACTAGATAAATGAATGACTAATAGTCCGATGTCAAAGAATTTTGTTTCTACTTTAACAGAAACATTGCAAGTCCAATAATTGTTAAAAATAAATCGGAGTTTTTTTATTTGTAGGTAGCTATTTTTTCAAAGTCTCATAATAGATTACAGTTGGAAATATGAAAAAAATAATATTTTTCAGTCTGATATCAACAATTCGCCCAGCTTGGAAATTATACTATTGTTCGAAAAATTGTTAAAAACAATATTGTTGAGAAATCAGATTATTTTTCCACAGTTGATGATTGAGACCTCGTCATTTCTCCAGCCAAAAAGAAATTTTCCCATCAGTTTGCTAAGTAGTTCTCAACTTTCACTTTTCATCTGTTTGCCTCATTTCTGCTATTCAATTGCGAAGGCGAACAAAATTGATTTTAGAGAAATTTATCATGTAATAATAAAAATGGAAAGTACTCTCGCGAGAATATTTCATTGGGCTGGTGTCAGACGGTAAATCCTGCTCTTCTACGTAACCAGCAGGAGTTTCGGAGTTTTTAATGAAATTTGCCTATATTCTTCGGTAATAAGTCAAGTCAAAAGATGCTTCATTGTCTGAAGATTCATATCTTTTTGACAAAGCAATCCTCAAGATGTTGGATAGAACGTTTCGACTATATTTTGAAAGAAAATGGTTTCAAAAATTCCCAAGTAGATCGTAGCCTTTATATATTGGGTATAGGTAATATAATTGAAAAAATATTTGTTGTTTTATATGTAGATGATGTATTGATATCTGCAAAAGACATAGAAGTAATGAACAATTTCAAGCAATATCTGATAACTATTTCGCATGGTAGACTTATCAAACATAAAAATATTTTTAGGAATAAGAATCGAGAGAATAAATAACAAAACTAGTTTAGATTGAAGTTTTTACCTGAATTTAATATTGATTAAATGTAACATGAATGATTGTAAAAAGGTGAATTCAATAAATTAAACTACGATCTTTTGAATATTGATGAAAAATGCACCATGTAGAAACTTGATTGGTTAACTCGTCTATGCAATGCTATGCACTGGATTTGTGTTTGGCAATTAATATTTTGAGTAGATATCAAAGTAAAAATACTCATGCACTTTGGAAATGTCTGAAAAGAGTATTAAGATACATAAAAGGTACAATTGAAATTAAATTAACATATTTTAAATGCGATTATGTCAGTCTGATTGTTGGTTATGTAGATTCTGATTGGGGCAAAAATGAAAGTTACAGTTGCCGTTGCATCCACTGATGCTGAACATATGGCTCTTTGAAGCAGTAAGAGAAGCTATCTGGTTAAAATCACTTCTAAGTAGTATTAATCTTGTTTTTTTGAAATTAATTGTTACATTTGAGGATTGTAACGGTTGCATATGCTTCGCCAACAACCCGACTGATCATAAAGGAACAAAGCATATTGATATCAAATATCACTTCTCATGAGAACAGATTGAGCAAAATACAATCATACTAAAATATATTCCGACTGGTGAACAAGCTGATGCCCTCACCAAACCTTTACCAGGACCAAAGTTTGCAGCAATAAGAATGTCCATTGGTTCACATTAGGACTTGAGAATTATTTCAATTCAATATTTTTTTGAGTGGGAGTATTGGGTTGGATTGGGTACAATATTTTTGTTAATAAAAAAACTATTGAATAATTTCATTCTGTTATTGTTGTTGTTTCAATTATTTTGTTTATAGTATTCGTGATATTATAACAAATATAATCTGGAACCATATCTCGACTGAAAATAACAAAGATTGCGAGAGTTATGAGCAATTGACTGAAAAACAAAGGGTATGGTTTTTTGCACATATCTAGACTATTCGGTATTTTCATAATTCGGAAAAAGATTCAAGAAAAGAAGTTTTCTCGGCATAAACTCCCTCTCAGAACTGTAGGACCAAAGTTTATAATTTTCCCAGGGGCTCCGAAAACGGGACCCCCTGCAAAACAGATTTCTAATTTTCGATTCGACTCATTCTATATACGTTTCCGAAATACTCACGAGTTTCCAATCGTCATCACATTTCTTCGAAAAGATAGAGCATATGACACGAGCTCCTCATACTATGCGCCTCGTTTACCTGTCATTCCTCATTGAGTTTGTGGTAATTGTCGAATCTCAAGTGGAGTGAATTTTAATTAGATTTTCAAATTTTATATAAGAAATTTGGCTGCAATCAGTGATTTTATAGTGGTAATTAGATGGAAGTTTGATTTTCATTGATGATGATTATTTTATTCACCTCTGTTGATATTATCTTTGAGGTGTATTGGAAATTAATTGTCCAGAATATTATTAAAATAATTCTTACCATTTCAGTGTCACTGTTTTTCAAGTTTGAAAGCCGTGGATTTTTAGAATTTTTGCAAGCTATGATGGTCAAACCTCTGAAGAAGCTAGCCACTCGCGCCAGCGAAACGTCAGGAATAAATTCCAAAAATCCACGGCTTTCAAACTCGAAAAATAGTGACACTGAAAACCTCAGCCGCGAAAGTCTAAACCATTTTGTCAAATCTTACCATTGATATATGTTCAGTATTAATGATTCCTTTTACCATTTTTCAGAGAACAATGTTCAAACGGATCGAATTGAAGGACTCTCTTAACGGAAAGGAAGTCTTCAGAGAGGTTAATATTCCAAGGTCGATGGGACCATTTGTCGCTGATGCAAACCAATTAACGTACAACTACCCGTACCCTGCAGAATCGCATGTTTTTGTTCCACATTTTCAGACATTCAACAGCAACTACCATAAACAGTACTCTGTGAAACCGACTGGTCCTTCATTGCGAACACACCAAAGACCATCATCATATTTGGTAGAAAGGTCAAGAAAACAGAAAGTTGGACCTCTTGCCCGTTCAATTGCCTTTTATGTTCCTGCGGAGACATTTATGGCATTACTAAGTATTTGGTTCCTCGAGATTTTCTAGCAACTTTCGGTTATCCATCTGAATCAAATCTGCCAGAGAACGTTTCTTCGAGTTGGGAAGAACAGAGTCGTCCTCTTGGTGACAGGATTTATGTCAAAACGTGCTCTAGATGCAAAGACATATTTTGCGTAGCTGCAGATTACTATATTACAATTATTAAAAAAATGTTGCCATCATTGGAGTAGGCTCAAAAAAATCAGTAAAAACGGACTACTCAGTTATGAATGCTGCGGTCAAGAAAAGGGTTCTGAAGGGTGTACAGAGAGTGGATGTCACCTTCCGATAGAACAAGTGATGCTGGTTATGTCTCTACGAAACGAAATCATATGATGAATATATATTCGTATAAAGATGCTTATGCTGTTGATTGTGAAATGTGCTACACAGTTAAAGGCCTCGAAATGACAAAAGTCACCGTTGTCGGTATGGACGAACGTGTTGTATACGATGCATATGTGAAACCTGACCATGAAATAGTCGACTATAATACCCGCTTTCCTGGAATTACGGCGAATGATGAAGAATACACGAAACATCAGAAAGTTACAGGCGGATTTCATGAAGTTTATCCACGAAAGGACGATTCTAATTGGCCACGCATTGGAAAATGACTTGCGGGCCTTGAAGCTAGTTCATCACAATATTGTTGATACTGCTCATATATTTCCACACGAAAATGGTCTTCCATATCGAAGGAAACTGAAAGATTTGGCAGCGACCATTTTGAATCGTAATAAACAGATAGGAGTACTAGATCACGACAGTTGGGAACGTGCTGTCACTTGTATGTGTTATGTATTCAAAGACCAGACTGCTTCCTGATGATCCTTTATTTTATAATTCCACAGATATTCTTTACATTTTACACTCGACAACCATAACCTACTTCTAGCTACCATACTATACTAACTATCTCTCTCTAAAATCTCTTATGACAACTGACTGGGTTTTTAGGTTCGAATATACATGTTGGAATATCCACTTGCTCGGTTAATACTCTACATTTCTCTTTTAATTAAATATTCAATTTTGAGGGAGGTTTTACAATTCTTCCAGAGCGAGTTACAGTAGGAAATGATTTAGTGGGAGAAGCTGAAATAAGGGTTGTGCTGTTTGGTATACTTGATTCAAAGTTTGAACTGTGATCTGTATTAATATTATTTGAACTTTTTTCAGCTTCTTTTACAGTAGTATTAGTGTTATCATTATTCAATTCCCCATAGGTTTTAGAATGTAACATATCAGAGCTACTTGTATTGGGACTTACAGTAATTTTGGTGTCTACTAAAACTTCAGGTAATATCGGTTCATGCCGATTAGTTCGCATATCATCAGAATGAACAAACTTTATTATATTTTCTATTTCTTCTAAATAGGTATTGTAACTTAAAACTTTCCTTACAATCCCTTTCTGCCATAATTTAGTACGTTTATTTTTAACGAAAACATGTTGACCGAGTTTGTACAAAACACGTTTGTTGAAGTCAGAGAATGTAGATGTATGTATTATGGCAAGGTTTCAAGAGACTGAACCGTGTTCTAGGTCTGGTTTTGAAAATGGCTTCAGCAGGTGAGATTCCCGTTACTGTAGAAGGGACATTTCTATAGTTAAACAAATGGTGATTTAACAGGCTTAATTCCATTTGATTGTAAAAATTATACAAAATCAGTAGCATTATAAGGCGGTCCATTATCGGAAACGAGCTCAACAGCTAAACCAAATACAGAAAATATGTTTTTTAATTCACATATCTTTTCTAATGCATCTGTACCATTTTTCATTAATCTTACTTCTAACCATTTTGATTTTTGGTCCAACAACAATAAAAATGTGTACCCTTCTTTCTTTAAAAAGTCTATGTGAACTCTAAAACTGTAAAATTTTGATGTTCTTGACATATTTTACAATTAGAAATAAACAATTCTATGTCAGTATTCATATTAGGCCACCAACAGTACGAGCGCATCAGCATTTTACTACGAACGATTCCATTATGTTGTTCATGAAATAATTTTAAAACTTCCTTCGGCAAGGACATAGGTATAATTGTTTTGTTTCCCAGTAAAATACAGCTTTGCTCTACTGATAATTCATTTCGTCTCTTGTAAAACGGCTTTAAATTTTCATCGAATATATGTTCAGGCCATCCAGAGATTATAAAATCTTTTACTCTGGTAAGTATATGATCTTTTTTAATTTCCTTAGATATATTACTAGAATTCAACGGTATCTGATCAACTAGATTAAATGAGTATAAAAAGTCAATAACTTCTGTTTTATCATTGCATGGTAAACGCGACAAACCGTCAGCATTAGAGATTGTTGACCCTTTTCTATATTGAATGTCGTATTGATATCCTGATAATGTGACTGCCCATCTGGTAATTCGAGCCGCAGCTGATAAAGGTATACCTTTATTTTTTCCAAAAATGAATTGTAATGGTTGATGATCAGTCAAAAGAATAAATTTCCTGCCAAATAAATATTTATGGAATTTTTTTACCGCAAACATTATGACTAAGGCTTCACGTTCCAAATTACTGTATTTTTTTTCTGTTCCTGATAGAGTGCTTGAAGCAAACATAACTGGTTTTTCAACCCCATCTATTTTGTGACTTAGAACGCTACCTACACCATAACTACTAGCATCAGAAGTGACGTATATCGGAAGTTTTGGATTATAATGTGTCATAACAGTATCAGAGGTGAATAATTTTTTGCTTAGCTCAAAAGCCTCTTACAAGTTTTTGTCCAACTCTTGGAAAAATGAATATCTTTTTTGCATAGATCATAGAGTGGTTTTAATTTTGACGAGAGCATTGGAATAAATTTTCCATAATAGTTCAACAATCCAAGATATGCTTTCAGTTCAGTTGGTGACCTTGGTGTTGGTGTTAACTTTATTGCATTTATTTTATCTTCTGTTGGGTGAATCCCCTCGACATCAATGATGTGACCTAGGAATTCCACATGTTCTACAAAGAACTTGCATTTTTTTTTCATCTATCTTAACATTGAATTCCAATAATTTTTTTAGAACATTCCTAACGTTTTCATAACATTCTTGCGAGGTTGTGCCAAAAACTAGTATATCATCAAGGTAGCACTTAGTGTGGCTAGCTTTCAATTGTTGATAAGCTCCTTTCAAGTCTATTACAGTGAAATACCTTTGACCAGCTAGACAAGCAAATATATCTTCTGGTAACGGCAAGGTGCAATTTACCAATGGTAAATTTACAGTCTCTGACTCCGTTTTAACAAAAACATTCGTTTCACCAAATTTTGACACCTTGCCCAGTAAGGACTCTTAGATCATAATTTACTGAATGTACATCTAAATTTGACAAATATTTGCTGAAATCTTCTATATGCATTACAGTTCTGCATGCTCCACTATCGATTTCAAAGTTAACAGTTTTACCTTCCACCTCTAGGGCTACTTTTTCTGGACCCATCTTCCCTGACTCAAGCGATGATAAAAAACCCAATACCAATGAGTTTTCCTCCTCTGCTGACTGATTCTCCTCATCCATGACATTGATGTTGGTGTTTCTGCATGCACGACTTGTATGGCCAACCTTTTTGCATCTGAAACACTCCCAATTTCCTGCAGGACATCTCTGGGGATCATGTTTTCTAGTACACCGAAAACATGGTTTCCATTGATTCATCTGGGAATTTGGCAATTCTTTTCTTTGATTTAGCCTGCTATTTCCTGGACTGGCTTCCTTGTGTACAAACTTTTTCTTGAATGACAATTTATCTAAACCTTCAGATATACAGGACATACTACTTTCTGCTCCCATGGACTTTACTTGACCTTCTGCCAATTCCATTGACAATGCAGTGTCATAAGCTTGTTGAAAGGTTAAAGTGTCTTCGGACAAAAGCTTCCGTTTCAGTGCAACAGACTTAGCACCACAAACTAATCTATCTCGTAGACATTCATTGAGAAACTGACCAAAATTGCAGTCTCTGGATAGATTTTTGAGCTTTGCGACAAATGACTTTATATCTTCATTGGGCTCTTGAACTGCATTATAAAATTTGTACCGTTCTGATATGACTAGTTTCTTAGGGCTGTAATGTGTAACTAGAGCTGCCTTTAGTTCATTGAATGATTTGGAACTTGGTAGATTTGGTTCCACCAAATCTTTCAGTCCATTATACGCTTCACCACCTATCAGTAAGAGTGGAACTATCATACCATCATCCACGACATTACATATGTAGAGTTGCTCCAATCTTTCAAAGTATGATCGGACGTCAGTCTCCCTGGGATTAAATTGCTCGATAGCTCCAATCAACGACATATTCTGGATATTTGTCGAATTGACAAAAGTAACCGTTGTCGGTATGGACGGAAGTGTTGTATACGATTCATATGTGAAACCTGACCATGAAATAGTCGACTACAATACCCGATTTTCTGGAATCACAGCACAACATATGGCAATGAAGAATACTCAAAACATCAGACAGGTACAGAGGGATTTGATGAAGTTCATCCACGAAGGGACGATTCTAATTGGCCACGCATTGGACAATGACTTGCGGGCCTTGAAGCTAGTTCATCAAAACATTATTGACACTGCTCATGTATTTCCTCACAAAAATGGTCTTCCATATCGAAGGTCGCTGAAGGATTTGGTATCGACCATTTTGAATCGTAATATACAGACAGGAGCAATAGGTCACGACAGTTATGAGGATGCTGTCGCTTGCTTGCAGCTAATGTTCTGGAAAGTGAGAGCGGACTTTCACATTTAGTCATCCCTTCTTCACCCTTTTGTTAATAAATAAGTGCTGAATAATTTAATTCAGCATATTGTTGTTGATTCAATTATTTTGTGATATTATAACAAATATATTTTGGAACCATATCTCAGTCTAGATAGTTCCATTGGAAATAATGCCACTTGCAAAGATTTCGAGAGTTGTGAGCACTTGAATGAAAAACAATGAGTTTGGTTTTTTGCAGATATCTCCAAAATTATTCGCTATTTTCATAATTCGGAAAAAGTTTCAAGAAGAGAAGAAGTTTCCTCGGAATAAAGTCATACTTCTCGGAACTGTAGGACCAATGTTTATAATTTTCGAAGAGAGTTGGAGATACGTCCGAACACGGGTACTCCGGTTGGTGCCATTCACGCCAACGTTGGACTTTTAATGAATAAATAATGTTTCGTCTTATTGAAAATCAAAATTCGGAATTGAAAAGATTCAGGCACGTACTAGGTGTTCGTTTTATTTGTGTTGAAACATATGAAATTTGAATCGCACCACTGTTTAACCCTATAGATATCCAGAGTTATGATGTTATGAGATTATCTTCAATTGTCCTACGCCAAAGGATCGTGGTGTCATCCACAAAAATTGTGAACTTTCCTTCAATATCATTGGTTACCAGATCATTCAGTTAAAGCAGAAAAATGATAGGACCCAGAACCGAACCTTTTTGTATACCTGATGAATTATTCTCAATATGCGATATATTTCCTTGGAGTTTTAATAACTTCTTCCTGCCAGTCGGATGACTGTAAAGCCAGTTATATGACAAGCCTCTAAAGCCATAGCACTGAAGTTTAAATAATAGTGTTTCATGGTTCACCCAGTCGAATGCTTTTCAGAAATCACAGAATACTGCCCCAAGAGATTTTTCATTATTCAAACCAATATATACATCTTTCAGAAAAAAATTGCATTGCCTGTGCTTTTATGGCTTTGGAATCCATATTGAGATTTGCATAGTATGTTATGATTACTTAAGAAGTTAAGCATTATTTTTTAACCTGTAATAAAAGAGCTACAGAAAAAGTATAGCCAATCATTTGGCAAACTGCAATGCTTGTGTTGTAGTCATCAACCTGTATTGCATTGATTATTTACATACTGAGTGGTGAGTAAAAAGGAGGGAAAACAAACGAAGTGGAATTCATTGTGAGGAAGAGAGAATATGGTTATTTATTGTATATTGTACTTCTTGTCATTATTCGAGTTCGTATACGGTTTTCAGTTTGTTATCATTTAGTTATCATTCCGTGTTAGGAATCACACGTTAAAAGGTAAGACCTCGTTAATCCCTAGCTCGCACAAGTTTCGACTTCTGAGGGTTGTCGTTCGTAGGGGTGCGACGGCTGGTTAACGGAAAAACAGATTTTAAAACAGATTTTTTTTAAAACAGATTCACATATTTTTTCAGTTTTGATTTCATTTTACGTGTATTAACAATCCTCTCATGTGGTAACGTCTGTCATTATTTACTGCTGAGTTGGAGTATTTATTGTGAATTAGGCAAACGGTTTCTAAAAGGAATAAATAAGGTAGAGTAAGAATTTTCTGACTGACAAAAAGTGGTCTGAAAAGAGTATTAAGATACATAAAAGGTACAATTGAAATTAAATTAACATATTTTAAATGCGATTATGTCAGTCTGATTGTTGACTATGTAGATTCTGATTGGGGCAAAAATGAAAGTTATAGTTGCCGTTTCATCAACTGAAGCTGAGCTTATGGCTCTTTGAAGCAGTAAGAGAAGCTATCTGGTTAAAATCACTTCTAAGTAGTAATAATCTTGTTTTTTTGAAATCAATAATTGTTACATTTGAGGATTGTGGTTACATATGCTTTGCCAACAACCCGACTGATCATAAAGGAACCAAGCATATTGATATCAAATATCACTTATCGAGAGAACAGATTGAGCAAAATACAATCATACTATAATATATTCCGACAGGTGAACAAGCTGATGCCTTCACCAAACCTTTACCAGGACCAAAGTTTGCAGAAATAAGAATGGCCATTGGTTTACGTTAGGAAAAATAACAAGAAGAGGAGAAGTTTTCGCGGAATAAACTCCTCTTAGAACTCTAGGACCGATGTCCTACAGTCCGATAACGAGTACACCGTTTTGTGCAAATCGCGCCAACGTTGGACTTCCAATGTATAATTATTATTTTCAACTCATTGTAAATCAAAATTTAGAACTGAAAAAAATTCAAGCACCCACTAGATAAATGACTGAATAATAATCTGATGTCAAAAAATATTTATCGGGGTTTTCCAGCTATTTAGGCAATATTTAATTAACAATTTGTTATTACATAAACAGAAACATTGCAAGTGAAATAAATGTTACAAACAAATCTGAGTTTTTTTATTTGTGGCTATTTTTGAAAAGTGTCATGATAGTTACCGTTGGAAAAATAGAAAATAAAAATTCAATTTGCTTTCCATAATTCCGTTGGGCGTCGTGAATCTTATTTATATAGTGATTCTTTTTATTAAATTGTTGAGATAGTTTTTATAATTTTTATATTCTACATGTAGTTGAAAATCGAAATTCTGAATTGAAAAAATTCAGGCACCTACTAGATAGATGAATGAATAAAAATTCAATGTCAAGAATTTTTATCGTGACTTTCCAGTTATTTATGCATCAGTTTATTAACAATCTGTTTCTACTTTAACAGAAAGATTTGCAAGTGCAATAATTGTTAAATAAGAAATCTGAGCTTTTTTAGTTGTAAGTCCCAGAATAGATTACCGTTGGAAAAAAAATCGATTTGATATCAACAATCAACCAGATTAGAAAATTATAAATTTTCATTGTTCATTAAAAATAATAATTTACTCAGACTCGCCTTTTTATGACTGGAGGCTTTGTGAAAATGTTTTTTTTTAAATTTTTGTGTGCTATCGTTCAATCAATTGTTGAAAACAATATTGTTGAGGGATCAATTTATTTTTCCACAGTTGATGATTGATATTGAGACCCCGCTATCCCTCCAACCTTAAAGAAACTTTCCCATCAGTTCGCTAAGAAGTTCTCAACTGTCACTTTTTATCTGTTTGCCTCATTTCTGACATTCAATTGCGTAAGGCGAACAAAATTGGTTTCAGAGAGAATTATCATGTAATAATAATAATAATAGAAATTTATCTCGCAAGATTATTTCATTGGGCTGGTGCCATACGGTATATCCTGCTCACGTAACTAGTACGAAGTTTCGGGGTTTTAAATGAATATTTCTTATATTCGTCGGTAATTTCTGTGATAATAGAGCTTTAGAAAAATTATAGGCAATCATTTGGTAAACTGGTAGCAACTAAAGATCCGATAATCTATTCTGTTACTGAATTTTTTCTTTGGTAAAATGCTGCAAAACAGATTTCTAATTTTCGATTCGACTCATTTTATATACATTTCCGAAATACTTGCGACTATTCAATCATCATCTGATTTATTCGAAAAGATAAAGCATAGGACACGCGGTCCTCATGCTCTGCGCCTCGTTTACCTGTCTCACAGGTAAACGAATTGATCGGGAATCTTACCTGAATAAATTAGTTGATTTGGTATTTAAAGGCATGCACCAGATTCATTCCTCATTGAGTGTGTGGTGATTGTCGAATCTCAAGTGGAGTGATTTGTGATTAGATTTTCTTACCATTGACATTTGTTCAATATTGATTATTCATTTTACTGTTTTTCAGAGAACAATGTTTAAACAGATCGAATTGAAGGACTCTCTTAACGGAAAGGAAATCTTCAGACAGGTTTATATTCCAAGGCCGATGGGACCATTTGTTGCTGATGCAAACCAATTAACGTACAACTACCCGTACCCTGCAGAATCACATGTTCTTGTTTCACGTTTGCAGATATTCAACAGCAACTACCATGAACCGACTAGTCCTTCATTGCGAACACACCAAAGACCATCATCATATTTGGTAGAAATGTCAAGAAAACAGAAAGTTGGACTTCTTGCCCATACAATTGCATTTTACGTTCCTACGGAGACATTTATGGCATTACTACCTAACTATTTGGTTCCTTGAGATTTTCTAGGAACTTTCGGTTATCCATCTGAATCAAATCTGCCAGGGAACGTTTCTTCGAGTTGGGAAGAACAGAGTCATCCTCCTGGTGACAAGGTTTATATCAAAACGTGCTCTAGATGCAAAACATATTCCGCGTGGCTGCAGATTACTATGTTACAATAGAAAAATGTTGCTATCATTGGGGAAGCTAAAAAAAATCAGTGAAAACGGACTACTCAGTTATGATTGCTGCGGTCAAGAGAAGGGTTCTAAAGGTTGTACTGAGAGTAAATGTCACGTTTGGAGTGGAACTTCCGATAGAATAAGGGACGCTGGTTATGTCTCTACGAAACGAAATCCTATGATGAATATATATTCGTATATAGATGCTTATGCTGTGGATTGTGAAATGTGCTACACAGTTAAAGGCCTCGAATTGACAAAAGTCACCGTTGTCGGTATGGACGAACGTGTTGTATATGATGCATATGTGAAGCCTGATCATGAAATAGTCGACTACAACACCCGATTTTCTGGAATTACAGCACAACATATGACACTGAAGAATACTCGTAACATCAGACAAGTACAGAGGGATTTGATGAGGTTCGTCCACGAAGGGACAATGACTTGCGGGCCTTGTTTTTCCTCATAAAAATGGTCTTCCATATCGGAGGTCGCTGAAAGATTTGACATAGACCATCGTGAATCGTAATATACAGATAGGAGCACTAAGTCAGGACACTTGTGAACGTGCTGTCACTTGTATGCAGCTAATGTTCTGGAAAGTGAAAGCGGACTTTCATATTTAGTCATCCCTTTTGCAGGCTTTGGCTGTTATTGACTATCCAATATTTTTGTTATTAAATAACTTTTGAATACTTTCATTCAGCTTTCATTCAGTTGTTTTAATTATATCGTTTATATTGTTCGTGATATTATAACATATCTGGAACCATATCTCTGTCTATTGGGTTCGATTGGGGACAATGCCGTTTGCAAAGATTGCATGGGTTATGAGCAATTGACTGAAAAACATGAGTTTTTTGCAAAAATCTCGAAAACTATTCGATGTTTTCTGAATTAGGATAAGATTCGAGAAGAGTAGGTTTATCAAAATAAAGTCATATCTCTCGGAATTGTAGGATCAATATTTATAATTTTTCCAGAAAGTTGAAGGTACGTCCGAAAACAGGTACTCTTGTTTGTGCAAATCAAACCAACGTTGGACTTCCAATGGATAACTATCATTTCAACTCATTGACAATCAAAATTCAGAATTGAAAAAATTCAGGCACCCAATACTAGATTATTGAATGACTAATAATCCGATGTCGAATTCCTGTGATACTAAAGGTCCGATAATATTTTCTGTTACTGAATTTTTTCATTGGCAAAATGCTAAAAAACAGTTTTCTAGTTTTCGATTCGACTCATTTTATATACGTTTCCAAAATACAACATTGTGAATCATACGGTATTATCTTCCTCTTGAAGATGATCGCTTGGTGGTCGAAATACGTGTCGAGGTGTTAAAAATAACGATTTGGTGTTGGGAAAGAAACTCCAGTAATATTTATACGGTATATTCTGCCCACGTAACGACTAGTAGTTTCGGAGTTTTAAATGAAATTTGCCTAATAATTATAATCTGGACCCATATCTCAGTCTATATAGTTCGATTGGAAATAATGCTGCTTGCAAAGATTGCGTGGGTTATGAGAAATTAGCTGAAAGAAATTGGGTTTGGTTTTTTGCAAATATCTCGAAAACTATTCGGTATTTTCAGAATTCCCAGAGAGTTGGAGATACGTCCGAAAACGTGTACTCTGGTTGGTGCAAATCTGTTTCTGTCTGTCTGTCTGTTCAAAATCTGTTTTTCCGTTAACCAGCTGTCGCACCCCTCCGAACGACAGCCTCAGAAGTCGAAACTTTTGCGAGCTAAGGATCAACGAGGTCTTACCTTTTAACGTGTGATTCCTAACACGGGTTGGACCATAGCAAGTGAAAATCGATCACTCAGCCTGGGGCTTCAACCACCGACTAACATGGCAGTCAATTCGAGTGAGTGAACAAAGCACCCACATCTAACCGATCGACAAAATCACGCCAACGTTGGAATTTCAATGAATAAATATTATTTCATCTCATTGAAAATCAAAATTCAAAATTGAAAAAGTCAGGCGCCTACTAGATAAATGAATGAATAATAGTCCGATGTCAAAGAATTTATATCGTGATTTTCCAGTTATTTATGCATTAGTTAATTAACAATTTGTTTCTGCTTCAACATAAACATTGCAAGTCCAATTGTTGTTAAAAATAAATCAGTTTTTTTTCATTTGTAGGTATTTTTGAAAAGTATCATAATAGATTACTGTTGGAAAAATAATTTTTTTTTTTTCAATTTGATGTCAACAATTCACTCAGGTTGAAAATTATGCTATTTACGACTAGACGTCATTTGATAAAATGGTTGAATTATATATACAAAAGCTAAGAGATGGTTTGCTTAGTAGATTCAGGAAAGAGTATCCAGCAGAATTGGTCCATACTGGCCGAAAAGGGACAGGTTATCTGAAAGTAAGTAATATTGTTTCCATTGAAACAGATAACAAGAAGCGAACTGACTGGCCTTTAAGAAAAATTTCTTGGAGAGACGTGGTCCATAGAGTAGCAAGAGTCAAATGGGAACGCGTTGAAATAATTCGACCAATTCAGAGATTATATTCTCTGGAAATTGAATCTGGAGAGAAAATTGATGAAAGTTTGATGGTTGCGAATTTCTAGAAGAGAGTGAAAAAAAGAAGAAGGACGAGAAAAAAATGATGACCAAATATTACACCCACATTGAGTGTGTGGTGACTGTCGAATCTCAAGTAGAGTGATTTGCGATTAAATTTTAAATTTTAGTTTACGAAATTTGGTTGTAATTAGTGATTTTACATTGGGAAGCATGTGGAGGTTTAATTTTTACTCCTCTGTTGGTAAAAATGGAATTGCGTTTCGGCAACACTGCTGTGTGTTTGGATGATAGATCAACGCAATAATTCAATGTTAGCACTTTAGTTAATTAAAAAAGTCGTTGATTGAATCATAGTATAAAGATAATAAATCTTAATATTATGTGTGAAACGAAAAATTATAGAGTAGGTACGCGCCGGTGGTTTGTCAAATTGGAAAATGTGAATTATAATTGTGTTCAAAGACGTTTCTTTGAACTGCTTTACCTAATACCCCTTAACCAATCCCAATCTGCAACAGTATATATTCCTTAAGCAGTTGGAACTAAACTAAGCAAGATGAGAAAATTGGTAAGTATCAACCATAAGTATATGAGTTTATTATTCGATGTAGTCTGTGTTCAATTCCAGACGGTGGTTAGAAAAACATTTTTTCTCTTTATCGAATTGGTTACATCATCGACAGCCATCTTGGTTTCGGACAGGTTATTCAGTATAATAATAATAATAATACTAAGATTTATTCACAGTAAATAACATATGATTACATAAAAAAGTTCATTTAAAAAATACAGTAACTCATTAAATTAGGGAAAGTGGTGAATAAACACGGAAAAAAACACAGAAGTAGCTGCAAAAGATACTTGTATATGTGTATGTGAAGGCAGTAACAAAATAAGTTCAATATAAGAGTACAATTTACATAATCGAACAATTATGATAATATTAATCACATTCTAATTCTAAGGTTTTTTCTCAACTCAGTTATATATCAAGTCAAAATACGGTTAATTTTACATTTTCGGGGTACCGTCGTTTAATACTGGATACCACGACATATAGACACAGTTACTTGTAATCAGTTGTAATAGGTGTAATTCAGTTTTTTTTTTCTTTTTTTTCTATAGTTTTTGCTTGAAAATTGTATTGATCATGGGTCCATTACTGACAATCCACTTTTTTATTTTCTTTTTGAATAACTTATCAACAGATATATTCTTTAGCTCATTTGGTAACAAACTATATATTCTTGGAGCAAAGTAATTTGCACTTCATTGACCTATACATTTTTCACTTCTGGGAAAGAAAATTGCATCAGCTCTTCTGTATTGTAAGAATGTATAAAGTTGAATTACATTTAATTCAACAATCGTAACAGCATTTTTTCCTTAAGCAGTTGGAACTAAAATAAGCAAGATGAGAAAATTGGTAAGTCTCAACCATAAGTATATGAGTTTATTATTCGATGTAGTCTTGTAGTCTGTGTTTAATTCCAGAAGGTGGTTAGAAAAACATTTTTTCTCTTTATCGAATTGGTTACAAGTATAAACACTGTTTGACGTAGTCAAGCCTTCGGGGGTGTTGTCAGATTATTCAGTATACGGTTGAATTACGTTTAAATAAAAATATTGGCTAGGTTTGTATTATATAGTTTCCTAAAAGGTTATATTTTTAATTTCAAAAGGTGAAGGGTGAAGTTTTCAACCAGACATCAGGTTTTGGGAAGATTTCCATTGGAAATTATTATTCAAAATGGGTACGCTAGCAGATTTGAAATGATTACAGCAAAAAAAAATCACTTTTCTCTATTATGAATGCACTGACCACTACTCGATTGAAATTAATAACACTATTCTCTATTTTGCAAAACTGTATGATACATCAAAATCATAGGGAACGGCCCAAAAAGTTGAAGCTTTCAAAATATCATATTTGACTTTAGATAATACTAAAGAAGCTTTGAATTTGTTTTTAAATTAGATCAATGAAGTGCAGTTTGAAATAGATGATAAAGTTTTTGGGAAAGACAGTTTTTTTATTGATTAATTAATTAATTATTCACTCCTAAAAAATATAACTTAATTAATTAATCACTCCTAAAAAATATAACCCTTTCAATTCAAATAAGATTCCTCTTGGCTGGGATTAAATCAAATAGGTGAATGAATGTCATTACGATGTCATCGATGACATAAGCAGATCAAGCTTATTCCGTGACATTAAAAAAATCGTAATTCATGAATGAAGTGTGTGTATTTTCTATAATGTTATCCAATTTGGTACTGAAGGGCCTCTGGGTGAACAGTATTGCATGACTTTTGTCAAGGTTTATGCTGATCTTCCAAAGGTTGGCCCAATCCTCTAATCTGTCTGTTGCAAGTATCTGGTAACTTGCGTATGGCTAGTTGATCTCTGTTGTGTCGTCCGCGTTGAGTGCCAACTTGCTAAAGTAGTTCTCAGGCTTGGGCACGTCTGCTGTGTATATCGAGAAGAGGTGTGGCGAAAGGACTGCACCTTGTGGGACCTTTGCTTCCAGTAATCGCATGGTTGAGAGTTCTTGTCCTACTCTGCAGCGGCATCGCCTGTCAGCTAGAAAAGACTCGATTAGTCTCACCATTTGTTTCGTGTAGCCAAAATTGCTCATTTTGGCCAGAAGTCAGTGATGCCAAACTCTGCCGAACACACTCTGGTACTACCCTCAGGTAGTAGACTATGGACTATGGGACTATGGTTCGGTTTCAGATCCGAACACTCGACAGAGTGTTCATCTGGTAAGATTCCCAGTTCGCTGGTTTGGTCTTCTAGTCGACTCTAGATGACTAGTTCTGCCACTTTGCTTATGGAAGGGTTCAAGCTCATTGGCCTATGGCTAACCGGAAATGAGCGGTTCTTCTTTGGCTTCGAGATATGTGAAGCGTCAACAAGGGAGAGCCGTTTTCACTGCTCGTGAGGAAGCCCCCACTCATCCTTTTGCATTTTGATGAGGAGACGCGGCAACCCGCCTCGAGGTGCAGGAGACGTGGCGGCTCCCGCTCTTAGTCCGAAAGTTTCATTGGACTCGTTGCATTTTGGCGCTAAGAGGCTTTCTCTCTCTCGGGAGCGAGAGATGTGAAGCTCCCCGTGTGAAAAATGCGCTTAAGGCTTCTGAAATGAAACAAGATACTTCGAAAATTCCAAATCATGAAGATTTAATGAAGTTCATATAGAATCAGACAAAAATTTTACATCGGAATAAAACACTGTGTCGAATAATAATAATAAACTAATGAAAACAATCAATTTTTTTTGGTGAATCAACGGAAAAAGAATGGAGTGACTCACGTTTACTGTCATTACTTGGGTAGATGTGATGAATTCAAATCTTTGTCACTTGGACACAGATATGAATCTGTTAGAGACAATGGCTGGTGCTACAATTATTGTTTGTCAAATAACCACAGTGTGAGTAATTATCCTAACGAACGGTTGAGTACAGTGTGTTCCAAAATACATCACATTTTGTTATATTCGAGAAAAACAAATTCAGTTAGTGCATCGAACGGGGATGTCGCCTCAGCATCAAACGGTGGGAAGGAGGAAACGGTTAGTAATAATACATCAGCGGTTGATGTACATATATGTTCAGAACCTAATGTGTTATCTTTGAAGGGTGGTTTCCGAGGAAACAAGCTTTAGTGGAAATGCTACAGCTAGATTCATTTTAGATTCAGGCAGTGAAACTAATTTACTCACAATCTTGTGTTATAGAAGGTTTGAATTGAAGATTTCGGTATAATCTTCTGAATACAATTAGGGAGGTGCTCTTCAGGAAGTTGAGGAAAGTGCCGTTTTAACAGTTGCTCCACGGTTTAACTCAGAAAAGAAATATACAGTTATGGCATTAGGCTCGGTAGAATCACCAACAAATTAGCAAAATTTTAAATTGATATATCTAAACGCATATTCCGCGTTACCAGGGGCGGAATTAGCGGATAATAATTTCGACTAACCTGCGGAAATTGATGGGATTGTGGTAGGGGAAATGTTTGCTAATAGGTCGGATTACGGGGGTAGCGGGTACACCTACTCCGTTAGCGGTAAAAACAACTTTAGTTCGAAGAGTATGTTCAACTTATTTAATATTTTTCTCCGTTCAGGAGGAATATTCGATTCATTAACTTTTTCGTAAGTTTTGGGAAATTGATGAAGTAGATAAAGGTTTTGTTATGAACCCGGAAGATATAGATTGTGAAGATACTCATACTAGTTCTTTCAGTGTGGATTCCTCAGGACGCTCTGCAGCAGCGATACCATTTGAATTTCCGCCTAAAAGTTTGAGAAATTCGCGGAATAATGCATAATTTCGTTTACTCTCTTGAAAAAAAGACTTGCTGCATTTCAAATTTGCGAGTTGAATGCAATAAGGCAAAACAGAATTTCATAGACCAAAGTTATATGAACTTATTGGATAATGACGTCATCGTATTATATTGCGCATCATTCAGTGATTAATAATAATAATAATACATTTATTATTTACCGAAATATAAAATAGTACAAAATAAATTTTCAATAGAAAAATATCTAATGAAGGCAAAAATAGGAGAACCGTTAGACTCTGCAGCCAATTCTTACACAGTCACCTTGAGAAGCCAATAAATACATGCCTCTACACACGAAAAGAAAAGAAAACTATACATTTTCGAATTCTATGAAATATTTTGTTCTCCACCTATGGTTGATATGTAAAATTTAATAATCATAATCAAATGGTACAGGCAACTGACTATTGTTGACTAAATAAGAATCGTTTATACCCAAATGTATATGAATCATACGACAAAGAAAAGTTAGATACATCCAGGACATCGTTCAAAGTAGCTATACTTGAATACTTTTTTTTCATGCTTGGGTATAGTTAACATTTTGCTCCGTCGCAAGTTCAAATGATGCACATCAGTCCTGAATCCAACTTTTTGATATAAATATTAAGGTATTTTATCTTTCAAAATGTTGTAAAAAAAACACGCGACATAATGCTTTAAATGATTAAACATACTAAGCCATCCATCATCCTTTAATTTATGTGGAATACTCATAAGGCGCCGTATTCCATATATCATTCTCGAACAAGAATTTTGAAACTTTTGTACTCTTCTTTTTTTACAACATAACTATCAATACATGGTCCGCAGACTAGGTTAGGTTAGGTGCAAAGTGAGTGGGTCTATTCGACTCTCCACCGCAACCCGCAAGGGTTTATTGTGGCTCACACATATTCACACTCGACCAAATAAACCCAGATTCTTAACGAAGCCGATTAGTTTGTATGTTGAGTGGTCTATCAGGTCAGATGGTAAGAGTACGGCTTGCCGAATTCTAAAAACCTGAATCGGTCCCCAGCGGGGCAAGCACAAAGTATATGCTCTGCTGTTTCATCGTTAATGAGGTAGTCGGATAGTCAAGAGGCAAGATTCCCACCTTGATACCCGCGACAACCTTCCTATATGAGGGTTTTTGCACGTCAACTACACCTGACGATGCCTTAGATTCAACCGTGCAGGGCTTTTTAGCCTCTAGTTTTGGTGAATCATCACTTGAGCGCAAACGTTTGCTAACCTGCTCATGGGGGGTTTGTTCCTCCACCTGAAACAGATGTGTACGCCGTTCAATAATTTGGTGCAAGGCGGTTTCATAAGGTACTTCACTTTCGAGGACAAGACTCAGTCGTTTCCTGGCTGCACCACCAAACCTTTTGTTTAGGTTAAGTTTTTAGATCAGGAGTTGGAGAGTTGAGAAGCTCTCGCTCCTGATCTAAATTTACAGGGAGGTCAGTTGGAGTCCAAAGCTCAACATTCATCTCCTCTGTAGACTCAGCGTCAGTAAGAATTTTCAAGTTTACTCTGTCCATAAAAGTCCCACGAGTAGCTAGAGAAAGAAGGAAAATCACGGCAGAGCCCCGCATTACCGTGACAAGGCGATGCTACGACGAGGGGGCGCCCCACTCTTATTTTCAATTTATACCAGCTATTAGCGGTATATGAAATCACCGTATTATCTGCAAAGGATTGGATTTTCTCTTCAGTTTGCATATATAATGAATCATTGATGCATTATATATGCATCAGCGGTGCATTATGATGTTCAGTGTTCCACAGAACAAATAAAGTGAATGTCAAACAAACTGTCAGAATGATGATTTTGTCAAAGCTGAAGTACTTCCAGATTCGAAGACACACTTTTTTGCCATTGACTTCGATTAGGACTGCGAAAGCATGGTACCCGGATTCAGAGTGGTTTTCCCAATTTGATGGACCAGTTATGTACCCCAACGAGGTTACCTCTAAATGGAAAATTTACCTTTGGAGGGGAGCGAAGCCCCAGCGCTATAAAGAGATGAAGGTTCAGAATATGGTTTTGAATTTCGGACCAGCACATCCTGCAGCTCATGGATGTTTGAGGTTGATCTTAACTTTAGACGGAGAGGTAGGTTGCAATGTAGAAACTAGTTCATCTGATTACCATTTCAATGAAAATGGTTGGACAATGATATGATGGTTGCCAATTTACCAAACTGCAATATATGTTTTTTTAATTGAGGCCTTTATTTTCAAAGTACCTAATGTACCTAAAGTACCTAATGACCACCAAAGCCAATGGAATTATCAAATTTTTTATCTTTATTTTCTGCAGAGCGTTATAAGACACTAGTTAGCTCGAAATAAGTAATGAGTGTGGGCTGAAATTCACACTTTTGGTGATTCATCTCTACCTCGAATGCCAAATTCATTATTCGTTTATTTGCATCTTCTTGTATGTATTACTTGGAATTCGAATTATATGAGGTATTTTCATTCATTGAGGACTATAAACCACCACATTGAAATGGATTCTTCTTTCTATATACTTTCTTCACCATGGATGTGATATGGATCCACTCCAATGATTCATTTTATTCGTTATTCATTTATTTATTCATTTTTTGCACTACTATTGCACAATACAAATAGAATACATTCAAAAAGTATCCTCATTTCACATATAAAAGACAGTGAGTAAGCAATATATGAACACCAAATACAGTACACTAGTAACAAATATGAAAAAATAAAATAAACAATACCTATATATGAAGAACCGATAACTGAATTATTAATAAAAATAGATGCCACATAATTTTCAAATCTAAGGAAAGCTAACCTCAGTTTTTCACTTTCATTGCAATAACTATTGAAAGATCTGACAATTCTGCATAAAGGAGAGATTTTATCTTTGTTTGAAGGTGATTGACAATGTTTCATGATGAATTTCACAAGTTCGGACTTCCATTGTCAACTATATAAAATGATTTGAAATCCCTGAAACAACTAAAAAAGAAGAATTAAAAAAGAATAGCTGAAAATAACAATTATATTAAGCAAAATAAACCTGAAATGAAATAATAGTGAAATAAAATACAAGTAAAATAGAACAATTGAACACCCGAAGACGATTGTAGATACTAACAATCGAAACGTCGTGAACTAACGTGACTTGGAATCTCTCAAATTTTTATTTTCTTTTTTCATTTCTTCATTTTTATTTATTTTTGTTCAATTGTTCTATTTTACTGGTATTTTATTTCACTATTATTTCATTTCAGGTTTATTTTGCTTAATATAATTGTTATTTTCAGCTATTCATTTTTAATTCTTCTTTTTTAGTTGTTTCAGGGATTTCAATTCATTTTATATAGTAGACAATGGAAGTCCGACCTGGGAAAATTCAGATTTTATCTTAATTGGTTTTTTTAATGGGGTAGCAAAGATATCATGGTTTCGCAAGTCTCTCCAAGCAAGTCTTTCAAAGAAACTTTTGTTATTAACTTTGGACAATCAGCATCATTATTAACTGTTTGTTTGAAGGTGATTGACAATGTTTCATGATGAATTTCATCAGTTCGGACTTCCATTGTTTGATATTATATAAAATGATTTAAAATCGCTGAAAGAACTAATAAAGAAAAGAATAATTGAAAAAGAATAGATGAAAATAACAATTATATCAAGGAAAAAACCTGAAATGAATTAATAGTGAAATAAAATATAAGTATAACAATAGAACAATTGAACAAAAAATAAAAAAATAATACAAAGTTGATAAATTCCAAGACAAGTTACTTCACGACGTTTCGATTGTTAGTATCCATAATCGTCGTCGGGTGATGACGGAAACCCATAATCAAGCGAAAAATAGCCAACTCCCACCAAACGGTTATCTCCCACGAAACCGGTGAAGCGAAAAGAGGAGATAAGTGAAAGTACTCGAATGATCCATAAATAGTCATCTCTCGGAAGAATTAGTCCAGTCATCACCCAAAGATGATTGTGGATATTAACAATCAAAACGTCGTGAAGTAACTTGGCTTGGAATCTCTTAACTTTTTATTTTTATATTTTGTTCAATTGTTTTATTTTTTTACTTGTATTTTATTTGACTATTATTTCATTTCAGGTTTTTTGCTTAATATAATTGTTATTGTCAGCTATTTTTTTTCGATTTTTCTTTTTTTTATTAATTCTTCCAGGGATTTCAAATCATTTTATATAATATCAGACAATGGAAGGAAGTCCGAACTAATGAAATTCATGATTATCAAATATTTTGTACAACATTAACCTATCTGACATTTTTCTTTCCGTTCTCAACTCCCGAAAAATCTAAAACAATAACTGCCAAAAAACGCCACGGTTGAGAATAGATATTTTCTTTGATAATTGTCGAAAGATGCAGGGAGAAATGTCTTTCAAGGAATATTTCAAGAGTACTTTTCATATGTTTGCCATCCAGTAATGGATGGCAAACATATGAAAAATATCAAATATCAACATATGAAAAATATCAAACAAACAAAAATATCAGAAATCTGATATTTTATATCAATTTTATAGGTGGTGAAGCGACTAGATCCTCACATAGGTCTTCTGCACAGAGGAACCGAAAAACTGATAGAATACAAAACTTACATGCAAGCCATGCCCTACTTTGATCGTCTTGATTATCTGTCGTGCATGAGTAATGAACACGCATTTTGTCTGGCCGTGGAAAAATTACTTGGCATTGAAGTTCCAAGAAGAGGTATGTATACTTTATTATAGATAAAAGAGTATGATTTATTGTCGTAATCGCGTACACTTGCCAATAAAGCTTGAACAGGTACAAAATGGCAAGAAAATATCAAAACATACAGGATATAACACTAACTTGAAATATATTTCTGAATACCATCTCCTCAAGAAGCGTTAGTCACAATATATTATTTAATTGTATAAACGATATAATCAGGAAATGGAACATTTTCATCTGCACATTCAATCAATTGCTCTTGTTTCTGCATCAACTCTGTTTCTGTTTAAATCTGTTTTTCCGTTAATCAGCTGTCGCCCCCATACGAACGACAACTCTCAGAAGTTGAAAAACTTGTGCGAGCTAAGGACTAAAGAGGTCTTAGCTTTTAACGTGTGATTCCTAACCACTTTTAATAAATATATCAATTGTTAATAAATATGGTGAGTTTCAGGGTTTCTTTCAGTATGTTTCACCCAGAAGCATTATAGTTATGAAAAATATGTTCCAGTATAATTCATAGAATGCTTTGTGGCGAAAAACATTGGCTCCAGAGAAGATGTCGATATCCGCAGTAGTTTCCCTCTATTCGTCGTTATTTCCCCTACTACTGAAGCTATAAAAAAATAGCCAACTATTTGGCACACTTTCTTGGGAATGACCCTAATGGTTCCATAATCTTTTTTTCCAATGATTTTTTTTAAATACTGGAAAACAGTTTCCGAATTTTAATTCGACTCATCATCAATATATTTTCGAAATATAATTGACTACAATATTTTCTTCGAAAAGGTAGAGCACCAACAATACACTTCTATACTACAGCCTCTCGTTTACCTGGTTTGCAAATCTCATTGATGATATTTCGCCCACGTTAGGTTTGTCTCATTTCTTAAAATTGAATTATTCAATAATTCAAAAATAAGTATAGCCCTTACCTGTCAGTACTTGAGGGCGTGCACCAGATAGGAACATCCCTCATTGAGTGTGGTCATTTTCAAATAATAATAATAATATTAATAATATTGTTTATTATGGATAAAAATACATTTATACATAAAAGGAAAAAGGTTAGCCAAAGGCTAACCCACCCCTCCACCCCTCCCAAAAATTATACAGTGAGTATAAGAAAATAATAATAAACATACTTCTTTACTATCATAACAATGAGAGAAGAGAAAAAAATAATACATCATATACTTGCTTATAACTTTCAATAATCTTAACATTATTTTGGTTAATTCAAAAATTTTCATTGCACTATCATTCATTGAATTTTAAATTTTTTAAATTAGCACTGAGCAGTAAACATCTGCGATTTTATTTCTTTCTTAAATTGATGAATATTATGATTTAAAACGGGTAAAATTTTATTCAGATAAGAAGGGGTTATATAAGAAAAACATCCTTGAAATTTGGAAGTACGGTGCCTAGGTATGTTGAATGAGTTAATTCTCAAATTGACCATATGTATGTCAGAATTCAGAATGCCTGCTTAATAAACTATATAAAAAATTACGTGTTTTAGTTTGAAGCAACTTAAAAACATTTTTATCAAATATTGGACTTTGTACCTCACATTCACCTCCTTCATTTTCAACAAGAATGGGGTGATATGTTCACCATATGGTATACAGCTTACGAATCGCATGCAAGCATTTTGTATATGTTGTAACTTCTGTTTGTTATATTGCGGCAAAAAATTGTAATACACCGAACAACTACTCGATATGGGGGTAGCTAAGAGTTTTAACTAACCTGAGTTTTATTTCTTCTAACTGATACTTGAATTTATATAGCAATTTGAGTTTGAAGAATGATACTTTGAAAATGATTGTCACATGTTCATGGAAAGACAAAGAGCTACCAATGGTTACGCAAAGATTTTTAGCACTGTCTACCCAGAACATGTCTGCGTTATCGAGAGTGAGCCTAAAGTTATACTGAGTTTCTACTATTTATCTTTGAGACCCTAGTTTTATTTGGATTGATTATCAGTCCATGATCCTCCGAGTATAGGAATGTTTTGTGCAAATCTGTGTTTATATTGGTAACGCAACTTTCTGTATCGGTGTTATAAGACAAATATAACTGTATAACATCTGCGTATAGATGTACTTGACAATGTGATAAGAAAGTGGGGTAATCAAAAACAAACACTGAAAACATCAAGGGTCCTAAAATACTTCCCTGCGGTACACCTGAGATTGTTTCTTTTAGGAATGACCATAAGTAATCATCCAGTTCGACCCTCTGTGATCGGCCTGTCAGAAAGCTGGTCGTCCATTTAAGAGAAATGTCATCGAATCCTATAAACTTGAGCTTGCTGATGAGTAAATCGAAATTAACCAAATCGAAAGCTTTACTATGATCAAGCAGTACTAAAATGGTGACTTTTGATTGATATCTGAATTTCGCAAGATCGTCGATTACTTTCAAGAGGGCAGTCTGTGTTCCGTGTTTTTTGCGGAACCCAGCTCTTATTTGACAGGAAACATTTTTCTCGAATATTTTAGAGAATGAGGGTAGAATGCTGATAGGGCGTAGGTCACTGAATGTGCATTCTTTTTCGGAATTGGAATTATATTAGCAACCTTCCAAACGTCTGGAAAAATACCCTGTCTAAAGGACTCGTTGAAAAAATGTGTGGTATCACTAAAGAAATCATCTTAATATTTATTTATTTAAATTAGATTTTTAAATTTAATAAAGAAAAGTTGGCTGCAGTTAATGATTTTATAATGGTAAGTAGATGGGAGTTTATTTTTTAACCTAACACTAGTTGGGGAATCAAAATTGGGGCACTGTTCAATTCCAATAATATGATAAAACAAATTCCAACCAAAATCAAATCACACATACATTATGTGTGATTTGATTTTGAAGATGATATTTAACATTTTTCAGAGAAAAAACCGAAGTTTCCATAAAGAACTGAAGAAGGACTTTGTAAACATGATGGGAATATACGGGGAGTATTTTGTTTTAAGACCATTCATCACTAATTCAAGCCCATTTTTTACACGTGACCGAACCCTGCAGAGCCGAATGTGCAAATCCCTGACAAGTTTTTCTTCAATGAACAGTACGCTTGAATGTGGAACTAGCTAGCCCTTCACCACGAACACGCTGTTTTTATTGTAATGACAATGAGAACGCAAGTGGCCATCCTTCAAACCAGGAGTGCTAATCAAAAAGAACAGCTATTAGATATGGCCAAAGAGAAAAAGTACGTTATCGTGTTTTCTATCTCACTAATCTGACAGTTTGTCACCATATATGGTAGAAAGTCAAGGAATCAAAAAGTTGGACTTCTTATTCGTTCAATTTCTCTTTTTTTTCTCTTTCTCTCTTTTTTAGGGTTACTTACCAACTATTTGGCCCGTCGCGTTTTCTTAGCAAGCCTGGGTTACTCATCTGAATCAAGTTTAAAAGGCGGCGTGCCTTCGAAAAATGTTGCTATAATCGAGGTCAATTTAAAAAGATCTATGATGATGAACGACTCATTTATGAATTTTCTTATTAGTCTGTGGGCTATGCTTGAAGACTGGCAGTAAACAAATCTATAGAAATGAATTTTAAACGTTCAAGCCAGTCTCGGATATACCTACACAGTAGGTTGAATGTTGCATTAAAGAAAAAGGCTCTGAAGAATGTACGGATAGTCGTTTTCGCGTCTGAAGTGGGCCTTCTAATGAAATAAGTAATTCTGGTTATATCTCCACTACATCGAAGCAAAATTCTTCAACAAATGGAAATTACGATGCTTATAGTGTTGATTGCGAAATGTGCTACACAATAAGAGGTCTTGAATTGACGGACGTGTAATATATGATTCATATGTGATACCTGACTAAGAAATTGTCTACTCGATTTTCTGTAATAACTGTACATATGACAATGAAGAATACTAGAAACATTAGACAGTATTGATGAATTTCATCCATGATGAGACAATTCTAATTGGCCACGTCGTGGACAATAACTTACGGGCTTTAAAGATAGTTCATCGCAACTGCTCATGTATTTCCTCATGATAATGGTCTTCTGTATTGAAGGTCGTTGGAAGATTTGTCGTAAACCACTTTGAATCGTAATATACAGATAGGACACTTATAAAGATGATGTTACTTGCATGCAGCTCATGTTCTGGAAAGTGAAATCATAGTTTCATATTTATTCATCACATCCTTAACTATAAGTATCTCAACTTTGACTGTAATTGACTGTATAATCTTTTTTCAATAAATCTTTACTAAATCGATTCATTGATTTTTTTATTCGTTTAATTCATTTTGGATTGTTTCATCTTTCTATACAGTGTGTGAAAACAAAATGAAATAAATTCATTATTTCGGTTACTGTACATATTTCAAATAAAAATCCTGAAACACGTTAATTGTAAATTTTAATTTGACATTCTTCAACGTAAAAATGCTACTCCTACCGTCAACTCCCTCAGAACGACAGGTACAAACCCCAATTTTTAAAATGGGAAGTATAGGTTTGTGATATATCGTTTGAAATGTCTCGTCATTCTCTATTCAAAAATGTTATCACTTCCAAGTGTATTAGAACAATTAAGATAAAATAAATAAAATCATGTGGTTATCAAAATTCGATAAAATACACTCAAAAACTTAAATATAATACAAAACGTAATGAAATGTAGAGTACGAAAAAGAACGATGAATATTAACGAAGTAGATGTTCTAAATGTTCACCGCGAACGTCTTGGCAACATCCTAATCTCAAATAAAACTGTCTTCTAACATTATTTAACATATCAGACGTGACCGACCTAATCGCAAGCGTTATTCGTTCTTTTAAGACACTCAAATCTGAAGGTTTAGTTTTGTACACATTACTCTTCACATATCGCCATAAAAAGGAATCTAATGATGAAAGATCAGGTGATCGCGTTGGCCATTCAATCGATCCTTGCATCCCTATCCACCGATTGGGAAATGTTGTATCGAGGTATTGCTGGACATTAACTTGGTAATGTGGTGGTGCTCCATCCTGCTGAAATCATATCGTATTCACTGGAACTTGAGGGTTTCCTGGATCAGGTTATAAATTTGCTAAGCTTGATTTTGAAGTAGTGCCAGATAATTATCGACATTCAAGTTGTCCTCAATGAAAAAGGGTCTAATGATCCATGTCCAAACATTAACCTATTGAGGGTATTGCGCGTCTTCTTCTTTCATCCAGTAGGATTTTCCGTTGACCAGTAGCTGCAATTTTGCCAGTTAGCATGACCGTTAAGAGACAAACTACACTCATCAGGAAACATAACGTCTTCTAATTGAATGATATTTTTATCCAAAACATGTCTATCATTTGCTCACAAAATTAATTTCTTCTATCAAAATCGTCTTCCATGAGCTCCTGAGTAGGTATCATTTTATAAGGATGCATTTTATTTTCTTTTAATATGTTTACTATCGATGTATGGCTAACATTGAATGTAGTGGATGTCTGTCTACTCGATGTATGTGAGTTTTCCTCAAACTCAAGCATGACATTTAATTTGAGTTCATCACTCATTGAATTGGCAGCTGCTTTTTTATCTATCCCACATGATCAAACTCGCGAAACTGTTTCTCTATTTTGCTTATTGTTTATTGAGATATAGGCGGTAAATTAGGAAATTTCTCATGAAATTAATGTAAAACTGTTATTTTATGCATTTCCGTTAATGTAACGATTTGTCAGACCTGAAGTTAACGAACTTTAAACTTAAATTTATATACTGACAACTATTGTTGTAACATACAAAATAAGTTGACAAGGCGTTTTAAGTTAACGTTGCTCCTCCTTTCTCGTCGGACAGACGCTCAGTATTTAGTGTGCGTCAGATATATACTTTTGACAGTATTATGAAAATCTATCCAGAAAACACGTAATTTTCTTTTATTATGTGAAACGTGGCTTGAAAATGATTATTTTAATATTGTGTATGTACATTATTCAATCCTACAAAAGTAATAATTCGCTTATGGTAACTATAACATATGTACATACACAAAATAATAAATGAAAGATAATAATAATAATATATATAAAATTAAAGTAATAACCTAAACTTTTCTCGAGTTGAACAATTTCAATATTAAATAGTTCAACTCAAATTGGTTTAAATTATCACTTCTGTCGGGCGTCCCGAGTGGCACACGTTTTTTTGTTTGTAATTGATAAACTCATGATCTACGTAACATACTTTAAAAATTATTTCACCTACAAGAAGCTACATTACCAGCGAGTTACAAAACGGTTGTATTTTATATTCGAAAAAATTATCAGGTATCTTCACTATCTTACGAAAATGTTAACAATATAGGTATCTACAGTTTGCCTGAAAAAAGTCAGTTATTTGGCTAGTACAGGGCGGGTGAAAAATTCCAATGGATTGCTTCAACTAAATAATAGAAATCGTTAACGTTTCGAGTGGTACCCATATCCATCGGATCAATCGGTGAACTTGCCGATGAACTGAAAAACTTATGGTTCTACTTCAGGAAAGTACATACGAACATTGTTTTCTGAAATAATGAGAGTGATGAATCATCTAGCAGCTACTTCCTTTTTGGCGCTCGATGTGGGTGCAATCACTCCTCTTTTTTGGTTCTTCGAGGAACGAGAAAAGTTATACGAGATATGCGAGCGAGCTTGCGGAGCCAGAATGCATGCTGGATATTTTAGAGTTGGTGGCGTTAGTCAGGTGAGTGATATAAATTCGATAATCTATTGATAGTCTCATCATCAAAAAATACGGGGATGATGTATAATTTTGCTGAAAAGCACCGATGTTCACAACAATTATATCTGAAGAAATATTGAGCAGCTTATCTTCATAAAACATTTTATTGATTTACAGCCAGTCTTCATTATGCCCCCTTACAATATGTGACGATGTTTCCTTATACGAGGAATTGAGTCATTTAGATATGCGACTGGTTAGTACCTCGTTTACTGGCTAATGGGGCGACGACAAATATGTTGTTTGTCGTTCGCTTCAGCCTTGTTCGAGGAATTATCTCTGAAACGAAATCGATTTTTTTCATTTACAAAATACCCCCATCAACCTTCAAGGTTGCTAGCGGTTTGACGTAGAATTTTACAAAAGTAATCTACAATTTATGTAATATCTTTATGTCGGTTAAGAATGAGATAAGTGGTTGTGTATAACAGCTTTCCCCTAAGATGTCCTTGAGATTTTCGGCTAAGTTATGCTCCAGCCTTTCTGCATTGTACTAATATGTGTTTTACTGAGAGGTCTGTCTCGGTCTCGCACATATCGCAGGATGGTTTTTGTTTTCCAGATCGCAAGTCTTCGCCTCGGCCTTGTATGGCCGAGGCGAAGATTTGCGAGAGTTATTTGATGGTTTCTGACTTTAGTTAAATTTTTGTAAGGTGTTAATTATGGGAAATCATCGACTTAATGTGAGTCTTCAGAGAGTGTGTGTTCGGCGAGACTTGGCCTACACCTGCCGTTATAAAGGAGATGTCTCCCAGTGACCAGTCCACCTTCCTGGAAAGGACAGGATGGACGATGACCTAGGAGGACAACTCCTCGGGAGGATGTACAATGGGTCACATGTGGCCTAAGTGCTGTGGGCTTACACTCACCCTCCCTACTCTACAGATACACTGTAGGTTAGTTGAGACTGGCCTGAACGAATTGTTCCTTTAGATAATTTGATTTTATTGTAATTTTAAGCTATCGCGCTTTGTTTTTGACATGAATTTTGTCAGTGTCACTTTAGATCTCCGCCTTGAGATGTTTGAATTCATAAAAAAGGTAAATTCTTTTTCTCTTTTATATCTATACCAGAATTTTGCTTTAGCCCTGCTGATTATTGCACTATCAAACCACATTGGATATTTGTTTTAGGATTTTATAGAAAATTTCATCAAGCAGCCATCAAAAACATTCGCTGGATGCCGAATTAGGTTTTTAGAGTTTGACAGAGCCGTACTCTCACCATCTGACCTGGAAGACCACTCATCATACAGACTAATCAGCTTCGTTAAGAAGCTGGGTTAATTTGGTCGAGTGTGAATATGTGTGAGCCACAATAAACCCTTGCGTGTTGCGGTGGAGGGTCGAATAGACCCACTCACTTCAGACCTAACCTAACCTAACCTAGTTGTGGTCAAATTGAAAACACAACTGAAAATCATATTTCGAATTGTCACCCGCAATGTCCACGTGAGAAAAGTGATTGTGAAACACTGAGTCCAGAAATCTGTTCATATCATTGAATACAAAGTGATTCTGTGACAGACCAAAAAATTCCGACAACGATGTAATGTGGGCTTCTACGATCAGTTTCTAAATGGGATACATACTCGAGTATGTTAAAGTGTCCAACTATCAGAATTTTACGGTTGTAAAAAATGTTCAGCGATTCTAGAGCTTTTCAGAAATTATTAATTTCAATTAATGCGGTTTTAGGAAGAATTTAAACACATACCAAGAAGAACTTGTTATTAGAAAAAGTCAATTCCATAACTACACTATCTATAAAATTGAGTAGTGGTAAATTATAATTCGATAGAGTAACTGAAGAAGACGTAATGTCTTCATGTACCTACACTACCCCCTCTAGTGACATTACTAGCAGTAGAATTTCGTCTGCCCTATATATTTTAAAATTGCCAGGAAAAAATTCCGAACCGTGGACGAACCGTCCAAGTCTCAAGTCAACATAAAAACGTTTTTCTCAGTCACAAAGACCACGGCATTTGTGGCAGCAATTTTATTCGGAAGCATAGTTGCCCTTAATCTCTTCGGGATATTACAGAAAAATATAAGAACATTGGATTTCTCGACAGGAGTCACGTTGCCATGGTCGAATGGAGCTCCGAGTTCACTCATATATTTATAATTTTAGAAGGTGGTAGGGTGATGATGGATATGGTGGTGTGGATGGTGGCGGGATAACCATGCGGATGCCCACTCCTGACTGGTCCGTTTTTGCCACGTTATTTTTGTTGGTCCAATTTTATGATAGGTTTACTGCTGGTGGAACCCGATCGACATCCCACCAGCAGCTCATCTGTCAACATCGTAGACTAATCAGAATGACCCAGCAAAAGTGCGGATCAATCAGAAGTGAGCATTTGCATGGACACCCCACCACTATCCTCACTGCCATCCCCACCATCAGCCCGACCACCCTCTGCAAATATAAATACAAGTGAATACGGAGCTCGCTAGTCAGTCGTTGCAGAGATTTCGAGATATCTCTTTTCAATGAAATAATAATCGACTCCTATTTCTGTTGGAAAAATTCGCCGGATGACATACTTGTTTAGAAAGTTGAAGATTATGCAATTGTTTTAGGGTCAATGCACTCCCTGATAGTTCTACGTTTCGACCCATTCCGTACAATAGGAAGTCTTTAATCGTGTCTTGGACATTTCATCGAATCGTAAAAAATTCAAAATTCAGAAGTATCTCTTCTTTCCGAAGAGTCATCAATTATCACATTCAGGTGCCAATAGAATCCACTTAAATGAGGAAGTGATAATGATTAGTAGTACAAGTAATCGTATCGCCTAATGTGACCTCAATTTCATTCAGATTAGCTACCAGAAGGCAAATTTTTTCATATGATATAATTCTTTCAGGATATTCCTTTAGGTCTCTTGCACGATATTCACGAAATTGTGAGTAAAATACCTGAAAGGGTCGATGAGATGGAGGATGTAATTACAAATAACAGATTATTTATAGCAAGAACTAAAGATATTGGTGTCATATCGGCACATGATGCATTGAATCTTGGATTTACGTGAGTAATGTGTTTGAATTCATCTATTACTATTAGTAAAATCCAATTGTTACGTTATTATCACTGGGAGAGACGTCTGGTCTTTTCATAAACGAATACATTTGTAGTGTTCATTTATATATGCATACTTTGATAACACTTCAGCTTTAGAATTATTAGGTAATGTGTTTTTTCATTTCCTTACCTCAGTGTGTAAATAACCAATTCAAAATCGAACAAAATCGAAATATAGACAAGTTGAATTCACCATTTCTTCTAGTTTCATATAGAATCGCGATAGGTAACCTTCTATAGGTGGTTCCCATTCGCAACACTGTCCCTCTTCAAATTCTGTGTAGCAAAATTCATTTCCATTCAGACGTAATCAATTTGGAGAATTGTTAAGGGTTATAGGGAGCCAGTTTCAGAACGGCTACGAGTTAGTTTGATGTAATGGATCAAATCATTTATTTTCTTGATCGCCAAGTAAAGTACTTGAAACAACCCGATTTGGTCACTGATTATTTGCAGAAATCTTCTTGTAAATTCACGTGCTTATATTTTTGGCACGTGTAACAACACCAAGCCAAAGTAAAAGATCTGATGGTACATCCAAAAACAAGTACTTTTCCCAATCCCCAGAACTGTAATATTCTTCTAGAGGGGCGTTTATTCAACCCAAATCGTTTTTGAATCGTCTCATTTTGCCACTAAATGTTTTGCATATTAACAAAGACTCCTAGAAATGTTAGCTTCTATTTGTCGGTCGTTTTTATCTGCTTAAAACAGCCACTTCATGGCATGGTGAGTAATAATGCTAATAAAACGATTGCCACGACTTAGGTCTCTTCTAATCTGATTATTTTGCATACGAAGTATACTAATTCATTTGGGAATTTGAAGAAACTGATTTTCAATATTTGAAAACCTTCATATCCAAAGTGCTCGTATTATCTATTATATTTCTGAAAATATAGCTAATTATCATTCAATTTCAGTACCTACCAGTACCTATACCTGAAAATGCAATTTACTGAATTTTCAGAGGTCCCCTATTAAGAGCTTCTGGAATTAAGTGGGATATAAGGAAAACACAGCCTTATGAAGTTTATGATGAACTAGACTTTGACATTCCCATCGGAACCAATGGAGATATTTATGATAGGTCAATATTTTCTCGAGATATTGGTTGCATAAATTTGGTTACATTTTTTGTGTATTGTTATAGATATAAGGTAAGAGTTCAGGAAATTCGACAGTCATGTAGACTTATTGAGCAGTGTATTAATAAAATGCCTGTAGGCGAAATAAAAATAGATGATCACAAAATAATTCCACCAAAGAGGGCAGAAATGAAAGTGAGTAAAAATACAAAATATTATTTATACTTGATTTCGTATATTTCAACAATTAATAATGTAAACTTTTAAAGAAAAAAGTTTTCTTGGCTTTTCTTCACTATTGAAACTGGTTGGCTTGGCCATGGATTATTTTTTTATATGTTGAGTTAAAAGTTATTGTCATTATCAATGCACTCGACATTGTTTTGAGAAGCATCTTCCCAGTGAACACTTCCCAGTAACTTTTGAGTAGGTACTTAGGAATTTAGAAAGTCATTTTGTGAGAATCATATAACAAGCGATATCCTGTCCACAGTTGTTATATTTCTTTGTGAGTCATTTAATTTCATTATCTTCAATACCATTTGGTTTTTTCAGTCAACTTACTTGATTGTTTCAGAATTTTTATTTTCAATACCTTATGCAATTCTCTAATCTCAGCTTTCAAATTTATTAATTCTTGTGAATGAAAGTTTGATATAGACAAGAAACATTGTCTTGCACATTTGAATATATTCTTAAACCACTATTTTGTGAACTATTTTAAACATTTTGATCAAAATTAAAGGGACTTTAATACAAAACGCATAGTAGGTACTATGCAATGAAACTTTTTTTGGAGGCTTTGAGGGAAATAAAACTAATGGATTCAGGTACTTTAACTGGAATGATGTTATTGTTTTCTCAAATGGTGGCTCTGAATTTTTATGGCTACAACTATTAAATTTGACGATTGGCACCTGCCAAATCTTAATGGAAATATACATGTCTAGACGATTTCAATGATTAAAAATTAATATAAAATCATAACTTCTATTTTCCTATTATATTTGACCAGGCGACCACTATAAATCATTAATAACAATTTATGCAAGTAGATTTAACCTGCTAATGTTCAAAAAACTGTTGTGCAGTACAGCAAGGTTTTGACTGTTCAACCGACAAAGGGAAGCGATATTTTTCGAAATGAAATATAAAAGAAATGCAAAGTTTTTACACCTATACGCGCAGAAAAATTACAAGGATTTGAAATGCAACTTCATATAGAACCAGCCATACAGGCAAAAATATTGAAGACGGGACTGCCTTTCAGAATCACAGATCAGAACGAGTGACATCACATTAAAAAGAGAATATTGACTCTTACAACTAAAAAAAGATGGCAAGATTCAGGTTTTGGCATTTACGTCACTCATACACCGCAGATCTAACGGACGATGTTTTACGTGTTGCATATTTCCATTGTGAACTTTTTGGGATTTTATTTGTCACGCGGTACGCGGTACTGTCACAGTAGAATGCTATTAGATATACTGTGGTGAGGTGCCTTTAAAGCCTTCTCCTACTCAGGGATAGGCTTTAAAGGCAATGGCAACTTCAACAATAATATAAGTACATATTTCGTTTCGTGTTACCTTGGCGTCACTTTAAGTCACAAACTACAGAACTGAGGCATGCCTATAATTTTAAATTGTAATAGATATACAAAAATTTAATGAACATCAGTCAATAGTCAACAAAAATTGGGTCAGTGAAGTGCAATGAGATAAATTTCTGACTTTTGTAGAACCATTTGAAAGTCTACTATTTCAACGAATTTATCTCATTTAAACATAAACTCATTAATAAACATATTCAATCAAATAGACGTAACTCTACCCAAACAATGAAGTTTTCATTTGTCAAAAGCCTGAATGGGCAAGGCAAGTCATATGTTTTTAATTAGCAAATGTACCTTAAAAGTAATGGTTCCAATCAGCAATCACAATGGAAGAGCAAGTTTTGATCGCAGTTTACTAAAATGACAAGATCAGAATGAAGAGAGAAATGAAAATTTCTATGTTTTTTACCACTTTTATTTGTAACTAACGTTACTGCAGTTTCGTCCTATATGGACATTCTCAAACTTAAACAATAAACATAGAAATTTTCATTTCTTTTTTCATCATGATCTCCTACCACGTAGTAACGGGGACATTCATCAATTTATTGACGATCAGAACCTGAATTCCGCATTTTGATAAAAATCTAGGAGATAACATTTAAGAATTCTTTTATTCATACCTACTACATCTTGTACTACATTTTGTCAATGAAATCAGTTATTATTTTCACATCCCTCGGCCTTGTCACCACATATAGAAAATGAGTATTGTTTTTAACTGACGTACATCCACTAATTATTGATGCTTTTCGATCGTCTCGCTTATATGAATTTTTTTGGATATGCTTCGAAAATTGAACTTTTTTATGTAATCTTTCGATGTCTCATTTGTGTATTTTAAATTTAGACATATATGGAGAGCCTTATAAATCACTTCAAATTATTCACGCAAGGATTTCAAGTACCTCCTGGTTCAACATATACATCCATCGAACACCCAAAAGGTGAATTATACAATGAAGAATTATAAGTACCTATAGATTAAAATAACATGATATGTTCTCAGGTGAATTTGGAGTCTATCTTGTATCTGACGGATCTTCGTTACCGTACAGGTGTCGAATCAGGCCTCCCAGTTTCATTCATCTGGCAGGAATAAATCATTTAGGAAAAGACACGTTGATTGCTGACGTAGTGGCTATTCTTGGTAAGATAAGTTGTCCTGAAATAATTTATTTTTCTGAATTGTTCTTCCTTTTAGCTGCTCTCGATGTAGTATTTGGAGATATTGATAGATAGAATTGTTAAAATTTTACACATTTTGAGAAAATGTTTGTACTTTTCAAACGATTTGAAAATAAAAGTGAATGGAAAATTACTGCTTGAATTTTAATTGAACAAATTAGTGTTTTTTAATCTTTTTCAAGAACCATGAAATGAAATCGCAGTCAGAATCTGCAAGTACGAAAATGTATGATTTAAAAAATGCAATCAACTAAAAGCAGATTAGATGATATACAACTATACAAATATTGTGGATAATTTGTGTAACATAATATTTTCTAAGCTATCTCTGACTTGACTGTCTGTCTACTGCTATTATTCATCTAGTGTGATTAGCCAAATGAATAGGTACCTACTAAAAAAACCAACAAAATTTATATGTTGCAGTGGAATTGATAACTAGATTGCAGATATAACTTTCCTAAGATGCATGTAACAGCAATTCTCTATACCAAACATACACTTAATGAAATATGTAATTGATTGAAGGAAAGATGGAGATTAGTCTCTTTTCTATAGATACTTCCACATTTGATTCCATCAAGAGCGGTATATATCAAAAATACGCGACGGACTGTGGCTGCTCATCGTTTTGAGGTTCACTCAGTACACCTCGAACTGCACTGTTCAAGAACTCTTTCATTTGGAAAACTGCATTTATGTGGCGATTTAAATCCAATGTGGCCTGTTGCTAAATCTCAAATAGGTACTCAACTTTTTTACTAAAAATTCAACAATTGATAAAAGCGATTTGGTTAGATTGAATAACGAAACTTTACATCAAGTTAATTGTACTAAATTCTTATTTGTTTATATTGATAATAAACTTACCTGGAAGTTTCATATTGATAGTGTCAAACTGAAGCTCAGTATACATATATATTTACTTCGTCTGTTGAAACGAACAGTCTCTCTTGATGTTCTCAAGCTTTTATACCACAGTAATTTCCTATTCAATATTTCAATTATTCCTAGGAAAGAGCAAATCCATGAACATTTCACCAGAAATAACTCTCAACTACATCAACCTTAAAGTAGATTGACACTATCGAAGAATCACCCCATGTGCATATCAATATCTTTAAAAGGCGACTCAAGATTTTTCTGTTGCAATAAGCATACTACTCTATGGATGAGTTTTTCCTTGAATCTTAATTTGATTGTAGCTTATTAACTTTTTTTTTATATATGTTTTATATTTACTTTTCTTATCTTTTTTATGTTTCTTTGACCTGTTGAATCAGCCAGTATTTTATGATGATGTTATGGTTTTTCTTGTCTAATGCGATTGTGAAGGAAAACTGATTCAATAAATGTTTGATTGATTGATTGAATCACTACTTTCGCACAGGCACCGCTCTTAGAGCGCTTAAAGGATTTTCCTGTAGTGTATCCTGTAGGCCGAATCAATCAGAAAACTATTTTATGTTTTGAACCGGAACATAAAATACAGAGCAAAACCTTTAAAAAATTATTGGATTATTTTCATTAGTGCATTAGGCGGATTAAACGTGGAGTGCGCCTTAGGCAAGCACCTTACAGGCGGCCCGAAAGAATAATGAAAAACTTTGCATAATTTAGGATATTTGACATTGTTGGAAACGTGATTTGCTCATTATAGTTTTTATTTTTGTGAAAGAAAGTTTTTGGATTTCTTTGGAAGAAAGGAAGCAATCAATTTGAAAAATTAACTCTATACAGATACAGATGTATGGTTCATGCAAAGAAGTAACTTCCCCAGACACAACTTGCAAGAAAAAGCCATTTCGAAACAGCTATTTTCACATAATTACACATTGAATTACATGAAAAAATACTTTTGAAACAAATACTTTTATATGAACGGTGAATTATACGAAAAACAGTTTTTTCTACTCTAGAAAGGGCTTTTTTTTCCAGTTTGTGTCTGAAAGTTATTTCTTTGCATGTTCTACACATCTTTGTAGAGTTAATTTTTGAAGTTGATTGTTTCCCTCCTTTCTTTGGAAGATTCACACATTTTTTGTATCAAGATGGAGAGAAGTCCAAAAACTTTCTTTCCCAAAAATTAATCTCTCCTGAAAATTTACCCTTTCAATTTTTATTTTTATTTGTTAATTTTTCCCATATATGAAAAATTGTGATACTTGCCCTGTCCAAAAGTATTTTTTTTTCTCATTTATGAATATTTCAAGAAAAGTATTGTCTGGTTAAAATTTGAAAACATGTAGATAATACATCAGACAAAATGCCAATTTCTCACTGTACCTAATTCAAGTTTGTTAAAATTGTAACTTTGGTTTGTTGTCTGTGAGACTGCATAAATGACTGGGGAATAGGAAAAATAAGCTCTCTTATTTCATAATGGATAAAGTTTTATTTTGGGCTATAATAGTGATTGAACTAAATCAGTACATTCTTATATGACTAGAAATTCTAATATACAAAAGATTAAGCACCGTCTCAAAAACCAGCTGAAGTTTTGATAAACTTCAACTGTTTTTTATCAAACGAGTAACATTTAGTATAACCCACAACTGGCCAGTAAGTTTAGGAATGTATTACTCGAAACTCCTTTTACACAAAACAGGATATAGTTAAACAGTAACAATTTTATAATGATAACGTTTTCTTTGGGTTTTTTAGCAAAATCAATAACCTTATATTTACAATATTTTCTGCCTCTAAACCCAAAGACATTCCAAATAAAGTCATAATATTTTCTTAAAAATATATAATAAATAAATAAGTTTAAACTGCGCAGGCGCAGATTGACTAACCACTGATTTTTGTGGAGAACACGACAGAATGACTAATTTTCATGTCGCGAAAAGAATGCTGTAAAACTCCGAGGAGATTTCGGAATACAGCTCTTTGGTTATATTATTTGTCTAGAAACGAAAAACAAACAAGTCGACAAAAATATACTCCATCATATTAACAATTATTCAGTCTTTTTGAAATCAAGGTAAGCTCAAAGAACAATTCTCAATTTCAGTCCTAGATATATCTTAGTCTTTTCTGATATTCATTGTTTCTGTGATCTTTTATCGATATTTCATCTTCCACAGACAAATATATTAAAATTGTGAATCTGTTGATGCCAGCCAAATAAATATCTCAAAGGAATTGAGAAAATTGCAATGATTTTTTCCATACGTTTTAACCAGGGTTGTGAGGAAAACTCTCCCCTGCAAGTGCGGAGCTTCCACACGGAATGAACCTTCACACCTGCCTATTGCTTTAAACGGAGTTTTGTTCACGAAGGAACCTGCCATTTCGTGTTGAAAATCTTTTGTGGAGTCTAATTAGTCTTCAACTTGTTATATTCATAAATTTTGGCTATAATTGAAATAAGTTATTGGACCCTTTTTTATACTTTTCTATCTTAAAATCGCAAAGATTTGAGAAAGTAAATATACATATTTTCCCACAATATTTTAGTAAGTTTTGAGAATGGACAGGAATTATTTTCCAACGTTAGCCATTTCAAGAAAGTTAGGTATTTGAAAACATTCCAATCCTTCATTTTATTTGTAGACAAAATTTATAAATACAACAATTTCCTGACTGATTTATCTCCGTTTTCGAGAAGTCAACCTGCGTATTTCTGTCTCCGCCTTCGTTAACTTGGTCTCCATTACAACACCGGATTCAACATATATGTTCTTATGACATAGACAGATTCGTGTCTCAGAAATGTTGAAACAAGAAGTGATTAACTTCCTTTTTGACAGTCAGGAGCAGTTGTTGATAAATGGGACATTTTTTTTGTTTGCAACAGTATTTTTCTGTTTTTATAGTAACTTATCGAGTGAACTACAGGTTGAAATTATTATTTTCTTCCATCTGTGGAAGGAGAAAATACTCCAAAAATGTTACAAAAACCACTCATTAATTATTTGATAGTCAGAAAGAATGATGAGAAGTTTTTTAATCTAAACAGAAATGTTCTATCGAAAATTATTCTTTGAATATACCTTAAAATTCCTTGCTCTAGGCAGTAAAGTTCGTAGTTTTTTTTTGGAAGCACACGACAACTTGAGACACATTTAAACAACCTTGCCATTCATACCCGGACAAGTTTTACATTCAACAACCACTTTTAATCAAGACACAAGATCTGAAAAAATACAACTCATTTCTAAGTTGTACATCCAAGTGGAAACTTGATTTTTGAAGTGTTCAAAATCTAATGCAACAAAATTTTACAAAGGAAGGAAAGGAAAAATTACTACGATTTATAAGTGCGAATAACATCCCTTATAACTGCCCTACACAAAGGGCAATGACCACCTCCCTTGCCTCGCCACTGCTGCAGGGCGCATTCATAACACATACACATATGACCGCACATATATAACACTGCATCAATTGGGTGTTCATAGCAGATTGTGCATTCTGCTCCTGCTCCCAGTATGGCCCCATTCTGTTCGGCCCAAGACAACGGGGTCGAGTAGCTGCTCGAATCCGAGATGGGCTGAAACAAAAGAACACTGTCAGCAAGAACATCATAATATATTTTTATGATAACAGTCAGCTAAGTTTGAAATATCAAATATCAAGAAAAATGCTTCTACTATTATACAACTTTCACATTAAGATGTTAGGGACAGATTTAAAAGTATTGGATAAGAAAAAACAGTGATGGCCTGAAACTCACCTCTACATAATTACTGCTACAGGTTGAGATCATTGTTCCAGTTGGTATGCTGGAGGATGGTACCGGAGCCATAACATTAGCAGCTACTGGAGTGACTGGTGATGGATGGTTCGAATGACCTGGATAACTGACATGTTGACTAGGATGACTGTTGACGGAAGTCTGCGAGGCATGGTGCTGATGAAGATTACCTTGTACTACGGGTGCTGCTGTGTTGATAATATTTGAGTGAGTAGGAGGAAGAATGACGGAGAGAACGGTTCCTCCATTGGCGCTGGGTTGTACTTGGATATCGGCAGGTGCAACACAACATAACCGTGAATTCGACTGTTGCATTGCAGAGTTCCTACGTATTTCCGATTGACTGTTAATACTGTTCATGGATTCTGTTGTTGTGGGAGTGATTATTCGTCTTTCTGGATTTCTAGAAGGGGACATGAGACTAGGGCTGCTCACAACTCGAATCCGTTGTGTAGAGCCATATATGTCGAAAAATGCCCACAACCTCAATGACTGATCCACGTGAATGACAACTAGAGGCGCTCCACCATTCCGACTGATTTTTACTTCGCCATTCTGGGAAATGAAAAAGCTGATTTCGTCTCCCTTATTCAAGTTCCTCGCAAAATCTCTGCTCAATACCCAATACTCCGGCCGATCGAGAAGGAAATTGGAATCATCAGGTAAATCGGCTGGGGTTAGTGTTGCGGGGTCACAAGACGTCAAACCTAAACCTAAGCACCCCTGGAACATGGGTTCTGTACCCAAAAGTTGTACGACAATCCTTTCTCCTATCTGCAACGGCCTGGATGTGAAAACGTAACCCTGGCAAAACTCAGTATCGTTTCGGAAAGCCACACTACGATTGTTGCTCATGAATCTAACATTTTTTCCTCTGGTTCTGTGCAGTGGCATTGCCTGGTAATTGAGTTGAGGTGGTTGGTAACGAAGTAAAGGTAGAGACATTTCCTCATTGGTTTGAATCGCCATCTGCTGCATGGGGTACGTTATTCTCTCAACAGGATCATCTCTTGGAACATTTTCGCAATTGGTTGTCCCACTGTACCTTGAAGAGTTATTCAGCTGATGCCTGATATCGACAAACTCGATAGCGGTTGAATTGCCGTAGACGTCAATCAGACACCACAAGGGTCCTCTTGTTTCTACACTGCTGAAAAATATCCCTTTTTCTTCACCATTGATGCCGAAATGGACGTCTCCAGCCGAAGTAACGTAATAGAATAGTATGGTTCCTTGGCTGCAGAACCGCTCTGGAAGAGCTTTAGCCCAATAACCGGGCTTATTGGTGAGATCTGGACAAGCATATTTCGGTAATCCATATCGAAGACTAGTTGGATCATTGTAGGTGAAGCCAAATCTGATGACTCCCGACCAATTGTTGGAAATCTCCAAGAATTTTATGCACACCTGAAAATAAAATTAATCTTTAACCTTCAATTTCAAATTTGTAGATGGGAGAAAATCAAATCTTGAGAAAGATCACAGAAAAACCTTACCTTTTCATTGACTTTGACGGGTCTAGAACTGAACGCAATTCCTTTGCAAAAGCTTTCCACTCTCTTAGCAACGGTTCCATCTCTTGAGATCCTTATGTTTTCACCATGTATATTGTGAAACAACAGAGGAGGCAGATTATTGGTACCACCACCATTCGAAGACGAACGAGAGGCTGTAACAAAAAAATAAATTTAATAAGAGATAAAAATTAAGATGTTTTAAAGTTGAATTGAAACTTTTAACCAGTGAAGCTGTAGTGTTTAGAGAGTAGATGCGTTTTATTTGTAGTAGTTATTGTCACTTTTTCACACTGGAAGCAATATAACTGAGAATTTCAAGACAGTCAACTACCACAGGCAAAGGATATTACCGAGAACGGATATTTTTTCTGGGTACATAATTACTGATAGACAATTTTGTTACAAGTGAATGACAATACCTTTTAAATCTTTTAATCAGAACAAGAAAATGAGTAATAAAAATGGACATACATCCATTATCTTGGCAACAAAGAAATCGTCAGCGAACAATCTACAATGTCACTGATTATCGGTTTAAAAAAGGTCCACAGTATGTCCCTGGGGTACTCCAGAATATACCTTCAGATAATTTGATGTTAAGTTGTACATTTTTACCTAGTGGATTTTATTAAAAAAAACTCTACAATATGAAGTTTCAGCATTAGAATCTGAGATTTATCTCATGTTGCATTGCAGTGAAACTCCTAAGTGAACGTCTGAATTCAGTGAAATCGAGTAAGTTCCGAAAATAAAACAAATTGTATGCAGTGCAAGCATTACGTGAGGCGCCGTCAGCAAAATCCTACTGCACTTATGCTGTCATTATAAGAAACAGATGCCCTTGCGAATCTCCTAAAAATACTATTCATTCCTAAGGTAGGACATATGCCGTTAACCATGTGCAGTTTATCTGCACGGCTGAGAGGTAGGGACGGTCTTCCCTTACTTTATTGTAAACCAGGTGGTGTTTCCATCGACAATATGTTAGGGAGCGGGCACAGCTGTACAGAGGGGGAAAAGTTCAGGTAGAAAACGACGTACAGGAAACAAAAATAACCGGTGATATAAACCTGAGATCTTGATTTTTTCTAAAAGTTTTTGATCATATGGGAGAAATTTATAAACAGTTTTTTGTACATTTCTGCGCCCCTTTGAACAATTCAAGGTGTATACTGTTCTTCCCGAGTTACCCCGGTTTTTTTTTTCAATAATTGATGGATAAATTGGAATACTGGTATTTTATAGACGGGGAGCATTTAGAGCGGCCTGTAAAAAATACAAAACACGATCGAAATAACTTAATGGTTTGCCAACATCATTCTCCAGAAATATTTTTTGGTGAAATCAGATTATTAAATAAATAATGAAATTGTTATGAAACGATTATGTCAAAGATCTTAGGGTAAATTGTGATACCAAAATACACATCAAGTAAGACTAGAGATACAAAATGATTTCATTAGATATCTGAACTATAAAGCAACTGGTAATTATCAATCAGGGACGCACGTTAAAGGTAAGACCTCGTTAATCCTTAGTTAACACAAGTTTCGACTTTGAAAGTTGGTTCTCCGTGAGCCAAACACATTTGGCTCAAGGAGAACAGACATTTTTTTCATCTTTATAGAAATATGATAAAATCTCTAGCTCACTGTGAATTGATTTATTGAGTTTTTAATTTTTTTTAAACAGTTAAGAATTATACCTTTATGGATATGTTCTGTTTGTATCCTAAAGTTGATGATCGAATAAACTAAAACTGAAAGATAGCTTGAAAACTGCCTAGAAGCGAGCAAGCCAAAACGAATATTAATAATAATAAAATATAGTTCTTCTCTTTGAATGCAACAAGATCGATCTTCATCGACCATATTATATAACGAACTTTTTTATCGAAATATGCTAATTGAATAATAGTTTTAATATCAACCAAGATACTCATGAAAACGTTCAGCAGAGCAGGGCGGCAGTTACCCACCTTATATCCGGTACATAAAACCGGATACAAATTCACGTGCATAAGTGCATGTAGCTTAGATCCTTTAGAAGTATGGCTGTATTAAATTACCAAATCCTCAGGTAGCTTCAAGCATATAGAGGGGAAACGAGATCTATTATTTGTGGCATTCTCCAGACCAACTTTGAGTACCTATTTTTTCGAAATAGAAAGTTTATTCAAATAGAAACAAAAATATGTTTTACGGGCTAAAATATGTCATATGAAACTCATTCAAAGTTTTCCTAATATACAATTAATTTTTCAAGTATACCGACCCTAATACCCGAATGAAATGTTTTTGTTTTCTATGAATCAAATGAAATCTCGGGAAGTAGAGAACAGGGGTGCTATATAGATGAAAATCATACCTAAATATTCATTAATGATAGTCAGTGTGTTAAACCAATTATGTGTATTAACTGTGTGTGAAATACACGAAAATTTAAAAAAAATGTTGATTCGCCTCCGATATTCATTTTTGTGTATGTATATTCATATTTTTATGCCTTTTTGGATATCAACGGAATGAGAGAAGCTTTTCATTTCTCAATATATTACACGTCTCACTATGCTTAGTAATATTTTCAAAGTTAACATGCTGCAAATCCAGTGAAAAATAGTCAAAATAATGTACTTATCTAAAAAATACTCTCTGGGTTTATTTGAATGTGGTTTTTCTATGGTGACTAAAAAGGCTATTTTCCGGGTTTGTTGACAGCTTTTTATGCCTGATGGTTCGTCTATAATTGAGCTAGACGTAGACAATGAGGAAATAGACACCGTGCTCTAATTGACCTACTATATTAAGTTTCCTCAGTTTGGCACCACCCTCTCAGAAAAGCAATTAAATTTTTTTGCACAACCTAGTCACAAACTAGTTGATGGAAATTAAAAAAAAAACATTTTGTGCCTAAAAACTCTCACATTTCTCTCAGAGGCCACATCCCATTACAAATATTCTTCGAAAAGAATGAAACAATTACATCCGGCATTCTACCGAACAAATGAAAAGCATATGCTCTGTCTGCACGTGTTTTGGCGAGACACGTGCTGTTTCTAGAAATGCACAGCCCCCTAGCCAAACGATCGTTATTGGGGTATGCATAAAGGCGAGGTGTTTAATTTCCCCGAAAGATGAGGAAATGCAGCATGCAAATAACATATCAATTGAGATTTCGTAACAATGTTGATGATACAATAAATACCCCTGATGACGATAACAGAATCTTTGAACCGGTTCCTTTTATCTTTATACTACGGTATAACAATTTTATATTTACGTTAATGGAGTTTGTTATTATTTTAGATTCCGACCAACAGTTTCCAATAAAATAAATAGTTTTGCAGGAGAAGCTTTAAAAAAGTTGTAAAACGTTCTGAAAGGATAAACATCTTGTTAGTTCTCTTTCTATTCCTAGAATAAATATTTTTCTGAAAATCAAAATCTAAACTCAGCTTGGAAATGGTGTTTCTTATAATTTAAATTACTATCGAAATATCTTCTTTGAGTTGCAGATCATGTTTATTTTGGTGGCATGACCCAATTCTGGATGAATCTTTCAGATCATCGAGTAGATGTGATGGAGTTTTAAACGTTTTTAAACGTATCAGAGACAGTTCCAATTACCTCTCAATACATAATAACGTAATCGGGTTTGACAAATTAATCCATAACACAATTTTTCTGCACAAATATTCAGGGTCTTCAACAATCTCTGAGCGATTGATTTGGAAAACTGTTTTCGGCAATGAACAGAATTACTAATATTTTTTCAAAATCTGTGAATTTAAATGAATTATCCACAGATTTATATATGCTTATTGATTATTATCTTTCTGGGTCCAAGCAAGTAATTTTCTCAATTGATATCTTACAGTTAGAAGCTGTGAGAATATATAATTCCAAAATATAGACAAATTGCCTTTTGGAGAAATCTCTCCAACAAACACTACTCTAACTTTGAAACATTATCTTTCTAAATTCACTGCCTATCCAAAAAAAATATTGATAAAAATGTCTTGCATTGAACGGTCATCTTGATCTGGTTGTTTTACTTTACACCCTCTTCAACAGATCTAATCCAAACATAACACTGCGAAAGTAATTCCTTCTTTGTAAATTGAAACACTCAAACAACTCAATTTATACGCCACGTCGTCCCCTTCAACGAACGATGACAAATTCACCACGAATTATTTTCGTGATAAATCCACCCCTACTGGAAATGTGAGGGTGGACCATTCAGACATGTTCATGTTTATGCATTGAATATCGCTATTATCTGAGGCTGTAGTCAAGTGATAGGCGGCTATTCAAAATAAATTCCCCTAGAGATCGGTTCTGCATCCAAAATATAATGGACTTTGGCCCAACGGGCATATACAATGCTCATTCCCTTTTGGTTGGCAGGGAATTTTCATAGAAAATGGAGATTTGACCGGTATGTTTGAAGTACGTTATTCTAAAGTACTACCGATGAAATTCAATATGAATAGAAAGATATATGTTTGAAATTGATTCAAGTTAATTTTTGTTTTGCTGGACAATTTGAATAGTCAATTAATGATGTTATTTAAATCATGTTTGATATTTTAGGGGGAATGCTACCACCGATAAGCAAGTAAGTTAATGCTTCAACTATTTTATAAAATCCATTTATTATAAAAATGACATGAACATATTCAAGTAACAATCCATTGTGAGATTTTCACTGGATAGTTTACAAAACCGCAACACAATAGCTTGCTCAAGCTATTGCTCAAGAATGCTCGGCTTCATTATTAGGCCACTGATTAATTTCACCCCCAATATTTCGAAATGACCTATTTGCATCATATGAAATTTCTATATCACTAAGATTCAATGGAATAGGGTGTACAACAAATTTGTTTGAAGTATGTACTTTCAAAGTGGGGTAAACATGTACAGATTCTCATTAGGTATAATGATATTAGATAATTGTTTAAATTGACAGAGAGAATAATTCTTGTCCACCATTTGAACAAATGGATTTCAACGGATTTCAATGTAGCAAAGCGCAATAGAAATTCTGAGTTGTTTCGTATCCGTTTTCATTCGATAAATTATGGCTCTTTTAGTCAGAATTCTAGAGAGACGAGGAAAGCAAACTACTTGCCTGATAGTTTGAAATATTTGTATTGTTTAGAATTTTTTCAATATGACTGATAGGATTACTAGGTATGTAAGTATAATTCAATGTTTTGTATATTGCAATCATAACTATAAATAATCCTTACGATAATTCTGATGATAATCCCCCTCAAAACTGGTTATAATTGTTGGGGACCCGAAATTATAATGCTATTCGGTAATGAGGATGCGACTCTCGGTCCTCGGAAATATTCGCTCTCTCATACCAGACACAAAAAGTGGCAAGGCAGATTCCCACGCTCAACAATACCAGGTACCGTTCGAAATGCAGGATAGCACGGTTTTTTTCTACTGATAATTCGTCATCACGTCCGTCACACCGAGAGCAAATGGCATTGCGAATTATTTTACAGATAGGTAATTTTATTAGTTGTTAATGCAGGCGTGAATATTGAAATCTAGTAGGTTGGTGTCACAGACCGTTCGACAGCTGAATATCAAGTTGCCTTGATTTGCGGAAACGAGCTGTTAACGTTTTTTCTTTCACAGATTTTATTATACGGTGAGAACTCTCGGAAGGCTTTTAATCGATTCGATCGTAGTGGAAAGAATCTGCTATACGAAGTGATCTTGTTTGAATGAAAGTTTCCCACGATTATAAAAATACTTCGTGCTGAATGGACAATGTTTATACCAAGGTACAGACCTATTTATACAGTTTGGATAGAAATTACCGAGTTATTGAAATGTACGCTTAAACCTTTACAATTTATGAAGTAAAAAACATAAGATCCAAGTGAACTGAAGTAGAAGGAAACCTCAGTAGCAGGAGTAATGTAATTATATTTTTGATAACAAATAATCATAGCAACACTTATAAACTAAATAGAAATGATGAGCTAAAATATTACCTAATAACTATAGTATTGTTTTAGGAGCCAAAAAAAAATGAAATAAGTGTTTTTCACATATAAAAATATTTTTTACGATCTTTACTTTACAGTTTCAAAAAAACTATTTTTTGAAATGAAAAACAACCATTTCATTAGATCTTTATCACCTGAAAAATGTTTGAAAATAACTTATCTGGATTCAAAGCTAGATGACTCATTTCTCTGGAGTACAAACTAAATGAAAAAAGTGATTCCGTGTAATATAACGCTCATAAATGATTATTTTTATCTCAGTTTTCAGAAATCTGTATGTATAATTCATACATCTTTTTAAACAGTTCTTAAGTTAAATTTTTTTTCCGTTCTTTGGAGTTTCCCTATCCAAAAAGGTTTTTCTCTCAAAAACCCATATGTTTTTTTAAGTTTGAAGCAACTTTAGAAGTCCTAAAAGTGAATGATGCCGCAGTAAGAATAAGACAATACAAATGAAGGAGTAACAATATCTATATGTTGAACTAGAAATTACCAGAGATACGAAGGAACAGGTGCCAAGTAAAACAGGGCGAAACGAAATATTCCAGTATCATGTTCCTTTCCGATATGCGGAACTCTCAACGATTCGAACGAAAAAAAAAATGAAGGAAACGGGGCTTCGACAGGATGGAACATCCGATACAATCCGATATTTTTTCTATAGCGAGCCGCGGTAATGGCGGAAGTTCCAATCTCAGCCTACTTAATTTCATTCATTCTTTCAGCTGTGATTACTGACTGTGACGTAGTGCTTGTTCACGTAGTTGTTAACTGGAAAGGCTTTTATTCATAGCCACCTTAATTGTTTCTGCGTTGCATTACAGAAACAATAGAACGATACTACCTGTTGCGCTACCGTTAAAAAACTCGGTAACTCGGTATGCTGCTGATTATGTCGGGTATAGATTTCCGAGAAAATTTACCATTACATAGAAAAGTGCACAAGATATTTCTTTTGTCGCTATATACAATAAAGCTCGCAATATAAAGGGAGTAGAAACTGATAATCGTTATCTTATCATCAGTATTAATAACGGTGTTCTTGTTTGTTCAAGAAATCAACATTTCTTTCAACTAAAAAAATCGTTATAACCCGATATTGCTTACATTTGGATTAGGATAGAAGCATAGGATCTTCTCGACTTCCCTCCACAAAACGAAGAATTGTTAGATATACCTACGAGAGGTTCAATAAGTACCTATTTCAGCAATTTTCAACACATCAACACCGGAAGACTAGGGTTCTTGACAGATACCATCTTGAGAACATGAAGAAGTTCTGTTTCATTCATCGGATTGAGAAATTAACTTGGTCGGATATCATAGTTCCTTCAAAAGTTTTAGTCATTGATTAGCAAATATATTTATTCAGCAAAATATTCAGTAAAAGTTTCAACAGTTTTAGGGCCATTATAGATACGAATTCCATTCTCATTGTGACAATGATTTACTAAATTATTCGATTTGTTGTTGGGTTCCGATACTTTAAAACATAATTTATAGCAGACCGCGAAAATTATGGATTCCCAATGCTTCACACAATTGTAAATAATTCCGTATTATTCTGTTATTCCCGATATTCTTTACCTATCCACTGTGAATGTATAATAACTCCGATTACCATGCATGCCTGAAAAAGTTTCACACGCACGTCATGATAATTCGAACGCCACACTTGAAACAAATAAATCTACAGGTGAACGTATCGATTATAGTTTGTTCTGTTCCCACTGGTCCAGATGAATATCGTGGGAACGGCGAGCACCAGACAAAGAAATTAAGATTTATCTATATTCGAGAACGCGACGTTGTTGCGATGGATCCATCTTCGGGTTAGTTACGTAATTATAAGAAAAATGAATGTTACTTTTGATTGTTCGTCGCGAACGATTTCGGATGATTATAGAGGAATCACGAAACACTTACGAAATATCACAAAACATTCATTAGTTGGTAATTATAGATGATTTGATGAAGAGCTAGTTTGGGTATGAACTTCAGACTTAGGAGTTTCCCACGATACCTGTTTCAATAAGCTATTACCAGAGGTTTCATCCATCATACATAGGGGGACACATCATTCCTTATTCAACCATCAACTAGAAAATATTTTTCCACAAATAAAATTCAATTCCAAGATTTGTCAACTTTTCTATCTGCTCAAAAATATAATCCAGCGAAATTTTTACTCCAATAAGAAACAGGCAGTTGTCGCTACGGAATGTCGGGACAAGTGTAACACGAAAAAAGAAAATTACGGGGTAACCTCGAGGAACTAACGCTAAGTCTTTTCTGTAGAGAGGGTTTAGTTGTCAGCGGAAACCCCTGAATAAGAATGAAATCGTTTACAGCGGAAATCTCAGAACAGAATGAATGCATCGGCTAAGAAATGTGTTTCGAAATAACTTTCTCACTGACAAAATGCCAAGTCATAAATTTAGTCGAGAAGGGTCAACCACTTGGGCCCTTGTCTTAACTCATAAAAGTGTTAACAATGAGTACCTACTCGAAACATCCCAAGTGGCTTCGTTCTAATATCCATGTTTTTGGCATGTTCCGTTCAAGAGACGAGATCCTTTCAATGATATGCGATGAAAAAATACAAAAATGCTGAGTAAAAATTGAAATAAAAGAATTAACATAAGAAACCCGAGCAGATGGATATTTTGGACGACTGCTAGATAATATATAGAGTTATGAAAAGTTAATTTCCTAACAAGAATTTATACTACAAAAATAAAAATCAACGAAATAAAATGTTTCTAAAGTAAGTAGTTGTAGGAAAAACCCTAAGGAAAAACAATTTCAGGTGCTGATTTTAAAGTATGTCATACCTTTATCGGTAGGGTTATTCCATGCTTATGCAACGATATTCCTTACGAAGTGGACCGCTTCCGTTGATCTTTTTTTTTTCATTTGAAAGGTAACACCGAAGTTGTAATCCCATTTAAATTTTCATAATTTTCTACAAACAGATTCTAGAATAATTCTATAAGCCACCCGATTTTGATGATTTCTTTCATGTATATTTTGACATTAGGTATTTTTCTGTATACTATTTTTTCCTCGTTAACAGAAACTGTTTTGGTAAAAAGTGTATTGAAGTAAAAAAGACTATTCAATGTGAACGTTATGACTGTTTCCGTGTTAGGAATCACACGTTAAAAGGTAAGACCTCGTTAGTCCTTAGCTCGCACAAGTTTCTCAACTTCTGAGAGTTGTCGTTCGTATGGGGGCGACAGCTGATTAACGGAAAAAACAGATTTTGAAACATATTTTAAACAGATTTTTCCCCATTCTGTTTTACCTCTCTTTTTCTGATGAATATTCTGAAATGCAATGTTAATCTTATCTTTGTTTAGGAGATATCCATGTTAAACAGGTCATGCAGCTTGACTCCTCAGATACGCAAAAAATGGATATTCTGGAAATCCGTTCTGTACATCATGTTATCGATCCTTTCCACGAAAATAAATACATCATCAGACGATTCTCAGTATTTTGTTAGATCCTGAGTATATATCTCCGACGATGTCGAGGATATACCCGGCCCGAAGGACCAAGTTTATTATAAATTCAAGATTGTATGTTTTAAAACTTGCTTCCAATGATATGATATAAACTTTCAACAAGTAAATGTCATCAACGCTACATTAAACATGGCCGAGTATAAGGCAAATGCTCCTAAACTTGATTTTACTTATGTTAGAATTTAATTTAGTTGAAAATGAATATTTTTAGCTGACAGTCGAATCATTCTGCAGAAGTACACAAAATAAATAAATCTCATATTGAGCAAGCTCATCACATTTGTAAAGAAAACCATGTGAATGGAATCCCACAAACTTTTCCTTGGAACAATTGTACGGTTGCACGATAATCATCATCCTTCTAGAGCTAAATTGAAACAGAAGGAACTCACAACGTAAGCTCGTAAAACGAACAATAGCATGAAAATCCGAAAGTACATTATTTTTTTCATAGTTGGTCAAATTTCCGTAACTACTTCCTCTTGCGGTATTGCGGCCTAGTGAATATGTAATTTAATACACGATGAAATTAGGGTAATGAAACGGCATTGAGAAAGACAAAGAGAGAAATGAGAATTTTGGTTCAAAACAACTCAATTATAAATAACATTTCAGCAACTCATAATTTTTCGTAGTGGCACAGGGACCCACAGACTGACAAATACTGATGGATTATCATTAGAAAATTAGTTTGCACATTGTGAACCTAAATAGAAAAGGGTTTCTTTAACGTCTTTCATCTAGCTCTCATGAATACTTAATCCCTTTTCTATTGCACATAGACCGAAACTCACTATGTGGTAGTCACCACAAGATAATAAATTGCCGTTTTTAGATCTCCTTTGGGTTTAGTGGGATGAGGGCTTCGAACTATCCTAGACCAACTTGGGGGCATAGCGCCAGATGGGCCTACTCTCAAGAGATGTATCTAATACGCGGCAGATGTGTCGGTTTTTTCCTCTCCCGCATTGCTGGAGTGTATCCAGTTTTATTTCTTTAAAGCAAACATTCCACGGGGTGTGTAAAAGTTTTTCATCTACTCTGGTATTCATACGGCCAATTTAGACTTGATAGTTCTTGTCCCTGCCCTATTTTCACTCTCAAGAGAAAGTGCAATGTGTATGTATCTTTAAAAGCATTTATCCGTTTTACGTTCTTGTCTCAGTCTTTGTACTTAATCGTAACCTTGAAAGTTACCGAATTTCTACTTTTAAGATTGAGATTGAGGCAGAGTCAATAAAACGCAGGCCCATTGACACCCGTTGATTGATTGTTGATAAGTGTTACTTTTGAAAAAAATTACTTGAAACATTTTCACCAAATTTATAGGGACAAAATTATAATAAAACAATATTGGAATTGGGATATTATGGTCGATGTCCATGCTTCCAATGATGGAGATTCTGATTTACAAAAAAAAATCGCATTTTTTCAAAAAGGCTCCAAAATTGAGCTTTATATTGACCAGATGACAGATATCTACTGAAACTGGAACAGAGACTTGATTGAGACAAGGAACTATGATGTCTAAATTAGACCTTAGAAGAAAAGAAGACTCGAAAAATGATAATGTAAGCAATAATAATTCACAATTTACTGAAGCCTCTAGACAAATTCGTGACTTGAATTCAACGTTCTATTTCCGAAGTTGAGTCATTCAGATACAAGACTGGCGTGGGAATACAAGATAAATTCGAACACAAAGTTTGTTTGATTTTCCCAAATCCACTACGATGTAAAATCAATAGAAACTAATGGCTCAGGAAATAATCAGATATTTTACCGTCTTACTCTAACAAACGCGATGCACGAAGAAAGGATTGCCTTTACTCACGTCAAGGATTCACCACAGTGTTGCCAAATTTCGGAACCAAGTCTACAGTCTCAGTTTTTCGTTCAAGTTTTTCTTTTGTTTATGTGTTCAGCTCTCGATTTAATATGCTGGTGTTCTTGAACGTTTACCAGCACTATTCAAAACTTAGAATCTCATACCTTCAAAGTAGGTGAACATCATTAAAAAATAAAGTTACGATAGTTGCTTCGTAACCATCACATTATTCAAGTGTGTACTCTTATACCAACACCATTGCCTTTATTATGGTCTTATTTAGAATAAAATTGCTCAACTTCTGTTCCGTGGCCTCAGTACCTGAACATAACCAAATAAGATTCGACCGAGTTAAAACCGGCAACACCGCCTCGCTACCGTGGGAACAATCCAAAGTCGTGCGTAAGTAGTTAACGTGAAAATATCGTCATGATGAACAATCGAAAGGCAACCTTAAGTAATGGTACTCAAAGCTCACTGGATTATTATACCTCAAGAACTAATATTAATTGAAAGAACTTCAAGCATGTGAAGAATACTCATGAGCTTTTCGGACTTATCTACATTTTCGAATGATTTAACGCCATTACAAATGTATTTCGAATTACCGCTTGTATTTTTATAACACGTAAAGTGATGTTTTATTGAATTACGAGAAACAGAACACGCAAGTAGAAATTGAATTTACAAAAGGAATAGCTTGTAGGTCAATATCGATTGCAGAAGTCGTTATGTAACGATTTTCACGAATGTTTATCCAGTCCCAAGGGTGATCCACGGTTAACGTACACAGTTATAATTGCTCCATAAAGAAAAATGTTCTTTAATGATTTTGAATATTTTTGGAATATATAGATGAGTAGGTACCTATTAAGAATGAAGAAGTGTTGCCTATTGATGCACAAATTTTAGTCATAGGTTTAAGAGGAACTAGGTATATATTTGCCAGAGAGAAACGAGAGTATACCTATAACAGATTGTTTGAAAACAAACATTTTTGAAAAATATCATTAATTTTTTGTAGGTATGAATATTTTCTACTATTACACACCTATACGTAGGTACTCATTTGTTAAATGACAATTGATAAATAATATTTATATTAAGTCTGCTGATAAAAAGGTTCAATGAAAATATTTTGAAATAGATAGGCTAATCTATAGTTGATAACAAAACAGTAAAAGTTAATAGGATCATAGATGTTAGTTCAGAACTCAACAAATTTTGAAGAAAAAATTTGAATTGTGATCTCACAGAAACTATAAATGATTTTCATAAACGTTCTTTTTCAGCAAAGGAATGAATGGCATTTATCTTTTATTTTGAGTTTGAGGCAAATGTATGTACGTTTTTTTGTATCGATAAAAAAATCTTTGAAGAACTAACCTAATCCCATACGACGTTTGATTTTCTTCAAAACCTTCATTTTGCTTTTGAGCGGCGACAAAATACTATCTCCTTTCTGTTCCTCAGCTTTGCAGTGGCAAGCCTTGTTTTCCTTTATCCCCATCAGTCACAAAACACACGAGTTTTTAATAGCACACACAGTTTTCGAATGTTTCCATAGAGTTCAAATATATATACACGAACGAATTCAGAAGACACACTAACAACACCACCCTAACCTGACGAAGAGAGCGTTCACACTGAGTAATTCTGGAGCTGGCAGCTAGAAAAGTATCCGAATTTTTGTGCGTGGTGGGGAGCGGAGCATCTGCAGACACGAGTCACCGGCCAATCAGCGCACAGACACACGCCGTATGCTTTGGAACAGCCGCCTTAGCAGATGTGACTCCCTATCTTGAATTACCTGAAGTTATACCTATTTACCTGTTGTTAAGTGTATCATGGATTTCGGGAGGTTTTCCGACGTAAACAGTAGTCGGGGTCAATGGATATTGTTTTAGATATGGCGAGTTGTGATACAGGGTGCGAAAACTAAAGTAACGTTTGCGAAATATCTTGATAATACAGCTATTAGGTAGATATCTTAATTTTCATTTCCGAATACAGAATTGATAAGAGAAATGGAAATATTTTTATTTGTCACTCTTTTACAATATGCAATATACCTATTTGTGTGAAGTTAAGTAGTATGTATGCACCTATCTTCCGGGGTGTTTCATTTCTAGGCATTTTTTTTTGTTCCTACCTGAATATATATATAGAATATAAATAAAATTCTCTTTGTAAAAAAATACGTGTCCGACCCATAGTTTTTAAGTTACAGAATTCAATTAAAATAGAGGTAAATTTTCGTTATCTGGACACCCGGCGATTTTGAAAAAATTTTTGACTGTACTTACGTATTTTGATGCGTAGATTACGAATCCGAAAGAAAAAAGCGGCGCTCTCCCGTATTTAAAAAGTTACGGCCCTTCAAAGTTCAGAAAAGGGCAACTTTTCAGCCTTCTTTTTCACTAAATAAACTATTTAAAAACACAAGTATTTATTCACTAGGTCACCTTTACACCTTATTCCTCCTTCTTTAACACTTTTCACTTCAATAATCAACATTTTTCTTATAAAAAACTTAATTTGAAAACGAATGCTTCTCCTGGTGACATTATTCTATTTTTAGGTTAGTTACTAGTGACATTTCAGAAAAAAGCGGTTGGTATTTGTCGTCGCCTACTATTTTAAATTCGTAATACACCACCAAAAACCAATTTACGATCTAAAGAATGAAGGTAAAAAACATTTGAATTACTTCAGGAATATGGACTGCATCAGTCGTACCAACCATATCATTAACCTTAAAAACGTAAAATACAGTGATATGTAACCAAAAAGCAGCTCCGTACATTTTTTAACATTTTTGTAAGAAAAATGTTGATTATTGAAGTGAAAAGTGTTAAAGAAGGAGGAATAAGGTGTAAAGGTGACCTAGTGAATAAATACTTGTGTTTTTAAATAGTTTATTTAGTGAAAAAGAAGGCTGAAAAGTTGCCCTTTTCTGAACTTTGAAGGGCCGTAACTTTTTAAATAAGGGAGAGCGCCGCTTTTTTCTTTCGGATTCGTAATCTACGCATCAAAATACGTAAGTACAGTCAAAAATTTTTTCAAAATCGCCGGGTGTCCAGATAACGAAAATTTACCAAAATAGACAAGCAATTCCTAATAATTTTGTATTTGTACTAAAACTAACAAAAAACCCTATAAGGCTCTGGAAAGTAGGTACTCATTATTTTATGGTAATTAATTAATGTTTGTTTCTTAACATACAGAAATTGAAAACGCATGAACATGGGTTACTATAACTTGTAATGAATATTATTTCTGCTTTACGTCAAACTCCAATTGTATTAATTGAATATCTCATTCAACAGTGTCATTAACGCTTTTAAGCGCCAATTCACACAGAACGAAGGTCGGGCAGAGAAGGAGGGCAGACTTTTGTCTCACATTACACTATAAAAAAATAATATATATTTACACATTAAACATTGATGAATAGTAAACTTCACACTATAATAACAGTATTGAATAGATAATTAACCATCATTGATTATTGATAGGTATATTTAAAGATTTTTTTTTATGATTTTATTCGACAATTGAAGTATTTTAAGTTGATTTGGGAATAATATGTTAATATTTGCATTTTCATCACCAGTTCAGTATGATCTTTTTTTGAAAGACTAATGCTTGAAGAATCTAGTAAGTGAAAAGTTTCCTAAATTATTGATTTCAATTAATTCCTTTGACTCAAAAATTTGAGTTATCTATTGAAATGTAAAATGAGGTGATTAAAAGAAGCAGATCTGAGGAATTCAGGAATGATTTCGTAACGTTTTTCAAAGTTTTTTAATTTATTTTCAATTCACAATATTGAAAGGTTATTAAATATAATTACTTTTTTGAACTTGAGACGGGAAATGTTGAAAAATGTAGTAAATTACAAAATATTCTTTTTGTTTAATTGTCAACACAATATTTTAACAAATATGATTATTATATTTTCGTAGCTTATGAATAATTAAAATATTTTTTCGCATATAGTCTATAGATTCCACATAAGAAATCATGTAAAAACTATATAAATTATCTTCACCACTGAATATCACCAAAAATTTAACATTATTCTGTGTGTAAATGAACTAAATGAGTTAGGTAAATTCACATATCTGCGAAAGTATTTGTAATCTACGTATTTATTTTGTATTTTTCTTCCAGATGACATCTGATACTGAACTATTAAAAATAATTTCACCCGACGTCCTTTCTTTGCAGGAAATCGGCGCTAAAACTTTTATTAGATTTCCTCTGATCAGAGTGTAAAGTTACGAAAATCTAGTTCAAATAAAATTAAAGACTTTTTATTTTATACAATTTTTTTTACAAATACTTCTATGGTACCTAATTCAATTTTAGATTAAAACACCATTGAATTAATGAAAGTAAGAAATTTCATTTCTTGAATTTTACCATAAAAATTTACCAAAACTTCTTCATTTGTTTTTGAATACATCAAACTGTTTGACAATATTTCATAGATAACCTCTTAATGTCGCCTAATTGAATCAGGAGAAGAAGAAAAATATACAGGATTCTCGTCAAAATTCTTGACTTGGGTTAACTTGCTATCAAACCCGAAATAGGTTTTCAATTGATATAGCAGTGTGTGAAATAATTTCGTTTTCACCCGTATGGAGAGTCGCCAAGAAAATAAATTATTGTCCGTAGACTGTTGCACAATGCAGAGTGCTTTCAAACCGGGAGATGTCTGAAGTTTTCCTATCTCGGGATTTATTTTCTCCTTCGAATCCGAGATTTTAGTAGAAATATATCGGCCTAACGGGAAATTGAAACCAGGAACGAAGGAAGAGCGCTACTGGCACGAAAAATCTTTGATATATTGAGCCACCGAATTTATAGCCAATTTCTTCGGTTTAGAAATGTGAGCAGTAGACGAAATTATCTCGAGAGAGGTTTGTGATTTATAGTAAGTTAAATACGAGAGAAATTCCAAAAATCGACGATCAGTAACTTGTCGTTTTCATAAATTTTGCTTACAATTCGTAAAAATAATAAAATAATAATAATAAAAGTAACCTACAAATAACAAACTGTAGTGTTCCTCTAGGCATGGTTTTAGGGCCCCTACTCTTTTATTTACAATTATGACTCACAAAATTGAGATCTTGATGGTAATCTTTATTCATATGCGAATGACACTGTATATGTAGTGGATGGAGATAACTGGGATGAGACCATATAAAGGTTGAAGTTGGTATGTCAGTTTTGAAACATAAATTTGAGTTATGACTTGCTCAGACTTGATATCCCGAAAACCGAATTCATTACAAACACAGAATAGGTGTTTGCCTTGAACTTTTCCGAAGTTAATTGAAAAACAGAAGGCAATTCGTAAAAGTAAATAATTATGGAAGTAACTTACAAATAATAAAGTGTGGTGTTCCTCTAGGCATGGTTATAGGGCCCTTCTTTTTTTATTCACAATTATGACTCACAAAATTAAAATCTTGATGGTAATCTTTATTCATATGCGAGTGACTCTGTATACCTATGTAGCGTATAAAGATAACTGGGATGAGATGCGCTCACACTCGATATCCCGAAAACCGAATTCATGACATTTTTGTAGAGAAAAATATCAACATAAATTTGATGAAATCAAAATTCATAGTTCGAAATGTTTAGAGAGACATTTTCTAAAATTCAATTGCACTCTGAAATCAAATAGAACCCCAGAAATGAAATATTTAGGAATTTATATAGATTGTTGTCTGTAGTAGTAAAAACATTAATTTGAATCAACAAAAAAATCAGGAAAATAACTTTAAAGTTCAGACTTCCGTGAAATATATTTGAAGTGAAAACTTCGACCGGTAGCCGGTCGGTTCGACGTGGGTGCTTTGTTCACTCGCTCAATCGACCGCCGTGTTAGTCGGTGGTTCAAGCCGCAGGCTGAAAGATCGATTTTCACTTCCTATCGTCCAACCCGTGTTAGAAATCACATGTTTTAAGGTAAGACCTCGTTAGTCCTCATCTCGCACAAGTTTCGAGTTTTGAGGGTTGTCATTCGTGGGGTGCGAGTGCTGCTTAACCGAAAAACATATTTTAAACATATATGTATATATTTTAATGTTTTATCATGGCATTATTTTCTATTATCATGACCTATGGAATCAGCCTGGGGTGCTGCATATGAAAATTCATTGAGATCTGCCAAGTCTTTTAACAAATATGCAATAAAAATAATGTTTAGAAAACCTTTTAGATTTCCATTGAAAGGTTTATTCAGATAATATTTCATTTCAACCATCAGACAAACATTCTACAAAATCAGTACAATTTTTACAGAAAAACAACCTTCTGCAAACACTTACATGATGGAACATCAGTAGGTATAATACAAGATTAAAAACCAATAAATTATTTCAAATTGCTAAGTGTACTCTACATTTAATGCAACAACACTCAATATATATTGGTTGTGAAATTTACAATGTAATTCTTAAAAAGACTGAAATGTTGAGATTAACAGTATTGAAAAAACATTACACAGTTGAGGAAATAATGTGGAAAAAATAAAAAATGTGCTCAAATCAACTTATTTCAGTGTAACAGGTAATTTATTTTGCCTTTACTCATATATAATAAAATACAGTTGGGAAATAAAGGTTTTGGCTTTCTACTTCTTCATTTTTATACAACAAATGTGGGAATATTTCACAGAAAGGAAGGAAGCTATCAATTTCAAAATATTAACTCTATATACCAAAAATTATTCTCTCCTGAAACTATACCCCTTTCAATTTGAAAATATTATTGTTGATCCATTTCTTCTTTTCAATTAATTTTTTTTGAACAATATCTACTTTATTTTTCAACTAACCCAGTCAAACACAAGTGTTTGCACACAGCAGATTGTGTTAAAATATTATGCATGTACCTACTAACTTCTTTTTTTTAATTTATACTTATTCACTTGATATTGTACATTTGTTAATACATTTAATTTCAGGTCAACAAATATGGCACCCACATGTTTGAACATATTAGTGTTCTGAGTATGGTAACATCAAAACTAATGTTTGTATGCTATAGGCTATAGTTTTTTTAGCGTTTTCCAAGCGAAAGCGTTATAAATTCATTAAAATTTCTAGAAATACATCAAGGGTGGAAAGTAATTGAATTGACAGCCTGCATACCTAATGATAAGTGAACCTGTCTGTTTGAGAACGTTCAAAGTTGTCATAAATTATTCAAATTTAAATATAATCTTTTCCAAACGGTAACCAATTTGAGTTCCTTCATCACTATTTCTGGGTGACCTTTGCCAATAACCTTGCCTGATCTGAACTGTTGAATATGAAACCCTGTCAACACGAAATTGTAAAAATGCTCTTGAAAAAAATCAATAATCAACCTAATTTGACGCATATTCTTACCGAATCGTTACTATACATAATTCAATATTTTTGTTGAATTCAACTAAGTTATTCCGTTCTATTTACATATCATTTAACGCGTTGTAGGTAAACATAAAATTTCACACACTCCCTGAATGCGCTTCCAGGTAGTCATTCAACTGTTTCTTTGAAGAATGAAGACTGAAAAGTTCCCACAGGTCTCAGAGATCTTGCATCATGTGTTTTCCTTTTAAATGTCGTAGGTGGACTTTAAATCTAGGTAGTTTTTGTTTGTCAGTATCAGCTGTTTTCCAACCTTGCCCAAAGTTACGTAAAAAAAGTTTTGAACTTTACGTCGGAGATTCTTAAGGTATTGTCGTATATACCTGACTGGTATAGTGAAGTTACTGAAGGATAATAATGTTTGCGGTTTTTAACAAATGAATGAAAGATGACCTCGAAAATGTCTTGAAGAAACACATCCAAGTTGCTTACTTCAGACTGGGCCTTCAGGTGGTAATAAAAGACGTGTTTTGTTCGATGACTGAATGGCACACTTCTTTGGCACAGGCCTTTTTATTTCTACAGTATGTGCAAAGAATAGTAATAATAATAGTATTTATTGCAACAGCAACGGTTTCCGTTCATAGGGCAATTTTACAAAATTTTGGATAGCGACACACTAACCATCTATAGGTATGGAATAATATACTTTACCACTTACTTTATACACAAAAATAATCATAAACATCAGTCGAGAGTTTCGCAGTGTGACTACAAACACCGTGACACGACATTATACTCATATTTGATTTAAAATCAGAAACTTTTTGAAGCATAGGTATCATTATTTATATTGTATGAACAATATGTATAGTTATATGAGAAATTCGATTTTGCGTTGTTTTTTCTTGAAATAATTCATCGTAGATTGATTAGTACAACAACAGATATTTGCATGGCAACAACGTTGAAGTTGTTTTATTTTTCATGGACATAATAATGATGGATATATTAATTACACTTCAATAGGATTACTTATTTGATTAATATATATGTTTGTAAAGAAACATATTTAGAAAACAGCTGCCGGTTACATTACTTCGATTGGTTTTAATTAGGCAACCCCTATTCTTCAGGAGGTTTTAGAGGTTCAGTTTTTTATTATTGAACTTGCAAGTTAAATCTTTCAATACGTTATTTTGGTGAATACTCTGTCGGAGGTAACGAACTGAGTTGTATAGTGTTTTCATACAGTGCATTTCTTTAATGTCCCCCCCTTTTATTTTTTGAACAGGTCAACTCATAAATTGAAATTTGAGATAGTGAAATCAATGCATGAATACTTTATTTTGAAGTGAAATTGACAGATGAAACTTTCAAGATGGCGACTGGGCGCCATCTGGGAAAAACAAATTTAATGGAAAGGGGAGTTTTGTAAGACATCATTTTGAAGCTCCTGACGAATACTTCACAACCCTAGAATATGAAGTCAATATATTCACCTACTACAAAATGGCGGAACATTTAATAACTTCCTGAAGACAAACACATTAATATCGATATTTCTAGAAATATTCCTTTCTCTCTGCCATATGGCAATTCCAACAACCCGATAAGGTTTGTTGAATTATTTTTTGTTTACATAAACGACAAAAAATGTCAGTACGGCAATGAACATCATTGTTCAGCTAGAATAGTCTCATTTAGTTTTCGGTTTTACTAGTAGAAAGGTACCACGTCAACAATCTCTGAAATAGTCAATTCTCGTCCATTGAAACAAAAATTGAAACGATTTTTATTTACGGTGCGACGCGTAACTTTCACGAGACCGAAAGGATTTTCAATGAACGTTTTCCGAATCATCCTATCTGTAGAAAATATTTAAGGGAACTTGTATTCAAATTCACAACTACCGGTAGTGTAGGTACATGAGAAAAAGCCCCCAAGTCATCTGTCCATTCCGGAAGAACAGCGAGTGCAAATAATTGGTGAGATGGTAGTAAATCCTGAACAGTCTACTTATTCCGTCGCGAATGTTTGTGAGGTGCTTCTTTCTGATGTGTGAAGACTTTTGAAGAGGAATAGATATTATCTGTACAAAATCAATATAGTGCACCATTTAACTGAAGATGATCCTGATCGAACAACAGAATTCTGCGAACTTATGACGGAAACCATTGCAAGGCATCCTACCTATTCCACAATATTTTTTTTAGTGACGAATGTAATTTTTTGACGGCAATGTTTACAGACAAAATTGTCGTTATTGGAGTGACACCAACCCTTACGTTTTCCGGGAAACACATACCCAAAATCCAGAAATAAATAACGTTTGGGCAGAAATATTGGAAAACCATATTGTAGAACCTATATTTATTCATCAAAATTTAACAGGGTAACTGTATTTGAATATGCTGGAAACTACTGTTGACCCTCTCATCGCTGAAATCGTCGAAGCGAATCCTAATGAATTTGATATGGATATTGTATCCCAACAAGATGGAGCACGGCCACATTACTCCAGACAAGTAAGAACCTATTTGGATACTACTTTTCCCGGTCGTTGGATTAGCCGTCGAGGTTCTACAGAATGGCCAGCCCGCTCGCCAGATTTGACATCTTTGGACTTTTTTTATGGGGCTATTTGAAGCAAAAGGTGTACTAAACTGAACCTGCTTCAATATTGGATATTCGACAGAGAATAATAAATATTTGTAGAGATATTGACGATATATTTTTAGAAAATGTTCGGCGTGAAATATCGGATACGCTGTTCATATGTCAAGAATTTCAAGGCAACCATTTCGAGCATCTTCTGAAATGACCTCAAGCTTATTACATCATATTATGTAGTTAAATTTCAATGTATTCAGGCAATTATTGAAAGTTCCGCCATTTTGTAGTAGTTGATAATATTGACATTATATTCTATGGTTGTGAAACATTTGTCAGGAGCTACAAAAATATGTGTCACAAGACCCCCTTTCCATTCAATTTGTTTTTCCTAGATGGCGTGCAGTCACCATCTTGAAAGTTTCATCTGTCAATTTTACTTCGTAATAAAGTATTTTTTGAGTTGACCCGTTCAGAAAATAAAAGGGGGGACAATAAAGAAATGCACTATATATACCAAATTGACAATTCAATTCTCTATGACAAAACCAACAGGTACGTTCTCAACAAAGCATTAGAGATTAGAGTTTAATTATTTTGAATGCATGCGTCTTCGCAGGTAAATATAATGCGACTTTGCGAATGATCAAACGACAATGTTCACTTTAAAGTCAGAGACCTATCTGCTGTTTTTTTCACTTCAGGATTAAATTATCAATTTGATATACCTCTGAAAACACTTCAGGCTTTCGTTCTTTGCAGTTGGCATAGCTATGAAACGTTTGTATCGCAATTTATTCAAGTACTTATTAAAAAGTACTCCTTCACTTGATTATCCATCCACGAAAGTTTTAGCTGGTGTATGTAACTTTTTGTTAATTATTGATTTTTGTTTTATTTCGAAAATTCATGCATTCAGTGAATGCATGAATGATGAAGAGATGATTTGGAGTAATATCAAGACATTAAAACATGTTTTTATCAGATAAATTCGTTGTTGGGCATTATATTTTTTAGTGGTTCAAAAAACATTTTTTATTATCAACACCAGAATCACTTCACCTAATTTGTGGCTACTAGGCTACTTTTTGAAGGAAAATCATTGCAAGCAAAACATATTCTATTTGATAAATGTGATTAAAATAATTTTCTCAGAAGCTATACCGATATTATTTAGCTTATTAAACAAAACATTATGGTAAAGTGTTTAAAGATTTTTGTGTGATGGTGACTAAATTAGTAACTATATGGAAAGACTGTTAGTGAATCCATTTTTGTGGACAACGATTGATAACCATGGTGTTCATCATTGGTCATTGATGATATTTTTCTGGACAGTTTTTGCACATATCAGGATATTCAAATTTTTTGTTGAATTTTAATTAAATTAAATCCATTGATTCCATTTTGATATAATTAACTTAACAGCTCAGTTATTGTGGCGTAGTGGAATTGAGAAGCGAACGAGGAGTTTGCCAAAGCAACAACCTTGTTTTAATACATACATCTGCTGTCATTACTCTTGATTATATCAGTGTGATGGTTAAACCATAGCAATAATCGCGTTTGTGTTTGGAAATCAAGGCACAAATAATCGAGGACCCAAAATTGTACAAATACAACTCACTCAGCACAAAACACAATTGAGAAAATTACAAATATGGTTTAATTAGTTGCAATATAAACAGGAAGTTTGACTAAGCACCACCTTGTTTTAATACATACGTCAGCTGTCATTACTTACAAACGATATAATTATATTAATTTGATGAAGAAATTCTCGATTGCCACCATATTTCTTATTAGGATTGACATTACCATCTGATTTTATCAAAGATGAAATAACCATGGGGGATAGTTAACTAGGTACAATTATACTACTTGCAAGAATGCATCCGCAAGATGGTGTTTTTACAGAGAAATTAGTATGAAAAGCTGGGGTTGTAGACGAACAGTCTCCTGACTGGTCATTCCATTCCTTTGACTTGTGTCAAAAAAAATTAGAAACACCACAGTTTGAGGCGAGATTTTTATAGTGAATACAGGTTTCGAAACGGTAACCACTTAAGAAACCTAAGTATCAATATTTGATTTTTTTCAATTGGTTTTCTTCAACTTGGTAAGCAAAATTTATGAATACCTACAGGTTACTGACTAATTAGACTTTCCAGTAATTTATATTACCCAGTAACTTTTCGGATGAACTTTTCAGTTTACCCTTTACCTACTACACTTCAGCAGATTCTCTATTGAATCTAAAGCAACTGAACTTCAAACGTTCAAGCCAGTCTCTATATACCTACACAGTAGGTTTAATGGACTGACGCCTATCAGAAAACAACTACTCCCCTGGCTAATACCACGAAGGGCGTTGAATTATGTCCGACAGGCGTCAGTGCAGGAATCTTCACAGAAAATTTCCTGTATGCAATTGGCAATACAACTGAAATATTCGACCTTCAATTATGGAACGGGCACACTTGCAGACCGGTTTCGGGCTTATTAGCCACTCATCAGTGCAAGATAGTGACCATCATCGACCTAAAGTCAATGATATTCCACAATTGAAAATCGGAATTCTGTCAGAGAATTTCATTCCTCTTCCGAAGTTGGAGCGAACATCACAAAATGTCACTCCATCTAGTGGATATGCATATATGCATATGCAGGGAGTTTTCTGTGAAGATTCCTGCACTGACGCCTGTCGGACATAATCCAACGCCCTTCGTGGTATTAGCCAGGGGAGTAGTTGTTTTCTGATAGGCGTCAGTCCATTAAACCTACTGTGTAGGTATATAGAGACTCGCTTGAACGTTTCAAGTTCAGTTGCTTTAGATTGTTTACTGCCAGTCTTCAAGCATAGCCCAATGACCAATAAGAAAGATTCTCTATTGATTTAGTTTTAATTTTTTTATATTGTGCAAAAAAACAGTATAAAATAGTGTGTCCTCTACAAAAAAATTTCTTTTGATGAATATACCATAGGTACTCTCATCAACTAAAATTGGAAATCATATTCAAATAAAAACTCACAGTGCATCTTACTTTATAACATTTTAAATAAACTCCGCACTGATATCTTATGATTCAGTAGGTGCCTCACTGCATATTTGTTGTAATAAAACTATTAAAATTTTGGAAATGTTTTACCAATACTAAGTATATAAAGTATTGAGTTGAATATACACATTTGGGTCAGTGATAAAATATAAATTATATACAAGTGTTTCTTTCCCTGTATGTAAATATTCATAAAACATCCTGACTGGAATATTTTTGCAACTGAATCTGAAAGACTTTTGTAGCTCTTTAAGATTATTTAGAGGTCGATATTTGTACACCTGCTGGAACCTACAGAGAGAAGAAACAATCACTTTTCAATTAGTATCTGTAGAGAAGAATCAGGAAATTTGCGTTTTTATCTAAACCTCATTTGTAACTAATATAGTGGAAGGTACTTAAGAGTTGAAAGGGTGCAACTATTCTAACTTTATTAATGAAAAGAAACTATGTGAATCCAACAATTTTTATTCGAATTATATCTTACAATTATTACCTTCGTTACAGTCAAGTTCTAATAACTTCTATAATTTTCGAACTAAATTTCATAAATAAAATTGGAAAAATAATCGAAAACTTTCTTTGAGGTTTGTAGTGGTTGAACTGTGAAGGTTCAAAATATTCTTCGAAACTGCCTTTGAAAATAAAATAAAAGGGTATTTCTAAATTATCATATTATTTTCTGAAAGAACGGTGTTGTGGATTTGAAGATTTCAAATTGATACTCTGTATAGATAATATTTCAAGAATGGTTTGATAATGAACTCAAATTCATTACCAATAGAAATTATTCACAATCTGTATGCATCAACTCTAACAGTAAAGCGATATTCCCAGTAACTAACACTACTTCCATTCCTATGATGAAACAACAATAATTAGTCAGTAAAAACTAATCATTGCCACATTGTTTTCCACCGGAAATGATGTCAGAATAATGTTCTTGTAAAAGGCACGAGCAGAACGATTCGGTAATTTCCTGAAGCTTCGCAAAGATCAGCAAATTACTAAATTATTAAAATGGGAATTGAACGTGATGGAAAATTACTGTCTTTAGGATTATCCAACTTTCGGAACGTTGGAAATCATTAGAAGAAAGTTCTCTTCCTGTAGTAGATTTCAACTATCAACACCAATTACAATGAATATAATTTTTTTGGCGTTAACAAAAACTTGTTTTCCAAAGCACTTTCGCAAAAATCCAACTATGTTTGAAAGGTTCATGTCTCAGAGTGAACTCTAGGTTTAATTAGCTACAAAACTACACTCATATGGATGTTTCAATCAAATTTGAATTCTCATTTGTCGTATATTTTGCTGTGTCACCACAGCATAATAAGCGAAAGGCTTCGTTCGGAGCAACATGACATAATTTCAAAGATATGATAAAACTGACCGATTCTTACTTGTGATGCACTACTTGGAACCTTTGGTGTAGTAATGAATATAACTGGAGTCTTTTCCCAACATCAAATCGTTATTTCAACACCTCGACACATGTTTTGATCATCTTCAAGAGGAAGATGATCACTTGAAGTTTTCTGGTTCGTAATACTTGAAGATGATAACCAAGTGATCATCTTCCTCTTGAAGATGATCTTTGAAGACTGGCTATAAATCAAATCATCTAAAGGAACAATTTGTCTCAACTCTCTACACTGTAGGTTAATGGACTGACACCTATCAGAAAACAACTACTTCCCTGGCTAATACCACGAAGGGCGTTGGATTATATCCGACTATATGTGAAAAGTTTTCCTTTCTTATACGAGGAATTGGGCAAATTGCGGATATGTGGTTGGTTACCTCGTTCATAGACAGATGGGGCGATGACAAACCTGTTGTTTGTTGTCCGCTTCAGCCTAGTTCGAGGAATGATACTCTGAAGGAATTCGATTTTCAATTGACGGAAATCATCGACTTTATTTTGATGATAGACACTACCTTGCACTGACGAGTGGCCAAACAGCCCGAAACCGGTCTGCAAGCGTGTTCCAATAATTGAGAATCTATTGCGGCAGTTGTATCGCCAACAGCATACGCAGGAATAACTTCAGTGAAGAATTATGCACTGACACCTGTCGGATATAATCCAACGCCCTTCGTGGTATTATACAGGATGGTAGTTGTTTTCTGAAAGGTGTCAGTCCATTAACCTACAGTGTAGGGAGTTGAGACTGACCTGCACGTTTTTAGATGATTAAATAATAATAATAATAACTGGTCTTTATTTTACGTGGCGGAGTTTAGCAAAGCGCTATTCTTCCACTCAACCACGTTTGAAAAACAAGAAACATTACAAAAAATGAATGGCAACTTCAGGACAATAGTAAAATGAAATACAAACGTTTATGTTTGGATCACTGTTGACTGAGAAATTCAGTTTAAGTTTACTTTTGAATAGTGGTAGTGATGAATTTTTCAAAGAATCACTGAATGAATTATACATTGTTACAGCATGATACGTGTAGGATCGTTCAAAAATAGTGCTGTTATGATTCTAAATGTCAAAATTATTAATAAATCTAAGTTTTCTTGAGTGTATCTGATGTCTGGGTAGAAGTTTATTCACCAAATAAGTGGTTGATATACACATGTCTTTAACATGATAATTCTGAACTGAAAATATATTTTAACAAGTTTACTTGAAAACTCATGAACAAAATTCAAAAGCCATGAGAAATCACCAGGAGACTTTTAAAAAATTAAATGCTCTATACCCAGTAGTTTCGTAAACGGCATTAAGAGTGATTTAATAGTGTCAAAAGAGCCAGGCCATATTCGACCTCTTGCACAAAAGCGTGCTGTGCACGTGTAAGGTACCTTACCTTTCCTTCAAAACTTCCTTAAGACGCGCAACAATAGGTAAAGATCCACCTCAAGAAACATTCTGCAAATTCTAGTGTGTGACATAATCAAGTTACTTACGGTCGGGGCAACCGAGATCAGAGGCGTATCTTCGAAATGTTTAGATTTCTACTAGTATAAACAAATATAGTTTTTGATAATAGAGACGATTATTATATTATTATTATAAAAGTTACAAGTGTTTTGCGTGTTTGGCGATTTTCTGCTATCGAAATGGAATTGAGTGTCCAAAAAACACTTGAAATGTTGACAGTCAGAAAAATGTTTACAAGTGGTAGAAGCTTTTCATAGAAGGTCGAGAAAAGATGTGAATGACGACGCTCGCCCTGAATACATCAGCACATCAACAACCGATGAAAATGTTGAGAAAGTAAAGAAAATTGTTATGGAGACTCGTCGAATCACTATTAGAGAAGTTGCTGAGGATGTCGGCATATCGGTTGGCTCATGCCATGCGATTTGTTTGTAAATTTGGGCACGAAGAAGGTGGCAGCGAAGTTCGCTACTGAAATTGCTACTGAAAGGGTCACAACTTTTAATAATAATAACATTATCTTATTATATTATATTATTATATTATATCATCTTCTTATACGTTTAAAGCAAATTAATCAGATACAGTTTATTTATTATATGAAGATAAAAGGCGAAGTTCAATTTACATGATGACAAGTCATCATTCAATTGCTCTTCCACTTAACCTCAAAAATCTCACAAAGGAATAAACAAAAAGGATTTTAATTATCCTAAAATATTATGACTATTTATAGATTTGTAATAGCTAGGTAGCTATTGGGTCGTTGATAGTTTGAAGATAATAAGAATCGCTTGAAATTGGTATTGAAATGATTAAAGTCATCTCGTTTCATGGGCTCGAGAATGTCATTATAAATTGTACAGATCTGGTAGCTGAAACTCCTTCTAAAGAACTTTGTGCGAAAGGATGGCGGAGTTAGTCGGCCTTTATACCTCACATTAATATTATGCACATCAGTTCTAAAAGTAATTTTCTGGTGTAAATGAGACGGTACTTTACTATTAATTATTTTGTGAAACAAAGTTGCAGCATGTAACACTCTCCTATCGTTCATATTTAACTAGCCGGCATCTTTCATTTTATGTGATATTCTTCCTCTTCTTCTAATACCAATAATTAACCGTAAGCAGGAATTCTGAACTTTTTGTATCTTTTCTTGAATTGGTTGGTTAAACATGGGCCATACAAAATATCAGCATGATTGAATATACGTAAAACTAACGATTCATACAAATTCGCCGTCACCTTCATGGGTAGGAAATTTCGGTGTTCTTATATAATTTTAAGCGAATAATATGCACGCCTAATAAACTGATTAACCTGACCGTAATCGTGTCTCAGCCAACGAAATCACCATATTTAGCCTCCTGCGACTTTTTCCTGTTCCCAAGAGTGAATAGACCCATGAAAGGACGACGGTTTGCGACGATTGAAGAAATAAAAAACCGAATCGCTGAAAGAGCTCAAGGACATACCAAAAAGTGCATATTGGAACTGCATCTGAATCTGAATGATAGGGAAGTTGCAGCAGCAGTTTTCTGTGATCTGACAAAGGCTTTCGACTGTGTTAACCACAAAATTCTGTTGCTAAAATTGGAGAAATATGGGTTTAGAAATGAAGTAATCCAGTGGTTTGAGTCTTATTTATCCGGACGGACTCAAAGCGTATACCTTCAAGACAATTTATCACACAAATTAGAAATTAAATGGGGGGGTACCTCAAGGATCAGTTCTGGGACCCTCTCTTTTCTTAGTCTATATAAATGATGTAGCCTCAATTAATATTTCCGGAGAGTTCACTCAATTTGCAGATGACACCACAATACTTTGGCATGATAAAAATGGCACACAATTGCATCAAATGATTGAGAATGATATTAGTAAAGTTAAAGATTGGTGTGATGCTAATAGGTTGTCTTTCAATTCACCAAAAACTAACATCCTTACTTTCGAATGTAATCTTCAAGAACTTCATATAGGAAATCAGATGATCAGTTATATGTCGGAAACAAAATTTCTGGGTTTATATATAGATGATGAATTGAAATTCGAAAGTCACATTGAAAAACTTAGAAGAAAATTGGCATCAGGATGTTTCGCAGTAAAAACCATTTCATGGGAACTTGGTGTAGATATGGCAAAAAGTGTGTATTATGCTTTAATCGATTCACCTCTGAGATATGGAATCTGTTTTTGGGGATCATGTAGTCAATATGTTTTCAATATGATTTTTGTCTTACAAAAACGAGTAGGAAGATATATGTGCAAAGGTAAATTCCGGGATTCTTGCAAGCCACTCTTTATAAAACATAAAATTTTAACACTACATTGTATTTTTATCTTAGAATCAGTATGTCTCATGCATAGCAAATTTAAAAACGAAACTCATAAGATGTCTCAAGCACTAAATATAACCTTACCAATTCCAACATCGACACAAATAAAAAATTCCATATTTTATAATGGTAAAAAATTATTCAATCACCTACCTAATGAGATTGAAATTTTAGATTCGAAAAAACAATTCAAACGTACCGTAAAAAAACTTCTATTGACGAATGCTTTCTACTCATTAGATGAATTCTACTGTATGAACTTTTAATGTGTGAAATTCGACTTCGGCTTCAAATCCTAGTATACATTATTATTCAATGTATTTCAGTGATAGTTATACATTATTTAAATTTATATTGAACTTCATTTTATGCTTACACCTCTTTGTTATTAATATCCGCACAAAGCAATTTTTTATTGTGACAATTTCAATATTTTATGTACATGCATTGAATAATTGCACATGTTTGTTGTTGATGTGTTTTAGAGTTATATATACATATATAAAAAATATTGTGATAATTTTTATTATTTTCATGTACTTGTATTTTATATTTTGTTGACCAGTAAGCTGATAATGTATCAAATTTCCTTTGACTCAATTGCGCGTTTATCGTATTCCAATTATAATTACTATCAGTTTTTCTACCTGACTATTTAGCATATCGATAGATATTTAAAGGTGATTGTTGTTTTGTTCTTTATTTTGTAAACGACTTTGTCAATAAGAATTATGTTCTTCAGACAATAAAGTATATTTTGATTTGATTTGATTTGATTCCAGGATTGGAAAAAACGCTGGCACAACTGTATAATATCTAAGGGGGACTACTTTGAACGGGACAAAATAGAAATTGATGAATAAATTAATAAATATTTTTTGTGAAAAATTAAAATTCACTTCATTTTTTAACAGATCTCGTATACGTCTACATATTTATGCACATAAGTGAACATTATATTGTATTTGTACACGCTAATTTAGGTATATATAGCTTTGTCAATATTATATCTGTGTAAGCATTATTACTTTATATGATAATTTGATCATTAAATATTATCATAATTCACGCACAGGCTCTGCCATCTGTGATATTTCTATATTTATCAACTCCTATAGTGTGTTATGTCTTTCAATGCTATTGCTGTCTTGGTATTAAGATAAATGAGTATCATTATTATCATTATAATATTCCATCCCGATGACACGAAAAAAATTCGTGGCGCTTTTACGGATAACTGCAATAACTTCGAAACTATAGTGTTCCAGTTTCATTCACAAGCAGATAAAAAACTCTATTAGTGAAGTTCAAAATGCTGCGCTAGGTAAGTCGATCACGCCTTCTAAAATCGGTACACAGTGCCAAAAGGAATTTCCCAACAATAAACGCTAATAACCCCACGTGGAGAGCAGTGGCCAGTGTCAGAGACTAGGTGTGACATCTCTCAACAATAACAACCGTAACTTTCCCATGCCCGACGAAATTCAACTTTACAGGTTCCCAGAAAATATAATTGTACCTCGAGAAATAGGTGAAACAGCTGCTCGATAGGTATTCCCGTATCTGAAGTCAGCTGTTGCACAATGGACGAGGTAATTTCAAACGTGTTCATCATCTGAGATAGCTTCCAAGGGATGGAGATGCTGTAAACTCTTCTCAGTTATTATCATCATGGCTCATGTTGGCCTGATGAATCGATAATTTTGTACTATGCAGGTACATAATGAGTTGGGGTTGATTTCAGTTTATTATGGTCGTGGTTCAGGTTATCGAAGGGTTGATTAATATGAGGGGTTTTCATACATGGTTCATTCGGTGTGAAATAGGAAGACTGTTTTTTGTATTTTCTATGAGAAATATATGATGACATTGCTTGAACATAACATATTTATATTAAAAAATCAGATAGTAAATTTCGCTGAAGATAATTTTGTAGGTATAACGCATATATTTCAAAACAACAATCCCAAGGTTTTTCAAAGAACTACAATTAAAAATTATGCTCGTTTCTAGACTGTGTCTAATTTCGAAGTATTCGACTAGGTTTTTGAACAGATTCTATTTTCTGATAATCTAGAAATCACAATATAACACTTATGTGATGAAATTGGGGGGTGGTACTTAATTAAAATCCGTAACGTATTTAAGAAACACTTCATTGTGAGATTTTTACAAAACCGCTACACGTGTTTTGCTAAACAACAGCTTCATCAAGCATTCCTCATTCATTTCTACCGAGGAAGCTAATGTGTTAGCGAAACGCGTCTAGAAATTAAAATGTTTATGAAAATTGTGTAATTATTATCATGGCTAGTGAACAATTTAACACATACAGAGAACAAATACACAGAAAAATAATAGAAGCAGTTCAGATTGCTTGTATAGTCGAAATAAACGATATTGTGCACTCTCAAAGCTGGCGGCACTCTCAAAAGCTAAAAAACCAATACATAGAAATGAACCGGCAGCGAACTAGTTCACGTGTACTGTAGACTTTGCGTATTGGATAATTTTTACTAACTGAGTTTTATGATTGCCTGAAGACTCATAAAATTAAATTTTAAGTCATGTTACGGTGACTAATAGAAATCGGGGAATGCGGAGATGGTTATCGCCGTCGTGTTCAGTTCAGGAACTGATCGCGATTTGAGTTTTGAAATTCGATATTGATGCCGTTATAATTACTTAAAATTTGTGTCATCTGTTTAAAATGTAGCGTCCGTAGACAAATACTAATAGTAATAACGAGTGTGATAACAAGGCAGACTTTTTCCAGTGTAGTGATTCCGATTCCAATAGCGATGGTGAACAATGCGAAAAAGAGATACCAGTGAATAAGATTCGGGTGCATTCGAATATATATATAGAGAGTATGTTTCAATATATATAAGAATCTCCATCTCAAGTTTGGTTTCGAGGGAAACAAACTATCACAAGCAACATCATATTTGACCGAAATTCCTTTCTCAACTGTACGTAAAATGGGCAAAAACAAACCTTATGAACGCAAGACGCGATGTGATACAGGATTACCAAAACCTTTAGATGTTCATCTAATAAAATCATTGAAAAAAACAATATACGACTTTTTCGTCCCGTATCTGCGAAACAAAGCGCCCTATCAAAAATCACCAAAGGACAAAATATCCTTAGAATAGTCCAAGGAATAGCCCCTTGAATGTTTGCCGCATGTGTAATAAACACCCTGTATAGTAGATCGCTACAATAATCACGTGACTTGCTAAATTTTAGTTTTATGATCCATTTTTGGACTACATTACACTTTCTACAATCACAATCACTAACACAATCAATGTTGTGACTGTATTAGCCAGAAATATATTATTTTCAATTTTCTGATATTAATAAAATATTTAGGATATCTCAATTTCGGAAAGAAATCCCTTAGTTTTTTGAGAAGCTGTTTCATGTGTAAGTCAGTCCCATCTCATATGTCGATCTATGGTAACACCAAGGTATTTCACCGATATTGCCGAAGGAATTTCTTTATTTGAACATGGCGGGGACCTAGATTTGGTAATCCGCTGACATAAGATGTAAATGGTAAATATGAAGTGTTTGTCAGTCAATTTGCCAAATTGAAACAATTTTAAAATTTTAAGAAAATCATCTTCAACGGTTTGCTTCATGTTCTGCCAAGTTGAAGAAGTATATAAAATGGTAGTATCATCGGCGAAACTGACCGTTTGCCAAGCTGTATTCAGGGAAAACAAACTATTCATGTAGATAGTAAAGAGAAGTGGCCCCAGTACTGTACCCTGAGAAACACCGTGAGTCACAGTTCTGTGAGTTTGGAGTTCAGCAATTCGTTAATATATGAATACAATTCATGTAAATGTTTTTGTGGTATCTCATAGATTTCGTCTAAGCTTTATATTTTTTTTGCACGATATAGTTAAGCTTTTGATTTTGCTGAATAAGACTATATCCAAAGAAAGAATTGAAGCATGTTTCTGTGAAATGGGGGTTTCCTCCAAGAATCAACCCCTAGGAAAGGCCTATAATAATAATAATATGTATAATCGTGTACTCTTAAATGAATTTGTGAGTTGTAGATCTGATTATTCCGGGCCTATGGTGCTTTTTTAGCAATTATAAAAAGTAGCTACACTAATTGGAGAAGAAGAAAAAAACGTGTACTTTCGGTAAATTTCCTTGTCTATGCTTTTATGATGACCAATGGATAAAAAATAAATGACTAGACCTACAGTTTTCTTAAAATTGACCTTCAATGTTATATTCAACAAATCTGTATATTATGTTATCAAAAACAAGTTCAAAAATACACTTTCAAACAATATGCTATGTCATACACCCGCATTTATACATACCGGTATACACCTAAACAGAATCAATTAAAAATATGTATAATGGACAGAAAACTCCAAGATGAAATAGAGTGCCTAGGACTGTATTTATCTGCAGCTTTCACTGAAATTGCAATCAGATGAAACCAGAGCCTAAGCAAAGTATTCGTGATCACTTCAGACAGTATAGGCTAAACCACGATTGCATTGTTAGATTCAAGTGTTCCTCAAGAATTAGTCTGAGTATAAGTGAAAATGAGCCACTTACAAAGATGACCAACTCGAATGGCCAGGGGACTAGAGGCCCTGTCCGGGAAGCCAAGGTGGCCTTGCTGACGGGGTCGCCGGACTCCTGGTCAGTAGCAGAAATAAGTAGGGTGAGGGAAACTAAAACTCACCAAAAGTCTTTGCAAAACATGCCACCGTGGACCAGCTTACCCAAGCTAAGGTGTAAAGAATCGTGCCGACAGCTGAATGGCCACAGGGTGATATGCGGTCACGAACGGTCCCTTTGGTAAACTGGGCGAAACCTCATTGTAATCAGCCTAGCTTTGGTAATGCGGGGCTCTGCCAGAGGAGAACAACTCTTCCCTTGCCACTCGTGGGAACACACATGAATGAAACAAAAACCAAAAACAGAAACAACGAAAACCAATCCCGAGGCTGGAAAGAAGTTTTCACCTCAACCTAAGGCGGTGGCTGGGGATGAACAGAAATGTCCACCCTAATCTACCGCTTGGAATGCGGCTGGACATAGCAGATCACCTCGTGATGTAATACAAATGCCAAGGCGTAAGCGTATTTGCGGCGCCGAGGCCAAAAGGAGGAAGAGAACGTAGGTGGCAGGAGTGACAGTAACTATAAGTACACCCTCCTCCTCCCCCACTCCACCTCTAACAGCAAGGGCACTTCCTGTGGCCAGGCGTCAAGAGCTCCGCCTTGAATGAAGGCAAGGAGCCGGCTGTCCCTGCAGAAAAGCTCTCTCACTTGTGCGCTTCAACGAAGGGAACCCCAAGAAGGTTGCAGTAATGTCGCTGCACCTTCCAAAACCTTCGCAGAGGCCACCGCGAGACACCTCAAGATTGCCAAAGAGAGTAAGTATGTGTTCGGCGAGTCTTGGCCTACACCTGCCAATATAAAGGAGATGTCTCCTAGTGACCTGTCCACCTTGCTGGAAAGGACAGGATGGACGATGACCTAGGAGGACAACTCCTCGGGAGGATGTACAATGGGTCACAGCTGGCCTAAGTGCTGTGGGTCTACACTCACTCTCCCTACTACAGATACAGATACAAAGACGACCAAAAACTTATACCTTGCTAGGCCGAAATGAAATAGGGTTTCTAAAGTGGTCTGTTGCAACATCGACTGCCGAATGAGAAATGAGATGAAACCAGAGACCCAAAGGTTTTGTTCTTTAAGGACAGGTATGTCCAATAACGCATTAGTTCAGCTAGCATTTCTGATGAGATCTGTAGCAGGTCCATTTAGCTCAGTTTGATGTTGGTTCAAGAATGTTTTCTTTAGGGCTCTGGTGCCATCTAGTTACCTTACAGTGAAAACTGCAGGAAAATATATAAAAAAATTATCGCTGGATATTTGTAAAGTTGCAAGATTTTATTGTCGCATAAATGTGAAATTCTATCTTATTGAGCTTTTCCCTAGGTACCAGTGCGACATTTAAAGATCATGAAGTGACAAAAATTCCGAACCTGCATGAGTTCCCAGATATCAACAAAGATTGAAGAGAAAGAGCCTCTAAATTATCTAAATTTTGAACTAAATTTACAGAAATTATGAAGGATCACCAAACAACCCCAACTGCACTGCCTGTAAGATGAAGGCAGTGCAACTCTTGAACAAACCTAGGAGGCTAGGTCGTGCAGCCAGGAAGAGACTTATTTCCGCTTCAAGAGAAGAATATTTGCAGCCCGCATGACTGAATCTAATGCCGGAAATAGCTGAGGTGCAGATGCCATCATATGGAAAGGTTGCTGCGGGCATTAATGTGAAAATCTTGCATCTTGAACATCCAACAACCTCAATAAGGAACGATTTCAGAACAGCAGATTCCGACTTCAGGGGTTACCTGAGAGGATCAGGAGAGTGTCTCTCGGCTGATGGGTGAAGTTAGTACCCTTCAGCTATGGGAGAGCGTCCCCTGGAATGCCTCACAGGAGACCTACTTTCCAAGCCACACATTTGTGTTGCTTACCTACCTGACGAAGGTAGTCGCAGACTGACCATCGATCAGGTTCTTATTTGATTGATGAAAGTGTACTATGGTACGGCAGCAGAGCTCGTACTCTATGCCTAGGGTCCAGTTACAATAAAACTTCGTGAGTTGTATTATATGGTTGAATAAATCTACTAACCTGCTTGGTTAATGCACATCCATCTTCTGGACAGAAGTGAATGCAATTTTGCACAAGACCTATCAGTAATAATGAATGCAAAAGTGATACCAAAACTGGTCTGGGATTGCTTTGAAGAATTGAGGATATTCAAAGAACACTGGCAACCAAAAACCAGATGTGAAGGTACCAAGTTCATTGGTACAGATTCAGATATGGGAGTAGCTCTTCACAGGTAGGACAATCAGAATTATGCCCAAGAGTAAATGACACACATCCAACAAAAGACTTGAAGCTAGTATGTTATGAAAAGCTGGAAGAAAAACGCAATAAGCCCAAGAGGCTGCACTGTGAAAAAATTGACAATTGAGACAGCCCAAGCTGCAAAAACATATTAACACGGATTTAATTTTTGGCAAATGCAAGTACACTTCCGCATATTTCATCAGTCGAAAATGAATTGCAGTTTCATAAATATGTTCAGAGTCGTAAAAATTACTTTTTGTGGACGCAATCCGCTCGACTGTCATAATAAACCCGCGCGCTCGCGCATATTGAAATATTCTTCGACAACACGCGAAAAACAAGTTCTCTTAACCGAAATATAAACTCTGTGCTCCGTTAAAAATACCTCCTCGACGCTTTGTCCGTAATAGCAAACGAGTCCCACTAGACATTCTCAACTTTGACCTCAAACGTGCTTTGAAAGCGATGTAACTTTTTATTCAGCGCTTCTTTCCCATACCTCGATGAGATATTTGGTATTGGAGAACGTTCATTTATTTTCATTGCGGATATATCGATTTCACATAACATTTTTTCTTTAATACGGAAAGCAGAACGGCGAAATGTCAGAAATGATAGATGGAATGTCTGCAGAATGAGTTATGTTTATTTCATAACATTTGTGACTACAATTCTCAAGGACAAAACACAAGCACTATAGGAAAATCCTTAAGGCGCTCTCAGAGCAGTGTCTGTGCGAAAGTAGCGATTCACATTGGATTTGAATCGCTGGAGCTCAAATCCATTTGGAAAAAGGTTCTCAGGAAGTTTATTCCACATAAACGCAGTTCTCCAGATGAAAGAGTTCTTAAAGAGTGACTTTCGAGGTGTACTGAGTTGATCCTCACAACGATGAGCAACAACAGTCCGTCGCGTATTTCTGAGATGTACCGCTCTTGGTGAAATCGAATGTGCCAAATCACTTGAACACCTCCCGTGAAAGTATCTATAGAAGAGAGACAAATCTCCAACCCTCTTTCGATGTTTCAGGCTATCAAGGTTTTACGTGTTGTTCGCGTCTCCAATCAGGCGAATGGCTCTTTTCTCGATGGAATCCAGCAACTTCAGGCTATGTTTCGGGAGCAGAGCTCCATACATGAGAACAATACATCAAAGAAGGTCTGGTCTGAGTTTTATAAAGCAACAAAAGTTGCTGAGATGTATACAGTTTTTTGGTACGGAACTGTGTTCCAAGCTTTTGAGAAGCAGCCTTTGCAATTCCGGCGACATGATTGTGCCATGACATATTGGTGTCTATAACCCCAAACAAACTTATCAAAGAAGAAGGCGGAATTGTCTGACCTAAAATTATTATATCCGGTTCGGAGGCATTTATTTTCTTGAAGAAAACCGATGCCTGGGTACTGTGGCATTGAATTGAACCTGGTTACTATCACCCCATTCAAATTTACTTCTAGATCCTCATTAAGATATGCAACCTCCTGCTGCAGGTGAAGATGTGCCTCCGTAGCTGATGTTCTGGAATCCAAATGGAATTACCAGACAAGTATGATGTCGTCAGCAAAGCAATATATTAGATTCTTATTTTTTTTCAATAAGTCGTTGATATACAATATAAAGAGGGTTGGAGACAATATGGACTCTTGGGGAACACTAGCGTTGATGGTGGAAGTATTCGAGAGATATCCATCACCGCCCACTTGCAGGGAAAGTCCTTTCAGGAAGCTGAAGATTCATTCACAAGAATAAGACAAGCCATAGTAAAAAAACTTGTTTGTAAGAAATCCCCTTTGCTAACATTCTTACAGTTTTTACAGTTTGAAAGATATCATTTTGGGGGGAGGGGTTCGCCGTTGGAGTCAGTAGTTTATTTTGGATAACGGAGCAATTTTTCTTACTAAACAATTTGAATATCATTTCATAGTTGATTTTCGGGGAAAATTTTCTGGTTTAGATGAAGTACTTAAAAAATTTGAAAATGCTCTTCCAAATAACTATAATACAATTGATAATATCGAAAATATCAACATCCCTAAGTATTAGGGATGTTGAAAGTAGCGATCATTATAATGGCTTCCGGAAGTGGAAATTATCAACACGCGGCCTTCTTTCATATGTAACCCTTTTTTTAAATAATGCAGTGGAATAACACGAAGAGTTTCGGATTTTTCTGAAGCTCTTCATTGCACCTAAGTACCTGAGTACCCGAACCGTTGCATGAGGGTTTAGGTACCCATTGAAATTCTATGTTATGGCTTGCCAGATCATTTTTGTTTGTGACTCCCCAGATTTCTTGAATATTATCAGATCAGATCGTCGTCAATGCTTCTCTCTCGGATGCCTTTGCCAACAACGCCGGTCTTTCCCAGGGACCCATATTGCTCCCAATCCTTTTTCTCTTTTACATCTCAACGATCTATAGAGAAAGACCAGAAATCGAATATATTGATTGCATTGCTGATGACTGCACACGCATCTCTACTTTCCATTTAGATATCCAACATCTGCTGCTAGTGCACATCTTTGCCGACAAAAAGACGTTATATTATCTTAATAAAGCGCTGGAGAACATTTCATCTTGAGGGGATAGTGACCCAGTAACCAAGTAATCCACTGGTTTCTTTCCCAAACCCAAACGATGTGACCAACACAATATCGTTCAGAAACTTTCGATGTTCCGAAAATTTCCTGAATATTTGGCCATCTTCATCAATATTTTTTCTTGTGAATGTCAAACCTGATTTTTATTGTTTCCGAAAGCCGTTTTTATACCATTTCAATGACGTATTACAAATTATCCTTGTTTTTACAAAATTCTCTATTGAATTGATGGATGTAGCCATTCTACGTGGTAGTACGACTACAGTGTTCCTCCCTGTGTATGATTTCAGCTTGGGAACAGTCGATGTTATGTTGATGGGTCCAAACATGCTCTGCTCTTCCTTATTTGGTGCTTTCCCTTCGCTGTATGTGTTTCTTGTGCTTGGCAATGCGAACTTTCAATGGCCTCTTTCACCAATATAGGATTTTCCGCACTCACAGGGTATCCGGTAAATGCAATTCTTGGAATCGCAGTCCGCATATGGCGGGCTTGGTTTTCGTGAGGCTGCTACAAATACTGTTTCCGGATATGAAGCAGGTTCTGATGTTTTACTTGTACCCAATTCTTCTTATTCTTTCCGATAATTCTCTGATGTAGGGAAGTGCAAGCACTGGTTGTGACGGATTCTCTTCCTTGTGAGGCTCTTGCTGTCTTTTAGCCAATGTCTGTTCCACCCTCGCTTTGGAGTAGCCATTCCGTTAAATATCATTTTTGATGATGTCTAGTTCCTTCTCCAGACCTTCCTTCGTATTACACATCAGCCCCAAAGCACGGTCTAATAGAGTCTTCATGATTCCTCTTTTAGTCGATTGATGGTGGTTGGATTCGTGGTTCAGATACTGTCCCGTGTGAGTGGGACAGATGGTTCCCACTTACTGTCGGTCCTCTTCACCAACACGTCTAAGAATGGCAATTCGTTGTGAAATTCCATCTCCATTGTGATAATGATGGAACGTCTCATGCTTTGATGTGTTTCAGGAAGGCTTCTGGTTCAGTATTCTTATGGTTCCATATTATGAAATTGTCGGCAACGTTTCTCAACCAGACTCGGGGTTTCTTGGGGGCTTCTTGAATGGCCAGTTTCAAACCACTGAAACTAAGATGCCATTGAAAGTTCTCATTGCGGAGCACAAGAAACACACACAGCAAGGGGAAACCAGCAAATCAGGAATAGCAGAGCATTGTTTGGACCCATCAACATAACATCGAGTGATCCCAAGCTGAAATCATATACAGGGCGGAACACTGGTTTACGAGGAAATTCAAAGAAGCCGCATACATGTTGTATTCAGCCAAGCTAGCGTAGAGATACGCAAAATATGGAAACCCATAATCAAGCGAAAAATGGCCAACTCCCGCTGAAGGATCATCTCCCACGAAACCGGTGAATCGGAAAGAGAAAATAAGAGATAAGTGAAAGTACTCGAATGACCCATAAATAGTCATCTCTCGGAGGAATTAGTACAGTCATCACCCAAAGACGATTCTGGAAACAATCGAAACGTCGTGAAGTAACTTGGCTTGGAATCTCTTAATTTTTTTTTGGTTTTTCATTTTTTGTTCAATTGTTCACTGTACTCCACTATAATTTCATTTCAGGGTTTTTTGCTTAAAATAATTGTTATTTTCAGCTATTCTTTTTAATTTTTATTGTTTTTTTTTAGATATTTCAAATCATTTCATATAGTAGACAATGGAAGTCCGAACTAATGAAATTCATCATGAAACATTGTCAGTCACCTTCAAACAGTTTGATAAAGTTGGATCTGCGAATGGAAGTTCAGATACATTTTCGATATTATCACACTGTTCTTATGGAGTTTTGAATAGTTTCATCATAATATTACATCTTTCTTCATTGGTAAAGTTTATTTCGACAAACAACAGTCTGCTGTAAAAGCAGATATGGCACCTTTTAGAGAAAATATTGTTGATGGTAGCCGAGAGACGAAACGTGTGAATCTAAACACGTCATTTTACGCAAGAGGTTCCAATTTTACCTATCAAGTCGCAAACAATTTGAATTGATTTCATAGGTGTACCAGTTACACCTTTCTTTACTTTCAGAAAGTAAAACATGATTTTCTCAACAATGCTTATTTTGCAAAATATCCATTAGTGTGCCGTTTTGTGTACACACTTAAACTTGTTGAAGTTGTTTTTCTTAAAATGCACGTATCTTAGACGAAGTGCTGTTGAATTTTTGAAGTAATGTTACTGAATAAATTTTGCGGTTATATAATAATTATACAACCGAAAAGATCTAATGATTTCACAGATCTAATGATTTCACAGACTCAGACACAGATTCATAAATTTAAAATCAAGTGCAACATTCTGATATAATTATTAATTTATTTTATGAACTATTTCAGTGGGATTCGAAAAGTTTTGACGTTGATTTATTTTTATTGATTGGGATATGTTATACTTGAAGTGTTCAAATTCCAGACTAGATTATAGATTTACTAATGAAGATAGTTGAGATCATTAGTTCCTCAGAGATAAATTTTAGAGTTACCACATTTCAGAACATAGCGTGGACCACTTGTAAACATTTTTCTGACTTAGAGTACAATCACCTTATGCTACTGTCAGTATTTTAAGAGTTTTTGAGCACTTAATTCCATTTTTTACACAAAATTTTTAACATTCGTCTTATTTTTAGAACAGTACACAAGTACTCTTACTCTAGTACTTGTATCAACGGACCATCCTTACCAAATCTTTACCGAATAGAGGTTGGTTAATTACTTCGAGATGCATGTCGTTTCTTACTTTTTGTCTAGCAGAAAAACCATGGTCTGTAGAAATTCAGTTTCTAGAGTCATTTGATAGCCTCTCGGTGGGTATTGGGAAATATCAGCAGAAGAAGATTTGATTTTATAATACAGAGCGGAAGTAACTTAACTTTTGAACGGAACAAGATATCGAAGTCGAACCAATTTCACGTAAAAAGGTATACATTTCTGGTACTTTTTGATAAGAAAGACAAAAGTGTTTCATCACTCGTCGCTGAGAGGATGCTACCAACTTCGTTTATCAAATAGAAAAAGGGGTCTTGTGATAACTCGCCATCAAACTACTTCAGTACAATCACTGGTAATTTGAATTTTCATCAAGTATACTAAAACCAATAATGATTGAGAGTAGAAGTAAGCCCAGTTGACAGCAAATCGGGGGCGTGCTAATTAATTTTTGAGAGGGTTAAGAATGAAAGAAAAATTCTTAGTACAATTAGTACAAATATTCATACACATTTTTTATTTACTTCATTAAAACTTTGCAATATCGTAATTTACCTAATCGTTGTAGTCATTAGGTGGGCCTTATGAAAATGGAGTAATAATCGTGGTAATTATAACAGGTACCAAATAAATTAACAATATATATATATATATATATATATATATATATATATATATATATATATATATATATATATATATATATATATATATATATATATATGCTTTATATATGCTTTATATATATATATATATATATATATATATATATATATATATTTATATATATATATATATATATATATATATATATATTGAGTTGCAGCAATTGATAAGTGAACTCTGTCTAACTATTCTCAAGCTTTCGAGTAACTTAAACTCATCGTCAGGTGTACTAGAAAATACAAATTACAAATTTTCGATAATAGAATATAATATAAATGTAAATGTACAAATTTTCGTCTAATCTTCAACCTCAGATTCGTCACTGTTGCTACCGCTATCATCAATTGAATTGGTTCAATATTGTGTTCAATACGGTTGTCTACGTCCCACATTTTTTGCTCCTCTTTTAAAACATGCTGCATGCATTTCTTCCAGTCTTCTGCAGAAACAGTTCGAATAGCTTCTTGTAGGTGATGTTGCACGTCCACTAATTTAAATGTTCTGTTTTCTCGTGCCACATATCCTTTTACTTGCGCCCAGATCAATTCTATTGGGTTTAAGTCGCAGTGGTATGGTGGTAACCTTAAAACTGTAATTCCACGACTTAACGCCATTTCATCCACTGCGAATTTTTTATATTTGTGGGTAATTTTGTTAGCTGAAGTAGTTCTGCCTTCAAACTATCTTTGTTATATTGGATGTTCTTATAAATTAACCATTCTTGAATTGCTGCTTTTTTCCATGATTGTTTCGGTAATGGTTCTGAATGTCGACTATGGTATGGGGCATTGTCCATGACGATGACAGACCCAGGTTCCACAAGTTGAATGATGCCTTCAAACCATTTTTCAAACACCTCCGCATTCATCTCTTCATGATAGTCGCCTGTTTTCTTAGATTTAAATATTAATTCACCATTTGGTAAAAATCCACTGTCGCTTCCTATATGCGTAACTATCAGACGACTACCTTTTCCAGATGGCTGTTTTAACCCAACTGACAAACCTTCAATAAAGGCTTGTCGTGCACTTGTTATATTACCATCCTGCCATACTTTTTTGACCGTATGTCCTTGGTTAACCCATGTCTCGTCCATGAAGTACAATTTTTTTTTGAGCTTCCGAAATTCGTCAATTTTTCTTAGATAGTTTCTTCTCCATGCTATTATTTCTTGACGTTCAATGAGAATGCTTTTCCTGTCAACTTTTCCGTACGTGAATTTCATTTCGTGTACAAGTTTCCTAAAAGTTTCTTTACCCATTTTTGGGACCAATTCATGATCGCTAAGTGCCTCCAGAACTGTTTGTAGTGTGGGCAGCTCATTTCTGAAAAAGAAACTGTGAATAGTTCTGCGTATACTGGTTTTGACTTCTTCATCAACTGTGATTTTTTTTCGTCCGCTACTAGTTTTTGGCGTTTGTACGTCCCCATGAGACGTTTGACGTCTCTTAGTATTTTGTAAATCGATGATTTTGGTACACCGGTATAATCAGAGCACATATCAACTAATTTATCTTTTGTAATTGTGGAACTTAATGATGTAGAAATGCCCGGTTGGTTATTCGGAGGTACACACGTAGAATTACAGCACATATGCACAAAGTCATCTTTTGGTGGCTGATGATCTCTTTCAAGACAGTGAAATACTCGCAGTACAATTTGTTTTTCTCTTACTGACCGAGACTCCGACCGTTTTACCTTTTTCGACGTGGAAGGCCCGACCATGTCTCCCATTTTTTGAGTAGTTTGAGAACGGTGTAGAAATATAATTATGTAACGCTTAAATACTTATTAGCACTATTATTTTCACCAATTGTTATCACAACACGTCGATTGCTGACTAACTTAACTGTAAAACGTACAATTCACGCTGTATAATTCACAAACCAATGATACGCTCATGGCTGCAAGTACATTAGTGAGGACTGCAACGATGAGATGGAAGTTACGGTAAAGTGACAAAGACAGAAATATCGTTGCGTACAGCGTTGCCACTAGTTGTAATAAATATCTAACACTATACAGAAAATAATGAATTTTAACTGATCAGTAATCAGGAAATGTATAAGTATTACTCATTACAAGCTCATTACTCATTTTTGTCATAAATAATACCTTTTAATCGTACTAGTATTGTGTATTATCTATAATTTGCCACAACCTACAACTCTACTGCTTACTATATTTTGATTCTGCTATAAACTGGTAACGTAAAATTTAGATATGACAACGCGCTTTACTCTCAATCATTATTGGTTTTACTATAGATGCAGATGTTTTAGAACTTTCATGCAAATCAATCAAATCTGGATTGGAAGATTATATTATAAGTAACGTAATGAATAAGTAACGTAAAAAACGAAATTACGTATTAAATTAAGTAATATATCACAATTATTTTGTAAATAGTAAATCTAACTAGTATTATTAGTGATAAAACATAAGCACTACAGGCAAATCCTGAGACGGTCTGAGATCGGTGCCTGTGCAAATGTAGTGATTCATATTGGACTTGAATCACTGGAGATTGAATCCATTTCGAAAATATTTCTCAGGAAAATATCAGAAAATATCACATGTAACGCTATCACAGCGAAACAGCTACTGTTAAGCTTCCGGTGTAGTTTGGGAAATTACTATGAATCTTCATCAAGTAACTGCCGAGTCAATCAGAAAAAAAAATTCTTCACATATAGTCAGCGGGCATACTTGAAGACGGGCTATAAATCAAATCGTCTAGAGGAACAATTCGTTCAGGTCAGTCTCAACTCCCTACACTGTAGGTTAACAGACTGACACATATCAGAAAACAACTTGCTGATCGGTTTTCGGCTGTTTGGCCATTCGTCAGTGCAAGATAGTGTCTATCATCAACATAAAGTCGATGATTTCCGATAATTGAAAATCCAATTCCATCAGAGTATCATTCTTCGAACTAGGCTGAAGCGGACAACAAACAACAGGTATGTCATCGTCTCATCTGCCTGTGAACGAGGTAACCAACCGCATATCCGAAATTTGATCAATTCTTCGTACTTATAAGGAAAGAAAACTCTTCACATATAATTGGAACTCTATTGCGGAAGTTAAATCGCCAACAGCATATGCAGGAATAACTCCAGTGAAGAATCCTGCACTGACACCTGTTGGATATAATCCAACGCCCTTCGTGGTATTAGCCAGGGGAGTAGTTGCTTTCTGATAGGTGTCAGTCCATTAACCTACAGTGTAGGTAGTTGAGACTGGCGTGAACGAATTGTTCTTTCGGATGATTTGAGGAAAAACATTTTTGAAGGTATTTTTTCTATTTGTTTTCAGTCAAAAACGTGTTTCTGATAATAACCTTTGATAATTCCCACCACAGTCGTAAACGAAACTATGTACTGTTGCATTGCAGATCAATAGAGAAATACACAGCGAGGAGAAACCAGAAAATCGGGAAAAGCAGGGCATGTTTGGAGTCATCAAAATAACATCAAGTGGTCCCAAGATGACATCATCCACGAGGAGGCACACTTGTTCAAGAGGAAGTTTAAAGAAGCTACATATATGTTGTACGACGCATTCAGCCAAGCTCGCGTAGAGATACGCAACGTACGCAGTCGTAAACGAAACTATGTACTGTTGCTCCCTCTATACCAAATTGACTCAACTCACCAAGGTAGCTCTCAAAGTTTAGGAAGATGGAATTTTGACAGCATTAGTCGAAGGTAGGTCACCCTGTACATCAAATTATTATTTTTAGAAACAGTAAATCAAAATAAAAAATCGACCTGTTTCAGAAATTTTCAATAACATTGTTCAATTTAATAATAATTAATGTATACGTTGTTTTTTGGACGCACTGTATACACAAAGCGAACAGTTACGTCATGGTGTATTCAACATGTTGAATCGATTACAGACGGAAAGAAGAGAAGACGGCGAATGGATTGTGTATTTATGAAAGTAAAGTCATTATAGATGCAATTAAAATGATCTTCCCTGGTTTAAATATCACGATAATCATAAATCACTATACTTTTCTTAAACGAGATATTCAAATTATGCTTCGAGAGTTGCACATAAGAAATAATTTTGCTATTGCATTCACAAAGATGTAGGAATTGGTGGTTAGTTTAGTATACAGAATGATTCTAATTTCATGTTCATTGTGTAAAATATGAAGGGTAAATAATGCTAATTTTTTTCAATGTGTGTAATTTATCCAATTGTTTTGAAATGTCTCTTCATATGTTTGTCAATTTTCAAGTATTCATTTTCAGATAGTGAGGCCATATTTTCATTTGAGACGTCCTGATTCTTCATTGAATCAGCAGTTTCAACAGAAAATTTATTTCCTCACTCTCCAGGGAATTCCCATTTCACCGCATGAACTGAGTGTCTCAACAAAGAAGGTTTTATTAATTTGATCCTTTTTCGAGAAAAATTAGGGTTATTATACCGGTTTTATAAGTTGATTGATAATGGAATTTACACAGGTTGGTTTTAGTAACATCAGTTGTTAAAAACTATCCTTTATGATGCCGTCTAAACGTTTTCACTATTTGATTTATTGGTGATATTTACAAGTGATGATATATTGAACATTAATTTATATTTAACGTAATCTTCGTGCTTTTTTTTACAGTTGGTCGTAATTTAGAACTTCAAAAGTTAATGTTAATACGATTTAAGGGATAGGACGCGAGATATTTCCAAAAAACTGTCTTCCAACGATGATACGAAATCGCAGTTGTTGGTGAATTCGTTTGGTCCCTTTCTTGCAACCAAGTGTTGTATATCATTTGCACTTGACTGTATCGTATTGACCAAGACAAAATAGCCAGAAACACGTGTCTGCGGTTTGCCCACTTTCATATGAGTGCTTGTCCAAAAAATTCTTCCTCATTCCGTTCCATTCCGAGGTGACATCCCAAAAAAATTTTCACTAATTTTTTTCATAATCGGCGGTTCCAACTGTCATTGGCCGAATATTCTAGGTACGTCAACTATGAAAGGGAGATTTAAAGTTACCTATTCGAAAGCCAAGTCGAACTTTGTTATAATATTCAAACTTTGAACTCAGATAACTTTTTTGAAGCCGAATGTGGCACTTCTGTGTTTTCATATAAATATTCTCATCGAACAAAAGGTCATCTAAATAAAGTTGTTCGCTTTATCGATCGAATGATATCATCTCACGGCTTCTAATTATAAAGAGGTACATACAAGTGAGGCGTAATAATAATTAAAAGCGAATTGGTGCACATAATTCCCACCATAATCAGTTGATTAATAGTAGAAGTCCGTAGCCGACAAACTATTCTATCATTTTATTTTCATAATCAAGATACTCCAGAGAAATTACGTGAATAAACCAGGAAAATTGAAATAGTACATTGTGTTATCAAGATATTACGAGACAAGTTTACATTTTGTGTGTCGAGAGTGGAGACTCACACTCACAAAACAACATGTGCTACAGCTGCCAGATTGAGTCATGGCCGGTGAGAAGGCCATCCCTCAAAATGTGCAGTAGATGTGTAGAAATCTGTTATCAGATTGTTAGATTATTCGAGCGGTACTGCGTAAAATTGCAAACAAAAATTTCAATTCTTTTGTTTTCTAATACTTTCTTTGTCATACACCGACCCGAACTTTACGCAGATACGATTTCTCCCACCGACCATGACTCAGTTCGGTAGCTGTGATAGAAAAATGTTTTTTTAGGAGAGATTATTATTGGGGAATAAACTTTTTAACTTCCCAGTTATCCATTATTATATAGAAAGTGGAAAACTTACGAAGAAAGAAGAAATATTTAATACCTCAATAAATACTCTTTACAAAGATGTATAGATCATGCACAGAAGTTTACAAACACTAATCTCCCCTAAAATATTCTCTGTTTCACTTATAGCCAGGATTAAATTACCCAGTATGAATATTTTTTACCAACTAATATAGTGACAAGAGACGATGTGTCTCCCCCTGTGAGATAAAGTCGTAAAGGATTCACAAGATTGAGTAATTTATCTTTCAAAGTTATTCAAAAGGGCGCTGTTGAGGATTTGGAGGCCAGACACCAGGAGAATGAAAGTTTTCCTTATAGTATAATTGTAAGTATATTTTATTAGTTCGGAGTTTCATTGTCTGATATGATATAATATGATTTGGAAACTATGAAAGAAATGAATTGAATTGAAAAATTGAAATGAATAGCTAAAAATAACAACTTTATTGAGCAATAAAACGTGAAATGAAATTACGAGTAAAATAAAGTGAAAATAAGGCAAAAAATAAAAAAATTGAACAATTAGAAATTATATTAAAAATTAAAATATCTCAAACCAAGTTACTTCACGACGTTTCGACTGTTAGTATCCGCAATCGTCTTCGGATGATGGACTATTTCTCTGAGAGCAGGATGGATGATCTGCTTCAGATCCAGAAACACCATCCGTAGCAGCCTCATAAAAACCAGGCACCAAACGTGGACTACGATTCCAAGAATTGCATTTACCGGATACCCTGCGAGTGCGGAGAATCCTACATCGGTGAAACTAAGAGGCCATTGAAAGTTCGAAGAGTTTTTTGCGGATCGTCTAGAGTTTTGAGGAGTGTGTTTTTTATTGCCTCATTCATCGTTTTTTTTATATTATTATATACATTCCCAACTAACTGCTATATTTTTACTTTTATTTATCATATGATAATTTCACAAAAAAACTGTTTTCAATTAACAATCTCACTCTATGTGAAGTTATTTTAGTTGTATAAATCTTAGATTTTAAGCCCTAATTTGTTTATCTACAAGATTGTTCAATCTTTCAGATAATAAATGTATATCTCTCTCTCTCTCTCTCTCTCTCATTGCCGAGTACAAGATGTTTCTCTTGTACTCGGCAATGCAAACTTTCAATGGCCTCGCCTCCTCAGCGAGGAGAAACCAGCAAATTGGGAAAAGCAGAGCATGTTTGGACTCATCAAAATAACATCTAGTGGTCCCTGGGTGACATCATCCACAAGGAGGAACACTTGTTCAAGAGGAAGTTTAAAGAAGCTACATTTATGTTGTACGATGCATTCAGCCAAGCTCGCGTAAAGATACGCAACATATGGAAACCTTTAATCAAGTGAAAAAACGGTCAACTCCCGCTAAACTGGAGAAGCATAGAGAGGGAAGAGGGGATAGGTGAAAGCGTTCAAATCTATACTTATAAATGCGAAAGTCACTCACTTAACACTCATTCATCTCTGTTTCTCCGTACTGGTTGTGTCCTAGGAAGCTGAAATTTGGCATATAGATGCTTCTCAGGTCCTAAAAAAGGATTTTCAAATATTCCAAGTAGAGCGTATCCTTCGAGGTGAAAGGGACGCGTTTACATATGGAAATTACTTTTTCATCACTGTTAATCCGTACAGCTACATTTTCGGAGGCTGTACAGAGAAACAATGATGAAAAGGTAATTTCCATATGTAAAAGGGACGTTATTCCACCTAACGTTTTATTGCTCAATATAATTGTTAATTTTAGCTATTTTTCTCAATTTTTAATTTTATTTGTTTCTTCTCAGTTTTCAAATCATATGATTTCATATTACACGATGAAAGTAAAATTCACCATGGAACATTGTCAACCATCTTCAAACAAACGTTAAAATTGTATATTCATCTTTTTCATATATGGCGTTACTTTACGTTTCTCTTTACAATCTGGTTCTATTCTATGACGAATGTTTGGAGTATAGATTGAATAAGAAAAAGTGATTTTCGTGTAATTCACTGTTCACATATTTGAAATTGTTTTTTTCCAGTTTGTCCAGAAACGTCTGTGCATGATCTACACATCTACACTACGAAAAGTACTCATTAATTTTTTGAATATTTCACAAACTTATTAAAAAAAAATAGAAGTTATTTAACGAAACAAGTTTTCTTTTTCTCATCTTTCATCTTTTTTTTGCCATTTTAAAACTTAGGACTATATCTAAAGAACATAAGGAATAAAATAACTTTCGATACTAGGCTGATAGTGGGTTCTTTGAAGATAACTTTAACATTATTCTCCTGCATAAATTTTCTATAATACTGTTCAAGAATATTGTTATAATACGTGATATTAACCGACATTGCCACTAGTTAATATTAGAATTCACGTCGGTAGTATTTTATTCGAGTTCAAGCAATTAATTGAAATATTACAGGATTTCTCAAGTGAATATAACTAATTATTTTGAAATAACTATCTCGTCACGGAAACCACCGTGAGATTATAGTACGTACCTATACCAGACACGTGAAAAAATTATAATTTCTCGAGTTCGAAGAGTCAGGTTGATTACCGATTGCTAGAACCTGGCAGTTCCGCCTACTCGTCAATACACATAAATTCCTCATTTACAAAAAGCCAAATTATATTTATGAAAGATATAAAACTTTCAAATCTTGGAATAATTCGAGGACACGAAACCGTCACCCTTTTATTATTCCAAAACACTCATAACGCTCTGCCCAGTGAATTTAGACACTACTCCATATATAATTTCAAGAAAAAATTGAAAACATATCTGAAGTCTTCTGGATAGATAATATATTCATGTTATGCCTTGCTCATATGGTTTTCCCTTTGTCTCACTTTTCTGTATGTTTTGCTATATATTTTACCTTATTTAAGCTAAATAGATTTTTAATATTTACTTTGAAATCTATAGCCTTTGTTTTTCTTCTTAGTTTTACAGAGATTCATGAACTACTCACGTTCATTGATTTTCGTATCTATTTCTTCTTCATAAACAATGTCTGTCAATTAATGAAGCCCATTTATTATTAATATTATTATTAAGGAGAGATAGGTATCTATTGTATCCATAAGTATCCATTGAAAACACTCTTCCTACACCAGAACTAAAATACTGTCTCTCGACGCCAATTTGCTAACCAAGCTAACATTATTAGACGATGACTCATTTTACTCCAAAGTTTCCAACTTCCACTTATCAAGTATTTTATAAATATTAATCCAAAGTTTTTTCGGACCAAAAATCTGCCAACATCTAAACAGCTATAATTCGTTGTTCTTTTGTCTGAATATGTTTTATTGCCAAATTCTCCAAACGTGAAAGGTGTTGAAGATTGTTGAATCTGGTTATTGTAGTATGACATCTTGTAGAATATACGAATTAATATTGGTGTACATTTTCTTTTCAGTGATATTTCCCCATTGAAATATTCCACAGTAAACCTTTTTCGCTATTTTACTATACTTTTTTTATTACTTGCATGAAGATTTGGTGTGTGTATTTTTTTCCAATAAAGTGTTAATACGATGTGACTATATGCTTTAAACATTTTGAGAAAGAATACATATCAAGATTCATTCGTATATTCTACAATAAATGCAATGAAAAATTAAGATCATATAACAACTGGATGGCTTTACAAACAGAAATATCAATCCAACTCATCCAGATTCATTCGTATATTGAACAATTAATGCAATAAAAATAAACAATGATATACAACCAGATGGCTCTACAAACAGCAAAAATCCAATAGCAAACAGCTCAATAATCACCTTCGCCACATTTCAAAACTAACGTCTTACCTCACATTACAATATCTGAAAAAATTCAAGGTATTGGTGATGGAACTGATGAATGGATAATCAAAAGGATCAAAATTTTTGAAAATACATGACGATCATCAAGTGGAATGCAATAAAACGAGGATAAACATACACGTACATACTGGTGAAAAATGAATATCTAAAATATCTCTGAAAATTGTTACTTACCTTGAAGAAAGATTGTTTCAAAAGTCAAATACTTTTATATACATACTACTCTGTTGAAAAAATATGGTGAATATTAATTTTTCTCAAAAAATATTCAATAAATTATCAATTTCTATTTTGTCCCCTTCAAAGTACTCTCCCTCAGATATAATACACTTATGTCAGCGTTTTTTCCAATGCTCGAAACAGTTCTTAAATCCACTTTTCGGTATGTCCTGGAGCTCTCTCAGCGATTCGGTTTTTATTTTCTCAATCGTCGCAAAACGCCGTCCTTTCAAGGGTTTTTTCAATCTTGGGAACAGGAAAAAGTCATAAGGGCCAAATCTGGTAAATTTGTTGGCTAAGGCATGAATACAGTGTTGTTTCTGGCCGAAAAATCACGCCCAAGCAATAAAGAGTGAGCAGGTGCATTTTCGTGATGCAAACACTAGAAATTGTTTCTCGACAATACCGGATGTTTTCTTTGTATTTCTTCTCGCAAGCGGAGCTCAACATCAAGAACTCCTGATGCATTACGTCACAGTAATCGAACAAAACAGTAAGCAAAACCTTGACATTTGATCGAACATCGCGTGCTTTTTTTGGTCGTGTCATGGGCTCTTTCATTGGGACGATTGGATTTTGGTTTTGATGTCAAAACCATGTACCCATTCTTCGTCACCAGTTACGACCCTTTCAAGCAAATCTATATCGTCGTTAACGTCATTGAGCAATTCTTGAGCGATGCGTTCCAGTTTGGGAACCAACTTCTCTGTCATATGCTTCATGATCAAAATTTCCAAAAAATTGCAGACCAACGGATATGCCGACATCCTCATCAACTTCTCTAATAGTGATTCGACGATTTTCCATAACAATTTTCTTCGGTTTCTCAACATTTTCATCGGTTGGGGCGTCCAGGGCGAGCATCGTCATTCACATCTTCTCCACCTTCTGTGAAAAGTTTGAACCATTTATAGAAATGTAGACCGGCGTCAATGTTTTGGTTGGTTTGCAGGTTTTGTCGTGATCTTCTTTGGTTATAATCTCTAAGCTTTTCAATTGCAACTGGGTAGTCATCTTCAATGGCGTGGTCGAAGTACTCTTCTTGACGTATCAACTGAAACTGAAGCTCCCATTTCTGCCGTGTCATTTATAGTGCTGATTTTCCGCGAACTTTCAGTAATGACGGGTTCGCGAGTACTCCTCGCGCGATTTGGGTGACATGACTTGGTTTTGGCACGTTTCAATGCTGTGTGCCAGATCTTTGGTAGATATGTTCTCTCTTCCTTTCTGTTGAAATTACCTTGGTGTATGTGTATTTTTGTGGCTTCTTGATACATTCTTGTTAAATAACGATTCGACGTCGCTAGCATATCAGTATTTTCGAAAAGGTTTCCCGTCGGACAGTGCATGTTCAGCAACTGCAGACTTCACGATCTGTCCCAATCGGCAACTCCGCTTGTGCTCGACTAGGCGGGTAGGTAGGTAGGTCTAAAGTGAGTGGGTCTATTCGACCCTCCACCGCAAACCATTAGAGTTTATTGTGGCTCACACCTATTCACACTCGGAAAAATAAACCCAGCTTCTCAACGAAGCCAATTAGTTTGTATGGTGACTGGTCTTTCAGGTCAGATGGTGAGCGGGGCAGGCACAATGAATATGCTATGCAGTTTCATCATTTTCCAGACAGAGGCGACACACACTGTCTTCCGACAGTCCAAGTCTCTGTATGTGATGATTCAAATGACAGTGACCTGTAAGAAGGCCTGTTAGACATCGTAGTTCATACCTACTGTAGTCCAACAACTATTTGGAATCAAGCTTCGAAGGGTGAATGAACGCCTTGAAGTGAGCCAATCCTAGAAGATTCTGCCAGAAGTCCATAACTCTTCTTGCCATCCTGGTGTTCAGTGTTTGTTTGGCAAAGCCCAAAGCGATGCCAATGACAGGTTCTGGTCCAATGAAGCCGCTTGCAGCACCCTCCTTTGCAAGAGGGTCAGCAGCTTCATTGCCTTCCAGGATACTATGGCTAGGAATCCAGACCAGAGACAATCTGTTTAGTCTTCCTATCAAGGAGAGTCTTTTTTGGCAGTTTGCTACCAGTTGCTCGGTAGGAGCCAAGAGCTTCCAACGCTGTTTGACTGTCCGAGAATATTTTTATTGACTTGTAAGTGAGGTTGGATTCATCCAATCTCTCCGCACACAATTCAATAGCGTAAATTTCCGCTTGAAATACAGTCGCATAAGTTCCTAGGCAGGTAGATAACTCTGTCCTGGGTCTGCGACTGAAAACACCTGCACCAGAACCGGAAGGTGTTTTTTATCCATCTGTGAACCAACAACTATCTGCTCTTAATATTTCCTTCTCCCGCAGGATCCAGTCCTCTCTACTCGTGAATAGTACTTTTTAAGGCAATTCGTACTTGACAGTTGGAGGAATAAAGTCAGAGGTCATTGACTACGCGGGTTCCAATGCTTCTTTCCGTCTGACCGATATGAACTACATGGAATCCTGCTGACTTTTGCTGATCTCAGATACTCCGATATTTCCTTAGTTGGTGATTTTCTCCTTCTTTAGAATGTTCCTGATTCGGTTGGTGACACCTTCTATGTATGGGGTTGATCTTCACTGGTGTTTCTTTCCTTCTCCCTCTGACGCGTTATGACGGATTATGTCTTTTCTGTCGTAGTCGTTCGCTTGTGAGTTGTTAGGTGTTTCATTTCGTCGTCAACATACCTTTCTTCAGATATTCTCAAAAGCTCATTTCACTAGGGTGTTGATGACGGGTCATTTCTGTTTCGGATGATGGACATAATGGATCCAACCTTGTACCATTTGTAAAAACTTTTCTGACTCAGGGTACAATCACTGTATGTCACTGTCGACATCTCAAGTATTTTTGAGAACCTAATTCAAGTTTTTACACAAAATTTTAAGCAAATTTTTTGATCCACTTTTTCTGATAGTAGAAAATCGCCGAACACGCAAAACATGTCTAACTTTCATGCCTCTCACCAGTAAACTAAACATGCAAAACGAATGTATGTAGCCCGCGAAATTTGAATATTCACCCTATTTTTTTAACAGCCCACATATATCATGTTTTGAATTTTCATTCTCATCTGACTAAGGATTTTGGTAACGAGAATTTTTACAACAAAACTGCTAGATTTGATTGACTTCCGAGAATTTGAGATACATGCTCATTTTGACAAGTATTGAAATAATAAGCACATATTTATATTTTTCCTAATTTTTTATTTTTCAAATTGTGGAAGATGAATGTTTTTAATAAGTACTTTTCATCGATATTTTTGTATTGTCTGGTGCAAGGTTGTTCTTGAGATTCGGTTTCTTTATGCACTCTTTGATTACGCTGCTTTCTCATATAGTTGCTTATACTAGTATACTAATCTCAGTTTAGAAATAAAAAATTCAACTATTTTAGACCAGGGCTGAAGGCTTCAAAAATGGTAAAAAGAGAGGAATATGGCAAAGTTGTAAGTAATAAAGAGATCTACAACTTTTGTATTTACAATTTTTTTCACATAACCTCAAAATTTATGTGAAAAATAAAAAAAAAATTCTACGAAATTTGGTGAAAATTTACCTTTTTATGTCCCAAATACACTCTAATTTATTTGATTTAAAAAAATTTATTCACCATATTTTGACTTAATATTAAAAAAACACCCTAGTCGAAAGTTCTCTCGTGTAAAAAAATGTACATTACTATAGTAAATGTTCTCAGAAAATGCAAAAAATCGAAAAAAACTCGAATTAGATTTTTTTAAAATCATTGTGTACAATTTTGAGCTATTTATTGAAATTTACACTTTAATTAATCAAAAAACGTAAGATTCCATATTACATTGATAAATGAAAAAAGTGCAAACCGAAATATACTACTATAATTAAGAAACAAATAAGTTAATGAAGTTAATATTTAATAAGAAATCCACAATATTTTGAGAAGGTTGTAGATTCTTCTTTAAAAAATATTTGTAGATGCCTATTTATTGCTGTTTTAAAATAATTTATACAGGGCTTTTCAAGATGAGCGTTAATTAGCCGTTTCTGACAAACTATTTAACGGATCAACCTGAAAATTTCACAGTATGCATAAATCAATATGATCTACACGCCTAAAATATTTCAGACGAAGCGGCGTTGTCGCTTCTACTATAAAGTAGCGGCTTCTTTGATTTTTCAAAAGGAACACCCCGTATATACCTAATATCATATTATCATTCATTATCACTTTGTCAACAAATTCATATACTATTTCCCTATACCTATCCATTACCGTTTAGAAGATATAAATCAATTTCGATATTTTTTTACCAAACATGAACTTTTATAAATGCTGATAATCTTGAACTCTCTTGCACTAAAACGATCAAATTTGAAATGGAGTGGACATTTTTGAGCTCTACATCCAATTTTAGATTAACTTTGTTTAGATAATACTATTTCTATTTTGAACCGTTTTCGAGATAAACTGTTTCAAACGGAAACTGACGTGGTTTTCTGTATACATGTATACCTGAGTGACCTACGGAAAATTTAAGCCCATTGAAATTTATTTCACAGAGAAGTGAGGAAGAAGCTATGAGGGTCTGGGCAACTAATCGAATCTATTTATAAATGTAAAAAGATGTAGGAATTCAAAAATATTAATTGACAAAAATCAAATCATCTTTCATTTTGGCAAACCTCCCACCCACAGAAGGAGCAGCAAAATAACATTGTTACAGGGAATATTATCAGCTTCAAACTTCGTTGGGTAACGAACTGACAACAACAGATTGGGGCTGGAAGCAACATCAACGTGGAATTATGCCCAAATTTACATAAAAGGAATTAATTCTGGAAGTATTGCTTAAAACTATTTGCTGCAGCTGTGAAACTGGATGTAACAGTTCAAAATGTGGCTGTCGAAAACATGGTTTAAAATGCACAAATTTATGCTCAAATTGTCATAGTTCTGAAAATTGCTCCAATATGAAAGAAAAAAACCTACTAGAAAGTTAATGATTCAGATGAAATTCTGGATGAAGAACCAATGCAGACTGGAAATAATATTGAAGATGGTGATGGTCTTGAATATTTCGAAGATCAACTAGAATTGGAAAGGTTTGTCGAATATAACGATGAAGAAATGTCATCAAAGAGACAAAAACTAGTGGGTAAGTGATTAAAATTCAAGATAAGTTATTTATAAATAACAAGATTTAAAAAAATATAATTAATAAAGTATACAGAATGAAGTATCTAAATTTAATGTAATCAGAATCAAATAAATTTACTTTTCAACTGAATCAAATTGCAACAATCACATTTTTTTATGAAATTGCCACCATCAGAAAGTAGAGATTTCAACGAACAAAAAGCATACCGACTTTTTGTAAAAAGGTGATATTTTGACGAGAGAATTTTTGATTGAAAATAGGGGTGTTTTTTTGATATTGAGTCAAAATAATGTGAAAAAATTAATACTTTAAATGAAATAAATTTCAGTGTATTTGGGACACGAAAAGGTAAGTTTTCACCAAACTACATAGAATTTTTTTTAAAGAAAAATGAAAATCAAAAAGTTGGTTGTATGAATTTTTCACATAAATTTTGAGGTTATGTGAAATTGTTAATACAAATTATAACCTACAACTTTTCTATTTAACTTTTTCCATAGGACTGTTTGCCGGAAATCGAGATGAACCATATTTATCCTTAAAAACTCACCCCCTTCCACTTTTCGAACTCAGATCGCCCGTACTTTTTCCTTTCATTTTTATCATATTCCCTTCCTTTTCTAACGGGTTTCATTCTACTGTTATTTTTTTTTGTTTCAAAAATCATCGACACAGGTCTATTTTGAAAGAAATTTAATTTGAATCGCTTTATTCGTTTGGTAATCTTCAAATCACCCGTATTTTATCAGAATTATTCATTAGTATCATATGTATTCATTCATTTTCTTCAACGAGATTATGATGAATGAAATAATCGTCACAAAAGTTACGTCGCTCGAAGCTATGCCTTATTAACCACCGTGAAACTCAAATTACTTCATTACCACTGTTTGAGAGCGCTCTTCAATTCCTACAACAAAAAGCAATTTTCAAGTGAACCCGCATATGTCGTTTCGTCTGTCGTTTTCACCTGTTGCACGATGGGCCTTCAGGAGATGCTGGGTTCTACGTGGCAGGTGGACAGCTGAGACTCCTTACATCCTGTATGATATTTGTTGCCTTCGATTCGTTTGACAATGAATAAAATATATGCCATTCTATGACATTCGCGACTGACCATAAATAATGTATGCTTTCAAGAGAATAATGTGGGGTATTCATTTATATTTTATTTATTATGCAGAATATTTTGTTTCTGACGACCTGCATGATTGGTTTTCTTTTACGAACAAGTAAAATTATGAATAATAGAATAACATTTATCACTGTTTTATATAGTTTTAGAATACTGGTTCAAAATATTCCATTTCATTTCTTTCGAAGTGGAAAACTGTTGTCAACTGTTTGGATGGCAGAGCAATTTCTGCCTTGATTTATCATGTGCAGATGTTGAATCCTGCCATTTGTTAGGTTAGGGTAGGATCTCTTGTACTGAGTAACCTTTCAATAGAAGCATTCATTACTATTACTATTATTATTATTATTAACTTAGTCCATCCGTCACATGCAGTATTCTGTTTCACAAGAACCATTTCGCAAAATTCAATTCATAGAAAATTGTGACTGTGGTGTCATGCATTTTTTTCAAATTTCACCCAGTTCAAAAGTCAAATCCAGTCAAAAAAAGGAAAGTTCTTTCTTTGCGAATATTTCAAAAAGTATTGCAGTTATTCAATTTTCAAAAAAGATTATTAAAGAGCAAAAAATCCAATGAAGAAATTCTCACCCCTGAAACTACAGCCCCAATATTAATGGTTTACGTTTTTCCCTGTGAGTTGACCAATAATTGACTACACTGAATAATCAAACTTAACTTTATTTCACTTCAAATACAACAAAACTTCAACTATTATTTGAATGTCTATCGCCTTACTAGATCACTTCGCGTACCGCACTTTCATGCTTCCACTTGACTGTCTCGATATGCTCGCGGCTAGCGTTTAAATATCATAATTGAATGCCGTAGAAATTTCGCAGAAGTTCTGTCGAAATCGGTAGCATTATTCTCGCTGCTTCTAGAGCAACAGGGAACATTGTGTATTCGAGCTCTCTTAGCTACGTCACGTTTGGTTTATGGTTACCAGTGGCGGCCGGCGTTATTTTCTTTCGGGCATGATTTACAACACTACCCCCTTTCCTGAAATTGTTCGCCCCGAACAACATTCTAAGAGGGGACATCACGACCCATGTGAAGACTCAGCATCTCTATGTGGACAACTTTAGGCTTGCTTCTGGGTGACAGTTAGATTATGTACACCAGATCGTTCATCTTTTTGGTTACCAAGTAAGGTCCTTGCCATGGTCTCTGCAACTTGGGACACGAACCTTTCCGACATTGAGGTTGCTAGAGCCACACTGCATCGCCCTCCTTGGGGCTCACAGGCAGCGACTTTTTGTCAAACCTTATCTTCATCCTGTCGTTGGAAAGCTATAATTTGGTATTGTAAATTCGCGTACAATTTCCTTTCTCTCCTTCAAGTCATTCACGTAGTCTAAAAGAGATTCATAGAAGAACTGCCACACAATACATCTATCGGGAGCTTCAGTTCCCTACCAGTTAACAACATGGATGGTGTATAACATGTCGCATCATGTTGGGAGTTCCTGTATGCCAACAAAAAAAAGGGACCAATTTATCCCAGTCTCTTTGGTTTTCGAAGACAAACGTCGAGAGGTAGTTATTGATGGTGCGAATATGCTTCTCGACCATTCCATCGGATTGTGGGTGAAGGGCCGTTGTTCTGTCTTCTTCATTCCCAACATAGTCATCATTTCCTTCCATAAATCGAATTCCAAGATGCGCCTCCTGATCCGAATGTAGTTCTTGGGGTACTCCGTGACTGGCAATTACGTTCTGCAACAGGGCTTCTGCCACCGTTTTAGCCTCTTGGTTGGGTAAGGCTACTACTTCAGGCCATTTGGAAAAGTAGTCCATCACAACCATAAGGTACTTGTTTCCGGATGTGATCATAGGGAGTGGTCCCACTTCTCGACGGCAATTGACCCAATTGTACCTCTCACGCACTCTTGCTAGAATTCTACATATTTACTCCGAAATCCCCTCCAGTGCGACCATCGTGAAACTGTTCGAGGATACTCGGGATACACGTCTTAGGAAGGATCATCTGGAAATTGGGGGTTCTTCCATCCGGGCTTTCCCATTTCTGAGTGAGGTCATCTCGAATGCTCATGAAGTCCCATTGGAGCCAGTAACCCTTTTCCTGCTGGCCGTGCTTGGAAATCTCTTGCCATGCCGGTCTCGCTCCATGCCCATTCCAAGCAAATGTATTGTTTATTAGATAATTGAATATTTTTTTGGGATTCATTATTGATGTAAATAACGATTTTTAACACATTTTTTTATGGCATAAAAACGCATTTATTGTTTAACTATTCATTATTCGTAGGAAAATCCTATAATTTCAATCCTAAAAAAATTGAAGTAAAACTTTATTGTTCGTGTAACGAATTGTTTTTTAATTTAAAAAAACGAAAAAAAAAGTTTTTTTCAGAAATATGGAAGATATTATTGCATTCCTGGTGATGGGGGGAAAAGTGCTTGTTTTGGATGGAAACCAGTAGGAATACTGATATTTCAAAAAATCTTTCGCCGCCTTACTCACAGTAGACGTCAGCAACTAAGTGTGGTGAGAGAGAAATGGCAACACTGTCGGGAATTCTATGTTTTGGGAGTCAGGTTAATATCAATGAGAAATGATACAGTTTTTCTGTAGTTTCGTATATGAGTTTGAAATGGCAATAATTTGAAATGTAAGGTGGTGGATCATTTGATATTCATTCTGATTGCAGAGGAAATGTTTAAAAGCCGTTGTAGAAAGCCAGACACTTTTTCCTAAAAAACATCTCCTTTAAAATTAATCAATTTGAAAGTAGTTCCTATCGCTGGGATTGAAATAACTAACCCCATAAATTTTAACCGTCCTTGATATCTAGTCCATTCCAATCACGAGACTCCCGTTTCTAATAAAAACAAGTTGATACGGTTTCTCGCAGATGAGCGACGTCATAGGGTGATGGACTGTCATCACCCGAAGACGATTGTGGATACTTACAATCGAAACGTCGTGAAGTAACTTGGCTTGGAATCTCCTAACATTTTATTTTTATTTTATTGTTCAATTGTTCTATTTTTACTTGTATTTTATTTCTTTATTATTTCATTTCATGTTTTTTTGCCTAATACAATTATTATTTTCAGCTATTCATTTTTAATTTTTTATTAGTTCTTTCAGGGATTCCAAATCATTTTATGTAATATCAGACAATGGAAGACCGAACTAATGAAATTCAAAATGCAGGCGGTTTAAAAAATAAGTTTTGTTTCCATTAACGCACTGGAGTAAAATCGACTGCATTTGATGTTATTATCTATAACCATATATCGTTTCACATAATTAAAAACTATTCTTCCTACCGGTATTCACTTCATTAAAATCGTGTTCGATGGAATAAATCTACCCACGATGAAGGAGATCTAATTAACATTTTCACTAACAAGCGGATGTTCTTATATGGATTACAATAAAAGATTCATAATTCTCTATGAGTATCTCCTCCGAGATATCTCCATTTATTTGCTTTTTCCTAATCCATTAAGATATTCCGGTTTGTTCCGGAGATTTTCACACGTTTTGTTGGATTACGAAAGTGAACGTGTAACAGTTACATTATGATAGAACGTGATCAAGTTTATTTTAATTGAATACACTGACATGAATATCGATGAAGATTAGAAAAAATGTAGATCGTCTAAGATTATTCCCTCAGGTGAAATAGCCACACACGTTCTCAATAACAATCATTATATTGATCAAAGAGTAAACATGAACAAAGAGATAACATTGTTAAATATATTTTCCGGGTATGATGATCGTAATCTGCAGATTTACATGCCTATCGTTTTGTCAATTTCAAAAAAAAAGAGGGAATTAACAAAAATGAAAGCTGGCTACCTGCACCGAACTATACCTGTATTAGGTCATTTAGTGCATCCAATATGAACAAAGCCACGTCCACCACAGATGGCATGAAATCGAAGACCCAAACCTCAAATGATGTCTCGTGAACCAACTGGAGTACTTCGTCCGTTGCCTAATCGCCTTTGATAATGTCTACCGAAGTTGTTGACGAAACGCCAGGCATAAAAATGTGCAGTCCACGACCAACAGATCCGGAAAATAGGTTTCATAGTTATGAATTATCACGTTTTCATGGTTAGAAAATAATGACTACATTACACTACTCTCGTGACTGACAAAAATTTCTTTTATGGCATATCAGTTCATTATTGTATTTTAATTGTTCAGTAACTTACTTAGTTATTATTTAAATATCTACTTAACATTATTTGGGCGAATTTACATTGAACTGGTAATTCTGCAAGGATCCGGTTATAGTGAGATTGTGTGCAGCATCGTTGTTTATTCATGTTCACAGTCTGGGTTAGGTTACTGTAAGGTGGAGGGCAGTTCTAGAAGGAATGCCTACCATCATCCTTCAGCAACCAACGCACTCTTCAATCCACCTTGGTGCTGCAATGTGGTAATATTGGATCTAGCACCAGAAGAGTTACATACACTGATCTGTATACTTCTCTAGATCGCCAGATATTTTGCAATGATAATAAAAATTGGAGATTAAGACACAATAAGAAACTATATACAGGGTGTTTTCTAAACATGCGGTAAAAATTTAAGGGACTATTCCTAGGACTATTCTAAGGATATTTTGACCTTTCATGATTTTTGATAGGGTGCTTTGTTTCGAAGATACGGAACGAAAAAAAAATTCGACAATAACAATTTATTACCAAAAAAAATTACGTGATGTATCTTAATCTACAAGAACTGTTGAAAATGACTACCCCCGCTCGGATGCAAGAATCCAATTTTCTCCTAATCGACTCCCGAACGTTTCTGATTGAGTTATCCACAGCAATCATTCGACTTCTCAAATCTTCCACATCTTCCACTGGAGTAGCATAAACTAATGACTTGTTATATACTTTTATTATAGTCTCGTCCTCGAGTCATGTGAGTGCAAGTCTAAGTGATTCTTGAAAATGGCTCCAAAGCAGGAGCCGAAATGTCAAACGATGAAAATTACAGACGTGGTTCAACCCGGACAACAGTATATCAAACATACCCAACATATTTGATTTTTGGGTTTTTCTCATTGAGTTACTTACAGAACAGCAGATGTCTCTAGTCACACTTGCACCAGAATAGTTCTCTTTTGTTCCATAGTTTTATCATCTACAAACAAACACACCTTTTCAATCTGAATTACATGACAGCTGACATTGTCAATTGTTTTGTGTCTCTCTCTTTGTTCTTCAACCACATGGCTTTTCCCATTAATCCATAATTTTAAAACAAATAACGATTTTTAGTAAGTTTTAATCCAATATTCTTTTTTATATCCAGTGAGGTGTCAACCTGTTTTAATTTAATGACTTGTTTATTGTGTTGACATGTTTCAATTGTTTAAATGTAACATTCTTTTCGACACGGCCAACCTCACTAACAGTAAGTTGTGACCTTTCATATTATATATTATATATATATATATATATATATATATATATATAATATATTATATATATATATATATATATATATATATATATATATATAATATATATATATATATATATATATCAGTTCGAAGAACATTCAATGAATAAACGAACTGATATTGATAGTCTTAGCAAAATTTACACGTACCTACTGAAATATGATAAAGAAAATAAAAGATCTAGTAATCCGAGTATCATTTAGAATTTTCCCACTTGACATTGTCAGCCAAAAACTTTTATCACCTGTCATTATTTAATGTTTTTCTATCTGTTTTGGAACCATTTTATATTTTATTCTCACGTTAGTAAGTTCTCCATATTTATATATTTTTTACAAGATATATAATCTTATTATTGTAGTATATATATATATATATATATATATATATATATATATATATATATTTATTATGTCCTTTTTATATTACAGCCCTCGATAAAGCTAATCAACATTAGCGAAAGCTCGGGCAGCTAAAAAGAGTAATATTTATTCTAATCAGACCGAATCCCCGAAAAACTACTCTTCTATATATATATATATATATATAATTATCCAGCCTGCATTAATGGTGCATTGATGAAGAAAATTCGAACTAAAACAAAATTTTGCTGTAAATACAAAAGAAACGGCGACATTCACGCTTTTCACGAATTCTTCGTGCAGAAATCAAAGCAGCCATTAGAAAAGCTTGTAAAAAATTCATTCAGAAAACTGAGAGCGAGATTATCCATAACGCCAATAAGTTTTGATCATTCATTAACAAGTCAAAACATACGAATGGAATCGGAGATAAAATGTTACATGAAGGCAAGCTACTTGATAATCCCTCAGATATTCTTGATGGTTTTGCAGATTTCTTCAGTGGTTCTTAAATAGTGTCAATATTAAGTGACCATGCGAACAACAGTAGTGATATTCCCAGCTTAGCAATCAAAAACTTTAGTATTGAATATGTTTATCATAACCTAAAAAAATTAAAGCTTAAATTTACTGCGGGACCTGATCATATTCCAGCTTTCATCATTAAAGATTGTGCCTCAGCTCTGGCTGAACCACTAACAATTCTAATTAATATATGCCTGAAAACATCAACTGTACCATCAATATGGAAAATGTCGAAGTCTGCCCAATTTTCAAAAAAGGAGATAAAAAAGTGAGATACAAAATTACAGACCAATCTCTATCATATGCAACTTTTGTAAAGTGTTTGAGATGCTTCTTGAGAAGACAATCTATTGTCATGTCAGCAACATTATTAGCCCCAATCAACATGGTTTCATGAAAGGCCGTTCAACCACCACGAAACTTGTAACAATCACTCACTGTATTGCAGAGGGTATTGATTGTCAGTCTCAGACTGATGTCATCTAAATTGATTTTTCTAAAGCGTTCGCAGACTTGACCATAGTATCCTGCTCAACAAGCTTTCGACTTTTGGGTTATCCAATGAATTAATTACCCTCTTCAAATCGTATTTTCACAACCGTAAGCAGTACGTTCAACTTAATGGCCTCAAGTCTATCGAATATATAGCCACATCTGGTGTACCACAAGGATCAAATCTAGTACCCCTACTATTCAATATATTCATTAATGATTTCGGAGCTGAGATTGATGTCAATTTCCTTTTATACGCAGATGACTTGAAACTCTATCACAATATAACATTTTCTAATGATTGCGAACGTCTCGCCCTGAATTTAAACGCGTTGCTACATGGTGTCGAAAGAATAATCTATCTCTCAACATATCCAAATGTAATGTAATGTCTTACTCACTGAAAACCAACCTGAATTTACACAACTACGTCGTAAACAATCAAGTTCCAGAGCGTCCTGACACACTCATTGATCTAGGTGTTACTTTTGATTCATCCCTCTCTTTCTCATTTTATCTCAAAACTCCGCGTACAAATAAAATGAAAAAATCTCCAATTTATACAATGTGCGATACCTCTAATTCTGTTAGTCATGTCCTAGATATATTCAACTGCCAGATTATACAAATCAAAAGACATTTCTTAGCTAACTGACAGTTCTGTTTTTATTTTTTTTTATATAGATTCACAAATTATATTATGTAAGTACATATTTGTAAATACCACTCCCTATTCTGTAATTGGGTTCATCCTGTAGAATAGTGTATGAAATAAATAAATAAATAAATACATTGACATCTGCTATTTCGGCATATAAATTGAAAACAGGACATTGGTTGCTTGGTCCAATAGACCATTGATGTCACAATAGACAGAAGGATGAAAACAATGTAGAGATGAGATAAATGAGGAATACCAGAAATGATGATGAAGGATTCCGAGAAAGTTTTCAGTAGCCTCTTGTGAGAAACGGTTTTATGAGAAAGTTGGAAAGTCGTGAACAGAAGCCCTCAAGCAAGCGTAAAATCGCTCAAATGCCTTAAAAAATAAAATGTAACAGCTAGGAACTTCCTGTATTTCTCAATGGGAAATAATATAGAGGTTTCAAGATTGATTGATTGATGTTAATAAATGAATTGTAAAAATCCATCATATGTTAATTGAAGAAACAATGATTAAAAACTAAATAAACTAGCCGTAAAGTCAAATCTGACATAGAATTTGTAACTGTCAATTGTTGAAAATAGGAATTTTGTGATTTCTGATTGGATGTCTGCAATCAATCAGAAAAGAAAAGATAATGTACGTAAATCTGACACTTTATGTTTTTAAGGAACGGCTAGCATTAGTTTTACGTTAAAGTTACTCAATCTATAAATCCAGCTTGATAATGCAACTAGAAAGGTAGCTTGTAATATCCTCTAAAGCGCGTTGGACGTTGTTCACAGTTAGCGCCTGAGGGAGTAGATGTCTGTCAACCCCAGCAAAACTGTGTTAATCCCCTTCACCAAGAGGAGAAAATTGGACGATCTAACGCCACTTTCCCTCAATGGTGTGGTCATTCCATTTGTAACGGAGGTAAAATATCTTGACATTGTCCTTGATAAAAGACTCACCTGGAACGCTAACTTGGAAAAAGTTTTACACAAAGCCAGACTGTCTCTATGGACATGTCGAAGGATTTGTGGTACAACTTGGGGTTTAGGCCCCAAACAAATCCATTAGATTTATGTGATGATTGTCAGACCAATGATCACTTATGGTGCAATTGCTTGGTGACCGAAGGCTTTACAGAAAACGGCCCAAGTGAAGCTCTCTGGCTTACAGAGACAGGATTGTCTGGCTATCAGTGGTGCCATCAGTACCACACCGTCAGCGGCCATGGAGATCCTTCCAGATCTACCTCCTCTCCGCATTTTTCTGGAGAGAGAGGCTAGATGGACTGCATACAGACTTGTGCACATTGCCAATTGCACAAACCAATTCATTGCAGAGTGCAACAGATTGTTGGTTGACATTGGAAGTCACAGCATTCTGGAAATGACCTCTGACTTTATGCCTTCAACTGTCAAGTACGAACTGCCTTCTCTGTATCTGTAGAGTAGGGAGGGTGAGTGTAAGCCCACGCACTTAGGCCACATGTGACCCATTGTACATCCTCCCGAGGAGTTGTCCTCCTAGGTCGTCGTCCATCCTGTCCTTTCCAGGAAGGTGGACAGGTCGCTGGGAGACATCTCCTTTATATCGGCAGGTGTAGGCCAAGACTCGCCGAACACACACTCTCTTATTGACGATAACTCCGGGCACTCGCACAGGACATGCCTGACAGTCTCATCTTCCTGTTCACACATCCTGCATAGAGGTGTGTCCACTAGCCCCATATTATGTAGGTGTTTCCTTAGCTGACAGTGGCCAGTCAGAAATCCTACTGTAAGGCGTAGATTTTTCCTGGTCATCGCCAGATATTTCTTCGGCGCCAGCTTCCCAGGGTCGCCCAAGGTGATCCTGGCAAGATTACATCCTTTGATTTCATCCCATCTCTTTAGAGATTGAGCATGGGTGTAACTTTTGACTAGTTCCGCAATTGTCGAAGTCATCAGGCCGTGGGTGCCACTTGGTCCTAAAATTCTTAGTCCAGCCGCTTCCTTGGCTAAAGAGTCGGCAATGCGATTACCTTTACTCCTGTTGTGCCCTTTAACCCACCTCAGGATAATGTTATTATCTATCGAGGCTTTGGCTAAATCTTCGTGGCACTCTAGTGCTAGCCCTGAAGTAACACGGTGTCTGTTCAAGGCTAATAGTGCTTGTCTGCTATCAGTGCAGATTGTAATGTTTTTGCCAGAAATTCTTTTCTTGGTTATTTCTTTTGTGGCGATTGAGATACCAGCCAGTTCTGTTTGGACCACGCTGGTATTTCTTCCCATTCCCCACTTAATCCTTAGGCTTAGTGATCTGGAGTACACTCCACATCCTGAGCCTTCTTTGGTTTTTGAGCCATCTGTATAAATCCGTATTGCATTTGTAACATCTGACTCTGTGTTCTGCTTGATTTGTATTTTGTAGGGTTTATTAAACACAAACCTGGGTTCAATTGCATCACTTGTTGCCTGCAGCAGAGGTTGCGCAGTAAGCGCTTTCTGCCACAGGCCCAACCTCAATCGACCCATTCCTACTTCTAGGTTTACACCAGCCGTGTGCAATCGTACCATGGCCATTAACGCAACCTCCTTAACGTACAGGTCCAGAGGGGTCAGACCCGTAATTAATTCCATTGCCGCGGTTGGTGTTGTTCTCATGGCTCCTGTGATGTTTAAACAAGCCAGTCGCTATATTTGGTATAATTTTTGGATGGCCGTTGCTTGTAGAACTTTAGGTCCCCATGCAATGGCTCCATACGTTAACATAGGTCTTATTATTGCAGTGTAGATCCAGGCGACTACACGGGGTGAAAGACCCCAAGCGCGTCCCACTGTCCTCCGACATTGCTCATAAGCCACGTATGCTCTTTTTGCTCTACTCTGTAGATGAGAGTTCCATGTTAGCTTCTTGTCGAGGATAATACCAAGGTATTTCACCTCTTCAGAGAAGTTTAGTTGGCTTTTGAAGATTTGAACTGCCTTATAAACTACTATTCCCGAGTAGAGAGGACTGGATCCTCCGGGAGAAGGAAATATTAAAGGCAGAAAGTTGTTGGTTCACAGATGGATCGAAAACACCTTCCGGTTCTGGTGCAGATGTTTTTAGTCGAAGACCCAGGCCAGAGTTATTATACCTGCCTAGGAACGTATGCGACTGTATTTCAAGCGGAAATTTACGCTATTGAATTGTGTGCAAAGACATTGGATAAATCCAACCTCACACACAAGTCAATAAAACTATTCTCGTGCAGTCAAGCGGCGTTGGAAGCTCTTGGCTCCTACCGAGCAACATCTAAATTGGTAGCAAAGTACCAAAAACGACTCTCCTCGATAGGAAGACTTAACAGATTGTCTCTGGTCTGGATTCCTGGCCACACTGGCCTGGAAGGCAATGAAGCTGCCGACTCTCTTGCAAAGGAGGGTGCTGCAAACGGCTTCATCGGACCAGAACCTGTCATTGGCATCGCTTTGGGCTTTGTCACTCCAAGGCGTTTATTCACCCATTGCAGCTTGATACCAAACAGTTATTGGACTACAGTAGGGATGAACTACGATGTCTAACAGGCCTCCTTACAGGCCACTGTCATTTGAATCATCATATGCAGAGACTTGGACTGTCGGAAGACAATGTGTATCGAATCTGTCTGGAAAATGATGAAACAGCAGAGCATATACTTTGTGCCTGCCCCGCTGGGGACGGAGTCAGGTTCTTAGAGTTCGGCTGATTCGTACTGTCATCATCTGACCTGAAAGACCACTCACCATAGAAACTAATCGGCTTCGTCAAGAAGCTGGGTTTATTTGGCCGAATGTGAATAGGTGTGAGCCACAATAAACCCTAGTGGGTTGCGGTGGAAGGTCAAATAGACCCACTCACTTTAGACCTACCTACATACTACATTAAGCAGACGGAATTAATCGACTTGTGTAACGATGGCAAAAGTGCACTGATTCGAATCGCGCTCATTCTGATTAAATTGAATAAGTATTCTTTGAGATAACAGTTCAAGTAGACTCAAAAAAAAGGACAAATCTTTCGAAACAATCTAATATTTAGAAAGATTATAAATATACACAATCAACGCATCAGTTCAAACTTATTGCTATCAAATAGGAAAAAGACATTCAGTCATACAAGTATAGAGAAAAGATATTCAGTCATACGAGTATGTAGATCTTGTCTAAAAAGTATTGGGATAGAATGAGAAATAATTGTAGATATCTATTACCCTTCATTCAGGATTGAATCTATAATTTTTCGATAAAATTTCTTTAAAGATTCAAATAACTCATGTAATTTATAAATAATGTTTTGGATGTAGCTATTTTATTGCATTGAATAATAATAAAAGCTCAGTTGCAATAGTAAAACCTCAAAGAAAATAAACAGTGATTACACACGAATAAATACTGAGTGTCTGTTTATGTTTTGAGTTGTATCTCAGAATCTAATGGACGATATATTTTATAATTACGAAAGAGGAAACTGGGCCATCCTATTTTCATTCGGGAAAAACTAACCGATATTTATTTCTGGCACCTCACACCTCAATGAATATTTCAGATACCAGCCAACCAATGATGACACTCTGACTGAAGAGATGAAGAGCATAATTTGTTATTCATATATATTTCGGTATATCACGGGGACAGTTCTATAACATGATAACACGATTTCAAAAAGATGCGAACATTCGATATCAAAAAGGACAGGAAACTACGTTTGATCGGATGTCGATTACGCCGCAACAAAATAATTCACCATTCGTGATATTTTCCTGTTCTTCCTGAATCACTCCTTGTATCCCAGGTGGTAGGTGGTGCATTTAAGCGAATCGAAAACCCAAAATTAGATTCCAAAACCAGAATTCAAGATTATATTCAAATGCACATCTCATATTCAGCATTCCACAAGAAAATGGAAGACACTTTCATATATCGTAACCTTCAAATATGAGGTTTCAATTAATAATTGAATAATGGCAATCTTCTGATGATGTTATCTTGGTAAGCGAAACGTACATTCAAGGACAGTACTTTTTGTGGTATTCCTATCAACTCATATATACAATGGTATTGTGGTGGCTTTTTGTCTATCATTGTGTCTATCATTTTTTTCCTTTGTTTTACTTATAAGACAAAAGCACCCTATTATGAGATCAATAAACCAAAGGTGTGATTTGAGCGCTTTATAAAGCATTAAAATTGTCTGAAAATAGTTGACAGCGTTTTTTGTCTAAAAAAAAATGTTTTTTATAGATTTGAAATCGATGAGAAAACAAATAAAATGAAGAAGAATGTAATGTTAAAATAATTGAGATCTTTCTAAAGATCCTTCCTGATGTGAACTAGTTTCTTGTTGATACATCGATAGAATAAGGTTACCAATGGGAATTCTCATAGAATTACCAAGGTGCTATGTCCGGAAATGCTATTTTCTACTGAGGAACGAATTATTCACGCAAGACGAGAGCCTGCCAATTGTATCGCCACTTTTTTCTATCATAGCCAACATGTATAGTCGAAGTAACCGGTATTGTGAATAGTTAAAGGGTCGGCGACCTCAAAGGCCAAAAAAGAACCATACAAAGAAATGATGCCGCTGCCAACTAGTACACGTGGACTGAAGAATTGGCGGTTCGTATTGGATACTTTTTACTAACCGAGTTTTGTGATTGGCTAAAGAGTCATAAAATTAAATTTGAGATTATGTTACGGTGACGAATAGAATGCGAGGATGTTTATACTCGTTATGTTGTCAATGTTCAGTTCAGGAACTGATCGCGTTTTGAATGTTGAAATTCGATATTGGTGCAGTTATAATTACTTAAAATTTTTGTTATCTGTTTGAAATGTGGCGTCCTTGGACGAAAACTAATAGTGATAACGGGTGTGATAACAACGGATAATTTTTCCAGTGTAGTGATTCGGATTAATTTGAATATTGAAACACAGAGAGTTCGTTTCAATGTATATACGAATCTACATCTAAAGTTTGGTTTCGAGGGAAACAAACTATTACAAACAACATCAGATTTGACCGAAATTCCTTTCTCAATTGTATGTGAAATAGTCAAAAACAAACCTTATGAACGCAAGACATGATGTGATACGGGATTACCAAAACCTGTAGATGTTCATCTAATGAAATCATAAAAAAAAACAATATACGAATGAGATACCTACAATTGAAATCATAAGGAAGAAATTTTCTTCCGGCCATAACGTGAGCTGCTGTGACAAAACTCTTCAGAATTGGATAAACTAGGATTTAGATTTGAAATAATAAACAAACGTCAAGCAGTTATGGAAAGCAGAAGAATAGAATAATAATGGAATTTCCTAACAAATACTTAGGAAAAATTCCTAAGAACCCATAGACAAGACCAACGGCAAATTTTCTATTTGGGCGAAACTTGGTACGACACTCACGACACAGTTACGAAATGGTGGACTGATGGTTCCAGAATGTATACGCCTAACATGCCTGCAAAGGATCGCGACTAATTATTGTGTATTGCGGAGGAAGTTGAGGATGGGTTCCGAATTCTTTGAAATTATGTGGAAAAAAACTTGAGGACTGCAATGTTGACTATCATAAGAACATGGAAGCTAAAATTTTTGAGAAATGGTTTAAACACATTGATCCCAAATTTGGATGCGAATAGTGTAATAGTTCTTGACAACGCTTCCTATCATTCGCGACAGCTTAACAAAGTACCGGATAAAAATTCTAGGAAAGATGAAATACAAAGTTTTTTAATGGATAACAATGTGTATTTTGAAGATAAATACCAAAAACCAACTACTTGAAGTTTCACAGACAAAAACATTTGAACAACAAAAACATTTGAAAACACAGACAAAACATTTGAGTGTATTGCTGAAATGTATAGAGCCATACTGAGTCGAAAGCGCTCGCATATAATATAAGTTATAAAGCTTCAAATCCTTTTCGTGACAAATATTTACAATAGAGTAGAAAGTCCTCGATGTATTAATGGTGAAGAGGACCGACCGCGAAAGTAGTGATTCACATTCGATTTGAATTGCTGGAGATTATATCCATTTGGAAAACCGTTCTCAGGAAGTTTATTCCACATAAACGAAGTTTTCTAGATGAAAGACTTCTAAACAGTGAAGTTCGAGGAGTACTGAGTTGAACCCCAAAACGATGAGCAGCCACAGTTCGTCGCGTATTACTGATATGTACCGCTCTTGGTAGAATCAAATGTGCCAAGTCACTTGAACACCTCCTGTGAAAGTATCTATAGAAGACGTTTCAGGCTATCAAGGTTGCACGTGATGTTCGCGTCTCCAATCAGGCGTATGGCTCTTTTCTGGATGGAATCCAGTAACTTCAGGGTATGTTTGGGGGCAGAGCTCTATATATCTGATCTGAGCTTTATAAAGCATCAAAAGTTGCTGAGGTGTGTACAGTTTTCTGGTTCGGAACAGTGTTCCAAGCTTTTGTGAAGCAGTCATTGCAATTCCAGCGACATAATTATGCCAAGACAGGCATCTATTGGATAAATGAACGATAATTTGCGGTAAAAAAATTTTTTCGTGATTTTTCAGTTAATTATACATTAGTTAACACTGTTTCTCTACCTAAACAGAAAAATTGCAAGTGCGATGATTGCTAAATGACAATTCTGAGATTATTTTCTATTTTGGAGCTCTTTTGAAAGGTCTCAGAATAGATTCCCGTTAGAAAAATGGAAAAAAAAATTTTTTTCGATCTATTATCAACAAAATTTTCTTTGGTTGAAAATTAAAGTTTCATTAATCAATTGAAGATGGATGTGGGTAGAAGATCATCATGAAAAATGAGAATAAAAACCTCTTATGTTTTTTATACCAATTGTATTTGTCACTGAAGTTACTGCAGTTTCGTACAGCACATTTTCATACAAGATTCATTTTTCCCTTTGCTCGAGAGGTTTTCCAATAAGAAAAAAAAACCTCATTCCTGCAGAACCAATAGACACTTCAAAAAGAGTTAGTTGACGACCGCATTTTCATTAAACGGTTTTATTTAGCTTGCTCCAGTTTGTATGTTTGGGTGAAATTCAGTAATTGAAGTTTGGCCCCCTTCCTGTTGACAGATTGATCTGGTGTTTGGTAGGTACACACATTTATTTTTGATGACAATACAATTCAGTAAATTATGTATCATTGTAAATCCAAAATGGCCACAGCTATATATTTTTCAGAACTACCTCAATATGGGTATCAAATGACAGGACTTGACTAGTATAATAAGGGTACACTCTGAAAAAAATGAAAATTCAACATGACCGCAGCTAAAAAATGTCAGATTACATATTTTTTCACAACTACCTCAATATGGGCATCGAATGATAGGACTTGACTAGTAGAATAGTAGTACACTTTGAAAAAGATGCAAATTCAAGATGGCCACAGCTACATAATGGCGGACTACATATTACCTTGTAATACTGAGGCACTGAAGGAACTAAACAGAATGAGAAGAATTGAGTAAGAAAATTAGAACTGAAAATAAAATAAATAAAAACTGTTCTTATGTTAAATAGTCCGGTCAAATTAGACTAAAAAATAAGAGTGAAGGTACATAAATTTACAACAAGCTGCAAATGCGTGTAATTGTTCAAAACATAGTTAAAAATAAGATTTTAAAATTCCGAATGATTACGATGCCTGGAAAAAAAATTATTCGAGGTCAAAGGTCAAAAATCTCGAAAAAAATTGGTTTTTCGCGATTTTCAGGAAAACGGTAAGTTTTATCATAAAATAACCTCAGATAAAAATTGGAGATCATAATTCTCTACAAAAAATGTATCAATACTTTTTTTCTTAGAGCCACCATTTGTGAGATAGGATGAGTCAAAAAGTTGTAAAAGTTGTAAAATCGCCATTATATGCATAAGTATGCCACGTATATACATTTCTGAAATTGTAATTTAAGTATGATGACCTTGGGATGCGTAAAACACAGAAGTCTGCCATTTACGATTGTTTCCAACAAGTCAATATTGAAATTAACAATACTAATACGACATACATCATTAACGGTGGATACTTACTACATCGTGTTGTGTGGGATAGTGAATAAACATTTAGCATTATTTTAGATAAATACGTTCAGTATGTACGTAGACATTTTGGTGCCAGAATTACGGTCGTATTTGATGGCTATAATGATTGCACGAGAAATATTAAAGCTGCAGAACAACTTCAGCAACATCTTCATCTTCCGAAATTCTATTTGATGAAGTTATGACAGTTCGTACCAGTCAACAGAAATTTCTTGCAAATACTCACCACAAATCTCGGTTCATTTCAATGTTGAAGGATATTTGGTTTGTTTAACCAAATATTTTTTCGCCAATAAACTTATCCTATTACATGTTTGGCTAATAACGATGCCGACGTACTGATTATTAGCTATAGAACAATTTAATTTGACAAATACAACTATTGTTGTTGGTGAAGATGTAGATTTACTCGTACTTCACCGAACTCCACCTGAAAAAAGTATTTTCTTTCTAAAGCCAGCAAAAGCTCAAAGTCAAACCGAAATATATTCGTCAAAAAGTTTATCTACTTTCGCAAATAGTCAAAATCATGTACTATTTTTACACGCAATAACTGGCTGTGATACGACGTCTGCATTTTACAGGAGGGATAAAGTAACAGTCTTTAAAATGTTTAAAAAACAAGATTTAGTTCAATGTGCTGAAGTTTTCAAAAAAAATCATTCGACTCAACCAGAAATTATCACCAACGGGATTCAGTACAAAGCTCCGAAAAATACCACCTGCTTAGATAAGTATTGATATGCATGTTTCGTAAAAAACACTAAAAATAAGAAACAGGTGCAAGTAGCTTGTCTTCCTCCAACCTCAGTTGCTGCTCATCAACATCTTTTCCAGGTATATTACCAAGTTCAAGTATGGCTTGGTTATCAGCTGGACCCGAAGGACTGGGAGTGGAAGTTGGTCGATAATGCCTTAACACCTATTCAGACTTTACTCCCGCCTGCGCCGGAAAGACTGCTGAGCACAATTTTTTGCAACTGTAAAAAGGGATGCAGCGCTAAATGTGGTTGCAAAAAAGTTGGACTGTTGTGTTCTCTGGCATGTACACATTGTCAAGGCCAGTCATGTTCCAATGCTGAATCACCAATAGTGGAGGATTCATTTGATACCAACGAGGAAACATGCGATACATCACTCTTGACGCAGTTTACCTACACCCAGGATGAACATCAAGAAGAAGAAGATAAAGAAGAAGAAGAAGACCAAGAAGAAGAACGACAAGAAGGAGTATTTGAAGGTTATGACTCAGATGAATGAATTTTTACATTTTTTTAATTTCAATCGCTTTTATAATTTCCAACCCTTCCTAATATATTTTTATTACGCAAGTTTTCAATTTGACAGAATCACAACAGACATGTGGAATAGGCCTACAGGGGAAACCACGTTAAAAAAAACGCGCTAAGTACACTACCTCATAGGTGGCGTGGAAACGTGTGCATATAATGACGATTACAACTTTTTACAACTTTTTGACTCGTCGTATCTCAGAAAAGGCGGCTCTAAGAAAAATAAGTATTGATACATTTTTCGTAGAGAATTTTGTGATCAACAATTTTTATCTAAGGTTATTTTATGATAAAACTTACCGTTTTCCTGAAAATACCGAAAAACCATTTTTTTTCGAGATTTTTGACCTTTGACCTCGAATAAATTTTTTACCAGGTATCGCAATCATTCGGAATTTTAAAATCTTATTTTCAACTATGTTTTGAACAATAACACGCGTTCGCGGCTTGTTGTAAATTTATGTACCTTCCAATGTCTAGATTGACCGGATTAAAACGGTTTTATTGAAAATAAAAGAATATAATATAATGAAAATTAGAAAATAATTCGAAAGGTCCTAAGATAGCAGTCAATTACACCACTTTCCTTAGCAATCTACGGTATTGATCAGATAAAAAAGCAACGATTTTATTATTTTCTTATCTGATCAATACCGTAGATTGCTGGTGAGAGTGGTGTGATGACTGCTAACTAGGACTTTCCGAATTATTTTTTAATTTTTAGTACATTGACTACATCATTATAATCTTATTTTTTCAATAAAACCGTTAAACATAAAATATTTTTTACTTATTTCATTTAAAGTAATATGTTGGGTATTTCGTCAGAACTTGAAGCTTTGTTGATATGTTACTGCTTCAGCATTCATTTTATCAAACGCTGTACGTAATAATGTAAGGAATAATGGGTGGTATTTGTCTAAAAATGAACTGTGATACGCTTCATTTTTCTAAAAACAAATTTGGTTTTGCTGCTACTGCTGTTATTACTATTGTGAAAACAAACAAAAAAAATCAACTAGTATATGGACAGGCCTGCAAGAGCGATTGTAAAGTAAAACGCGTTTTACGGTTTTGTGAACTGTTTAGTGAGAATATCACAAAAAATTATAACTGAATACGTCAAAAAATTTAAACAAAAACCCATAACTTCAATACAACTTTCTTAAGCGCCAAATTATTTATTTTCAATATTGAATTTTTATTGTTTTTTTTTATTTCACGTCTTTGATCAACATTTAATCAGCAATTAACCTTTCACAATCCAAATGACAAACATGTAATCTCGTCAGCCATTTAAAAATGTCTGTATATGGCTTGATGGACGGAAAATGCAGATCGGTTTGGAAATATAGAAAGAACCGACCGTTCAGTAACTAATTACTCCCACCCAATATCATTCCCTGCTTTTAGGAACAAAAATCTATTACCACCAGCTTTATAACGAACCATCAAATTGAAAAGTCAGCAATGAAGGGACTCACTCGATCATGTTACACTTCTGTAAAAATGCAAGTTCAAACTGCACCTGACTTTGCAATAATGATCAATAGCCAACAGATTACAAGTGTTTTAATAGCCTTCAGTAATGTTGGCTTCGAAAATAGTTACGCCAAAGTGCCGGAATTCCCCTCTAAATAAGGCCGCAACGGCCGAGACATAAGGGTGACTTTCCTCTGAGGCTGGTTTTATACGCGATCATTTTCTTCTTGTAAAAGTTCTGCGGCCCGTACACGCGACATCTGCCCTTCCCGCATCTCGCTTAGAGTGAAAAAATAAAATTAAAAGCAATAAAGAGAGTCATACCAGGAGCAGGTGAATTTGAGTTTTATGTTAGCGAAATAGTGTTTTATTAGCTCTAGTGTGTTAATGGTGGAATTTGGACTATACACCAGGTGGTATTCACGCCATAATGGGTTCGGGACGGTTATTTCCGCTTTGGTTTCGCTCGCGTCGACTTCAAAAGTGAAATGATCAAGAGACGATCGTTTTCATGTTTTCACTGTCTTGCTTGTTATTAGTCTGGTTCAGAAGTTCTATATTATCGAAATCCTGACGGCAAGACCGAAAATTATGAACGAGGCGTTATTTTATTACATTTCAGAATAATGGACGGTAAGAGTTGCAAAAGTTATAAACAATTGAGTGAAAAAACAGTGGTTTTGTTTTTTGCAATTTTTATCAAAAACTATTTGAAATCTCTAAAATCAGAAAAAATATCCCTTAAGAACTAAGAAGAGTCCCACCTTCCGGAACTGTACCGATAATCCAATAAAAACACTTCTCACTGGCCAGAAGTGAAGCACTATCTCTTGAAACGCGTTTTTCTAAACAAATAATCTATTGGGTTTATCAATAAAATATTAAATAGGAATGGCCCTGCATGCTAGCTAATCATTTTATTCTAATATAACGTAAAACAAAATCAAAAGTGAACTTAAGTTCTTGTGAATCTGATCTATGTAAATAAAATGTATATCAAAAATAATAAACTAAACATTCAACCATTCATTGGAGAACGTCTGGAAGCTCCGGGTGAAATCATTACTTGCTGAACTGCGATCTTTTGAATATTGATGAAAATTGTGATGCACTATGTAGAAACTTAACTGGTCATGTATGCAATGCGATAAGCACTCGTCCATATTTGTGTTTGGCAATTAACATTTTGAGTAGCTATCTAACAAAGCAAAAATGATCATGAACTTTGGAAATGTCTGAAAAGAGTATTAAGATACATAAAAGCTACAATTTAAATTAAATCAACATATTAAATGCGATTATGTCAGTCTGATTGCTGGCTATGTAGATTCTGATTGGGGCAACAACGAAACTGATAGAAAAAGTACGACAGGATACTTGTTCAAGGCATTTGATAATTGTACGATATCATGAAATACTAGGAAACAAGTAACAGTTGCCGCTTCATCCATTAAAGCTGAATATATGGTTTTTTTGAGGCAGTAAGAGAAGCTACCTGGTTAAAATCACTTATATGTAGTATTACTCTCATTTTTTTGAAACCAATCGTTTTATTTGAGGATAATAACGGTTACATATGCTTGGCCAGCAACCCGACTGATCATAAAAGATCAAAGCATATCGATATCAAATATCACTTCTCGAGAGAACAGATTGAGCAGAAGACAATCATACTAAAATATATTCCGACAAGTGAACCAGCTGATGCCTTCACCAAACCTTTACCAGGACCAAAGTTTGCAGAAATGAGAACGGCCATTGGTTTACATCAGTACTTACGAATTATTTCAATTGAATATTTTTGAGTGGGAGTATTGGATTTATCAATAAAACATTAAATAGGAATGACCCTGTATTCTAGCTAATCATTTTATTCTAAAATAACTATATAATGGAAACGTTGTGAATATCAATCATATCTGTACTCGAATGACTAGATATTATGAAATATTTAGTCAGTTGATTCTGAGCATTCATCAAGATAGCGTGTATAACTGAATACATATAAGTGAGTTCACCTAAACTGATCGTTTCAATTTGATGCCCTATCCTAATATTATCATCATCAGTAGACGACTAAAACTAAATCCTTACAACTAAGTTTTCATATGTCTAAACGAACCACTGCCATCTGTAATGAAACCCTTTAAATTGGTGTCATTTTGTGTTAGAGTTTTCTATTATTATATAGAACAATATTTTTTTTGTCAATTTGAAGGCCTAATAGAGATAGTAGTCTAATACGATACGATCGATGAATGAAATATTTATATTAAAGCAAGAAAACTGGTTAGTATCAGGACACATCAATAAACGCAATAAACTGTCGGTAACGTGTGGATAAAGAAAAAAAAAGATAATTATAATATTTTTTCAGAATACAAAACAGCATTTTCCAGAAGGAAACAATTTGTTTATATTGATATCTACGGATTAAAATGAATAGATTTTTAGATAATTTAAGTGTTTAGTCTACTTTGACTGTCGTCGATGAAATTAACAATTTAGTGGCAATTCCCGAACATTTAAAGAAAAACTTAAATAAACTGTTTGTTAAAGAACTCGTTGACTTTGAACATAATTAATTCGAATATTTTCAAACCTTCAAACATGACATTTTCCCAATTCTTAACTGACTGTCTCTGAACTACGGGAGGAATACATGGGAGGAATTACGGGAGGAATACATGGGAGGAATTACGGTAGGAATACATGGACTGTTCAAAAATGTTCGAATTTCGCGGGCTACATACATTCGATTAGCGATTTTTATTTTTTTTATGTTGGTACACTTGTCACTAACCTATGTTCACAGTTATATCTGTTTAGCATGTTTAGTTTGTTAGAGGCATAAAAGTTAGAAGTGTTTTACGTTTTCGGCAATTTGCATCAAATTTTGTAAAAAAAATGGAATTAAGTACCCAAAAATACTTGCAATGTTGACAGTAGCATACAATGATTGTACTCTGCGCCAAAAACGTGTTTATAAGTGGTAAAAGCTTTTCACAGAAGGTCGAGAAGATGATAACACTCGCCCTGGACGTCCCAGCACATCAACAACTGATGAAAATATTGAGAAAGTGAAAAAATCACTATTACAGAAGTTGCTATGAATGTCGACATATCGGTTGGCTTATGCCATGCAATTTTTTCGGAAACCGTCACATATTGAGTGACGTCAACGGCGATCCAGATTTACTTCAAAGTTTCTTAACTGGTGACGAATCATAGGTGTATGATTATGACATCCAAACCAGAGACAGTCGTCCAGAAGGAAGAACCTAGGGGAGCCAAGATCAAGAAAAGAACGATCGAATGTTAAGATTCTGCTCACTGTTTTCTTCGAATACCGTGGCGTAGTGTATCAGGAGTTCTTGACACATGCCGCAATAAGGAGTATTATTTGGAAGTTCTGTGCCGCTTACTAAAAGCAATACAAAGAAAACGCCCGGTATTGTGAAAAAACATGGCTTTTGCATCACAATAATTTACCTGCTCGTTCGTCATTGCACCGTTATCATGCCTCAGCCACCGTATTCACCCGATTTGGCCCCCTGCGAATTTTTTCTGTTTCCATGATTGAAGAAACCCATGAAAGTGGGGCGTTTTGCGACGATTGGGGAAATAGAATTCGAATTGCCAAAAGAGCTCAAGGATATAATAAAAGTGCGTATTACAACTGCTTCGAGTATTGGAAAAAACGCTGGCACAAGGTATTATATCTGCAGGGTACTACTTTGGAGGGGACAAAATAGAAATTGCTGGATAAAAAATATTTTTTGAGAAAAATAAAATTAAAATCACTTTATTTTTTGCACAGATAGCGTATATGAAATAATCTGCTCATCTTTTCGAAAGGAACAAAAAATGTGCCATATTTTCGATATGTTCTACTTGTCTCTCGCTGACGATTAAAGTTTTTCAGATTGAAAAAATAATTCCTAAATTATAGTATTCACAGAAAAAGTGTGATGAAGTGTTTTGTTCACACTTCCAACTGCAAACAAAGTTTTATTTAGTTAAATTTTGTCTCCATTCGACGAAAATTTCAAGTCTACTACCAATTTGGAAGCATTGTTACACAATTTCCAAACCATTCATTTTTCGAAAAAAAAAATACAAAATTGGAACAATTTTGGATATTTTCAACCTGTTAACGCCCCGCGTTTATTTAAAAATTTTCATTGATTTTATATTATATTCTTATATTCATCAATTGTTTCTTTCCCCTATTGATTATTTATTCCTATGTATATCTTGTAATCGCATACCAGCAGCAATCAAACACCCGGTATATTGGTATATGTTCCTATCAAGAAAATCGTCAGTCATTAATATACGCTCTCGACCGAGTTCGGGTCTCTCTGTGCTCGCTACGGTTTCGTTTTCACTGTTTTTACAAAAACCTCTGGTTCTTTGGAAAATCACCATTGTGCAGACTCTCGCCACACATTTGCCAGGAGATCAGAAGATCGACAACTGGGGAAACCCTGCCATGAGAGACGTGAAAATCCAGGTAGGGTACTGGCGATCATATCAAATTTCAATATTTAAATATTTCCTCAGCATTTTTTGGTCAACTTCGAACCGGATTTTGTATAGTGGTAATTGATCCCACTGAAATTATTCATTAAAATTTTCCCTCTATGAAAAATTATTAAAATAATTTTGAATTACTCATTTACTGAAGTAAATTTATTTTACAGCAGTTCCTAGTTTCTATTCCGAACCGAACGTCGACCACTTTTTATTATAGTTTTTACGCTGTGTTTTGAAGAAAGGAACGTTCGCAGCTCCGTCACGCTGGAACCCGCTTTGAAAAAAATCTACTTTTTTAAGCCTGCTTCACCTGCAAACGATACTAATAAATGTAAAAATGTAAATTTTTTTTGTAGTATTATCGGTTACTGAGAAAGCACTATTGACATTATTCTAACTACGAAGGACGAGTAATAATGTGCCAAAAAGTTCTGAAATAGGTTCTAAATGGATTGTAGTTTATTGTAGTAACAACAAAATATTACTATATTTTATATTACTTTGAACTATAGCAAAAAAGCTACTATAACAAGACTACAAATAATAAAATAACAATTGTCCTCAAACTACAAACGATGAAGTTGATTGTTGCTGAAATTAGATGTTTGTAGTTACCATTAAACACATCAAAAATTAATGAAATAAAATCGAATATTTTCCAACTGTATTTGTAGTGAATCAAAAACAAAATTTTAAATACAAACGATGCTGATGAATGTAGTAGAGTTCATTTTCTTGTAGTCTCATCAGTTATGAGGAAGCATTATTTATACTATTCAAACTACGACATACGACTAACAATGCGCAAGAAAGTTTTGAAATAGGTTTTAAATTGATTGTAGTTTATTCCAACACAACACAATATTAATTTATTTTATAGTCTTTCAAAGTATCACAAAAATGTTGCAATAACAAGACTAACTCATACAATAGCACTCGTTTAAAAACTACTAATAATTGTATGAAATGTTGAACTCTTCAACGACTACAAATTGCTTCATTAAATGCCCTACTGTACATTTGTAATGATTCAAAAGCAAAAAAATTAATTTTTTGTTCATTTTTCGTGTATGAATTTTTAGTATGATACAATTTTATTTTACAACTTGACTCAATCATACTGTATCACTATTCAAATTGTCAGTTAACTTTGGCTATCACAAAAATTCAAACCTCTTTGGTAATTTTAAATAACCTATTTATAATAAAAATTGTGATTTGCAATAAATATGTAATTTAATTATTAAATTTGATAATTCAACAATTCAATATTCGTTTTCTCTCAATTTATGAATGAGCATTTAATATATATTATATGATTTCTTTTATAATTCTTTTGAATAATTCATGCACAAAATGCAAAATCAATTTATTTTTGTTACTAATTGTAATTTTCTCTTTAAAAATATTATTCAAGTATGTTGACAGCAAAAATTACAATTTACTGTAACAATTTATCATAAGTATTAAATTGTTGAATAAACAATACGCATACTTAGTAACTGATGAGACTACAAGAAAATGAACTCTGCTACATTCATCAGCATCGTTTGTAGTTGAAATTTTGTTTTTGATTCACGACAAATGCAGTTGGAAAATATTCGACTTTATTTCATTCATTTTTGATGTGATTAATGGTAACAACAAACATCTCATTTCAGCTACAATCAACTTCATCGTTTGTAGTTTGAGGACAATCGTTATTTTATGATTTGCAGTCCTGTTCTAGTAACTTTTTTGCTATAGTTCAAAAGAATATAAAATATATTAATATTTTGTTGTTACTACAATAAACTGCAATCCATTTAGAACCTATTTCAGAAGTTTTTGGCACATTATTACTCGTCCTTCGTAGTCAGAATAATATTAATAGTGCTTTCTCAGTAACTGATAAGACTACAAAAAAATTAACATTACTATATTTATTAGTATCTTTTGTAGGTGAAGTAGGCAAAAAAAAGTTGATTTTTTTCAAAGCGGGTTCCAGCGTGACGGAGCTGACGTTGGCTACTCTGAAATGATTCTTTGATAGTCCAGGATGAATCGGCGCATGAGTACCAAAAACTATTCCACCTCAATTTTTTTATGAGATCCTCTTTAAATTACCCTACTGATACAAATGCATGTTGCAATGGGGCAACCCCGTGCCATATTATTCAAACCGAAATTATTATAACAATTGCAAGGAATTGCTAATTTTCAACCGGAAATTTTTTTAAAATTCTGTATTGAAGTAAAAATGAAGAAGGTTCTATGACTTTTCACGTTAAAGTTATCATTTTTGAAGATATGATTTTTCGTAGGTTCTAAAAATCTGAAATTTGGGTACTTTTGACCCATCAAAAATATATAAAAAAAATATATAAGAAATATTTTTTATTCCTTATACAATAGTTAATAATATCTTTAGTTGGGATTTGGAAAATTTTATTGTTTATACCTGTTTTTTAATGTTTATTACGCGCCGTCTTTTTCTGCATCGGCCTCTCGTGGGTCCTGAATCATCAGTACCAATCATTTATCATTTATCTCAGAAATTATTAACTTCATAAAAATTTCGAAAGAGAACAATGTTATTATAATTTGTTTCAATTAAGTTTTTTTTCTAAAATTAATTTCACAAAAGTTATTAAAGCTGGAAGGGGAATATGTAATTAAAACTAATTTTTTTATCGGTTTATATTACTTATTTGTTATTATCACAGTAATTCATGCTTTTTTGTCAACAATAATGAATCATACCAGTATTTTAACAATTTCTGGAATCACAATTCTATAAAGATAAGAAAAAGATATTTGTACGCATTTCAATGCCTTCAACTACTTTTTCCTATTACTTTCCGTACGTGGAATGAAAATAATTCATTTGTAGGTATGTTATTCGTATAGGCTTTCATACTGAGACACTGAGGAACATACTGGCTTGTGAAGTACATAAGGTTAAGTATGCTCGATTTTAAAACATTTTTGAAAATAGTCCCCGTATTCAAGTTGATTACTAATGCTGGCAACAAGCATCATCATATCAAATATTAAACTCGACCAAAGTGTATATTATCGATCCGATTGTATCGAACAACCCCCATTCAAGAATAATGCCATCGAAGGTTCAATGCAGGTAATATAACAATATATGGTCCAGATCGTCAATCGGAATATCTATTCAGCCCTCACCTGGAATCTTTCACCCCTATATATGTCTCCCCCCTGTGTACATACTCTTATGGTAATACATCGTTACAGATAGACTTTTGTCTACCTCAATTCTTTAGGATATTATTTTTCATTTTTGTCACCTGGATATGCAGGAAAAGGGGTGGATTCAATTTAAATTTGAGGTGAAAGTTTGTCTATTCATTGTATGGCGTTATTTTGAATTTTCGGTATAATTCGGCAGCTGCTTAGTTTTCGATTTATTTGTGTGGTATTTTCTAGTCTGCTTTGGAGTTAATTTGGAAAATTAGAAAGTGAGTGACGAAAATGAATGTGGATAGGCTGCGGTAATAAATTAAGGAATTACTTTCTCTTTTCCTGTAATTGGACCTAACTGATGTTATATTAATCCAAAATTTCTTTTATAAACCGCCTAACACTATAAACTTACGTGTCGCTTTCTTCCTCATACAACACTAGCGACCCAACTATGACAAAAAAAACTCAAAAGGAGTATGTTCACAAGTAATAGTACAGGATCCCGCCGCAAAATCACTACGTTCATAGCGTAGTTAATCAAATTCAAATTTTTACATACATTTATGTAAAATATATTTATGACAGGTTGCCAGTCAAAAAGTGGCCGCCAATATTTTTATTTGAAAAAATCAAGCTACTAAAATACTTCATGAAGTAAAAGCCGGATCAATCCCTCTACGAAACCCTTCATCACGTGGAAGGATAGAAAATAGTCATGAAATAATTCAAATTCATTCAAGGAAATACATGAATTGAAAGATGTTTCAACTCTATTTTCAATATTCTAAAACAATTCCATCCTTCAATATTCCAATTTCATAGACATCAAAATTAATACGATTACAGGATATGGAAATATAAAACAATCTCCAAACACGCAAAGTTGCACGGATGCGCATTAAGCATTTTACCTTAGTAAGGTGACCAGAGGAAAGTTGCAACCTCAGCATATGAATCTTTATAAATATTGAGGGAGGTCAAGATCAGCAGAAAGTATTGAGAAATTCATTCAGTATACATTGATCACTCTTCAGAAACGGTTCCAGAGCATTTTGAGAATGCAGCACTTCTCCGTTTCATCGTTTCTGCTGGGTAGCAGTATAATGTGAGTTTTTTGTATCTTTCTTAACTATTTTATTAACTACCCTTAGCGTAATTTTTTCGTTTTCATCATAATAAATATTTTATTCAGTTTTAAATGAGTTCTTTCATTATTTGGATGAAAGATTGTTGGTTGAAACAGCGATAAATCCTCTCGTAATGAGCAAAGCGAGTACTGAGTTGCGAAAATATAATAAAACTCTTACATTTATTCTTCAAACTCCAGTCTGAAATGTTATTATTATCTTTTTGCTGATATGTGCAGTCTCGGACTGTTTGGACTAATTTGAAGAGTTTAAAATCATCATCAAAAAGAAGACAATCTATATATTTCAGAGCTGACGGTAAATCATTGATGAAAATTATAAACAGAAGCGGGCGTAGATTCGATCCTTGTGGTACACCTGACCTAGCTGGAAATTTATCTGAAATTTTTCAGTTATGTTTGACAATGAAAAACCGATTTTGAAGATAATTCTCCCTTGGTTCCAATTTTTTAAATTTCATATATACTCAATTATTATGAAATTTGTTTTCAGATTTCTTACCCTTTATTTGGTTTCCCCGATATAGCCATTGTAAGTACATACATACATATAGATGAAGCACGAGAAGTTTTACTTCAGTCGTGTGGTTCGTGTGGTTTAATTAAAAATATTTGCGATCACATTTTGACTAGCAACCTGTCGTAAATGGATTCTCCTATTCACAAATGTATGTAAAAATCTGAGTTTGGTTAACTACGCTATGGACGGAGTGATTCTGCAGCGGGATCCTAGACTATAACAATTTTATTATCTATCAAATAGTTAAGTACGTGTTTACTTCTGTATAGTGTGTACCTATCTACCTAAAGACAACACAAAACAAAAATGGGATCGTAACCTTCTAAATTATTCCTTACGTAAAACAAAACCAACGCAAGTTTAACCTTTCTTCAGTACGCGTCCGTATCAGTTTGTGAGGCCACTTGATTTTATTTTCTCGCGCGATAGTTTTGATTTTGCGATAACTTCTAAGATATCAAATTCAATTGTATGATGTGAAGACATTTATAATGTGCATGAAATACTTAAAGTAACTAACGTATTTGATTTGATAAGGATTAATATCGTATCAGTGTGAGCATCATAATTATATGTGACCATTGTTTCAAAACATTGAAACGGATATAGTCAGCTATCCTGAAAATATAGACATATGCCATCGCCGATTTTTTATAGACCTATAAAAAGGAAAATGAGTAGTGAATTGTTTATTCATATATCAAAGAGATTAGGAAGCGTTATCGATGATACCTCCCTAGATGGTATCACCGACCTGACCGTTAACATCGTTAAATTTCACACAAAATCATGCACATAAACCGTTCCCGTGAATAATTTCGTTCATTGGTGAAAACCGTATTAAACTCCGTTCGTTATTTTTTAAATTTATCAGCATTCAAAAAAATAGAGGGATATGGCGCCTGACTTTGTTTTGCAAAATGTAGTGACATCAAATAAAAGGGAAACCTTCAACTTGAATATGTATATTATAATTCTAGTATGAATTTCACTAGTTCGGACTTCCATTGTCTACTATATAAAATGATTTGAAATCCCTGAAACAACTAAAAAAGAAGAATTAAAAATGAATAGCTGAAAATAACAATTATATTAAGCAAAAATAATCTGAAATGAAATAATAGTGAGATAAAATACAAGTAAAATAGAACAATTAAACAAAAATGAATGAAAATAAACAAATAAAAAGTTGACTGGACTGATTCCTCCGAGAGATGACTATAGGTCGTTCGAGTACTTTCACTTATCCCCGCTTTCCATTTTTCGCTTCACTGGTTCCGTGAGAGATGACCGTTTGACGGAAGTTGGCCATTTTTCGCTTGATGATGGGTTTCCATATGTTGCGTATTTCTACGCTGGCTGGGCTGAATACGTTGTTGAACAACATGTGAGCGGCTTCCTTGAATTTTTTCCTAAACCAATGTTCCTCTCTGTACAAGATCTCAGCTTGGGACCACTCGATGTTGTGTTGATGGGTCCAAACATGGTCTGCTATTCCTGATATACTGGTTTCCCCTCGCTGTGTGTGTTTCTTGTGCTCGGCAATGCGAACATTCAATGGCCTCTTAGTTTGACCAATATAGGATTTTCCGCACTCACAGGGTATCCGGTAAATGCAATTCTTGGAATCGCAGTCCGCGTTTGGTGGCCTGGATATCGTGAGGCTGCTACGGATAGTGTTACCGGATCTGAAGCAGGTTCTGATGTTGTACTTGGAACCAATTCTTCTTATCCTCTCCGATAATCCTATAATGTAAGGAAGTGCAAGCACTGGATGTGACGGTTTCTCTTCCTTGCGAGGCTCCTGCTGTCTTTTAGCCAAGGTCGTTTCTACCATCGCTTTGGAGTAGCCATTCTGTTGAAGATCATTTTTGATGATGTCTAGTTCCTTCTCGAGACCTTCCTTCGTGTTACAGAGCCCGAAAGCACGGTAATAGAGTCTTGATGATTCCTCTTTTAGTTGATTGATGGTGGTTGGATTCGTGGTTCAGATACTGTCCCGTATGAGTGGGTTTTCGGTATACAGATGTTTTCCACTTAATGTCGGTCCTCTTCACCAAAACGTCTAAGAATGGCAATTCGTTGTGGATTTTCTTCTCCATTGTGAAAGTGATGGAAGGTCTCACGCTGTTGATGTGTTTCAGGAAGGCGTCTAGTTCAGTATTCCCATGGTTCCATATTATGAAGGTGTCGTCAACATATCTGAACCAGACCCGAGGTTTCTTGTGGGCTTCTTCAATGGCCAGAGTTTCAAACCACTCCATATATATAATGGCTATGACTGGTGAAAGTGGCGATCCCATTGGCAGTCCCTCATCTTGTGTGAAGAATTTGTCCTTCAGTTGGAAATTACAGTTTCGTACACAGAATCCTAGTAATTCCATAATTACTTCTATAGGAAGATTCGTTCTCTCTTTCAGGTTCCCGTTTCGGATAGCTTTCTCTGTATGATTTGGAGTGCTTCTTCGACCGGAACGTTGGTGTAAAAGCTCTCCACGTCGAAACTAATTAGTTGATCTTCTTGTGTGACCTCAATTCACCCTAGTAGTTCGAAAAACTGCCTTTAATTCTTCACAAAAGACGATGTTTTTCCTTGTAATGGTTGTACTAAGGAAAGTAAAAATCTAGACAAATTTTGAGTAGCCGAATCTCTGGAGCCGATGATCGGTCTAAGTGGAACGTCCTTCTTGTGGATGGAAAGCGGGGATAAGTGAAAGTACTCGAACGACCTATAAATAGTCATCTCTCGGAGGACTCAGTCCAGTTATTGTAGATACTAACAATCGAAACGTCGTGAACTAACGTGACTTGGACTCTCCTGAACTTTTTATTTTCTTCTTTCATTTCTTTATTTTTATTTATTTTTGTTCAATTGTTCTATTTTACTTGTATTTTATCTCATTATTATTTCATTTCAGGTTTTTTTACTTAATATAATTGTTATTTTCAGCTATTCTTTTTTAATTCTTCTTTTTTTAGTTGTTTCAGGGATTTCAAATCATTTTATATAGTAGACAATAGAAGTCCGAACTAATGAAATTCATCATGAAACATTGTCAATCACCTTCAAATAATTCTAGTATGTTGTTTAGAACGCCTTTTCGGTCTGGTTGAAACTGAGGTTAGGTTTTTTTCGATGTCATTGGTATTGGTATTATCGTCTGTTATATATGTACAGCTGAATCACTCTGTATTTGTGGTCAGGATAGCATTATAAAAACGAAGTATTTTTTTATATTTTTTATATTCTGATTTGCGACCGACGATCGCAGACTTTCCTATTTTCAACAGTAATGAATAAACTCTAATTCAAATTAGTTGGATTTTATTTACATCATTCTGTTAGGATATTCAAATTAATATCAAGACAGAACATCGTCATAATTCTCGTGCTCTGTATAGGTCATGTTAACAACTTCTCAGGTCACCTAATGAATATATTGAATGATTGAAATATTGATGAGAAATATATAGTCGAGAAGAGATTTGAACACAGGATCATTACATCGTGAATGGTAGTTGTAGAATCTCTGATGTTGAATGAATATATTGAAAATTAATTGAGTAGAAATTATCGGATGATGGTAATCCCTATCAAAACTCACCAATCTATTTGAATTCAAGAGGTAGTATTATTAAAATTTTTCGTTTTCGGTGACATAAAGTGGTAATGTTACGAAAAAAGGGATTGCTTCGTCTTGTAATATTATCAAAAATGGTGCTGACGTGGTGATAAGATGAAATATATTGCCCCGAAATTACGAAGTACACTATTAATGACGGTGATAGTTTTCCATATAACTGACATTCTATATCAATACTCTTTCATATATTATATTGTTCAGCATCACTATGAATGACATCTGTTTCAATTCCATAACGAATGTTTGTAGTACAAACTGTATGAGAAAAGGTGATTTTCGTGTTATTCAATGTTCATGTGAAAGTATAGGGTATTTCATTAGGCGTTTCCTATCTTTGAATTTAAATAAAAGTGTGAGATATTTACGAAATGTTTTATTCGTTTGAAAGACCTGATGATGTAATATAACATCGTTCAAAAGTCCGTCACGACTTCTCTAAGGTGAGCGCATCCGAAACGCCCAATTTTCCATGACTCTGGCTGACTTTGACCGATGGCATGGGTTATGTTGGCTTTGAGGATCGCTGTGGTTTGTGAGAAAACTCCACAAGAAAAAGTCTAACGGGGTCAAATCGCATGCTCTCGGTGGTCAGTTCACATCACCTCCACGTGGGATGACCATGTCCTCAAATCGTTCGTGCAGAATATCCAATATGGCATGAGCTGTGTGGCACGTAGCTGAACCACGTGTTGTTGGTATCCAGATCATCCAATTCAAGCCAAAAGAAGTTGGTAATCATTGACCTATAGTTGCTCGCCGTTGACAGTGATGGCCTGGCCAACGTCGTTCCCAAAAAAATATGGACCGATACGCCGCCAGCCCAAAATCCACACCAGCCAGTGACTTTTTCGGGATACATTCCAAATTAGATAATTTTATTTGTACCCATTCGGCCAGAAATGGGCCCCATCGCTGAAGATGATGAAAATTAGAGTCAGTTGCCAACTGCTCCACAGTCCATTCAGCGAAGACACATAATTGTCTATGGTCGTTTACCTTCAGTTCCTGGGTCAGTTGAATTTTGTACGGGTGCAGGACCGAGTGGTCTGCGAAAGGCCAAGTTCTTATGAGCAACGCGAAATTGACTGCCTCGGATTCACCTGCACACTCTAAAGTCTAAGTCGTTCCCACTGGAGCGATACAATAAGCGATGCAACATGACATGAGTAATCTTTTATCGCACGATTCAACTTTTATCCTCGCCACACTCTAGTGCGCACTGGAGCGATACGATAGCCTATAGGATAAACAACGGAGCAGTTGTTTTCATCGGTCGTTGTTTTTGCTTACCGGTACTTGCCAAAGAGGAAACGGGAATCAAGAAAATACTGGGTACACCCATATAATGTTTAATATCAAACACAGTTCGGCAGTGGTTTCCCATGAGCTCTCTCAACATGAACAGAAATTTAGAGAGTTTTATAGAATGAGCTCAAATAGTTACCATGTTTTAATGAGATTGGTGTCAAGGGGACTGGAGAAGTAAGGGTTCTGCGAAGGAAATAGATGATTGCAGTCTTCTTGCTGACCCGACATGAACATGTCGAATGATTTTGCGCATTTCTTTCGCTCAAGCGACCAGGCAGCTGTGTCCCCCTCACCGACGCGACTCCGATAATTACGGTGTAGTATCGCGATCGCACCAGTGTGCATTAGATTAGTTGCTTCCATTACATATGCACGATTATGAGTGATCGGTGTCAAATCAGGATCGGGTTGCTTATCGAATCACCTGTTGCATCGATTATTGTATCGCTCCGATGGGAACCGCGCCTAACAGACACCAGCGGTGTTTTCGGCAATCTTGCCTTTTGTCGACGTAGGTACGGTAATTCAATGTTCAAGTGAAAGTAGTTGTTACAAAATGGTTTTTTTCTTCCAGTTTGTAGGTATATGAAAGAAACTTCTTAGGTACCTAATAAATAATTCTTATTGTAGTCATTTTTTCTTAATTCCTCTGGAAATGTCCCACATTTCTATTTGATGATGGAGAAGTATGAAGTCAAAAAGCTTTTCCCAAAAAAATTACAAATGCAGTTTACTGTACGATTTTCCCTATAGAAGTTTTTGCTAAATAACAACTTTTTCAAGAGATGTCTTAGAGATGTGAAACACCAGTTCTCCCTGTCGCGGTTTTGTAAACCGCGTAAGTAAAAATCTTTCAGTAAACCGTATCAGTAAGTTTTGATGAAAATTATATTAATTTTGTCAGCTGCACTTAAGCCAACACAATCTAAGATTTTCACACTGTGAAAATTATTTTGATGTATGTTTTAATAATATTTATATGTTTTTTATATTAACCGTCATTGTTTTTCAGGTTTCCAACGGAAATTGAAATTTCAAAGATAAATTTTTTTTAATATTTTTTCATAGAAAGACAACTCTTAATGGAGATGAGTGAATCCAAAATATATTTTTAGAAGGCTATTGTTACAATTATATATCTAAGATTCGAAACTAGCAAAGACATGAAAAAGTACACCCACAAGCAGTAAATGAATTGAGTTTGTATGTTTACAGTAGGATAGAAATGATTTTATTGCAAGTACAAAAAATATTCTATACATATTGTATGCATATGTATTACCAAAGGTTTATCAGAATAAAAATCTCATCAGAAAGAGTTGAAGATATAAAAATAACCAGCTTTACAATTGCTAATACCTTTTATCCACTTTAACGGATTATTCAAAATATTTCGTCAAATAATTGTGTAGGAAGAGTTAAAAATTGTGTTTTTACATATAAAATATCTTCTCAACTGAAATTTTTTTAGAAAAATGGCATTAGTTATCTTCATTTTTGAATTGCTTTTTAATCTGACGACTGAAAAGAATACATGTTTGAATTTTTTGAGTGGTGCACGTGGTTCTTGCATTGATTTGCTTTACCAATATCGAATTCATGTTTGTTACTTTGAATTACTTACCACCTAACAAAATATTTCCGGTTTTGGGAAATACTGTGGATATTCAGATTACTTTGGAATACTTGGAAGAACTGTGAGTCCTCACTCTTGATTCTCCAACTATTTTGAGTACCTGAAGAATTTGAATAGTTTTGGGAAAAAAACTTTTTGGTTTTCCACTTTTCGATCTTTATAAAAGAAAAAAGCAATTGAGTTCAAAATGAACTCTTTAGAAAGGTATATAATGCATACCCGTAAGTTTCTTTCAGATACCTACAAACTGGACATTTGCACATTGAATTACAAGAAAATTACATTTTCTCATTTAGTTTTACTATAAACTTTCGTTTAGTTGTTTCGAAAGGGATTTTTCTTCAGTTTGTATCTGAAAGATGTCATATCATATCAAAATGATACCTGCAGCAGTTTTCTAAATTTCTTCAAACTAATAATCGATTGAAGTAAAACTTATATATCTGCGATTTCTCTCAGACACATAAGTTCCATCATTAGTATATCTAACGAAAACTAATTATATACTAGTTAATATGCGAATTTTTTCCAAAGAAGTCACTCAAAACTGATATTTTTGTATATGTCACCGCTTCAGAGGTTTCTGATTTCAAATAATACAATAAGCAAATAATACAATTTCTGTTTTACGCATTTGTTGACGCCACTATCATATCTAGTCGACGTTTAAAGACTGAGGCCGATTTGAGATATTGCATCATTTATTTTAATAGCTAGAACCGTCACAAATCTAGCCTAGTCCAGTCACTATTCCTCCATCTCGCTGCCCTGGCATCTCCTTATCATCGACCGAGAAATTAACAAAAAAGCTTTTCGTCAGCCAATTCCACCTGTTGCCTTCATCTAGAGATGAAATTATCTGCAGGACAAGGTCATCGCAGGTGCCCTTAAATTGAAGGCAAGGTGTTCTCGATCAGCTGCTCATATGATGCGCATTGAGAAATCGAAAAGCATATATCCGTTCCCTAGGACGATTTTCGGTAATTATCATACTCATTACGACGATGTTCAGATATTTTCGAATGCATAACTCTGTCCCGGTTAGATAAGGATAATGTAGGAAGTTGCACGAGGAAACCGGACGCGTTCGTGACCTAGATTGATTATATCGGAACCTGTCGCCCATTTTGCTGAATATGATCACATATTTACAGTGCCTAAATTCTATCAAGGTGCGGAGAAATTTGTATTATCAAAAATTATGAATTTTTATTTTTTTTTTAAGGACAAAACACAAGCACTACAGGAAAGTCCTCAGGGCGCTCTCAGAGCGGTGCCTGTGCGAAAGTAGCGATTCACATTAGATTTGAATCGCTGGAGATTAAATCCATTTGGAAAAACGTTCTCAGGAAGTTTATTTCATATAAACGCAGTTTTTCAGATGAAAAAGTTCTTAAAAAGTGAAGTTTGAGGTGTACCTCGAGTTGAACCTCGAAACGATGAGCAGCCACAGTCCGTCGCGTATTTCTGATATGTACCGCTCTTGGTGGAATCAAATGTGCCAAGTCACTTGAACACCTTCCGTGAAAGTATCTATAGAAGAGAGACAAGTCTCCAACCTTTCTTCGATGTTTCAGACTATCAAGGTTGCACGTGATGTTCGCGTCTCCAATCAGGCGGATGACTCTTTTCTGGATGGAATCTAGTAACTTCAGGGTATGTTTGGGGGCAGAGCTTCATACATGAGACCAAAGAAGGTCTGATTTGAGCTTTATAAAGCATTAGAAGTTGCTGAAGTGGGTGCAGTTTTGTGGTTCGGAACAGAGTTCCAAGATTTTGAGAAGCAGCCTTTGCAATTCCAGTGACATGATTGTGCCAAGACATATTGGTGTCCGTTTTAACCCCCCAACAAACTTATCGAAGCAGAAAGCGGAATTGTCTGACCTGACATATTATATCCGGTTCAGAGATATTTATCTTCATCATATATATAAATGACCTGGGTCCATTCTTATCTTCATATGCAAATGTTCTATTTGCTGATGACACAACACTGATATATTCACATAAAGATTACAGCTCCATGATCTCTTTAGCTGCAGATACCAAGGGAAAGCCGAAAGGTGCTTCACCGCAAACAGGCTGAATCTAAACAATGATAAATCACAGAACTTAATAGTTACCACTAATACATCTCTACTAGGGGAAAATAATGTAAAACTGCTAGAATTTTTTTGGGAAAGAAAGTTTTTGGCTTTCTACTACTCCATTTGATACAAAAAAAGGGGATGAGAGCATCTTCCAAAGAAAGGAAGGAAATAATCAATTTGAAACTCTATACATGAATGTGTAGATCATGCAAAGAAGTAACTTTCAGACACAAACTGAAAGAAAGTCCTCCTGAAACAGCTACTTTCACATAAACATTGAATTACACGAAAGAAAATAATTCTTTCGAAACAAATACTTCTATATGAACACTGAATTATACAGAAGATACTTTTCTCTACTCAGTTTGTATTTCAAACATTTGTTGTGGAATAAGAATCAGATATCATTCACATGAGTTCTACTTTGAAAGAATGGTAATAAATTGTACTCACATAGAACACTGTCACCCTCACTGGTATACACCGATGTTTCGCCTTAAGACACTTGCCCTAAGGCTCTACAGTACCAAATTGGATAACATTATATATAATACACACTTCTTTGGAAGATTCTCTCATCCCCTTTTTTTTGTATCAGATGGAGTAGTAGAAAGCCAAAAACTTTCGTTCCCAAAAAAATTAATCACTCCTAAAAATATAACCCCTTCAATTCAAATAAGATTCCTCTTGGCTGGGATGAAATCAAATAGGTGAATGAATGTCATTACGATGTCATCGATGACATAAGCAGATCAAGCTTATTCCGTGACATTCAAAATCGTAATTCATGAATGAAGTGTGTGTATTTTCTATAATATTATCCAATTTGGTACTGAAGAGCCTTAGGGCAACTGTCTTAAGGCGAAACATCGGTGTATACCAGTGAGGGTGACAGTGTTCTATGTGAGTACAATTTTTTACCATTCATTCAAAGTAGAACTCATGTGAATGATATCTGATTCTTATTCCACAACAAATGTTTGAAATACAAACTGAGTAGAGAAAAGTATCTTCTGTATAATTCAGTGTTCATATAGAAGTATTTGTTTCGAAAGAATTATTTTCTTTCGTGTAATTCAATGTTTATGTGAAAGTAGCTGTTTCAGGAGGACTTTCTTTCAGTTTGTGTCTGAAAGTTACTTCTTTGCATGATCTACACATTCATGTATAGAGTTTCAAATTGATTACTTCCTTCCTTTCTTCGGAAGATTCTCTCATCCCCTTTTTTTGTATCAGATGGAGTAGTAGAAAGCCAAAAACTTTCTTTCCCAAAAAAATTAATCACTCCTGAAAATATAACCCCTTCAATTCAAATGCTAGGATTTATTTTGGATGAAATACTCAGTTGGTCAAATCATATTAAGCAGTTGAACTTGAAACTGTCCAGCTCACTTTTCAACTTACAACTTCGCCTTATTACCAACACTAATACTTTCTATTTGGAACCCATCTTAATTATGGAATATTGCTTTGGGGTAGCTTATCTGCTGCATGTAGTGTATTTTAACAGCAAAAAAAGCTATAAGGACCTTGGCTAATGCCAAGTATAGAGAGACTGCCCGACCACTGTTCAAAAAGTTGAAGATTATGACTCTTCCTTGCCTATTCATTTTAAGTACTTTTGTGGAGATCCACAAGAATCTTTCAAACTTAGTTACACAATCTGATATTCATCAACGTAATACTAGAGGAGCACACAATATCAGAATACATCTTCTCGACCTTCAAGGAAAAGCTTATACCACTTGTAAACATTTTATGACTCAGAATACAATCACCGTATGCCACTGTCAACATTTCAAGTGTTTTTGAGCACTCGATTCCATTCATTACACAAACATTTGTGCAAAGTGTTTGATTCATTTTTTTCGATAACAGAAAATCGACCAACTTGTAGAACACTTCTGAACTGTTATGCTGATATTATATCTACCAGAAGCAAATAGTTACTTTTGTAGGATTAAATAATTATACTAATAATGTGCATACATATGTCTTATTACTGAATTGAATAAATTTACTTACTTACTTACCTACATACACAAAATATCATAATTTTTAGAAGAATATTACCAGCTTACTAGTTAGATTTTTATAATACTCTCAACAGTATATGTCTATCGCACACTAAATACTGAGGGTTCGTCCGACGATTGAGGAGGAGCCTGCCTTCCTCTGACGTATGTGTGAGACTGGCGCTGTAACACGTTGGGTAACGAAGCGGTTTATCCTTCCTTCAAAAATTAAAAAATCTCCAATCGAATATACGTAAACCGTGAAATTTTAATATTCACCTTATTTTTTTAACAGGCCTCGTATACTTGGGGTGTAAGTCCCCAAAATCTAATTGACGTAGAAGAGGGTTTGTATATATTTTGAAAAAGCAAATGTTTGCGTTTCTGTAGACCGCTGTCGTTAGTTCGCCACATTTTATATTTAGCTCTGCTATTTATTCTTATTTGTCTTATATAGAAACATCACAGAAATTACATTACATCAGTATCAAACTAAAACTATACTTTCTAGTCTCTTAACGTTCTAAAGTGGCCGTGCGTTACTTAATCATCTTCCTTTGCCTATTACAAAACAGAATAGTAATAAATTGATTCGCAGCAACTGGAAATATTTGTGTTAAAAAAAGTATATTGATTTCTAAAGGAGGTCCTCAATGATTCTCTCTTTCTATAACAATACATTTTGACAAACTGTTAATTCGATGATTCTGAAATGAGTTCCTATAATGTATTTGCACATTTGCACTTATTTTTTTATTTATTGAAATGAAACTGCATATTCAACATACATTTTGATTATTACTTTTTTTATAAATTCACTATTCTAGTAAATTTTGTTTCAAGCAAGTTCTAAATAAGCTGAGAAAATTTTGATTACTCGTGCTGCACTATTTGGAACCATTGGTGTAGTAATAAATGTTTAAGTCACCAAGCGATCATCTTCAATAGGAAGATTAAACTAAATCTACATACAACGTTGTCCTTATTTATACCATAGATACCTCTGTTTTATTGCAAAACATGATGGGAGACTGCTGATTTTTCTGGTCTTAGATATTTTAGGTGTTTTAATACATCTTTCAGTCTGTCAATAATATTTTACATCGCAGCCCTTACATTCCAGACTTTTCCGAATTCTCAACTTTATCCTTTGGTTTTCCTGAAAGGCTCTGTAGTGTATGACTTGTTTTAAATACCACCTTCATATCTAGTTCCTTGGAAATCTTTCCAAAGTTCTTCGTCTAGTGATAGTATGTTATATTTATCTTGGGTTTCGTTTCCAACCTAACTTAACCTAACCTGACTAGTAGGTAAAGCAACATTGTGAAATTATTTTTGTGACAATAAGATGCAAATACCTATGCTATAAAATAAGCAAAACATTGTATGTAGAGGAGTTGAAAATAACGGTTTGGTGATGGGATAGAATTCCGATAATATTCATTTTGATTATATTTATTATGCAAGCGCAGTGAGCCAAGAATGACGGCCTTCTGCATCTGTCCGGCTAAGATTTCTGCCTTAGTGAGGCAGGGCAGTATGATTTTAAGATTCGAAAGTGGAGAGTGCATCATTCCACCAAGGACTCCAATAATCAGGACAACCATCTTGACAGAGTGGTCTGGATAGAGTCTGCGGATTTTGAAGAGAAAATCTCGATATTTTATCCGTTTCTCTTCCTTTTTTCGGACGATATTCGTCTCGCCAGAAGCTGAAAACTCCATGACAAATATCGTCTTGCTCTGGTGGTCGAGATGGACTACATCAGGCTTATTAGCTAATATAAGCCTGAGGGTGGAGAACAAATATTTCCAATAAATTCGGCACTTTTCGTTCCCCACAACGGATTCAATATCCCAATATGCCAAGACCGCATATGCTGGACATGCTGATAGCAAGTGCATTAGGGTCTCGGGCGCCTCGCGGCAGGCCCTGCACCTTGTGTCAGAAACTTCTATACCCATCACGCGACTGCAGTAGAGTAAGGTGTTGAAGACACCATCCTAGCAAGCCATGATGAACCCCTTAGTTTCCGACTTCAGTCCACTCGACCTGAGGAAAGCAAAAGTCAGGCGCTTTGATAAGCCAAGGTCTCCAATGTTATTGAAGAAGACCCCATGCATTGGCTTATCCTTGTGTTTCCGCAGAAGTGAGGTTATCTCTGCGGCTTTTATATGAGCTTTCTGCTGAACGGGTTCCAACTCGGTGACAGAGTTGTGGTCACCTCGTTCAGTGTCGAAAACTATACCGAGTTTATCAGCTGCTCGGGCAGCTGCCCTAAAGAGAAATGCTTTAATGTCTGCTCTCTCATGGTCACGGACCATGCAGAGAAGGGGATCTGAACTCCTGACGATTTTACAGGCTGTATCTAGTACCATTTTGTCATGTAGACACTTCAAACTCAAAAGTCCACGGCCTCCTTGTTGTCGGGAGAAGTACAGCCGTGGAACGGACAATTTAGGATGTAAACTCATATAGAGATGCATCATTTTTCGGGTCTTTACGTCTAGTTGATACAGTTCCTCCCGAGTCAACTTCACTACTCCAAACGAGTAGAGTGAGATTGGAACGGCAAGCATATTTGTTGCAGCAACTTTGTTCTTCGCCGACAGTTCCGATGACCAGATCTGTCGAAGTTTGTGCTGATACTTACCGCGGATAGAGTTCTTCACCGCTGGTACCTCTTGTGAGTGGCGTTGTTCCACCCCGAGGTAAGTATACGTCTCTTCGGCATCCAAATGGTATAGGATGCTTCCATCTACGAGCTGCACATCTTCTCCGTAGTCGCCGCGTCGTCCTTTTTTGAGATAGATCATTGCACATTTGTCTATCCCGAATTTCATACCGATAGCATGCGTGTACTCTTCCACCAACCTCAAGAACTGATGTAGATCCTTCTCCATATAAGACCACCATATAAAACGAATGGGTGACCTTGTGTCTCCGGTTTCCAGGGGTGCTACAGTTATACCCTCTAGTATTTCTGAGCGCTACGGATAATGGCAATGGTGAGATGCAGAAGAGAAGGGGACTGAGGGAATCACCCTGAAATACACCCCTTCTGAAAGTGACCCACCCTGTTTGGACTCTTGCTTGATCAGATGTTATGGTGAAGCGAGTTCGCCAAAGTGGTATCAGTTGTTCAATGCATCTCACAATTTTGTCGGGTACCGCTAGGCATTTGAGCAAATGCAAGATGAGCTCATGCGATATTGTATCAAATGCCTTACGGTAATCGATCCAGGCCATAGATTGTATCGAGTCCTGCGTTACACATCTATCGATGAACAGGTTCTCTTTACATCCAGCGACCCTCTCTGCTCATATATCCGTTCGAACACTCAAAAATATTATTTTTTTCTGTACCGAAGTATGCGCTGGTCATGCCCTATCCCCCGAAGCCCCGATACATTCGGGACCAACGACCACTCCCCACAACGAGGGGTAAGTGAATATTGGGTCCGAGAATCATGTGCCATGAGCAAACGCAAAGAGCCAAGAATGACAGCCTTCTGCATCTGTGCGGCTAAGATTTCTGCCTTAGTGCGGCAAGCCGGTATGATTTTAAGATTCGAGAGTAGGGCATCATTCTACCAAGAACTCCAATAATCAGAACAACTATCTTGACAGAGTGATCTGGATAGAGTCTGCGGAGTTCGAAGATTATTATTATTATTATCAGTACACTATCTCTAACTGAAAAGCTGAAACACTTCCGATAACTTCAAAGTTGTATGAGGGTCAACATATATGAAACCCAAAAATATTTTATAAAAACACCCACATATTATTTGGGAATGAAAGGTTTTTAACTTTCTATTTTTCCACCTTCATACAGAAAATGTGGAACTCTTTACAAAGATGTGTAGATCATGCAAAGAAGTAACTTTCAGACACAAACTGGAAGAAGAAACCTTCCCGAAACAACTACTTTCATATAAAGTATAAACAACCCATTTCAACACATTCAGTTTGTTCTCCAAACATTGGTTATGGAATTGAATCAGATATGATTCACAAGATTTCTACGCAATATAATATTATGGAAGAGTTACGATATGAAATTTCAGTTTCATGGAACACACTATCATACACTTATATTAAACACTGAAAAAAGTTAAACAAATGATTTGACTTTTGTCCTGTTTCATAGGTCGCCATACTTCTTAGAGATGAACACTGTAATATGCAATAACACACAAGATGTTTATTGCAACTTGAAGAGAAATTATGTAACAAACGTTACATTAATAGGAACTGAAAACCAAGAGCAATTTGTGTAACATTGAGCAAAAGAAGACGTTTCCGATAAAAAGAGCAATGAACCCAATTTGAAAAATATAGCGGTGTCCACTGGAAGACAAATTACCGTCTAAAAATAAGATGAAATGTGTCGGAGTTGAGACATCTGCGAAATCCTCCAGTAAAAATATCAGAATTTAAAAACAACATAGCGTGTCACCAAATTCTAAAAACTATATAGAAAGTAATAGTAGAAATTAATTTGTATAGGTGCTTCATAAAGTATTGAGTTTTAGTCCAGTCAATGGCCCTTTCCCGTATAATTTTACAAAACAGGTTTACTTACCCTTTTACTTAAAAGTTGGCCCAGTACCAGGGATTGCTTTTACCCTGGAATGCCACCCCTTTTCGGGAGTGAACAAAGTTTCATTGAAAATCAGTCCGGGAATAGACAGATTGACTAATTCTAAGCAACTTTTGTGCCATAAAGTTTTTTCTGAAAGCCAATACTTTTCGACTTATTCGCGCAAGTAATAGCCACGTTTTCGAACGATAAAAATGTACCTTATGATAAACAAAAAGAAATATGGGTTTATGGTGTATGTAGACCCAAAACAAACGGAGTAATAACTTGCTGAAGGTTAGGTCTTATTCGTCAAACGTCATAATTAAATGTTACATTTTGAAAGGTCCAAAAAACAAGAAATCTTTCGTGAAAAAATCACAATCTTTTTTGAGTACTTGGAAAAATCTTAATTTCTGTTTTCTACAGTATGACCCACATGCAAGCGGGACATCTCCCTAAAATTTGCATCTTTTCTCCGATTTCGAACAACTTCATTTTGAATTGTAGAGCTCAAAAAACTACTTTGGGACCAAATACCAAATACGAAAACGAAGGCCTACTGCGAATACTTTTATAGGTTGAATTACACGAAATCGTATTAGCTATTTATAAGGAAAAAGTGGACAGGGAACCCTCTCAAATGGTGGTATACCAAATTTCATCGGAAAATATTCAATATTGTTAATTTCGGTCGAATATCAACATTCATCTTTGAATCATGATAGAATGTGAACTGCACACCTCTTGAGGAGGTGGCCGTGAAACACCGTGCGGATATGCAAAATCGCGCTCTTTTTATTTTGCACTGGAAATAAAAAAAGTATTGTTGATTATTATTGCTGCTGTCAAAAAAATATATTGATTATGCCCAATTGGTGAGAAAAATATTTTGTAAAGCCATAGGAATTACTGCCTTATCATGAAAGAACTAAGTCTGCACGATAAATTTGAACTTGTGCGCCTTGTTGGAGACAAACAGACATCCTAATGAACTTCCAGTAAGCAGCAGTACGGTGAACCGTATATATTCTGTTTGCCTTGCCAGCAGGCCTTGGTTTTAATAAAAATAAAATGATATCAATTCCAAAGCACAGTTTTTCAAGATAAAGTTCTTTTTAACCGGAGAAAAGGTAAAAGTTTTTAGCATCAAAACTGAGCTAATTATGACGAAAATAATGTTCCCTATCGTCACTTCACAATTTTGTAGTATGCTCTAAGAGTTTGACCGGTATAAAGTGGTTAGTTTTGAAAAAAAATTGATTCAAACAAGCATTATTGTAATTTTGCAAAAAATTGCCTTCATTTCAAAATAACTCAAAAACTATTAATGATGTAAATGAATCTAAAATATGTATTCATCCATGGAGCAATTGATAGTTTGTTAATTAAAAAAAAGCAATTTTTGCTAAATTTCGAAATTGTTTTGTCCACTTCAAGCCCAATTTTTTTCAAAACTGAGCACTTTAACCGCTCTAGAAGCACGTTACAAGTACATAAATACAGTGGATTGTAAAGTAGTAACGATTACTTTGAATTGGATTGCAATATGATTTTTACATTTCTTTTGTCGCCAAAAAAATGGGATTTGCATTATTTTCGTCTGAACTCGCTTAGTTTGAGAGATTTTAAAAAACAAACTGTTTACAATACTTCTGTTAAAAAAAATGCAGAAACAATTATGAAAAATGAGAACCAAATGAATTCGGTTTTTAGGCTGTTCAGAAAACCGTAAATCCGCTAGCATACAAATTGAGAAATGACCCATAACCGCATAACTTAATTTTAACTGAATGAAAAACGGATACCAATTCGAATTCAAAAAACAAATTTCAAATAAATTGTTAATCATTTACTGTGAAATAAGCTTCACGGATTTGGTTTATTTTAGAGAAATACTTTTTAGTATAGGATTACAAAGGAGGTCCCCTCAAATATAAACGCAAAATTGACATTTGCCGTCAGCACTTTTTTTTTTCGTGAAAACTAATTACATATTCGTATTAGGTTAACACTCTAATCGAGGAATCGCATATTCAGGTTTTAATAGTAGAATCAATTAGTTGTGATTTGAATATTCTTTCCTTAGCGCCAAAATACTCTCGTATTATTTTAATATACAACAAAACTGTTTTTTTTTTCATCTGAAATAGTAGTCTAGTAGAAGAAAATAGTCACAAAAAAGAATGTTGTGGGTCCATCCCAATAATCAAAAGAGGGAAAATCTAGGAGAGTTTCATCATCTTTTCAACGATCCGAAAGAAGACGAGGAGAAATTTTTCCAGTATTTCCGAATGACTCCAGGCAAATTTTCAGAACTTCTGGATATTCTAGAGCCTGCCTTAAAAAGCAACTCAATTTTTCCTCGCCCATTTCCATTGGTACCGTCTGACACTGTGCTGTCAACTAATGGAATAGCAAAACAGAAAGACAGAAACTTCCCAGGCACTTTTGGACAAGTTGATGCTGGCAAGCGCTGGCCGGCAACGGGCGCTCTTAGCTGTACCGTGCCGGGCATTAAGCTTAACGCCCACTTGTCCGGGCACAGTACACCACGGCCCGTCCCGTCAAAATACGGATAGGATTAGAACAATGAAAATGAATAGAAAACCGCCCACTAGCCCGGCACGGCACAGCCAAGAGCGTCCGTCGCCGGAAAGGATTCCAGCTTTCCGATCCTGACCGGCAAATAACGGAACGTGTTGTAACGGAATGGCCGAGTGAGCGCTTCGCCGGCCAGCGCTTGCCAGTATCAACTTGTCCAAAAGTGCCTGGGAAGTTTCTGTTTTGCTATTCCATCAGCTGACGGCACAGTGTCAGACGGTACCTATGAAAATCTGCCTGGAGTCGTTCGGAAATACTGGAAAAATTTCTCGTTTTTTTTCAGGTCGTTGAAAAGATGATTAAACTCTCCAAGATTTGCCCACTTTTGATTAATGGGATGGATCCACATCCTTCTTTTTAGTGACTATATTCTTCTTCATTCAATAATGCGGCCAGTATAATGACGTCTTCTTCATCAGAACTGCTAGTGATAGACATGTTTCTGTTACCGCTCGATTTCAACTGAAATTTTCTTGAAATCGAACAAACAGCATCTTCAGTATGCTGGTTTTAGTTGGACAAGTGGGCGATGCTACTACCTGTCAGCGTCAGGCGAAGGACAGCGCCGTGCTGTGCTGTGCCGGACAAGTGGCCGACAAGCTTACATCAGGATTACAGGACCAAAACAGAAGACATTCTGAAATCAGACAGTGAACATCGAGTTGAATAGAACAAGACGAGAATGATTGCCAAGAACCACACATAAGTGTATCAGCTACTCAGAAATGTATTGTAGTTGATTACCCGTCTTGAGGAAAGATATAGATAGTGGCGAAATTTCAACAAACTAATATCAGAAAACACCTTGTACTACATCGAATGTTTAAAAAGTCAGTCAACAACTCTGAAAACCGAAACGTTAATAATAAGTATGGAAACGATTTTTTGACGCTTTTTTAATACGCAAAATTATCAAATACAATTACTCATTATACTATACAGACCGTTTTTTAGCTGATACTACTATTGCTATCTCGGATACGGTAAGACCTACAAGGCCGTTTGAATCGAACAAAAGTTTCCCATTAAGAGGAGCTACAATAATCTCTTTACAGATGAAATATTCGCCAAAAATTAGAATTACCGAATTTCATTTTTTACCGCCTACCTTTGGAATGATATAAAAAAAGGCACAGGAAGTTTCAATACTCTTCCATATTTGTCATAATCTGATGAAAACCAACTTGTAATTCGACGTTTCGGTCACTATATTTCATCATCAACTTTATTTTTTTAAATATAGTTAAATATGAAATTTAATGAACGAAACGTCGAATTGCAAATTGTTTTACATCAGATTATGACAAATATGGAACAGTATTGAGAGTTCTTCTGCACTTTCTTTATATCATTCGAAATGGAGGCGGCTGAACTAAAAAACCAAATTCAACAATTCTAGTTTTTCGTGAAGATTTCGAAAACCGCCACTGATATTCTCGATCTGAAAAGAGATCATTGGACTCTTGTTCAATTCAAGCGACTTTGTAGGTCTTACCGTTTCCGAGATATCAATACTTTGAATTTACGCAGAAACTTATCGAGGTGAAATAAAAAGTGCAATTTCTACATATAAAAGTTCACTAATATAATTTTTGCTCATATTGATAGAAATATTGATAAAAATTCTGACTACCTTGACAAAAATGACTTTTGTTGAATGTTAACGAAACGTACAAGAGTTTCCATAGTTTCGAGACCGTTCTCCAACATCATTTCATATCCATTATCGTGAAAGTTTGAGTCGTGTGAAAGTACTTCTACTAACGCATTTATCTGAATAGTGATTGCATTATCTTCGAAATAGATTCAACGCATTATACTGATATAAAATTTCACTCCACTTCAAATACCTTTCACCTTAAATAGACCGGAACTCGTCTTCCCTTTCCACCCCTCTTCGAATTGCAGTTTCCGTTTTGCTCGCCCATCTGTTCCCACCCTCCGCTCCCTAAGAACGGGTCAAGATACTCAAGATAATGATATAGTCCGGGACAATATTACTTGTTGATGTCATGAATTTTAGTTGTTCGGACGTTACATCTGTTACGTCTTCACCACCTTGCTATGGAAAAGGTTGCCATTGACCGATCAAACATTTTCGGAAAAGTAACATATGATTTGATAGGTACCTAGAATTTGGATCCTCTAGCGTGAAATGAATCCATTGAAAACACTTTCATCATTAGAACATAAATTCTGTCTCACGACGCACGTTTCGATAACCATTTTAGTAATCTCCTGATGCTGGTGCTAACTTGCTCAGCGAAACGCTCGTCGAGAGATAGCATTTTTGTTCTTGGAAAAAATTGTTTTCAATAGAATCATACAGTGCATTTCTTTAATGTATCCCCCTTATTTTTTGAACGGGTCAACTCAAAAAAATAAAATTTGGGAAAATAAAATTAATGCATGCATGAAAACTTCATTTTGAAGTGAAATTGACAGATGAAACTTTCAAGATGGTGACGAGGCGCCATCTGGGTAAAAAATTAAATAGAAAGGGGGGTATTGTGACACATTATTTTGAAGTTCCTGACGGATACTTCACAACCCTAGAATATGCAGTCAATATCTTTATTTACTACAAAATGGCGGAACATTCAATAATTTCGTGAAGACAAACATATTAATATCGATATTTCTAGAAATATTCCTTTTTATCTACCATATGGCAATTCCAACAACCTGATAAAGTTTGTTAAGTTATTTTTTGTTTATAAAAACAACAAAAAATGTCAGTACGACAGTAAATATCATTGTTCAGTTAGAATATTCTCATTTAGTTTTCCGTTTTACTAGTAGAAAAGTACCACGTCAACAATCTCTAAAATGGTCCATTGGAAGAAAAAATTTAAGCGATTTTTATTTACGGTGCGACGCGTAACTTTCACGAGACCGAAAGGATTTTCCTAATCGTCCTATCTGTAGAAAATATTTGAGGGAAGTTGTATCCAAATTCACAACTAGCGGTAGTGTACATAACAAAAAGCCCCCAGGTCATCCGTCCATTCCGGAAGAATAGCAAGTGCAAATAATTGGTGAGATGGTTAATAATCCTGAACAGTCTACTTATTCCGTCGCTAATGTTTGTGAAGTATCTCCTTCTACTGTGAAGAGAAATAGGTATCATACGTACAAATTTAAAATGGTACACCAATTAACTGAAGATGACCCTGATCGAAGAACAGAATTCTGCGAAATCAGGACGGAAACCATTTGAAGGCATCCCCCACAAAATTTGTTTCAGTGAACGAATGCACATTTTTTCAAAAGGCAATGTTCACAGACAAAATTGCCGTTATTGAAGTGGCACCAACCCTCACGTTTTCCGCAGAACACATACCCAATATCCAGAAAAAATTAACGTTTGGGCAGGAATATTGGGAAACCATATTGTAGGACCTCTATTTAGTGAACAAAATTTAACAGGGGAACTGTATTTGAATATGCTGGAAACTACTGTTGACCCTCTCATCACTGAAATCGTCGAAACGAATCCTAATGAATTCGATATGGATGATGAAGCACCACAAGATGAAGCACCACCATATTACTCCAGACAAGTGAGAAATTATTTGGATACTACTTTTCACGGTCGTTGGATTGGCCGTCGAGGTCCTACAGAATGGCCAGCCCGCTCGCCAGATTTAACACCTTTGGATTTTTTATGGGGCTATTTGAAGCAAAAGGTGTACGAAACTGAACCTGTTTCAATATTGGATATACGGCAGAGAATAATGAATATTTGTAGAGATATTGACGTTACCGTGTTCAAAAATGTTCGGCGTGAAATATCGAATATGTTGTTCGTATGTCAAGAACTTCAAGGCAACCATTTCGAGCAACATCTGAACTGACCTCAAGCTTATTACCTCATACTATGCAGTTAAATGTCAATGTATTCAGGCAATTATTTAAAGTTCCGCCATTTTATAGTAGTTGAAGATATCGACATTATATTCTAGGGTTGTGGATCATTTGTCATGAGCTTCAAAAAGATTTAATTTTTTTCCCAGATGGCGCCCAGTCGCCATCTTGAAAGTTTCATCTGGCAATTTCACTTCAAAATAAAGTATTCATGCATTAATTTCATTATCCCAAATTTCAATTTTTTGAGTTGACCCGTTAAAAAAATAAAAAGGAGGGGACATTAAAAAAAGCACTGTATAATTCAATACTACGGTACCAAACTTCAGAGGGTGATTCGTTAGGTCGTTGCGAGAAAAAAAGTTTTTATGAACATATGTCTGGAGATGCTTCGTTTCTAAGATTCAGGGCGTTTAATAAAAAAAACGGAATTTATGAAGTATTATAAATATCTTTACACTGATTTGGTTTAAATTTGCTATACTTAGTTATTTGAAGTTTATAAGGCGCTTATACAACCCTATCTAGATTGAAATTATTAGGTTCAGTGGAGTCTCAGTGGATACCCCAGCCGAAAATATTAGAAAAAACTACGCCACTGAGTTGCTGTTGTAGTTTTTTGTTTTTAAAGATTAATCAACTGAAAATACAACTCTTTCGTCGCTTGTGTTTTCTTCATATCTAACTTCGTTTTCGAGAAGAAAAATTTAACTCCCTTTGCATATCATGAACACCTGCTTTGGAGACTAGCTTACAGTGATAGTGTTGTCATATCAGTGAAAGTCAGAGTTTTCAATTAGCAGTGATTCCATCATGAATAATTTTACTGAAGCTGAAATGGCTGATATGCACTTTATTCATGGATTAGCAAATGGAAATGCGGTAGAAGCACGGAGAATTTACCAGTACATATATCTTAACAGAGTAACAGAGAATGCTACATGCAAGGTTATGTGAAACTGGGAGTTTTAATGAAAATGCAGGTGGTGGAAGACCAGAAACTGAAACAACGCCTGAACTAAAAGAACCTATAGTTGATGCGATAGAAGAAGATACTTCAAATAGTACCAGGAAGATTCCACTGCAGCTGGAAGTCACCCCAAGAACCGTATGGACAGTTCCAAAAAAAAAAACCTCCTACACCCATTTCACATACAGCGGGTCCAAGGTCTACTATCTCGGGATGTCCATCCAAGATTAATGTTTTGCAGGTGTTTGAGTAATTGGCTTATTTTTTCAAGCAGGAAGATCAACAGGTGAATCCTACACGGACTTTTTGCGAGATCGTTTATCCATTTTGTGAGAAGTGCCGGTACTTGTAAGAGGAAACGTGTGGTTTATGCACGACGAGGCTCCAGCTCATTTTAGTGTTCTTGCTCGTCAGTATCTCGATATCACCTACCCTAATCGCTAGATTGGACGTGCAGGACCTCAAAATTGGCCAGCTCGCAGTCCCGATGTGAATCCTTGAGATTTTCATTTCTGGGGTCATCTGAAGGCTCTTGTTCATAAAACTCCTGTACTGGATGTGAATGACTTGAGAAATCGAATAACTGACAATTCCAATGTCATAAGGAATATTCCAGGTATTTTTGAACGTGTCAGACAATCAATGACAAATCGATTGCAGTCGTGTATTTTATCGGAAGGTGGACATTTGGCTTATTCACTTCAAGGTCGAAATTGTTTATTATTTACTTTTGCTTTTCATTTTATGTTGTCCATGTATAGTTTTTAGAAGTGATTTTTTTCTTGAAACCGAAGCTTGATATGGAGAAAACATAAGCGATAAAAAAGTTGTATTTTTAGTTGCCTGATCTAAACAAATAAAAAACTACAGAAAAATCAGTGTCGTTCTTTTTTTCTCAATATTGTTGGCTGTGATCCCACTAAGCCGCCACTGCACCTAATCATTTCAATTCATTTCGGGCTAGATAAGCAACTTGTAACTTCATATAACCAAATCGGTGTTAGGGTATTTATAATATTTTGTAAATACCGTTGGTTGGTTAAAAATGGGCCAACATTCACTTTACCCTCCACAACCAATTATAGTGATATTTATATTTTTGTATTTCTCCTACAAAAATAAGACAAAAAGTCCATTATGACAATTACCGAAGACGACCATTAAAGAGGTTATACAAATTTAAAGATTTAGGTTAGGTTCAAGTTGAATTTAGCTTATTAGATTAGGTCCTGGGCATTTCTGGTCCTGATTACTTTATTCTGACGAAAACTTTTCCCCGCAACCGATTTTGATGATATTTATATCTTTAAATTCCTCACCCAAAATGAGAAAAAACACAATAATTTCAGACTATTAAGAAAATTACAAGGTGACAATTAGGTCTATGAGTAAACTTTTCAAGTGTGGAAATAAGATGAATGATTGGGGTTTAGATTTGGTTTGCTTGGGTTAGGTTCAACTTGCATTAAGTTTAGCAAGGCTTAGTCAGGTTCAAGTTGAATTCAGCTAAGGTTCGATAAGGTTGTCTTTTCTGAATATGTTTCGTCCTCAGAACTTCATTCGAACGAATATTTTCCCCATATTTTCAAAATACTAGCTGTTGTCCGTCCACGCGGACTCTTGTTCTAGGAACAAAAATTTCGAATGCATTTGCTTATCTTTCATTAATAAGAAAAAAAAAACGGTTCACAAGAATATAGTCAACAAAGGTTTCAACAAATATTTGACGTGATTCCTTGAATTGTCAAAACACTTTTTTATGAATCGAATAAATTAAACACTGAATGTTGAGTGGAGCTTACACAATAAGAACCTCACCGGAATTGGTTAAGCTGATTTTGAGATAAGTGGGAACAAACGCACAGACATACAAACAGACAAATTGAGAACGATCAATTTTATTATATGTATGATTGATATTTCTGTCTTAATTTTATATTTTCGGTTATCGGTAGTTGTCACCTTATACTTTTTGCTTCCTTTTCAATGAAGTTGTTAAAAATATACACAATTTGGAAATAGGTCGTTGAGACTCAAGAGATTATTTTCCAATGGAAATAGAATGGAATGGAGTACTATTTCTTTCCCATAATTTCAGAATATTTTATTCGTCAAACCAGGTAGTAGAAAGGAGAAAGAAACACGAATACATGACGTGTGTTTGGTTATTTGATGAAGGAGAAGGTTTTGTGGAGTGAACATAAAGACTGACCACTTCAATTAAAAATAATGTTTGAGGCCAAACTGTACAAGAAGCAGCTGCTTTTCATAATCCTTACAAGTGATAGGTACTCAAAACTCATCCCATAAATATAGATAAGGTTGTTATTTTACTTCAACAGCAATTTAACCTAGTGTATGGCATACCGATATTATTCTAAAGACATAAATGTGACAGTGATTCAGCAAAAAGTGAGTACCAACCAACATCGACAGGCATATCTCAACACCCTCAGAAAAACGATATGTTAGTGGGAAAAATTACCTAATGAAATGTTCATCGGTTGTTAATATTTCATATTGGATCGTAACCTTGAATAACCTTGAGGAATAAGCTTTCATCTTGCATTGCCAATAGTGAACAAAATCATAAGGTTTTCCAGCAACCAGCGAAGATTAACGAAGTCTTGCCTTTTACCGTGCGATTCCTAGCACGGTAAGAAGTGAATGTATCCAGTTGCATTAAAATAGTACAACTCTAAATTTTACATGTGATGGAAAAAAAGCTTTTTGGCTCTCTACTTCCTCATCGCGTTCAGCCTAATCCCTTTGCTATCAGTGATATCAAAAATCATGGAGAAAGCCGTAAACTACCATATCATCAAATATTTGGAAGGCTTCAACATCTTGAGCGATCATCAATATGGCTTTTGGAAACAAAGATCAACAGGCGACCTTCTATCGTATGTCACCCATATTTAGAATAACGCAATCGAGAAACATGGAAAGAGCCAAGAGCTCTTGCGCTTGATATTTCTAAGGCCTTTGAACGTGTGTGGCATGAGGGTTTTTGTATATGGCTCCCCAACTTCCTGAAAGAAAGTTCCCTGCAAGTGACCGTCGATGGATATTTCTCAAATACTTTTACCATCAACGCTGGTGTTCCCCAGGGATCCATATTGTCTCCAACCCGCTTTTTATTGTATATTGACTTATTGGAAAAAACCAAGAATCCAATGTATTTTTTTGCTGATGACAGCACACTTGTCTCGTCATCGTCTAGGACATCGGCTGAGGATGCATATCTTCACCGGCAGCAGGAGATTACATATCTTAATGAGGATCTGAAAGTAATTTCGAATTGGGGTGAAGGCAACCAGGTTCAATCCAATGCCACAAACACCCAGGCATCGGTTTTCTCCAAGAAGATGAATGTCACCGAACCGGATGAGTTTGTTGGTGGTTGAAATGGACATCAATATGTCTTGGCATTGGAATTGGAATATTGTTCTCATGTATGGAGCTCCGCCCCCAAACATACCCTGAAGCAGGTGGATTCCATCCAGAAAAGATCCATCCGCTTGATTGGAGACGCCAACATCACTTGCAACCTTGATAGTCTGGAACATCGAAAAAAGGCTGGAGATTTGTCTCTCTTCTATACATACTTTCACGGTAAGTGCATATCAGAAATATGCGACGGACTGTGGCTGCTCATCGTTTTTAGGTTCAATTCAGTACACCTCGAACCCCACTGTTCAAGAACTCTTTCATTTGGAAAACTGCGTTTATATGGAATAAACTTCATGAGAACATTTTTCCAAATGGATTTAATCTCCAGCGATTGAATCACTACTTTCGCACAGGCACCGCTTTAAGAGCGTCTTAAGGATTTTCCTGTAGTGCTTGTGTTTTATCCATAAAAAAAATGTTCCTGTAAAAAAGTGAGACACTTCCAAAGAAGAAAAGAAAGCAATTGAGTTTAAAATAAACTTAGCGTTCCTTTGAAAGATATCTATCTCCTTGAATTTCATAACGAATGTGTAGAAGTACAAACTGAAAAGGAAAAAGTGATTTTCATGTCATTCAATGTTCATATGTTTGAAAGTAGTTGTTTGGGATGAGGTTTTTTACAGTTTGTTTTCGTTATCCCGCCAAACGAACGACAACCTTTAAAAGTGGTGCTAACTTGCACGAGTTTAGGATCAAAGAGTACCATTCAACTTGACATTAGGGACAAAATCACTAGTATTAGTCGAATAGTTACTCGCAGGCAGAAAGGTTAGCGGAGAGCGTTTCGAACAACAAAAGGTCGGTTTAATATAACTTTCCACTGTATTCAGTTGGTTGTGAAACTATTCATTAATTGAAATAGAATAAGTACCCATTTTTGTGCATACTTCAATAACATATTGAGTGATTTACATTTTTATTAGGCCTGACAAATAAAAAACCATGTCATCTATTTTCTACTTTCCACTTTTTTAATGAATTTGTTGTCCCAGTGTTGTCTCACTGTATATTTATAGAGATTTATATCGAATTTATTCTTCATTTATCTATTCAATGAAGGTAGATTCCTTCAAGCAAATGCTGCCCAAGTGCTCGATAAAATTCAGAGTTACTATTCAATGGAAGAGAGAATTAACAATAATAAAATCTGGCTTCCTGCACCTAATTGATCTCATATCCGGTCATTCTACCAATGAAATAAAACCGAAAATTCCTACCAAATACTGTAATTTTTGCTTTGAGGACAACCAGAAAACTTCCATAGTTGCCTGGTCCCTTTTCATGTATACCGCAGTTGTAGATGAAACGTCAGGCATAAAAACCTGTAGACCATGGAAAACAAACCCTAAAAATAGTTTTGATATAAAAATATTTATCATCTAGTAGAGAACTGTCGGAAACAAAACAAACCAAGATGAATTTCACTAGTTCGGACTTCCATTGCCTACTATATAAAATGATTTGAAATCCCTGTAACAATTAAAAAATGAGAATCAAAAATAAATAGCTGTAAATAACAATTATATTAAGCAAAAAAACCGCAAATGAAATAATAGTGAATTAAAATACAAGTAAAAATAAAACAATTGAACAAAAAATAAAGAAAGAAAAAATGGCCAACTCCCGCCAAACGGTCATCTCCCACTGAACAGTGAAGCGGAAAAAAAGGAAACCCATAAATAGTCATTTTTCGGAGGAATCAGTCCAGTCATCACCCGAAGACGATTGTGGATACTAACAATCGAAACGTCGTGAACTAATTTGGCTTGAAATCTCTTAACTTTTTATTTTTATCTTTATTTTCATTTTGTATTTCTTCATTTTTTGTTCAATTGTTTCATTTTTACTTGTAATTTATTGCACTATTATTTCATTTCGGTTTTTTTTTACTTAATATAATTGTTATTTACAGCTATGTATTTTTAATTCTTCTTTTTTAGTTGTTTCTGGGATTTCAAATCAATTTAATTTATTAGACAATGGAAGTCCGAACTAGTGAAATTCATCATGAAACAATCACCTTCAAATAAAAAAAAACAATGTAGAAACGAAACAGGTGGTAACCCAGATCCAAAGACAGTCAAATATCCAAAAAAAGATCTATTAATAAGAACTGAAAGTTATTGCCTCCAACGTGGGAGAGAAGAAGAAACAAAATTAGTACACACAAAGTTCATTTAATTGCCTATTGAATACATTAAAACCTCAATTCGAAATATGAATTTGTCGTGTCCAAATAAAAGTAGTAAATATGCCAGATGATAATTTTAGAATGACAGCAACAGGTTTAATATTCTCTAAGAAAGCATGTGGGTGGGTTGTTTTTATTTCGTTATAATGTATTTCAAATACTTCTAAAATTCAATGGTTTTTCAGTCGATGAAATGATTTAGTGAAATAATAAATTACTTTCATACGACATAGTACAGAGTGGGCCAAATTGGACAGTTTTAAAAGGAAACTCTTATTTTCAAACAAGATAGATAGATAAATCCAACTTTATGACAAACTTAATGGTGGAAACCGCATAACGGTATCTATCATCGTTTCTGAGTTACAGCATGTTTTATGAAAATGTGCATTTTCGAAAAAATGCTGTAACTTTTTTTGTCGAAAGATTCTTCTTTCGATGAAAACATTTTCATAGCACTTTTTTACCTAGAATTCAATGGTGTAAAAAACTCATTTTTTTCAAACGGGATATCAATAATTATTGATGAAAAATTATTTAATTTTAATGAGACACCCTGTATATTCCTGCATATTTCAATAGAGCTTGAAATTACCTTTCTAAAAATGTAGCACACCTGATGTTTTGCTAGAATCATCTTTGAAATACAGAGCTTTTAAGTTTTTTCATGTAGAAACGCACACTTTGATCAAGTAGGCTTTGAACGAAGCGACGTGACAATAAAACAGAAAGAAATTATTCAGTAGTGGCTATCGAATGTTGATAAAATTTTTCACATCAGTAATTAAAACGCATAGTTTCAATAAAACTGATAACAATTTATACCATATTTAGTAATAAATGAAACTTCAATAATAATAATAATTATAAAGAACAAATAATTGAATATATATTCTTTCAGAGAAGATGTTCGAAATGTCTACCAGCTTCTCCTACACACAGGCGGTACCTTTTCTGAACGTTTTTTGTCAAATTAATTAGTTCAATAGAAGTGAGAGAAGCAAAACTTTGTATAACTACCGCTTCCAATTCGTATCTAGAATTGGTCGGAATTATAAAAATAAGATCTTTCAACTTTTCATAGAGGAAAACATCTATCAGCGTTAGGTCCGGTGACCTGGCTGGCCAACGGTTGGGTCCTTGGCTGACTATCCAATTATTACCAAAATAAGCAGCAAAAAATTGATGACCATTGCAGTGTAGTGAGGCGAAGCCCCGTCTTGTTGAGAATATATTTTTCAGTGCTCCATTAGTGGAAATTCATTAACAAGGGGTTCAATATTTTGCTTAAACATTTCTAAATACCTTTGAGAAATTAAAGTGCCATTATAAATGAACGTTTTAATCTTCCTCTTTGAAGATGATCACTTGGTGATCGAAATACGTGTCGTGGTGTTAAAAATAACGATTTGGTGTTGAGGAAAAAATTCCAGTAATATTTGATATTCATAAATGAACGGGCCATTAATTCTACCCCTGAAAACACCTACCCATACACTACCCATACACTAAATTAAAATCTTCCTTGACTTCTTTGCTCTACAATAGAATGAAGATTTTTTTGTACCCAAGTATAAGAATTATAGGAGTTTGTAAATGCCAGCACTGTTCATATAACTTTACGGAAAATCACCCACTTGATTACAACTTTCCACGAACCACTGGCAAAAAGCCATGCGGCGTTCAAAATCTCCTGGTCTGAGTTGATGAACTCTTCTGGTCCTGTATGGCTTGAATATAATGTGTTTTTTCAAAATCCTCCTAACGTTAGTTCTTGGTAGGCCTGTTGATATTTTCAAATTTTGCGTTGACGTTTTGGGATTACTTTCAACAACTATTTCTTCCAACTCATCCTTATTTGATTCATATAATTTTTTGAAAATTGAACAAAAACCACTAATTGAAGAGCGTGTGTACTGCTCAAATCAAAATTTGACAGCTACCACTAAAGATTTACATTCTGTTGATATTGATATCTCATTTGAAAAAGTAAGTTTTGACGCCATTCATAGAAACAAGAAATTTTTGACAGGAGAAAAGTTACAGCAACTATTCGAAAATTCACATTTTCGAAAAACATGCTGTAACTCAGAAACGATGATAGATATCGATGTGCGGTTTTCACCATTGACTTTGACATAAAATTTTACACTCAGACACAGTTATCTATCTAGTTTGAAAACAGGAGTTTCCTTTTGAAAGTGTATAACAGTCATAATGTACCAGTTGATTTCACCTTGATGTTTTCCTATCAGTATCACTCCTTATTTTTCCAAAGATGCAGCTTGATAATGGTTTTGAGATTCTCAACAATTAATTGCTATTATACTTCAAGACTATAATCCAAAAGAATATTGTTTGTTGTTTTATATTATTTGTCTATAACGTCTTTATACAACGAATGTCGATGTCTCTTCAGATTTGATTATAGCAGCAACTTTTCAGCAACCTCAATTGAGCAGGGTGTCCAATAGAATAGTAATAATAGTAGCTGATCTGCTTATTTCAAGGGCCATATTCTCGATAGAATGTAAGATATTATTAGTAGAATAATGAGGCCGACACATCAGGGTGAATAGATTTTTAAATGAAGTGTAGGCCGGTGTCAATATGATGTGAAAGTCTATATTTTTTTTAAGAACAAAACACAAGCAATGATATGAAATTGTTATAAATCATGCCCTAAAAAAACAACACCGGCCGTCACTGGTAGCCATAAACCAATTGTGACGTGGCAAAGAGTGTGCTCATTTCGCGATTATTCTATCGACTTCGATGGAATTCCGAGGAATTTTCCAGCGCCTTCGATTGCCAAATATAAGTGCCATCCACTCGCCCATCGAAACAGTCAAGTTGAAGCTACAGTGCGGTACGCGAAGCGATGTAGTAAGGTGATAGACATTCGAATAAAAGATGAAGTTTTAGTTAAAGTGTGTGTTGTATTTGAAGTGAAATAAAGTTTACTTTGATTATTGCTTAGTGTAGTCAGCTATTAGTCAACCCACAGGGAAAAATGTAACAATATGAAAACAGAATCAAATGCTCACCTAGGAGAATTGGCTGCAAGAAACATGTCTGACGACACCCAACTGAATGAAAATATAGAAATAGAATTAAACACAAGTAGCTGCAAAGATATTGGAGAATTTGGCATAATATCACCTTGTTTATATATCAATATCTTTATATTGGAAAGTCCACAATATACATACTCATAATATTCGAAAAAATAACAAATAGTTACGGTGGTAATTTTAAAACCTACATTGGTACTGGGGTGAATGTGATTTCAAAACTCCATCACTTTAGAGTAAGTTATTATTGTTACAATTATTATTTCACGAGCAGAGATCAAAAAGTTGTGAGAACGTTCAACTGATTCAGTCTTGTCACACTACCTCATCACTTGATTCGATGATTTTTTCGAATATGGTTGATTTCTTAAATTGTGTAATTCCAAGGAAAGAATAAATCATTATTTATGTTACAGTCGGCTTCAATAACGTATCGTTCGCTTGGGTAGTTTTATTCTACGAGCGTCTGAAATTATATTATGAAAATTTTACAACGAAAAGGACCGATTTCATGTACTCGGTACTCATTGTTTTGAAAATTAATCTCTATTGTTCGTTAGCAGTTAAACATTATTACAGTCAATTGTTTAAACTTAGCGCACGTGGACGGAACAATATTTTTCATTCCAATTGTATGCAAGAACTTCATCAACGACATGTAAATAGGAAGAATAAATGAGTAAGTATCCAGTTAAGTAATTCCGACTCTCTGCGACAGTAAGTTATGATGAATAACTTTATAAAAAAAACGTTGTCTGAAGATTGTTTGATACTTCTTGGATCAACAAAGCAGAGGGTATCATTAGGTTGTTTCGAAAGTCTTGTCCGTTTTTATGAGTTTACTTTAACCTAGGCAAACCTATTAACATAATTACCAAATGCTTGCTGGTTAATTTTTCGAGCTGTTTTGGAAGCAATTTGGTTTAATTTGAATTCGTAGAGAAAGATTGGCCAAAAATCATTTAACGACATCATTTAGTAATGAACTGAAAAGAGGCAAAAAATCAAAATTAGGAAAAATGTTTGTTGAAAATCAAATCAATTGAAAACAAGAAATATACAGCGTGACTCACGGTCGATGGTAGGTTAGACGTTTCTGGAAAACGCAAAGCATGATTTTTCTGAAAATTTCACCACTCATATTTCCTTACCTGTTCTATCGATCTAAAATATTTTCAGCATTGCGGCGTTGCCATTTCCATCAAAAAGTCCTAGCGACTTTATTTTTTTAAATGGAACACCCTGTATATTAATACATTTTTGGAATCGCTCTGGTATTTTGATACTTTTTTGTTAATAATGTCCTATACCTATCTCTATCTATTTTCGAAATAAAAAATAAATTGTGCTAAATATGGTCCAAAACATAGCCTTAATTGAAATTAAGTACATCAGTACTCTCAATTCATGAAAAGTTGATATTTTGATGATAGTTTGAACAAACTCGAAATATTCAAATAACACCAAGAACTCGACTCCATATCATACAGGGCGTGCTAAAATTACTATTATTTCCATTGTGTATAAAAGTAGTCAAAAGTTCATTTTTTGAAACCCCGTGTATATTACTCAGTAAATTGAAAGACGGTGAAAAATGCTTCAAGATGATATATCATGTCCCTATACCTAATTCGTCAAGTTTTCTCAATAAAGTCGCTTCTTCTAGAAACATTATTTTTTTTTAATTTGGATGTAGGTAGCAGTGGAATTATCAAGCTTATAGCAGTTCGGTTACTTTTATAAGTAATTCACAAAGAGTTATCGACGGTGTTTCGAATCATCTTCCAAAATGAATGCAAATATCGATTATTCAAACGAAGTTCTTATGAAATTATTTATTATACACATGAACAAAGTGATCAAATCATTGTCAGAACGTGTAAAAAATTCAACCAAATGTACCCAGAATTAACACCAATGAACGAGAGGAAGTTTGTAAGATTACAAAATAATTTCCTTAACTATGGCTCCATGTTAAAAGCGCCTTCAACATTACCAAAACCTGTTACTTCAAATGAGGACACTACTGTTAACGTTTTGGCATATTTTTATGCATATCCAGAAGCTTCCATTCGCAGTGCAGAAAAAGATTTAGGTGTATCACATGCTTCAGTACAACGAATTTTGAAAAATCACTTAACGCATTCGTATAAATTTACCAAAGTTCAAACTCATATACAGAAAGATCGGGAATTTTTGTCAAAAATAATTTGGAGCGACGAATCAAAATTTACGAGGGATGGTATTTTCAATAGAAAGAATAAACATTTTTGGGCTGATCATAATCCTCATGTTACAAAAGAAATGGGTTTTCAAGAAAAATTTGACCTGAATGTTTTCTGTATTCTGAAGAACAATAAAATTAGCTTTTTTATTTATGAAGCCACAGTGAATGCAGAGATATCTCCAAATATTAAGGACGACTGTAACCGATTTTCTTGAAAATTTGTCTTTAGAGGAATATAGGAATTTGTGGTTTCAACTGGACGGAGCGCCAGCTCATTCTACCTAGGAAGTTTCCAGGAAACTTGACGAACTCTTCGACGATCGTTGGTTTAGGCGTTTAGGGCCGTGGGATTGGCCACCGAGATCACTCGATCTCACGCCACTTGACTTTTTTATGGGGTGTTTTAAAAGAAAGGGTATACAGTACTGCAGTGCCTACCAAAGAAGAATTGCGACGCCGAATAGTGCGGAGTATTGAAGATCTGGATCCCCAGGAAATTGAAAAAGCAACCACAAGTCGCGTACAAAAAAACATTTTAAAGTGTTTAAAATGTAATGGACAACATTTTCAGCATTTATTGTAAAAATGTAATTTTTTTTATTACAATTTTGTTATTTTGAATCATCCTATTCTGTTATTTTCTGTACTTTCACATGTTTTAGCCCACAAAATCTTACTTTCTACCTAGAAATGACTGATTTTTGGTATAGTTGTTCCCTGGAAACTTTGAGCCATAGTTAACGAAATTATTTTGTAACCTTACAAACTTCCTCTCCTTCATTGGTGTTAATCCAGGATACATTTGGTTGAATTTTTTACACTTTGAGCCATAGTTAAGGAAATTATTTTGTAACCTTACAAACTTCCTCTCCTTCATTGGTGTTAATCCAGGATACATTTGGTTGAATTTTTTACACGTTCTGACAATGATTTGATCATTTTGTTCATGTGTATAATAAATAATTTCATAAGAACTTCGTTTGAATAATCGATATTTGCATTCATTTTGGAAGATGATTCGAAACACCGTCGATAACTCTTTGTGACTTACTTATAAAAGTAACCGAACTGCTATAAGCTTGATAATTCCACTGCTACCTACATCCAAATTAAAAAAAAATAATGTTTCTAGAAGAAGCGACTTTATTGAGAAAATTTGACGATTTAGGTATAGGGATATAATATATCATCTTGAAGCATTTTTCACCATCTTTCAATTTATCGAGTAATATACAGGGTGTTTCATTTGAAAAAATGAACTTTCGACTACTTTTATGTACAATGGAAATAAAAGTAATTTTAGCACGCCCTGTATGATATGGAGTCGATTTCTTGGTGTTATTTGAATATTTCGAGTTTGTCCAAACTATCATCAAAATATCAACTTTTCATGAATTGAGAGTACTGATGTACTTAACTTCAATTAAGGCTATGTTTTGGACCATATTTAGCACAATTTATTTTTTATCTCGAAAACAGATAGAGATAAGTATAGGACATTATTAACAAAAAAGTATTAAAATACTAGAGCGATTCCAAAAATGTATTAATATACGGGGTGTTCCATTTAAAAAAATACAGTTGCTAGGACTTTTTGATAGAAGTGGCAACGCCGCAATGCTGGAAATATTTTAGATCGATAGAACAGGTAAGGAAATGTGAGAGGTGGAATTTTCAGAAAAATCATGCTTTGCGTTTTCCAGAAACGTCTAACCTACCATCGACCGTGAGTCACGCTGTATACCCCTAAACGAGCAACTTGATTTATGTAGGTCTCCACTCTTGAATTTTCAAGTTTAATAACCCATATAATCTTCGGTGTTGAATTTTGAAGTTGGCACCCTGGTTCGTTCAATTACCTGTCGTTCAAGTACCTGTTCTTACATCTCACCTGAAAACTCCTGATATAATCAAGTTTTCAAACTTCAAATCTCAGTTTTATACTTGATGATGGGATTAAATCCGAAACCGGTCGTGAAATAAAATTAACTAGTGGTAATTAGACAAAAGTGTTTTTTATTCATTTCATCAAAGAGATACGAAGACGATTAAATAGGAAAACAGGAAACTGTCATCGGGAACAATAAAATGATCGAAGAAAATTTACGGGGACTCTCGCCCTTCTCGAGTTATACGGGGAAAACCAAAAATGCTGTTTTTTGGTTTTTTCGAATGGAATTGTCATTTCTAAGAATATCAAAAAATGGAAAAGGAAAATATTGTATCCGAAGTATACAATGACGATGTAATGATAGATATTCGATAAAACGTTTTGTGTCAACTTATTTTTTCAAATACGGACCTGTCTTTTTCATTATTTTCAGATAGGTACTGTGTGTGTTAGGAATCACACGTTAAAAGGTAAGACCTCGTTATTCCTTAGCTCACACAAGTTTATCAACTTCTGAGTGTTGATTTTAATTAGATTCAAACAGGTAGAACAATAAATTCACAATCCAAGGGTATAATCATTTGATATTTTTACAGCGTTTCATTTGAAATAACTACCATCATCAGTGACAACAATTTTAAATGACGGTCCTGTCGTTACTTCTTTTGTAAATTATTTCGATTTCTTCAGAATATAATTCCGACAACCCAATAAACTCGACAGGTAAGTACCCCAACACAATGAAAATTCGTACTTTTTCGTTTTAGAAATTTTTGTATTGCCGTAATTCTTCTTTCAAGACTTATTTCTTCCTAATCAATTATATTTCGTGATATTTTTATAATTCTCAATCATGGAAGTAACGAAAATATCAGTTTTTGATCAAAATTCGATTGTTGTATAATTTGGAATGATTAAATACCATCTCAATTCATTTACCATCTTAAACGCGTAGCTTGGTTTCTATGGCAGGAAAAATGAATGAGTTGTTAATATCTGTTGAGAATTGTCAGACGTTCAATGAATTCGATGGCTACTCAGATGAATTGCCACTAAATATCCGCCATGGAATACAATATTTTCAACAGGACGGCGCACATCCCCATAATGCAGCAATAGTAAGGGAACATTTAGATACAATATTCCCAAGAAAATTGATTGGAAACAAGGGACCAAATAACTGGCCAGCTCGATCCCCAGACCTTAATCTTTAGATTTTTTGTCTGGAGATACATGAAGGATAAAGTTTTTTCAACACCAAGTACTGATAGCGACCATCTCAAACACAAAAAATAAGCGATGCATGTATTAGTATTACACCTATTTTGCTAGAAAATTGCCACAGAAATTGTCTGGACCGACCAGTTATGTGCATTCATTAAAGAGGTCGTCAATTCGAGCATTTAATGTAGATTGCCATGTAGCTTTGATTTTCCGCATTGGTTTCATTTTTCCCAAAAGTCCATGATGAAATAAATAGTTTATCTGTTTGATTTTTGTCACTGATGATGATGGTTATTTCAAATGAAACGCTATTAAAAAAAGTTGATGGCGGCCATTTTGACACGAAACGTTTTATCGATTATTTTTATCATTACATCGTCATAGTACACTTCGAATACAATGACATTTTCTTTTTCCATTTTTTTATATTCTCCGAAATAACAATTCCATTCGAAAAAAATGAAAAACATCATTTTTTTGTTTTTCCATATAACTCGAAAAGAGCGAGAGTACTCGTAAATTTTCTTCGACCATTGTATTGTTTTCGATGACACTTACCTTTTTCCCAACGCCCTTCGTGGTATCAGTCAGGGGAGTAGTTGTTTTCTGATAGGCGTCAGTCCATTCAAACTACTGTGTAGGTATATTCGAGACTGGCTTGAACGTTTAAAGTTCATTTTAGATTCATTAACATACTCTGAGTGATTTATTAAGTCGAATGCCTTTAAGTAGTCGAGCAAAATCAATATAATCACTTTATTTTTATCATTGGTATCAATAATGTCATCTAACACATCAGTCATGGCTGTCGTGCACATATAACTTGGCCTAAACCCTGACTACTTTTGGGGTAGTGATTCCAAGTCAAGAATTTCTTATCTGACTTTCCATTATCATCTCGATTATTTTTGAACAAATTGGAAGCACACTAATTACACTAAAGGAATACATTTTGCGGATTTCCATTAAGTGGAAAACAATTCTGTTTGTAAAAATTGATGTGAGTAGTGATAGGCATAATCAAAGGACAACATAAATTAATTATAGTAATATATGCTTTCGATTTTATATTCTGTTTTATATCTCAAAATGTATTTTCAGAACTTTCAAGAAAACAAAATAGACTTTCTTTACCAATTTTTATGTTGTTTTTATAGTAGTTTAACAAGTCATTGTTGGAGGGTGACTCAATAAAATATTTATTGATATTCTCAAGATTTTTCAGATGATCTGGATTGCAGTGGTTTTTATTTTTGTTCAAATTACTTTTTTTAGTTCTCTCTATTATTCTCTAAATGAACAATTACTGAACCTAAAATTCAGGTACGCTATTTTTCTGCCTTAATGGGGTTTGTTGAATACTTTTTTCTGCTTATAATAGACCAAATATTGTTTCAGTTGCTTATTTCGAAATCTCTGGAGAGCTTTGTCTCATATGATGTCTACTACAAAAATGATTACTATACAATTGAATATGGCCAGAGATATTTTGACTCGATTGAAACGCACAGTCTGTCGTTGAGAGATACGAGAATGTCTTCCGGTAAAATAATTCGATATCTATTTGTGGATTGTCCCGTACGTTTTTCTCTAGACTCATCGACAGCTGTATCATTACATATGCGTCTCGAACAGAGTTACAAAATATATATTATTAAATTTATTTCGGTGGCAGCATCTGCCTCGAATCGTCTCTCCCCTTTGACACATCGAGTCCAAAATTAAAAGAATTGTTAAGTTCGAGGGCGTAAACAATATTAAGAATGGTCGTGTGGCTTTTAAGGTATATTTGCAGATGAAAACGGAAGTGGATCGGGTTACAATATGTGCACGCGTCTACGAATGCAGACGACGAGAACAGAGACGGATCTCACTTTTTTTGCGTCACGAAAATTCCGTTTCGCGTAGGTTCGTTGGTAGGTTATTTCTTTGTGACTATAACAAAATTGTGAGTATTTATGAAGCATACATCGCAAAATTATCGATATATTTTATAATTGTTAGTAAACAATCTGCGTGCAGCCAATACTCACAAACGTTTACTAGTACGGTAAAAAAAGCATTTCGTTTCCAATATGATGTATTCAATTCAAATCTTATAAATGACAATGGGCTTGTTTCATGATTTTTGGTTTATGATTCACTTGATAGAAATTTCAAATTGAAAAACAGTGCACTTTGTTTCATATCTCCAAGTACCGTAGTTTTCCCGTAATTAATTATTAAATATCGAATATGGTAGGGAGGTGACGTCACGGCCCTATTCCCGCTTCTTGTTCGATTGACCAATAGGAACAATAGAAATAAGCCACATTGCCAAATCGTAAAATTTACGAAGCCTATAATTATCAATTCAATTATGGAAGGGTATGTGAACCCGTTAACGTTTCAATTAATGAAAAATTTTCCACATGGAATAAAATGTAAACGAAAAATCATGTTTGTAAATAAGTTCTATATCTAAAATCAGTACACGAAGTCAAAAGATCACAAAATATTTACCTAAACTATGATTTTATGCATTATTTAATAATATACAGTTATGAAAATCAAAACATATAGCAAACTGGATCGAAGAATCATTTCAAATATTCAATTTATTCTACAATCCTCCATCTGTACAACTACAGTATATTATAAAAAAAATTCTATATACATACCTCTTTCTAATATTGCTACTAAATTCAAGCATTATAGGCTCGCTGGGATAATCTGTTGAATCTTCCAAAACTTGAGAGGAAGGTTGAATGAGGTCAAGTATAGACAGAAGTGTTTGTACTCGAACTAATCCAACAAAAGCTTCTGAGGTAATACCATTCATCATATGATAAAATTTAATGAAGTGAAATGTGTCACACTTTCAGCAACACTATTAACTCCAGATAATATTTTCTGTGGAGAATACTTGAAGTTGAAATAAACAAATGCGTCATCAAATTCAATATTTTCGTCCCCTTTTCATTTATAGTCACTTTTTAAATGGTTTCTATAAAGTCTTGGAAGAGTAAAAAATTGTAGTTCTTTCTTTTCAATACTTTCACCCATTTTTTCATTTCATCCATTGGGAACCCAAACTCATTATATGAAATAACTCATCTATAAACCAATGCGTTTTCTGTTTTCTTGTGCCTTTTCGCACAATTAAAATCAGCACAAGAATGCACCATATTAATATTCAAATATACCTATAAACCACTTTTAAAACAAACATAAACTAAATTCGATGAAGAAACGAATTGTTCCTATGCGAGCTGTCAGCTAAGAAAAAGTTGAAACTCAATGTTGCAAAAACAAGCAGAATGGATCCGATATGACATACATTTTTAATGCCGAATAAACCAATAAATTGTGATATGGGTACTCCAGTTTCCTGAGAAAATGAACGATCAATTAAAATTTCCTGTTATTATTCATTCATTTTTGTTAGGAATGAAGCCAGCAAACAAATAAATATACAATAATAAGATCGCTCGAATCCATGAATCAAACATGAAAATGGACAATATTTGCCTTGATAACTGATATAGTACAAGTTATATCTGAATATGATTCTAAATAGAATTTAACGAGCTGTATTTTCAAATGGTTTTCGAATGTTCATGAATCCTAATAAAATTAATCAATTATGCATTCATGCCACCCAACAAAAATAATAAATTCAACGTTACTGGTATGGTATATTAGCCATATTGTCATCCAGTCAGCCAACGCCCTCTGTAGTGTATGCAAAAATGTGCTCTTTCTAATGTCAATGGTTTCTACACATAATTTCGTATTTTTGTTAAAATAATTTCAAAATGAATATTGAGCCTAGTTTTGTTAAAGCTGACTCCGACAACTTACCAAGAGTCGATTTTGAAGTGATCGATGAATTTTACTTGAAAAATTTGCAATACTTTGGTAACGAAATGAAGAATGAAAAATTGAAACGGTAGGTGGTATATTTAGTAAGTCCTTTGTATTTATATGACATTAATTTCAGACTTTGTATTTTATCGAAGGATGGAAAGTTTTGATTTCATTTTTATTTTAGCTTAGCCAAGGTAGTAGTGGTAAAATTCAATCCAAAAATAACCTGAAAAAATATTTTTCGGAATGTAAACTTCTGATACGAAATATGCTGCAAAATAGGCACCCGCCGAGACCTACCTTTCACAAAAAAAAACGTTCTTCAATTAGATAATTGTAACAGTTGTTTTCACACCGAGTTGACAACAATAACAACAAAAATGGCGTCTGTCAAATTGGATCATCAGATCCAACTCCACTTGGCAACTCCGCTCTAGACACGATCAATTTTATTGGTCAACAGACACGCGGCCAATTCAAATTCTTGCTTTTCGAATTGTTCTTTTATCTGCAAATATAAAGAGATCTTGGGAACGATTAGGCTTGATAAGTATAATAAACCCTTAACTCGATCAGTCTATAAGCAAACCAGCATAAGCATTTTCCATAGCATGAAACAAGCCCATTACACTATTACAAAATATTATAAACATTGAAGTAGGCACAAATAATGAAACTATGGAAATATCAGACATTACTATGATTCATCATATAAGATATGGTTTTCTGTATTTATTTATTTTCTATATTCATTAAAATTGCTTAACATAATATAGATACAGTGATCTTACTTTTCATGAAATCACTACCTACAATATTAACCAGGGTCGATAATTTTTGAAACCAATAAAAATAACAGTAGAATGAAATCCAATAGAAAAGGAGGCGAATATGATAAAAATTAAAGGAAAAATAAATTACGGGCGTGGGAGGGGGTGGGTTTTTAAGGGTAAAAATTGTTTATCTCGATTTCCGGCAAAACTACAGATCCTATGGAAAAAGTTAAATGGCAAAGTTGTAGGTAATGAAAACATCTACAACCTTTGTATTTATGTGAAAAATTGAAATAACCAAGTTTTTGGTTTTTTATTTTCATCTTATTAAAAAAAAATTGTCTACGAAATTTGGTGAAAACTTACCTTTTTATGTCCCAAATCACTGCAATTCATTTGATTCAAAATATTAAATTTTCCACCATATGTTGACTTTCACCCTAATTTTCAATCGAAAATTCTCGCGTCAAAATATCAGCTTTTTTCAAAAAGTCGGTTTGCTTTTTGTTCGTTGAAATCTCTACTTTCTGATGGTGTAAAAAATATACATTTGTAGTAAATGTTCTCTGAAAATACAAAATATCGAAAAAAACTCGAATTCGATTTTTTTATGTACAATTTCATAAAAAAATGTGATTGCTGCAATTTTATTCAGTTAAAAAGTTTATTTATTTAATTCTAATTACATTCGTGTCATAGAAAATCTCATAAAACATAAATATACATGTAAATCGTACTATTGAATTTAGATACTTCATTCTGATTACGTTATTAATTATAATATTTTTGAAAACGCTGATCTTGTTATTTGTAAATACCTTATCTTGAATTTTAATCACTTATCCATTAGTTTTTGTCTCTTTGATGCCATTCCTTCAGCAAACCTTTTCAATTCTAGTTGATATTCAAAATGTTCAAGACCATCACCTTCTTCGTCTCCAATATTATTTTCCGTTTGCATTGGTTCTTCATCCAGAATTTCATCTGAATCATCAACTTCTTTGAAGGTTTTTTCCCATATTGGAACAATTTTCAGAACCATAACAATTTGAGCATAAATTTATGCATTTTAAACCATGTTTTCGACAGCCACATTTTGAACTCTTACATCCCGTTTTACAGCTGCAGCAAATTGTTTTGAACAATACTCCCAGAATTATTTCCTTTTCTGTAAATTTGGGCATAATGCCATGTTGATGTTGCTTCCAGCCCCAATCTGTTGCTGTCAGTTCGTTACCCAACCAAGTTTGAAGCTAATTATGCCCTATGCCCTGTAACAATGTTGTTCTCTGCTCCTTTTTTGGGTGGGAGGTTTGCCAAAATGAAAGATGATTTAATTTTTGCTAATTGATATTTTTGAAATCTTGACTGATTCAGTGTTATTTTTTCATTTTTACATTTATAAATAGATTTGATTAATTGTAATTAATTTTTTTATATCTTCTTTACTTGCATCTTTCTTATAAAACAAACATTGGCCAAATTTGACAACTTTTCAGCGTCTAATAATTTACAATATTTTTCTTTCTTTTCCCGGCAAATCCAGATGTTATATCGCAACCGGAAAAACAATGCAATAAAGAAGATGCTACAACCTTCTCAAAATATTGTAGATGTTTTATTAAATATTAACTTTATCAACTTATTTGTTTGTTGATTATAGTAGTATATTTGGATTTGCAATTTTTTCGATTATCAGTGTAACATGGAATCTTATGTTTTTTGAATAATCAAAGTGTAAATTTCAATAAACCGCTCAAAATTGTACCTAATGATTAAAAAAAATTATTTTTGAGTTTTTTTTTCTATTTTTGCATTTTCTGAGAACATTAACTATAGTAATGTATACTTTTTTACATCACCAGAAAGTAGAGATTTCAACGAACAAAAAGCACACCGACTTTTTGAGAATTTTCGATTGAGAATTCGGGTGCTTTTTTGACATTAAGTCAAAATAAGGTGAAAAAATAAATATTTTGAATCAAATGAATTAGAGTGTATTTGGGACATAAAAAAGTTAGTTTTCACCAAATTTCGTAGAAATTTTTTTTTCATAAAGATGAAAATAAAAAAACAAAAACTTGGTTATTTAATTTTTCACATAAATTTTGAGGTTATTTGAAAAAATTGTGAATACAAAAGTTGTAGATCTTTAGTATTACCTACAACTCCCTACCTCTGTTGTTTAGAATGCAATTACGAACATATTTGAAACGTTGCTGTATATCTATGCAAAATTTATTCAACTAAGCCAAGTAAAATTTATTATTATCTCGTACTGTCTCTTACGGGAGGGTAATACGGTCAATAATTTACGAAAAGTATATTAGGAGTCAATATAAATGAAAATTGATTTTAAATTCGAATTCAGCCTCCCCAAAACTCAAATAATTTTGTGAGAACCGGAAAAATAGAAGAAAAAAAGGTTGAGAATGCACTCATACTACGTTTTTTGTTAAAATAACCGTTTCTTACCAATGACATAAATACAAATCTAATCACATTTATGATTTTTATTTTTCAGTAGCGTACGTAATACATTTTCATATGAAATAGTTTACACACTCTTCCAAAATGATTTCGTAAGTAGGGGGTTTTGAGAATGTTGAATCCAAATTTCAAAACAATTTTCATTTATTTTAATTCTTAATATATTATTCTTGAATAATTGACATCATTACTTCCTGTAAAATATGGCTCCTTCCATATACACCACCTTTCCAAATATATTCGGAATTGCTTTCTAAACAACGGACATTGATGGATTCATGAAAAGCGGGACATGCTGTGAACATATTTATAAATTGACCAAAGTTAAACTTTCATTCTTGAAGGCGAGTTACGGGGACTATTAGTGTCAAATATTCGACGTTTCGGCAAGATCCCATATGCCATATTCATGTGATATGCTGGGTAGCTGAACTTGAAACTTAGTTTGATGAGGTGATAAGACAAGTGTCTTGTCTCGAAACTTCAAAGTACACTATTAAAGATGATAGTTTCAAGTACAAACTAAGTGGGAAAAACGTGTTTTTTGTATAATTCAATGTTTGAGGAATGTAGCAGGTTACTACGTGGTAGGGGGATCATCATGAAAAATGAGAAATAAAACTTCCTATGTTTTTATACCACTTGTATTTGTAACCAACGTTACTGTAGTTTCGTCCCACAAGGATATTTGTATTATTGTATTAGTTTGGATATGTAACTATAGGACGAAACTACAGCAACATTAGATACAAATGCAAGTTGTAAAAAAACATAGGAAGATTCATTTCTCATTTTTCATAATTCAATGTTCATATGAAAGTAGTTGTTTCGAGAGGACCTTTTTCCTTCTTTCATTTCAATGGTCATGTGAGAGTAATTGTTACTAAAGGGGTTTTTTATTTGCAACTGAAACTTATAAACAAGATATACATATCTTTGTGAAAATTTATTGTTTTAGTTGCTTTTTTTTCTTCCTTTCCTAGGAGTTTAACGATCAGAAAGTATAAAAGATCCACTTTTCAATTTACATGAAAATTAAGTAATGAAGTAGAAATATTGGTAAGAAAATAATAAAGCCTGATTTTCATCGTAAATTGATACAATTGCTTATTTGAACTTGATTTTTGATTTTGTTTTTTTTTTTTGAACAATTTTCGATATTGTCAAAGGTACTCTTGAACAAAATATATATTTTTTGACAAAGCTCGTATTCGTCTGAAAGAAAGTGTTCCATATAGTTCCAACTTATGTCACTTACTCTGTATATTGATTGAGATGTAGAAATAAAAAAAAAAATACCGTTTTTCTAATTTAAGTTGTTTTTTCATCCGTCCTTGGTAGGATTAAGCCTTTCCTTCCTTGAACCTCAAAATCATACTGGCTTGCCAGAATACGGCAGAAATATTCAGCAGACAAATACATATAGCTGTAAAATTTGGCTCATTAAGTCTAATCATGGTTTACCCATATCACCTCATAACCACTCACTTCCCGGTTTGGGAAGTGCGAGGGGCATTATCACAATGTATTAAGACTTCGGAAAAAGGAGCCCAATGGCACAACTTCTTGGATAATAATGACGTGGAATGTTTCCCTTCCTTCTCAATTCATGAACGATTCTGATCTACCAAATTTTGTCTGAAGAAAAAAAAACCACTGTATTAATGTAGTGGGTTTTTTTTTCAAAATACTAGTAATTATACTATCAGATGTAATTTATAACCATGTCTGTTTTTCGCTGTCAATTTTTCAAGGCTCGTAGTACTGAAAGTAATTTCCGTATTTTCACTCAATTTGTCTCTGATGTACTTGATAATAAGCGTCAAGTTGACGTCATCTATACGGACTTCAGCAAGGCGTTTGATCGAGTGTCACATCAACAGTTGTTAAAGAAACTGTCAAATTTTGGCATATCATCTAATATTCAGTTGCTTCTGAAATCATATTTATCCGACCGACGTAGTTATGTTGAATGTGATGGTATAAAATCCCCCTGCTTTGTACCGAGTTCGGGTGTCCCACAAGGGTCTAATCTTGGACCGTTATTATTCATACTATTTATAAATGACATTGCCCATGATATCACTTCTCATAAATTGCTATTGGCAGATGACATGAAAATATATCGTGAAATCCAAGATGAAGCAGACTGTTTCACATTGCAGGAGGACATAAATTCTTTGACTAATTGGTGTATTCGTAATAAATTGTACTTAAACACAAATAAATGTAAAATAATGACATTTACACGTAAAATATTACCGGTAACATTCAATGAGCCTTTTTCCTGAGAATAGTACAGCGAACGTGTCACGAGAGGCAGCACTAGTAGTAGGGACAAACATAAACTATTCATATATAAAAACCGTGTTATTTACGTAATATTAATTTATTATTTAAAAATATAAATCTGATATAAAAAAATATTTTGTGCTAGTATATTGCCAACAAAGTATTGCTGTTTTGCGAATTGTACGTCGGATAATCGATATCCGGAAAAAAACGTGTTTTTATACCATTTATAAAACCTCTTGTTAATAAGGTTAGATGTAAGAAATGGATACATGCTTCGAGGAGAGGCGATTTAATAGTGCAAAAAATAAATAAATATTCATATGTATGCTCTAAACATAAAATGAATAGTAAATTTGTCATAGTTAATTATCATTGATTAGAATGAGATATAACCTCAATCGTTTATTAAATTATATTCATTTATTATATTTAATTGAATTCATTTCGTTACCATCTATATTTGATTCATATTTCACTCGGAAATGAATCTGAAATTCATAATCATTTTAAATTTCTTTTATTACAGTTTGAATCTACCGCTACTCGTTTTCTAGAGTCTGTATACTAACCTGTCTATTATTTCACTTTTTTCCAGTTACTTTTAAATTACGACATGCAAGCCAACGTTTTAATGTTACAACATTGTTAAAATTTACACTTGCAAATTTTAATTTTGCTCCAGGAACATTTTCTTCTGCTAAAAACATTCTTTTTTAATTGTACTTTACCATATTTATGTTTACATGAGGATTAGGCAGTGTTTGTTCCTACCGAACTACTAACGCTGTTAGTGAGTGATTTTTCGTACTTCAGGAAAAAGGTTCATTATGTACTAGATGGTGAAAGTTTAACGCGAATCATTGAATTAAACGATCTGAGGGTTTTGTTTGATCAAAAACTCACATTTTTCAATCATTTTCAGTAGGTAATATCAACTTCAATGAGAAATCTGGGTTTCTTGATACGCAACTGCAAGGAATTTAAGACCTTTCGTTCTTTGAAAACAGTTTACTTAACACTGATCAGGAGTAATTTAGAGTACTGCAGTGTCGTTTGGAATCCGTCCCACATGAAACATATATCTAGTTTAGAAAATGTTCAAATTTTTTTTTTAAATATGCATATTTCCAAAAACATGATGCTTATCCCGAGAGGGGTTATAGCTATGACTGACTCATTGTTGGACGAGTTCCAAATGATATCTCTAAAAAATTTCAGGCAAAGCCGAGATATGTGTTTTGCATATAAAATAATACATGGACAGATAGATTGCTCACCTCTGTTGTCTCAAATGCTATTCAGTGTACCGCGTATTTCATCTAGATTTTGTAGCACATCTCATATCCCGGTTTCCAATGCACTGCATCATTTTCATTCTCCCATAACTACTATATCTAGAAGTGTTATTGATGTTCCTAGTGTAGATATATTTTTTCTAACGTTCAAACAATTAAAAAAAAAAGATTCTTCGTTTCATTCAAAATTGATCTCACTATATGTATAATTGTCATATTTCCAATTGTATACACGTATAAATGGGCTTTTGGGCCTGCTGGATGTACTGAATAAATAAATAAATCACAGATATATGAAAAATAAAACATAATCGACCAAAATTTGTATGGAAGGACTCCAGATTGTATGTTTTGCATCGGGCGAAGTTTGAAAGAAAACTGCTGTTCCGCCACTGCTACTGACACTCGTCTACGAAATATCTATTTTAGTATTCTGTCAACAAAACATAAAACGATACATCTTGTTTCTGATTAACTGGAAGAACGTGACTAGGACAAATAATATTATCCACCGGTCTATGTGAAAATAAACAAAACGTCTTGCTCCAAGTTTTATTAACGTCCCAAGATAGGCTCGGCACTGCAACATTTGGCTACCATACCTACGCGATATCGTAATTTTTATTATTGCAACAGATGCAGTCTTCACGGCGGGGGAGAGTTGAGTAGTATAAACGTGCAACAAGGGGTATTACGACAGTGCGACAGGTTGATAAAAAATAGACCGGTGCTTTCATTAATGACCACGTTTACACGCCGCGGTGTCTCAAAGGTCGATTTCTGACAACCAATGCTACTAAAACCAAAGACTACAGAATACTAGGTTACAGAATACTATAGTATTCGGTAAACTTTGCTAAAACCAACATTATTGCCTGCGTAAACGTCATTTTCATTCATATTTTGAAACTGCGATCAGCGTTATTAAACCGGATTTGTTAACTCAAACCGTATAAAAATTTAATTGCATGAAAATTCCCTAAGGTATCAGAGAGCAAATTTTCTCTTGAAATATCTCCTTCAATTTCTGAGAAGAATGCAAGTGGTGACTGAGTTGAACGGGACAATATTTAGGTTGAAAGTGAAAAAAATATTTTCCCATTCAGTTGAATCTATACATGGAAATTGTTAATTGAAAAGTAACAAATAGACACTTTTCAAAGCATTACGCTATAAGATTGTAAACTTTCACGCTGGAGATAACTGTTGTCCGGGTTTGTTGACCGTGGTGTGCAGTTTTTATGCCTGACGGTTCGTCTCCCACTGCGGTAAACATTATCAAAGGTGAGATTTGGATTTTCTAGAAGATTTACAAATTGACAAAGAGTTTCACAACAACCACCTTTGCCAGAATACACAAGTACAATTAAAAAGATCATATATTCATCTACATAGACGATTAACTTAATCATTTCAAAAATCAACATTTCTCAAAATCCCAATTGAATGTTTCTTTGCTCACTTTGGAAAACTTAACGTACTGTAGTCACTAAATATAGCATTTGTCAAACCAAATATGTTCTGTAATAGTTGAAGACTTTATGTCAATGTCAAATTTTCACTTCCTTTTCCTCCTCGTACTCTGCACGTTGGAGATGGTTTTCTTTAAAAATATTTTTTTAAATATTCAAACAAAAATATTCACATTTTGTGCAAATGTTTGCTTATTGTGATGTTCATGTTCATGTCCACTCAGAATGATTTACTAAAGTTGTTGTACCTTAAGACAGCAGGATCTTCTTGTATATACTTGACGAGTAAGTAATTCTACAATATCAAAAGAATTTAAAGTTCAATCTAAAATCAAAATAAATATCATTGAATATTACTTACTTGCAGGTATCGCACTGATGATGGTGTAACAGCCGAAAGCGCTTTGCAATTTACAATTTTTTTTTACACGAAATACGATTCCTTTCCTGAATTATCAAAGGTGATGAGACAATGGACAACATGTTGTACCTCAGATGAGGTATTGATGATTCAGGTAACACTTTTCTAATTTCAGCATTCAGATTTTTTCGTCAAACTGCGTCAGTTTACTTAAGAATGGTTTAATGAACCAAAACAAATAAAAATCTTGGTAGAAATTAGACGAAAGTTATTTTCTCCTATATTTGATGTGAATTTTCACAAAATAAACAGGTCATCGATCGAACAAGTTGTTTTAAGATCAGTTACTACATACTTGGATTGGGACTTCGTAGTTATTTCATCGGTGGTGGGCGTGGCTTCGTTTCTATTGACTGAATTAAATGACATGATACGACAACCATTAGGCCAGGTTAATTTTATTGTTGATTCCTTCTTCCTTTAGGTCGAAATGAACGAGTTTAATTGTGGTAAATAGTTGAGAACTGACTATTCATCTATAAAAGAAATATAAGAAAAAAAAAGTACTACAAATTATGAAACAACAAAAATTATTTGGCGCTCCGGGAGACTTGATTGGTTCCAGTGGCACATTTGCTTTTTCAGCTGCAAGAAAACCCGGAAAAACCTGTAGCACCACATCATCTGAAAATCCTAATCTGCCAATGTCCTCTCTTTCATAGAATATAATGTAGGGTGTCTCCAGAGGCTCCAATAAATTCAACATATCGCCAGACACGACTATCGTCAAACTTAAATCCAGTCCGTTGCGTCTTTGACCAAAGCGTAATAATGACCAGATTTAACGCCAGAACCGCAGTGAACAATGATTGTATGAAAATTATAATAGTGGTCTTCTAGATTGAAGTGTTCATCTATTTCGAACTTTCGTAAGAGTTTGTCTGTTTAAAATCTGTTTTTCTGTTAACCAGCTGTCGCATCTCTACGAACGACAACCCTCAGAAGTCGTAACTTTTGCGAGCTGAGGACTAACAATGCCTTTTAAGGTGTGATTCCTAACACGGAGTCATGTTTGAAGATTATCAATGTTATTATTAGATTGACTGGTGCCTCAGATATACTTGTTGTCTTATAATAATCAGTTAATTTGGTGCATATTTGGCAATACAGTCGATCATCACCTATTAAAAGTTCCATTTTCAGATGATTCAACAATGAGCTTTGCACGGACTGGTTATCAGTCATATTAGGGAACGCTATTTGAAATTCCAGAAAGTCACATTCGTTTCTGCTACCTCTTGAACTGTACTACAAAGTAAACTAGTGAGGATTTTTTCAGCAAAAGATCTACAAACACAAGACGAGATATACTGTACGGAATCATTCAATCCAGAGCGGTCAGGAGTATTGATTCTGCTATTTTCTTGCTCACGAAGAGTATTCAACCAGGACCCTAAGAATTCGGAACAATCCTCTTGTTGTCCTAACGAGTGTCTAGTGGACTTCAAAGACTCTAGGAAATCGGTTGATGGAAAAGATGATACATTCTTACGAAACTGCATCTGCATGAACAGGTGTTTGAGTTTGGTGAATAAGTAGGAAACATTTTCGTTCTCGTTCATCGTTAAAACCTCGTTCTTGAAATTCTTCGTCATGAACAACACTTGTAAAATGCTATTCATGTAGCAAGTGTTTCCTAAATCAGTGTTTCTCAGGACAACTGTCTAATGATTCGTAAGGGAGAACATGTTCCACAGAATCTGTATCAAAACCATTTCTTAAACTGCAATCAATCCTTCCAATTGATGGAGGGTTTTGTAGAGGGATCGATTCGGCTCTTGCTCCATGAAGCTCTTCCACTGAAAAGTTGAAATTACTTTTGTTTCTGAATTTCTATGGTCTCCCTATACAGGGTGTTCCTCAAACACATGCTTATATTTAAGGAGGTAATTCTTAGACCCATTTTGAAGAAAAAACGTCCTATGGACGTATGTCCTAAACGCCTTAACTTTTGAGATACAGGGTGGCAAAGTTTTCAAAAATAATCAGTTTTTTAATAATAACTGAGATAATTTTGTAGACATCTTTGGCATAATTGGTACATTTGTTCCATCTCAAGGCGCATTTTCTGATGTACAATTTTCTTAATTTTCTCTGCCAGTGGCGTACGTACGAGTTTTGAAATGTATATTTTTGGCGAAAAAAATACTACGCCACTGCTTTATCTTGAATTAAAAATTATTTTTAAAATCTCCATACATTTTTGAGCACATTTGATTTGCTGGGTTTTCTTTGTCCGACGCATGGTTTTCGCTCAAAAAATTAAAAATCGCTTTACTTAAGGATAAATTCCTTAAAAATCTGATGCGGTATCGTGCATCGACTGAAAGCAAACTAAGAGATCAGATTTGTTGCAAAATAATTGAGGATCTAAAAGGTATTTGTTTGTTGTCAGATGCACTGTTCTCAATTAAAATTACGTAATAACGCAGCACCGCTTAATGATTTTTGAAAACATAAATTTAGTTATCCTGGAATAAATGACGTGTAGCAGAAATTATTTACTGCACCTCTTGGAAATATGGAGTTTGTCTATATGTGATATCTTTTAAAGATTAAAAGCAGAAAAAACAGCGTACCCACCGTAGCAATAAAAAACGAATTCTCTGTATGTACAAACGTCAGTAACTAATATTGATGTTGGTTTAAAGTAAGGTGTTGGTGTTAAAAACTGTCACAGCGCGTTTTGATTGATTTTGAAGTGTTATTGAAGTTATTTTGGTAGTCCGCTGTTTTTCTGAATATCAGTAAATATGGTAAATTATACGTATGCGGAAATGGCGCAAATGCATTACGTATATGGCCTTGCCGATGGTAATACAACAGAAGCCAGGCGCATTTATCAGGAAAGATATCCTAATCGTGCCTTACCAGATAGCCGAACCTTTTCAAATATTCATCGTCGACTTGGGGAAACTGGTAGTTTCAAGAAAGGGACTCCGGAAGGTAGACCTCGTGTAGTGAGAACTCCTGAAATTGAAGAAGCGGTGCTGCAAGAAATTGAGGAACATCCTGAGACGAGTACGAGGAAGATCGCTAGAACTCTGGATATTTGTCATCAAATTGTTTGGCGTATTTTGGTTGATTTTTTGTTATACCCATACCATATTTCAAGAGTGCAGGCATTACTCCCCAGAGATTTTCCACAGCGTGTGAACTTCAGTCAGTGGTATCTACAAAGTATTGCACTAAATCCGCAGTTTGAGACACAAATTTTGTTCACAGACGAAGCAAATTTTTCTCGGAATGCCATTCAAAATTTCCATAACAATCATGTGTGGGCTGAAGAAAATCCCCATGCAATAACCGAAACCCATCTCCAACACCAATTTTCGGTTAATGTATGGGCAGGAATTATAGGTGATCATCTAATAGGCCCATTTTTTCTACCAGGACGCCTTGATGGTCGTTCTTATTTACACTTTCTCGAAGAAGACTTACCTGGGTTATTGGAAGATGTGCCACTTGCGTTAAGGAATCGAATATGGTACATGCACGATGACGCCCCTGCTCATTTCAGTGTAATTGTCCGAAACCATTTAAATACAGTTTATCCTAATCGTTGGATAGGTCGTGGAGGACCTCAGCAATGGCCAGCAAGATCCCCCGATCTCAACAGTTTAGATTTTTTTTATGGGGTCACCTTATAACTCTTGTGTATAAAACTCCAGTTAATACTTTAGAAGATTTAAGAGAGCGAATAGTTGCCTATTACGTGTAAAATTATACGAAATACGCCGGGAATATTTGAACGGGTGCGTAATTCCATGTGTAGAAGGGCGGAAGCATGCATACTAAGTGCAGGTGGCCACTTCCAACAATTTTTATGATCAGTTTTGGTATTATTACTAATTAACAAATTTGTGCTATTCGTTTAGACTTACTGTCACAAAATGAAATAAAACTCGTTTTTGTGAAAAATTTATTTTTTTGCAGATTATGTTTTCAAATATTATCAGGGAATTGGTAATGCGTTATGAAGCAATTTTCAGATTCTCATTCATTTTAGAATTGATCTAATTTCTTAATTTGCTTTCTGTCGATTTTAATTTTTTTGAGTGAAAATCATGCGTCGGACAAAGAAATATCAAAAGATCAAATTTTCTCAAAAATAAATGAGGATTTCAAAAATGATTTTATTTTGAAAAGAAAGCATTGGCGTAGTACTTTTTCCCCAAAAATATTCAATACGAAACCCGTAGGGATGCCACTGTTTGGAAAAATACAAATTTGTGTACATCAGAAAATGCGCCTTGAGGCATGGAACATATGTACCAAATATGCCAAAGATGTCTACAAAATTATCTCAGTTATTATTAAAAAACTGATTATTTTTGAAAACTTTGCCACCCTGTATCTCAAAAGTTAAAGCGTTTAAGACATACGTACATAGGAAGTTTTTTTCTTAAAATGGGTCTAAGAATTACCCCCTTAAATATTAGTATGTGTTTAAGGAACACCCTGTATATCATAGAATAGTAACTGAGTTCTATCGAGGACGTGGGTCTCTTTAAATGTCTCTCATCGGTATGCCCCCGCGACAATTTTTTTTGTGTTCAGAGAACCTGGTATTTATACTTCACTTCGTGGTCTACATTGGAACCACGAAGTTTCTATTCTTCAATGTTCGGAGAAAGTATTTATAATTTCTGAATTTTTTCGGTAACAGAAAAACATATTTTTCAATATCTGTATATAATTCTCCCAGAAGGCTTGTCGGAAATAGAAGTCCCCAGAGAGTGATTGTTTTTCACGTTTTCTGTAATGAAACTTGAGGAAGTTACTAATAGAGATAAATACCTCTGCTAAATCTCAAGGGATTTACTGATATGCTAATCCTAAAAACTTTGACAAATTGACTTCCTGGCAGTGATATGGTTTATCATGCAGATTTTCATAACAACAATATACTTACAATAAAAAAGTGTCAACACACATAACTCCAAATTTTCATGAAACTGCGAAATGTTGCAACTAAATAGTTAGGTTAGGTTAGGTTAGGTTAGGTTAGGTCAAAAGTGAGTGGGTCTATTCGACTCCTCACCGCAACCCGCAAGGGTTTATTGTGGCTCACACCTATTCAAACTCGGCTAAATAAACTCAGCTTCTTGACGAAGCCGATTAGTTAATATGGTGAGCGATCTTCAGGTCACCTGGTAGAAGTGTCGTTCTACCAAACTCTTAAAACCTGATTCGGTCCACAGCGGAGCAGGTACAAACAGAGGCGACACACACTGTCTTCCAACAATCCGAGTATCTGCTCATGATGATTCAGACGACACTGACCGTAAGGAGGCCTGTTAAGACATCGTAGTTCATCCCTACTGTAGTCCAACAACTGTTTGGTTTCAAGCTTCTAAGGGTGAATGAACGCCTTGGACTGAGCAAATCCTGGAAGGCTCGGCCAAATGTCCATAAATCTTCTTGCCATCCAGTTGTTCAATGTTTGTTTGGCAAAACCAAAAGCAATGCCAACGACAGGTTTTGGTCTGATGAAGCTACTTGCAGCACCCTCCTTTGCAAGGGAGTCAGTAGCCTCATTGCCTTCCAGGCCAGTGTGGCCAGGAATCCAGACCAGAGACAATTTGTTAAGTCTTCCTATTGAGGAGCGTCGTTTTTGATAATTTGCTACCAACTTAGACGTTGCGCGGTAGGAGCCAATACTTTTATTGACTTGTGTGTGAGGTTGGATTCTACCAATCACTCCGCACACAGTTCAATAGTGTTACGTTTTTTCCAGTGGGTTGACCAATAATTGACTACACTGAATAATCAAACTTAACTTTATTTCATTATTTAAATACAACAATCACTTCAACTAAAACTTCAACTATTATTCGAATGTCTATCTCCTTACTAGATCGCTTTGCACTGCACTGTAACTTCCACTTGACTGTATCGATATGCTAGCGGCTAGCGTTTATATATCATAATCGAATACGTAGGGCATAATTTACAACAATAACATAGATTTCCGCTCAAAATACAGTCGCATAGGTCCCTAGGCAGGACTAAATAGTGAAAGTAATAAATGTAAATAAACAATAATTTGAAAAAATAGGTGACAGAGAGTTTAGGATGCAAACAAAAAGCTGAGAGAGTCGTTAGAAAAGTGATAAATGAAAACACGAAGCAGAACGATATAAAAAGGTCTCAATAAAAAAACAAAAAGCCACATATATTATTAGAAATGATTTCAAAGAAGTTCATCAAACTTTGCATATAAAATACTGCGAGCTAATGCCAGCGTAATATTAACGAAAAAGGGGTCCAATAACGTATATCAAAAAGAGTAACTTTTCAACAAAATGTTTCACTTTCAAGAAAATAACTTTCATAGTAAAAATAATACTAATGTCAATATAATTTATTAATTTTTAAAATATCATGAAAAAAGTCCTTCAACACAAATTGTGAGGACTAATTTCAAAGAGGAGCCAATGAACTAGCAAATTATAGTCCAATATATTTAGTCAATATTTTGTTAAAAATTTTGGAAACGTGCTTGTATATACAGATATCAAAATATCTTGAAACCACCAATCCGAGTGTGGACGTCAGTATGGCTATCGTGCTAAGAAAAGGACCAAGATTGCAATCCAAGCTTTTGTAACATATATCCTGTATGCATTAAAACAAGTCGAATACACTTATGCAATATGTCTTGTCTAAGCTGAGCTTTTGATTGTGTATCACATACTGAAACAATGTCGCCAAATAGTGAAGTTGAGAAAAGATATATCTAACAAACATAAATAATTTGTCATATGTCAAGACGCAATACCTCCATCATTGCTGTTTTGGATTTTTATCAACGATCTACCATTATCCAGTAATCTTACCAAGAATATACTAGGCCACTTTTTAATCTTTTTTTTTATTACAACATAATGACAACAACAATTATTCTTTACTATTAAATTTCTTTATTTGTTTACAAACAAATTGTTGACATATGACGTAAATCAATCAATTTCAATTTTTGTTAAAAAAAACTCAAAATCAAAACATCAAAGGAAAATATTTAACCTCATTTCTTTAATATTCATAAAGAAATTCGCTCACAAAATTATAATAAAATAAAAAACATTTGTATGCCTATAAGAAGAGCTTCACGAGTCGATTTTTTTAGTCTCATTGTTTAACCTATTGTTCAATTATTTATCAGAGTAGAGGGCCGATAATAATTGATTAATTTGAAAAAGCATAACTACATGAAAAATGAGAATTAATTTTGATTTTTTCCAACGAAGGCTTACTCTCTGAAAAGTTTTGAATAAGCCATAATTTTTTCAACATTTTTAAATAAACATTCAGTATTGTAAAAAAATATTTTCAGTAAACGCTTTTTTCAGTGGCTATGCGTCATGGATGTACATTTCCAGGAGTCGGGACTTTTTATGGGTTATTTTCTCCTCTTTACGAATCTCTTTGTTTCATTTCTTAAATATTTATAGTTTTATTGTTATCAACAATAAACCGGAATACCTCATTTTTCCTCGATTATTTTGTTTATAACAATCGTAATTTTGTACCCCTCTGTAAATCCTTCGAAAACATTTCTCTAAGGCTCATTCCGAATCGAATGAGCCTTTGCTCATATTTTTAGGAGCTTTATATCTGTTTTTCACGTTTTTCAACTGTTGCTCAGTCTACACTTTTCTCTAACCATAACAAAATTACTATCTCTCGAGGCGCGTTTCGCTAACCAAGCTAGCATCATGAGGAGAAAACTAAGACGTCTTGGTATGCGAAACGCGCGTCTAGAGACAGCATTTTTGTTCTGGTAAGGGAAAGTGGTCCTCATTCTACAAATGTTTTTTAAAAATTGAAGTTTGTTTTTGTCGTTTGTTTTTCTTATTCATGAAACGCTTTATTGTGAAATTTTCACTTACCACGTGTTGTATTTTTGTAAAACTGTTTAGTGTGTGGGGACTGGTGATAGGTGAATTATCAATTAGACAGACACAGCGTTTACAAATAATAGGATTTATTAACAACACCAATAAATGAACAAACAGAAAATAACAGTGTAACCTCGTGGCGAGGAGAATCAGAATTAGGATTAGTTCCCGGCCGAAATCCCAGAAAGGAATTAATGCATTGGCTAAAAAATGTGTTGTAAGTAACTTTCTCACTGACAAAAGGTCGATTCATATATTTAGTCGAAAAGGAACAACCACTTGGGCCCTTGTCTTAACCCATAAAAGAGTTAACAATGAGTATAGTCGACGTAACCGGATGACTTTTACTAACCGAGTTTTATGATTGGCTGAAGAGTCATAAAATTAAATTTGAAGTCATGTTACGGTGACGAATAGAATGTGAGCCGTCGTGTTGTCAATGTTCAGTTCAGGAAATTATCGCAATTTGAGTGTTGAAATTCGAAATTGGTGCAGTTATAATTACTTAAAATTTTTGTTATCTGTTTAAAATGTGGCGTCCTTGGACAAGTAGTAATAGTAATAACGAGTGTGATAACAACGCAGACTTTTTCCTGTGTAGTGATTCCAATAGCGATGGTGAACAATGCGAAACCTTTAGATATTCATCTAATAAAATCATTGAAAAAAACAATATACGATTGTTACAAAAGCAATGAGATTCCTACAACTGAAATCATAAGGACGAAATTGAATACTTCTGGCCATAACGTGAGCTGCTATGACAAAACTCTTCAGAATTGGATAAGGAAACTAGGATTTAGATTTAAAATAATAATAAACAAACGTCAAGCAGTTATGGAAAGCAGAAGAATAGTGGAATTGCGTAACAAATACTTAGAACAAATAACTAAATATAGACAAGAACAATGGCAAATTTTCTATTTGGACGAAACTTGGTATGACACTCACGACATAGTTACGAAGGGGTGGACTGATAGTTCGAGAATGTGTACGCCTAATATGCCTGCAAACAAAGGATCGCGACTAATCATTGTGCATTGCGGAGGAAGTAAAGGATGAGTTCCGAACTCTTTGAAATTATGTGGAAAAAAACTTGAGGACTGCAATGTTGAATATCATAAGAACATGGAAGCTAATATTTTGGAGGAATAGTTTGAAAAGACATTGATCCCAAATTTGGATGCAAATAGTGTAATAGTTCTTGACAATGCTTCCTCATTCGCGACAGCTCATCAAAGTACCGAAAAAAAATTTGAGGAAAGATGAACTACAAAGTTTTTTTGTAGCACATGATATCCTTGACTCCTTAAATAACTTACATCCAAAAATTAAATTTACACTTGAAATAGAACAAGACAATAAATTAAACTTTTTAGATCTCACTATAACAAAAACTAACAACAAACTAGATTTTTCCATTTACAGAAAGCCAACCCAGACTGATCATGTCATTCTTTTCAATTCATTTCATCCTATGCAACATAAAATGGCTTCCTTCAATTGTTATGTTAACAGATTGTTGAACATTCCCTTATCTCCCTCCAATTTCAATTCAGAATTAAATACTTTAAAACAGATTGCTGTCAACAATGGTTATCAACCATCCATTATTCACAAATTAATTAGTAAATTTAAACTCAGATCGGATAGAAGATTGGCCTTCAACTCTACCACCTTGGTTAATTCACTTTCTGTGAATTATTTTTCCTTACCTTATTTTGATCAAAATATGTGTACTGTTATTTCCAAATTTATAGAAAATACCATACCTGGTACAAAAATTTCTTTTAAATCTCAAAACAACTCAAGTAACTTTTTAGTAAATTCTAAAGACAAAATCAACAAATTACACAGAAGTGGAGTCTACAAGATTGACTGTTCTGATTGTTCGGCATCTTACATTGGTAGAACCTGTAGACCTCTTTTCACTCGTATTAATGAACATTTAAAAAAACCTGACAAATCTGCTTTTGGCCACCACATAAAATTTCACAATCACAACTTTAGTCCCAATAGAAATTCCAAAATATTACATAAAATAGACAATAAAAATTTCCTTAGACTTGACTTGTTTGAAGAGTTGGAGATTTCTAAAGAACTTTCCAACAATGATCATTGTTTGAATACTCAAGTAAACTTAAACAGAGATTTCCTTCCCCTTCATAAGAGGATTATGAATTATTAATTAATCACAGTTTATTAATATAATTTATTCAATATTTTTCCTCTACATATTCAATCAAATCTATAATGGATCACTCCTCAAGTTGGTACCATTATTTTAACATGACACTTGACACATTCTGTCTCGAATTGTCCTTCTTCATATGATACTTTGACCGAACCACATGGCCTCAATCCAAAAATGTATTTTCTTGGCTATAAGCCTATTTTGTTTTATATAAGTCAAATATTACAAATGTGCAATTTACTTAATTTGATACTTCCTGTTGCCTGACAAGTAAGTAATCTCAAACAATTTTTCCAAATTTCTTGACCTTAAAAAATTTTACAACTTCAATTATCACTAAATTCCTTTTTCAACTAGATCACTTACTTTCAGGTGAGCACTGATGATGACGAAAGTCGAAAGCGCTTTGCAAGAATTTTAAAAATTATACAGTTTAATACAAAAACCTCTTCGATTCATTAACATTAACAAAGTTTTTTGATGGATAACAATTTGTATTTTGAAGATTACTATACCAAAAACCAACTACTTGAAGTTTTACAGACAAAAACATTTGTAAAAGTGTATGCCCTTGAGAGTATTGCTGAAAAGTATCGACACACCATACTGAGACTACCCCCTTATTTTTGTGTTTTCATTTCCAACGAGTTGTAATCATCAGGCGTTAAATAATTTTCCAAAGTTTGATAAGAAGGTAATAGAGCTAATTAAAGAAGAAGTATTTAATATTACCGAAGAAGACTGACAGACAAGGATTAAAAAAGTAATTTTAGTTGAAAAAGACTATATGTTGATTGGACAGTTCCATATTAATGGTGGAAATAAATTCATTATTGATTTAAATGACGACAGTGATAGTGGAACAGAGAATATGGAAGAGGAATTATCAGAAGCTTTCGAAGAAAGTTAGTGAAGTGCTTTTGAAGCGATCGATATGTGAGTAAGTAGTACTCAGAAGTATTTTCAATTATCACCCTGTTATTTGAATCCCCAACCTATTTTTTGGCAATAAACTTTCTTTTCGATAGAAGAGGGCATTTCAATGATATGCGTTGAAAAAAATACAAAAATGCTATGTAAAAATTAAAATAAAAGAATTAACGTTTTTGATGATTAACTAACACAAAGAACAAACTAAATGACCAACAATCAATTTCGTCGGATAATGATAAACTGCAAACTAATTCGAGTCCATTACTGGATCGGAAACGTGTCGCTATTTAAGACCGGAGGGTCGATATGGCGTAACGCCAGATGTCTTGGACACGCGCCTGATCCCGTTAACGCTCCGCATACCCTCACCCCAACCCGATCCACCGCTGCATCATTATGCATTTCGCATCCGAAATTTTCGAAAATTGATGAGGTATTATTGTATTCTTCCCCCGTATATGGGTATTTATAGCAAAAGGTACTGATATTGAACACGTGTGTTGCGGTATTCCGTATAAACTGCCGCATCCCCGTTCATACGTGATTAACGTTTGGTGAATGTCCTGATGATACGTGGCAGATGGCGGGTGGCGATTTGGGGCGTACGAGGACTTTCCACAGTCTTCAAAATAAAAACGAAACTCGCGTAATCGAGGAAACGGGATCGTTACCCAAACCCGCAATCTTTAATGCATTATCGTTCGAGCACATTTCAATTATTGAAGTCCTTTGTCATGTATATCGAATCGCAACTTTCTACAGGACTTCCGCTTCCGAAGTGCAGGAAGATTCACGTGACACGGCTGCTTTCATCGCCACGGGAGTATCATTTGATAATGTTGAAAGTTCAACTAATCACGCCGGTTAAAGGTCGAGGTGAACCGAATGCCCGCTGATTTCGAATGCATGTTGATTTCGAGAAAAACCATGATTCCGCAAGGCATAGACATGTTAATCAGGGTGACTATAGTCCGTTCATAATTTGTTGATAGCTCACTGCAAGTTTGACCCTCATTAGGGAACTGAAATACAGAGAGGACAGCTAATATGATATAATAACAAAAACCAAACTAAAACTGGCAGTTTAAGATGTTTTCGACTAACTCACCTTCTATCTGAAGAAATACAATACAGCTATAAAACTTTTAATCCGATTATGTAGGTATTTTGAGTGGAAATGAGTGACCAGTGTCGTAGAGTATATGATTAAAACATTAGTTACTTTAAATAAATAAATATATTAATATTCTTAAACTGTAGGTACTGTAAACTGTATTTTTATTTTTAAAAAATTTCTTTATTTTATTCAAAAATAATAAGTTACTTGCAATTTGTAAAAGATACATTTATTTAATTAATACCTATTTTTAAATGATATAAACTACGATTACTTACAAAACTATTCAAATTCAAAATAAACAGGATCATCTTCGGAATCCGAGTCGTCTTGCAGGTTAATAATTAGCGGTTGTGTCTCTACAGTCGCATCAATTATATTGTCAAGATCCCACATTTTTTGTTCTTCTTCTATTGAATGTCTTACTGCATCTCCCCAATTTTGTTCTGTAATATGTTGTAAAGACTCATATAACAATTCACGTACAGCTTGTATTTTATATGACGTATTTTTTCTAGCCACATAGCTTTTCATTTGTGCCCAAATGAGTTCAATTGGATTTAATTCGCAGTGGTAGGGTGGAAGTCTAAGGACTGTGATGTTTCGTCTTTCCGCCATTTTGTCAACTACGTATTTCTTGAACTTAGATTTGTGTTGCCGGGCAATTTTTAAAAGTTCTGCTTTAACCATTCCATCTTCGTAAGGCAGGGACTTATTCCGCAGCCAGTCAATGATATCCTGTTTCTTCCACGCAGTCGTTGGAAGTCTTTCAACTAGTCGTGAATGATAAGGTGCATTATCTAATACTATAATTGAGTTTGGTGGTATATGTTCAATCATCTGCTCAAAATACTCTTCGAAAACATCAGCTGTCATCTCCTCGTGATAGTCTTTTGTGCTTTTGGATTCAAATTCCAACAAACCATGCTTAGCAAATCCTTTTTCACTGCAAATGTGAGAAACTATTAATCTACTGCCTTTACCAGAGGGTGGGGAAATACCAGTAGACCAACCTTCCATAAAGGCTTGCCTGGAGCTTGATATATTTTTATCTGTCCAAATTTTTATGAGAGTATGACCTGCGTTTACCCACGTTTCGTCCTGATAGTAAATTGGCCTTCCTTCAGCCCGAAATTTTCGTATAGATCTTAGATACTTTCTTCTCCTAAATATTATCTCTTCCCGGTCAATCAAAAGTGATTTTCGGTCTGATTTCTCCCACCGGAAATTTAATTCTTTTAAAACTTGCCACAATTTGGTTCGTCCGACATGAGGCAAATCCGGGTCGTCTCTAACTTCTTGTAAAATTTTGTTTAAGTTGAGTATTTCTTTTTTGTAAAAAAATTCGTGAATTTTCCTTCGAATACCATTTTTGGCAAATTCATCAATTTCAATAGGTTTTCTCCCCCTCTTTAAGTATTCGTTTGTATTTGGGTTAGCTATACCTTTTTTTTTCTTTCTGATAGGAACCTATATATTGTTGACTCCCCTACGCCCGTCATGTTGGCACAACTCTTGATTATGTTCTGAACAGTGTTTGTGGGATTCTGAGAAACCAGAGCATCGTGAACGTTCAAAACAATAGTCTTCTGTTTTGGTGAATAGACAGACTTACTGACTGTACGCAACAGTACCGGTGTAAAACTTGATGGTGTTGATGATGATGACGAAGCCATCGCAAGCAATCAAACAAAACAAGCACGAACGAAAGGTACGTATATGTTTGTAGGAATATGAAAAAAAGTTACTCACGCACTGCACAAAATTCGCAAAATAAATATTAGAGACGTTAATTACTGCCGTAGACGCCGAAACACCAACGAGCCGTAAATTAAATGCGATTAAAAAATGTACTAAACCAAAATTATTTTCGTTCGTAACAACTTCACCCTTTCAAGGCAAGTTTCGAATATAAACTGAAGCTTTATATTTAATGAATAAACACCTCAGGAACCTCCGCCTATGATTTTACGAGTTTTACGACCGTTTTATGACTTGGGCCCTCATTTTGTGCTATCGACAAATTATGAACGGACTATAGTTACATGTTTTTCAAAAAATACAGCGATTTGAAATATGAAAACTTAGTTCAAAAATTATTTTTTATTTATCTATTCATTCAAAATATTTTCAACTCAAATTGGTAGTAGGTAGTTTTTTTTTTTATTTCGAATGGAAAACTATTAGTTTAAGATCCGAACCTAAATCGACCTTCACCGAGCTGATAATAGAATGAAATATATTTTATAATGAATTTAGTATATTAGAAAATATGTTGAAAATGGGTTCGCTAAAAAAGTCCTGTACAGACTATTTTTAATTATTTTTTGAAAAATGATTTTTAATTAAATTTTGCAACATCAAGATAATAAGGAAATTTTTGTCCTTACTTGAAGTATAAAACGTATAGAATGTGCAGCCGTTGGGTTGTCTATTATTTACCTGGGCGAACTACTGGTTTGTCAGGTATAAACAGTATATGCCAGTTACTTTCACTGATTAGATAATAAAAAAAAATTATATCATCATAAGCGCTGTTTCATTGCGAACACGTTGATATAGGGTTGTCTCCAGAAAATTCGGTCCTATTAGGGGTTTGCGAACTTTAAAGATTTGAATTTCAATGCGCGTGGAAATGTGTGACAGAGAGATCCGAGGTAAGTATACTGTGTAATAATAAAGGACCCAACATCGTAGTCGCCTCGAATGACATTTAGATGATTTTTTAAAACCAACAGGTTTCATCGGAGATCAAACTCGTTTGAAAATCCAGGACATCGTCGAAATGGAAGAGAAGGAGGAAGAATCTAATGAATCAGAAGAATTCGAGTGCGACAATGATACTTCTGATGAATCAGATATAGAATAAATAATATTTATTTTTCATTAATATAATTTTTGTATTCATGCTGTTCTGTAATGACATTTTTTAAACTTAATACAAGATGTTCAGTCTATCTTTTTTACCATTTTTTAATTTGAATTTTCGGCTGTCCACTTTGTCCACTGATTATGGATACTTCTGATCCATGTTAAAGTGTATGCCAGAAGCCAACCATCTTAATTGTGACATCACAGGAATTTCACCTAATACTTAAAAAAAAAACAGTATAGCAATAGAATTAAATAGTTAATTAGCTAGGATGTTAATTTTAAGTTTATATAAAATTAAGTTTTATATATTCACCTTGATATATGTCTACATGTATACATACATTAAGTTTAGGTTAGGTTTTGAAGTATTACTGAATTTTTATATTTTTTCCTCATGGGGATTACCCGAATAGGACAGTTAATATAGTCGGTCCAAGATAAGAAGGGATATATAGCATGGGAAAATCGGAAACCGTAAAGGATACAAAGTTGGTTAAATTGGAAAAAGTTGCTCTTTTAGAGCTTAACTAAAAGACATTTCAAAATTCAGAAAATTCCGACTAGTTTGGAGATGATAAAAAAACATTATGAACTTCACTACTATTTTTTTTTAATACTAAAATAACTTTGATCGTTACAAACTTTCCTGAGTTTGAAAGATCTTAGAAAGTTTACATTTGATGTCAACGTGGAATTTTTTTGTCTATGAAAATTGAGGTTTCCATTAAAAAAAGTTACCTACTCTTCAAATAGTTTCGGGGATCACCGCCCTTTTCAAATGAAAATCATCTTGACCAGAAAAAATACGCTGCCATACCGTAAATTTTTCGATAACCAGGATATAAAATTGCAGTTTCGTAAACGTAATATTATTTTCATCATCATCATCATCTATGTATTCATAATTCGGAACAATGCCAATATCAAAGGCTAATCTTGATAATTGTGAAGTTGGGCAAGATTTCACCTCAAAAGTTCGATGTAATGTGTGTAATCAGTGTATCAAACATCACAAAGGGAAAATATTTTTTTTTAAATCCGAAATACTTTAGTTTTTGTAACACTAACATTTCAATGCAAACTTTCCAGTTTCTTATGAGAGTTATCTAGTGATCTTACAATTGTGTCAGAAAGTTGAAGTTTATAAACCCAGACTACTTTGCAAAAAATATATCTTCCAAGGAATATATTGTCAATAACGCTACCAATAACGGGACCAAGCAAAGCAATTCAATAAACCTCATCAACTATGACCTGCTAAAAATCATAAAACAGAGATACAATAATATAGTTACACCCTTGGGGAAGCTTATCAAATTGAGCGAGCTAACGAAACGCCACCGGCACAAGTCCGATAACGTTGGGCGGTGTCATTTCGGAACGCGCTTGAGCGTCAAACTGAGAAACTGAAATGCGAATCCGTAGAATGTTCGAATGTGGTATATGAAAAAATAAATCATATCAGTAATTTTTATTTTGCTGAATGAATATTCTAGGTATATTTTTAACCTTGGCACTTCCACCGCGGCAGGGTGCGATTCAACTCTTAAATCTTGAATAGTACGAGAGGTCATCAATTTTGTTGTTTGCTGCAATTACCTTTTTCAAATTTGATGCAGCAGATATCAAAAACAGTTTTATGAAGAAAATCTGTCATAAAACGAATGTTTTGTTGCGCTTTTTTCACTTTCAAGACTTATTTCGCATTGTATAATTAACACAGTGGTCATTGAAGAATTGGTTTACTTGTAATTCCAGTCTTGTAATAAAAAAAATAAACATTTTCATTATTTTCCGTTGAAAGTAAAAGAAATCAATTATCAGTATAATTATACTGATATATATTCTTGAACACAGTTATCATAACAATGAAAATGAGTTGACATTTCAAGATTGGGCTCCAGTTCAACACCGCTGTCAAAAAAATTTGGAGAGTTAAAGATTGATAAAACTAAATTGATGGATGCTACGTGGTAGGAAATCATAATGAAGAAAAGAGAAATGAAACTTTCTATGTTTTTTACCACTTTTATTTGTGTTTATGTGGGACAATGTGGCCGAAATTTCCAAAAACGGTATGCTGAACATGAAAGGTCCTTCAGACTAGGAAAAAATGATTCGACGTTTTCAAACCATTCCTTGGCATGCAACCACAAGTTTCCGAATCTAAACGATACGGAAATTTTGCACTATGCAAGGAAGGGTTACAAACTCAATTATTTAGAATCCTTGGAAATTCACAAGCATAAACATTGCGGGTGCAACCTGTTAAATATTCAAATCGATTTAGTTTACTCGCCGGTTTTTAAATTGGCAGAGCCGCATTGTGAACTGTAAATTCAGGTACTCAATCAAGCCAAGTACCTCTATTGGTACCTACAGGGGTGGTATATAATAGCTAATGTAATGAATCATTGTTAGTTTATTGTATAAGTTTGAAAATGTCCGTATAGGACGAAACTGCAGTAACGTTAGTCACAAATAAAAGTGGTTAAAAACATAGAAAGTTTCATTTCTCTTTTCTTCATTGATAAAACTATTTTTGGTAATGACACAGAGATCTTCAATTGAGTGTGATTACTTGAAATTCTTTATTGACCAATAACACTTGAAATTCAATCATATTGGTTCATTTTCCTTATGCGAACAAGATTTCTTTGAAAAAATATCTTCCTACATCTTCACAAACAACCAAATCGTCTGAATATTTTTCTGATTCGAAACCCACATGCTCTGTTATCGACACTCAGATCAGAAAATGTCTGAACACCTTCTTTCTATTTCTCCCACATCAAATGTCGATTTGTAGTTGGCGCTCCGCTATCTATTAAATTAATCATCACACCTGAATGTTTTGATTATAATCAATAGTAAATCGCCCTTCGTTCCCGGCGGAGTGTGCCCCCTATCGTTTTTTCTCTACGAACCCTTATATTTTAATTCATGATCTCGCGGCCCACGCTCGAGTGCACATGTCTATGTTTCAGGCCATTGTGACAGTCACGTCGTTACTTTTTTCATTCATGATTCTTCTCGAGCAATTCAGCTCCAATTATCCAATTTGCTTGATTGTCGTTAAGAGGTCGCAACTCGACAACATAAGATCCAACCTCTGACCCTTCTAATTTTGAATAATGTAACGACATCTCTGAGGAAGTCGTAATTTATGATCAAGCGCGACTCTCGTACGGAGGTATCATTTGAAATTAGGTAATTTTTCTATTAGCCGGCTCCATGAAAGGCATCTAGTGATGATGAAACAGCTTAAGAGCTAGACAAAAGCATGCAAAGATAATTCATTAAATTAAATGAAAACAGCAGTTGATTTTAAATTGAATTATGAACCAAATAAATATTTGTTAATTTCTTATGGATCTGTTTATGAGAATGCCTTCGCTAACTTTCTTATTGAAATATTGGTCATATCCATTTCTTTTGTTATTTCATAACGTAATAGGAGATAAAATTTGTATACAGAGTGTCAATTTTAAAACTTACAATGAACTATATCTCACGAACGAAAGCTGATATCGAAAAATGCTTGAAACCGTTTCTAGGATAGTACCTAAGAACGAACTAAAGTGACATGAAAGAGAACTCACCCCAATCAACCCCCTAGGTCCCACCCACCAAAACTCCAAAGTTTAAATTGCAAACCCCTACTTGTGATACATCATTTAAAAGACTATAAGAAATGCCATCCAATGGGATGAATAATAATTGTACAGAGTGAAGCAATAATTGTGAAACTTTGGCTTGAATATAATATTTAATGAGGTTTTTGTTGAACTACAAATTTATTGAAAATGTCAATTAAGTTCAAAGTGGGTTCCGTTGTTTTGAAACAATAATACAGCCTATTATCAAAATCTGCACAAACTTCAATATCAGCCGGCTTACTATGACTTTTTTGTTTGTAATGCTACCTCCCGGACTATTATTTTAAATGATAAGTGTCCGTCGATACTTTTTTTGTTTTTGCCGTCTTTGCAAAATAAGTTGAAAAGATCTGTTTTTTGGGTTCTGTCAAGAACCAATCATTTTTGGTTTGTTTGAGACTTCTAAATGTCATTAGTTTTCATCATTTGTACGATCTGTACTGTCATTCAGCTGTAGTTGTCACGATGGTTTACAGTATACCTGAGCGCGTGGAGATAATTTTCATATTTACCTCCCAGAACCAGTTTTATTTGAAAACAGCTCAAATATTTCATGAAAGGCATCCGGACAAAAATGTTAGTCACGTGTACGTCCGCGATTTAGTTGAAAAATTTAGAGAAACGGGATCAGTGCAAAATAAAAAAAGGGTAAATTTTCGTTATGTGGACACCCAGCGATTTTGAAAATCGTACTTACGTATTTTGATGCGTAGATTACGAATCCGAAAGAAAAAAGCGGCGCTCTCTCATATTTAAAAAGTTACGGCGCTCTCTCATAGTTAAAAAGTTACGGCCCTTCAAAGTTCAGAAAAGGGCAACTTTTCAGCCTTCTTTTTCACTAAATAAACTATTTAAAAACACAAGCATTTATTCACTAGGTCACCTTTACACCTTATTCCCCCTTCTTTAACACTTAACAACATTTTTCTTATAAAAAACTTAATTTAAAAACGAATGCTTCTCCTGGTAACATTATTCTATTTTTAGGTTAATTACTAGTGACATTTCAGAAAAAAGCTGTTGGTATTTGCCGTCGCCTACTATTTCAAATTCGTAATACACCACCAAAAACCAATTTACGATCTGAAGAATGAAGGTAAAAAACATTTGAATTACTTCAGGAATATGGACTGCATCAGTCGTACCAACCATATCATTAACCTTAAAAACGTAAAATACAGTGATATGTAACCAAAAAGCAGCTCCGTACATTTTTTAACATTTTCATAAGAAAAATGTTGATTATTGAAGTGAAAAGTGTTAAAGAAGGAGGAATAAGGTGTAAAAGTGACCTCATGAATAAATGCTTGTGTTTTTAAATAGTTTATTTAGTGAAAAAGAAGGCTGAAAAGTTGCCCTTTTCTGAACTTTGAAGGGCCGTAACTTTTTAAATAAGGGAGAGCGCCGCTTTTTTCTTTCGGATTCGTAATCTACGCATCAAAATACGTAAGTACAGTCAAAAATTTTTTCAAAATCGCCGGGTGTCCACTGAATGAAGCAACCCCAAATTGAGGTCGTTGGAAATTTTGCAATGGAGCCTACTGCATCAACACGTCAAGGATCTGCAGAGACAGTACTTTCACATGAGTCGGTTAGAAAGGTGTTGAAATTACATAAGTTTCACCCGTACAAAAAACAAATTCTTCAAGAACTAGGCGATGATGATCCAGACCGACGAATTGAGTTTTGTGAACTCATCATTGAAATAATTCGCGTTGAACCGAGAATGTTAAAAAATATTTGTTTCAGTGATGAATGTACTTTTATGCTGAATGGTAATGTAAATAAACAAAACTGTCGGTACTGGAGTGATGCCAACCCGCATCCATTCAGAGAAGGTCACACTCAATATCCTGAAAAACTGATTGTTTGGGTAGGAATATTAGGCGATGCTATAATTGGTCCCTTGTTCATACCAGGCAATTTAAGTGGCGACGTTTATCTCGATATGCTGGAAAACACCATCTAACCTTTAACTATTCATGAATAAGAGAACCAAAGGGACGACCAAGGCAACCTAGCTTTAGACGAAGATTTGCTGCACTTCCAACAAGATGGAGCATCTCCTCACTATGCAGCTCCAGTTAGGCACTGGTTGGATACTAATTATTCGAACAAATGGATTGGAATGAGAGGTATCATTGAGTGGCCACCGAGGTCACCTGACTTGGCGTCACCTGACTTTTTTCTGTGGGGTCACGTCAAGTCAGTTGTTTATGAAACTCAACCTGCGTCACTTGGGAAATTGCGAGAAAGAATTACGCAAGCATGACGCGCCATTAGTAGAACATTTGCCAAAGTTCGTGCAGAATTTGAAAATAGGCTGTATTATTGTTTACAAAACAACGGAACCCACTTTGAACATTTACTTAATTGGCATTTTTAATTAATTTGCAGTTCAAGACAAACCTCGTTAAATATTCCATTTAAGCCAAAGTTTCACAATTATTGCTTCACCCTGTGCAATTATTATTTATACCATTGGATAGAATTTTTAATAGTCTTTTCAATAATGTATCACAAGTAGGGGTTTGCAATAAACTTTTTGTGTTTGGGGCCTAGGGGGTTGATGAGGGTGAGTTCTCTTTCATGTCACTTTAGTTCCCCCTTACTATCCTAGAAACAGTTTCAAGCATTTTTCGATATCAGCTTTCGTTCGTGAGATGTAGCCCGTTGTAAGTTTTAAAATTGACACACTGTATATTAATGCACATACTCAGCCCAGTTATAAGGTATCATCTGTAGCACCCTATCAGAGACTATGAGAATCCTTCTAGACCTTCCTTCAAATTTTTCCTGAGAAAGGGATTATAGATGGCTAATATACAGAACAAAGTCTATTGCCCATTGAACAGAACTGGCTCATACACAATGTGGCAGACTACTGGTTGACTTTGAAAATCACAGCATTCTGGAAATAACCTTTCATTTAATGCATTTAACATTCAACTATCACCTGCATTATACAGCCCAAATCTCGAGTCGAATGGGTTTCCAGGTTCTGAGGCAGGTATTTTTTGTCGTGAATACAGGACAGATATATCAACCTTCCCAGGGTCTTATGCGACCTATTTCAGACCACTCCAGTCACTGGTTCATGTGTGGAGAAAATGGCGGAAGCCAACCTCACACATAAATCATTAAAAATGTTCTCGGATAGTCAAACGGCTGTAAATACTTGACTTTCATCGAACAACGTCTAGATTGGTAATTGACCTGCCAAGAACAGGACCTGCCCCATATTAGGAAGACTTGAAGGTAATGACTGCTGACTGTAGAGAGCAGGGGCCGGTTTTATATGATCTGTCATTAGCACGGCTTTAGGTTTTGCCAAGCAAATCCTGAACACCTGGACTGCAAGAATAGTTTCAAACATCTCTCAAAATCCACAACGATTGGCCCATTGCAAGGCATTGATGAATCATTCGAAGGACGTAAACAATTGTGTTAGACCACAGCGGAAATGACTAAGGTTGTCCAACAGACATAGTTAGAGGTTGGACACAGGCATATGAATGATGATAGTGGTCCTGGGGGATAATCTTTTGTGGAGGATAACAACATGGTATTCCATCGCGTTTAACCCAATTTGGAAATATTCCAAGCCTCAAGATTTTGGTAACAATCTGAAGAACATCCTCTACGGTAACCAAAATGGCACACTGAAGAGATTCCAGTTAATTAGTCGATGATGCGGTTTTTTGATGTTCAAGGTGCAAGATTATCACCTTAATGACCGCAGCAATCTTCTCATATAAAGATATTCTACCATGCAGGGCTTTTTTGCCTCTTGTTATGGTGAATCATCTTTTTGGCGTAAGCGATAACCTGCTCAAGGTGAAGTTTTCCCCTCCTGGTATAGATTCTGCTCCTGTCGCTCAAGAATTTGGCAGAATCATAAAAAGTTCTGCTCTTGAGGAGTCGATAAGTCGCTGCCAGACTACACTATTTAGAATCCCAGACTCAACAGGATCAAGAGATGGTACCGTTTGGTCGACGTCCATTTCCTCTATAGATTTAGGGTCCGATTCTTTGCTCACTTCACGGTCCTACGAGTAGCTAGAAAAAAGAAGCCCATTATGGCAGAGCTCCTCATTACAAAGGTTTCTACAATAAGCGCCGAATATTTCCATGGATCCGATAGTGTCACTGAATGGGCTCTGAGTGATAGATCCTTTCAGTACGAATACACATACCTTAGAGTGAGGTCATCTTTTAGGAGGAATCTTATCTCCGCGGGTGACACTTCACACTTCTAACACTTCTAACATCCTCACTGCAGGGAAATGGAAATGGATGGAACAGTAACTGAGAATTATTATTCAACATTACTGACCACCCTTCTGAAAAAATTATGTTGTTCAAAGTTGTCCAAAGGAATTTTGTTTCTACAGGACAAAAAACTTGCATGCTGTCATGCAAAAAATTCGCGATTTAGGGTTCGAATTACTCGAAGCAGGGTACCTTTATTCACCAGATCTTACGCAAACTCTTTCCTCAACTGGAGCAATATCTTTCCTCAACTAGCGCAATATCTTTCCTCAACTGGAAAAAGTCTGAAGTGTCGTAAATTTTTTTTCAACGTAGAGTTGATAGAAGTTATGGAGGAATGGTTTAGAGAATAATATACATTGTAGGTTCGCTGTAATAAATGTACCCAAATAAGAGGAAAGTAAAATGATTTAAATTGAAAAAAAATCAAATACATTCTTCTATGGATATGTGAAAGGATGCAGAAAAGACCCACTTACACAGAAAAAAACACTGCACTATTTTCAATTATAGCCCTATTCTTGAAATCATTCAAATCAAATGAACTACTATTAATGTTGAACTAATTAATATAAGATGATTGAGATTATTACTTTCCCCAAATACTAATTATTGATTTCCATACAGAACTGTTTTCCAAACTCATTATAATACAAAAGTAGTATAAATGAATTGCTAGGTGTCTACTGCGGAAAGAATATTCTCCTTTATTCAGAATTAGGCTTCGACAGATGAAATGGAAAAACTACACATTTCAAATGTGCGGAATGAATCTACTCATCTATGGTCGACTTTGTCAATCGACATTTTAGATCAACAAACGACAAAACTGCATCTGTCCACATCGAGTCGACCCAAATGTTTGTCGATCAGTCGAATCCAACATCTCCCTGGGTTTATTTTTGTCTAGTAAGAATTTCATGGCTTCAAAAGCAAACCATTTACTTTTATACTCATCCTCCGTGCCAGAGCCAGATTTCTTGGTGTCTTTTTTTTACTTCTCTTGCCAATTGACTTTGAAGATTTCAAAATTTTTGTTTTACCGCTGGTTTCTTGACGTTAACTTCTTTAGCAATTTCCATAAGGGCATTATGTCTCAAGTTTCTGTTCTTATAGTTTTTGGTTTTAGAATCCCATAGATTTGTTTTTAGTTGGTATACCTCAATAAAGGCTATGACTTTATCTTGTTTCCATTCCATTTCTCCGACGAAAACACACGGCTACGATGTCACCAAGGCAAGAAATTACTGAGTACTAACGGTTTGTCGAATATCGAACGTCGAAAACACATCCACACACTAAGGATGGTCATCCATTGGAAGCGTAGTCGCGCGACTCGAAAGTAGCGCGTCTACGTCCGTGTATGTGCGATCATGAGACTCAGCGACTGGTATCATTCACTGCAGGCGACTCTATACTACTTAGTTCGCAAATGTCATCATAAAGAAAGTGTGCTTTGTAGAATCGTGTGAAATGGATTTGCAAAACATGTACTGTTTGGAACAACCTTACATAATAAGGCGTTTGAGAGCTCGTCGTGATAAGAAGAGACGTTTGTGTTGGATAAATGAAATACTTAATAGAAGAAATTTATTGGGAGAACTCCTTCACCTGCATGACGATTTACTAAATAATCCGCACAAATTCTTTGATTATTACCGGATGAGTCCAGACACATTTTAGTACAACTCTTACCAGTATTATTAACACCTACTTCTTCTGCAACTTTCGACCACAATTTCTTCTGTACATCGCGAGAATGATACCTTTTGTCTTTCATGTTCCACAACGGAGACTTTTCACGAACGGCACTAATCAATTTTTCGTTCTCAATTTCCATATCGAAAACTGAACAATGCCTGCACAGAACACACGAAACCAAACGCAATGAATAGTTTTATGGCGTCTTCGTGATGCATACCTACATGCGATTACAAGCGACTAATCCCATTCAGCGGGGAACGGTCGCCAGTCGCTTGTGGTCGGCCGAGGCCGGTCGCTCAAGGTCTTTTACAGTGGATGTTGTTTACTTACATTTCATTTGTTAGGATCAGTCGCTTGTATACGGGCGTATACGCGCTACCTTCGAGTCGCGCGACTACGCTTCCAATGGACGACCAGCCTAAAGTCGATCGACTGCTCTTTTATGTTTACCGACAATCGATGGAAAACAAATCGACATGTCGATCGACAAAATTTATCGAGTGTCACGTACACACCAAGGCGACAATCTCCTTGGTCAACTCAGTGAGGACGCAGCTTAAGGAATTTAAAATATTCCAACTAGGAGAAAGGGGACAATTACCTTTTCACCATCGTTTCTCCATACCGCTATATTTTCGGAGGCTGAAATTTTGTATGTAGGTTCGTTTTATGTTTTAGATGTGCAATAAAGAAGGATTTTTTAATATACCAACTGGGCACCAGCCGCGGGAAAAAAGGCGCGTTCATAAAATAAAGTTACCTTTTCATCACCGTTTCTCCATGCCCTTAAATTTCTGGTGGGTAAATTTATATTTAGTATCAGCATTGCACCCGTGCAGAGCCGGGACGGTTCACTAGCTTACTAACAACAAAGATGACCGGTGCTCTATCTTTCAAAAAATCATCATTACTAAGGTACTTCTCTGATTTCGATTTTGAAAATTCTTTGATGATAGTTCAGATACTTCATTTGCTTCTCTGTCTGAGCTTATAAATACATGCACATTCTCCATTCTCGGAACCCCCTATAATTTTTCGTACATGTGTGCACTTACACACGAGCATGTGTCGCTATTTTTCTTCTCGCTCCCCTTCAAAGTTATTGTTTTCTGGTAGCGTGGCTTTCGAGCAGATGTTGCATGTTGCGACGAGTTTTCGAGTATATTTATGATTATTGTTGTTTGTCGATACAAATAATACTTTAGTCTGTTGAATATGCTGGCATTTTTCTGCAGTGAATTGCAGTCAAAATTTAATGAAAATATTTTACGCCTTCAAGTTTGAATAATATATAGTCAGGTGGATGGAAATAAGAAGACTGATTGTTAAACGATAATTTGCCATATATTTTCAGCCTGCAAATGGGCGTCTATGTAATTATGTGATTCTTCAACTAATTATTTAAACATGTGGTACCTACTCAACAACTTTGCAAAATTGTTAGGATCCGATTTTTTGTTTAACCGGAGTTTCGATCGAATAATACCACCTAAGACAAGTAACCTTGAATGAACATGAAAAAACTAAATCATTGATATCGTTCAATAATAATGATTTTTGGGAAAGAAAGTTTTTGGCTTTCTACTACCCCATCTTGATACAAAAAATGTGGGAATCTTCCAAAGAAAGGAAGAAATTAATCAATTTGAAAATAAGTAACTCTATACATGGATGTGTAGATCATGCAAAGAAGTAACTTTCAGACACAAACTGGAAGAAAGCCCTTCTGAAACAGCTACTTTCATATAAACATTTAATTACACGAAAGAAAAAAAATTCTTTCGAAACAAATACTTTTATATGAACACTAAATTATACAGAAGATACTTTTCTCTACTCAGTTTGTATTCCAAACATTCGTTATGGAATAAAATGAGATATCATTCACAGGAGTTCTACTTTAAATGAATGGTAACAAATTGCACTTACATGGAACACTGTCATCCTCACTGGTAGCCTGAAGGCTCTTCAGTAGCACTTCAGAAGCACTTTGTCATAGCAACTTTTTAAGGACTACACGATAACGTAAGCAAAATTTTTCTGCTATGTTTCGTCTTTTAGAAAACATAATCAACTTTGAATTTTTATATGGGCCGAAACTAAAATATACCCTGTATACGAGTCCATAACCATTTCTCTCGCAAAATGAAAAGTGATTACTCAACCTGCTTTTTTTCAATTTTATATAGTAAGCGCTGGAAAAAATAACACATAATGTTATGTTGTTATAATAATGTTGTTTGGTAGAATTTTTGGCATATTACCGATCCTACTTTTACATCTTGTTACCTACCTAATTTGTGTTAAAAATGGAAAACGGCAGCGCTTTTTGAATACTGAAAAATTTGATATGTTGTCATGTTTCATTTTGTGCCAAAGAAATTGTGTTAATGCTGCACGTGCGTACTCTAATAAATATCCAGAGAGGCGACAACCTGGTAAATTAATATTTAGGGTTGGGCCTTTTACCTATCAAAACAATTTACCAAAAGAGCGGTACATAAATTTGTTAGTAAGAAGACGCTCCAAATAGTTTGCCTTTAGAGGTTACTCACAGCTGCTGGTTTCAACAAGATGGTGCTCCAGCACATAACGCTAGAATTGTTTGTGATTATTTGAACCGTCGCTTTCCGGGACAGTGGATTGGTTCTCATAGTGATACATCTGCAAGGCCCCCGACCTAACCCCACTAGACTTTTTCCTTTGGGGATATATCAAGAATCAAGTTAACTCTCATAATTGTTAACAATTTTGTTCCGAATATGTTAACTCAAGTTTTAAATTCGTGTGTGAGACGAGCGTACTTGTGCTTAGAAAATAACGGCGGGTTATTTGAAAACTTGTTATGAGTTTCTGTTTATTTCCTATAATGCATATTAGCTCCTTGTTATGACATTACAATTACATTTTATAAACTAAACTTTTGACATTGCGACTAATCTTTGTATTCAACAACGCAAAAATTCCGGCAAGTGGTAAGTTAAAATGTATTATAAATAAGACTAATCAATTTACTACATGTATCAGCGCGTACCTACTATCTAAAATTGAAGAAAAGCAGGTTAAGTAATCACTTTTAATTTTGCGCGAGAAATGGTTATGAAATCATATTGTGTGATATGTTGCTGTATTCACAATGAAAAATGGGCTCGAATACAGGGTATACTTCAGTATCGGCTCACATAAAAATATAAAGTTGATGATGTTTTTTAAAAGACAAAACGTCGCAGAAAAATTCTGCTTACGTTATCGTGTAGTCCTTAAAAAGTGGCCATGGCATAGTGCTATTCGTTTTACATTTCCTTCGAAAATAAAGCTAGGAGAAAATTAAAACGGAATTCTCAAATTTAGGTTTTTCTCGGATATCTCCGAAACTACTCGGAATATTAAAACTTTGTAAATGGCATACTATTGGGCACATAAATGCGCTACTTTTCTCTAATTCAATCGACCCCGTGTCACTTACCGTTTCCTATATCCCCATGTTGTTCATTATTATCTTGGACTGTATAATGTAGCATGAGCTGTGTGGCACGTAGCGCCAAACCACATGTTGTTGGTGTCCAGATCATCCAATTCAGGCCGAAAGAAGTTGGTAATCATCGACTTATACTGCTCGCCGTTGACAGTGATGGCCTGGCCAACGTCGTTCTTAAAGAAATATGGACCGATACGTCGCCAACCCAAAATCCACACCACCCAGTGACTTTTTCGGGATACATTCCAAATAAGACTATTTTATTTGTTCACCTACTCATTCGTCCACAAATGGGCCTCATCACTGAAGATAATTTTTCGATGAAAATTAGGGTCAGTTGCCAACTGCTCCAGAGACCATTAAGCGAACACACATCGTTGTCTATGGTAATTTACCTTCAATTCCCGGGTCAGAGGAATTTTGTACGGGTGAAGGCCCAAGTCACGACGCAAAATTCGACAAGTTGTGATCTGCGGAAGGCCGAGTTCTTGAGAGCGACACGAACTCGACTGGCTCGGATTCTCCTGCATACTCTCACAGACAGCGGCGATGTTTTCGGCAGATCTGGCGTTTCGTTGACGTACGGGTGTTGGTTAATCGTTTACTGAACCAGTGGACTCAAATTCATCCGCCACATTGCGAATAGTCCTCCCGGTAGGACGATCATGGCGACCGAAAAATGGGCGAAGCGCTCGGTACGTTGCCCGTACAGAACACCCATTTTGATAAAACAATTTCATTATTTGCACATGCTGTTGAATGCTATATCCGTCCATGGTGATTTGCCTAAATCAGACTGAATAAATGACAACTAATTTGACAGACGTAGCGTCAACAAGATGGCTATTATCACTTGTCAACGTACGGAAGTCCCTGTTGGAATATAACTCAGTGGTCAAGTAATGTAGATCTTTTAATCCAATCTACTGACAAGGAAACATTATATCCAACTCCTAAAATGTGTTCATGCCCCATCCAAAAATCAATTATTTGTTTTGTCATTTGTAGTTAATGAATCTAATTTCATTGCTTTGACATACGTAATCACGTGATTTATAATTAAACCAACGTTATTTTATTCGAAACAAGACTTTTCTTTAAAAAACCGACTGAATGAGAATCGCCAGTGAAGTCGCAATTTTCCCAAAGTCGTTCTTCGCATCAATTCCGGAAGTCATGATGAAATCGTCAGTTATTGCAAACAAAACCCGTTCCCGCTAAAAAAACTCAATGAATATTTCGCCCCCTCGAACGAGACACCATTAAAATTACCACCTACGACAGGAAGCGACAATCTTTCGGGGACAAAGGGCAATTCAGAAAAAACAAAAGCCGGAGTTGGTGCTTTGTAACTGCGATGGCTGACGAAGATAAGTGGTACTAATGGGTCGGCCGGATATTGTACGAACGCATTTATATTTTCGATATTATGTGGTCGTTAATTAATTATTATACCACGTAGTTGAATTTTTCTAAATGGAACATTATGAGATCCATGAAATGGTGACTGTTGAAATTTGTGATTAATCACTTCTTTGTTTGCCATGGTCCAGGATATTGATACATGTATTGACATACCAGTGGTCCTTGGTTCAATCTCGGTCAACTTTTTGTCATCCAATTGTCAAACTACTGTAAATTGAATATAATAACAAAAAAAGGAAATATTTTTAATGCCTTTTTATGTTGCTTCTTGATATGAAATTCGAAGACCTATACAAGTAAAAGTGTACAAGTTGTGCTAATAAACCGATTCTTCAAAATCAGTCATGTATCATGACATACAGGGCGGGGCATCGAAAACGAAACAGATCGAATATCTTCAAAACACATGTGTTCTGAAAAAAATGCAAAAACACGTCGATTTGTAATCCAAGGGAGACATCTTCCTATCATAACCTCAACTGTCATACCTCTTCCCCCACCCCTCGGTGACTATCACCCAAACAATTTGAATAGGGAAAGTAGTAAGTGTGACACATCGTTAAAAAGAAAATTTCATAAGGAATTCAGCCATGTCAATTTTAGCTACCTAACTTTCGATTTTGGCGCCTTCTTGCGGGAAAAAAAGCTGTTCCGTATTCTAAATTATGATACTTCATTCGCAAGCTTATTTGACATAAATTCGGTGACAATGCATTATGGAGTTTTTCTAGAGGAAAAAACAAGATGGCGGCTTCACTATGGCGGACAAGTTTTGCAATTATGGTCCGAAAACGAATTCTTTAAAACACATGTGTTGTGAACATAATGCAAAAACACGTCAATTTTAAATCCAAGGGGGGCAAATCCTATCGTTACCTCAACTGTCATACTTCTCTCCCCACCCCTTGGTCACTCATACAATTTGATTAGGGAAAGTACTAAGTGTGACACAGCATTGAAAGGGTAATTCCATAAGGAATTCAGACATGTGAGTTTTCGCTACTTAACCTTTCATTTTGGCGCTCTATTGCAGGAAAAAACAACTGTTTCGTTTTTCAATTCACATTTTATTCGAAAGATAATGTAAAAAATTCACGAAAAAAGAACAACGATTGAAAAAATTACATAATCCAATCATCGCAAACTACTCTAATTCACAGTAGATGCTCAAAGTGTTCGGCATGAACTGCCATAAACGAGTATAAGTTATTCTCGATGACGTTTTTAAGCATTTCTGAAGTTATTTGATGACATTCGTACCTTTGGAATAACAATTGACTTACTACGCCTATGTATTGGTATAATAAAAACCCTACATTGTTTGGGTGATAGTCACCGAGTGGTGGGGGAAGAGGTATGACAGTTGGGGTTATGATAGGAAGATGTCCCCCTTGGATTACAAATCGAAGTGTTTTTACATTTTTTCAGAACACATGTGTTTTGAAGATATTCGATCTGTTTCGTTTTCGAAGTCCCACCCTGTATATTACAAATGCAGAAAAATACATGTGCATATGTGTAAGTTAATGTATGTCTTAGATCTTAGAGTACTTGATACGATCTTCTTTTCAAGACATCCCTGACGAAGAAGTGTACCCATGATCAGGCTCTCATGATGATTTTCAGAATAGAAATGTCGAGTACTTAATACATGTTTTGTAATATGGATGAAATTGTTATGATGGTGGTTACTAAAATTGATGAGAAAAAGTGGATGTCACTTTTTAAAAAAATTGATGATAGAATTGAATGAACCAAATATCGCATTCAAAACTGATTCATACCAGATCATTATAAACATGAATCAGCACAAAACAGTTCGTCTGCCTTATTTTCTCGTATTATTTAAAATTGGCGGTATCTACATATACATTTACATCAAACGAAATTCAACAATTTTAGTTTTTTGCGTCAACCAACGTCAACCCGGCCGGCTGCTGACCAGACGGTATATTATAAATGTAGAAATTATAAATTTTGATTCGAAATGACATAAAAGCAAACGATAAACAATAGTTGTCAGATATCTAGAAATTGTATGTAGCCGAAATTATGTAAAATATAACCTGATGTTATTACCGAGATTGGCACCATCAAATAGAACAGATTAAAAATTGATGAAGAAAACTGTCATTATCTATCTTACAAAAAATTGGGAAACCTTAGGGATATTTATTTATAGAGATAATCCACCACTTTGTAATGAATGCCACTTTTAAAAACTACTCTGAAATAAAATTCTAATGATGGATGATTGAACATATTTTTAAAAAAGAATTATAGCTTTCGCAAAAGCTGCTGTTTAACATATTTCTAATAAAATATAATAAAAACAATACGAACTGAACGAATTTAATCGACTGAAAAAATATTACTCTTACTTACCTAGATCGAAAATAGCAAAATCTAAGTCTGTTAACTGACATTTCTCAATAGGCATATTACAGATTTTAAGTAAAAGATAATCTTCGTCATTTTCCATATAATCATTTGGAAACCCCGGCTGTGGTTATACTTAATATATTAATCACCTTGTTAATTACATTGTATCATTGCTCTCAAAATGTATTCCCATGATGATATTCCTGGATATGCACTAACCATTTTAAATTAAATATTTGAGAGTCGGTCAAGTTTGACCTTCGCAAATATTAGCGTGTGAATATTTTTTTAAGAAAATGTTTTCAAGCAAACCAGTTAGAAAAAATAAGCTTTTTGACTTCAGGCGCATTAAGCTTTAGTGGTATAGTTTTTATATACTTATGTGAAAAGGTACTCACTGAAATGTTTGTTTTAATGATTCATTGATGATGATTGATAATTCAAGATATGCATATTTTAAGTACTAGTTTTCTTGGAAGGTGCAATACTCATTTCTATTTTTTTGTTAGGTATGGGTATTTTTTTTCTATCATCAAAAAATATTCTGATAAAATACTAAAGTTGTTTATGACATTACTTGTGATTCTAAATGAGTTTTAGTATTCTATGTGGAGTTATTTTCTTCAGCAGGAAAAGCTTTGAAAAATAATACCGATGCAACAGAAGTTATTTTTTTCACTTGTTGCACAATGTCCCATGTCCATATTTATATTGGCAAATCAAATAGGTGCAGCTAAATATAATTCTTAATGAATATTTTATAGCATTCTCTCAAACTCAGCGGGAATTCAGAGGAGTAAGAAATATACAAAGGTGCGATGACAAAATTAATAGTGTTTATTTGCTCTGTTGATATTTCAACTTGGACGATTCTCACATAACCTCAAATCCTAAAGTTCTCCAATCGTTCCTTCACATGAAAGTTCATGCAAAAATGAAAACTTATTTACTCACTTGGTATTCCACTGGCAGTTTGCCCCATTTTAGTAAATAACACATGAAAACTCCCAACTTTAATATAAATTGTCTAGTGTTGAATCATAACCTTAACATTATTTTAAATTTTTGCTACACGTTTGTTTTCAAATCACCGCGCGTTGACAGGAATCGAATATTGAGCTGAAAGTAAAACAAGTTTGTTGTCACGTTAGTGAAATAATACTATATGTTTATATTTAAAAAATGTTTTCAACACTAAATGACAGTTCTTTACATTCTAATATTCGCTCAGTTGGTAAAATCAAAGACTACATCAATACATTAGCCAACGTAAAGAGCAGAAAAGTGGCAAATTTAGAATATCGGTGGAAGTTTATAGTACCTACTTTTTAGAGAATCTAGAACGGGTATTTACTATGGATATTATAAAGTAGATAAATATATATTATAATATCTATGGTATCTACTGAAGCAGTATTCTTTTTTGGTTTTACCTTGTGAACCCTTATCTAAGGCTATAAATAATCAAAAGGTAGTTATAAAATAATAAAACATTTCATTTAAGATGTTTGTATCGATTTATGACAATTGATTTTTCAAACAACAAAAAATAGTAGAACGAGAAATTTATATTTTGAATAAAATTTCCCGAATTTGGATTCGAAAACTCAAAGGCGTTGGCTTTGAAAAAAAGGAAAATTTCAATCTTAATAAGAAAATATTGAAGACATTTCCTTCAGAGACTGATTGGTAATTTGATTTACATAATTTTGATCATCATAAGTATTTTCTTTTTCGAATATTTCAATATTCAAATACCAAATTTCCACCAAATGTTTTTTTATATTTGGTGGAAAACTGAGACCAAAGTTGGGACATATTGTTCTGAAGAATCAGAGATATCCTGATTAGGAATCTAACATGCATTGTTAATATACTCTCAAATTCAAGATAGGCACATAAAATATCCCTGGTGTAATCACTTTGATAACTTCCTCATGCAAAATATTTTGTTAAAAAACTCTCGACCTATGGCATATTTCACAAAAAAAATATTAAAAATATCCTATAAGTTTCAGCCTTCCATTCACAGAGGTGCTGAGTACGCTTAAAAGTTACCCTGCTTGTCCATGTCAAATTGCTACTTCAATTTTCAACATTATTTAGACTTGGGAATAAATAGATATTAAGTGGAAGATTTTCCACAATATGGTCCATGAGTTAAAGATCTGAATGAAATACGAGCGACAGATTTCGATTTTTACTCCATCTATCAACATGTGTACACAGTTGGGTCAATCTCATTTCTCGCTTCGAGAGTTTTTGACAAAACGAAGGCGAATGAGTTGACACCAGGGTTTATATGTATCTTTTTCAAGATGCAAATTAAATCGATTTCATAAAATCTACTTTTGTCATCTTGTCAAATACCCTGCAGTTGGAAATACTAAAATCTGTCTTAACATATAATCAAAATTTTTCAATAATCTCTTTCTCGAGCACATATTAAATGTAACGGGCAGCGCCTGTCCCTTCATTCTATTTGTGAAAATTATGAATACTACCTTACTACCTCAGGTAAGGGTTTGGAAACCATAGAATAGGCAACCATTCCTACAGATATGTAATGCTAATGGAGTAGGAAGCGCAATAACTGTTGCGGTTGCGGGTCTGGTTATATTTTGAGTGCTCCACTTATTTTTTCATACTCTAAGAAAGTTGTCACAATGTGAATCAATGAGAGCATAATGTGGTATATGAATGCTTCTGTTAATTTATTTATATTGTGATCACTTTCTTGAAGTGAAAATTAAAAGTGAAGAAAAAGTAAAAATTTGGTGTATAAACCAGCCAATTTCTCTTCAGTGATAAATAACATCTTTACAAATAAACAATAATTACCAAATTGATATATTTTCTGACATAAGTCTAGATTTTATAATTTTTACTTGGGTAATGAGTTCGACTTGAAGCGAATATTCTTTGAGCTGATACTATTATGAATATTTCATGGACACAATTTCTTTGCAGTATTGTATATTTCTCTCTCTGGAAAAGATCTAAAAGAAGGAAGAGTTTTGAATTGTTTAAAATGGGATTTTAATTGGTTATGGATGTGTTTACATACCACTACTGCTTGAGGTGCACCATCAAAAGCATATCCTATTAGATTTTCCAAAGAAAAACTCTGAAACTGAAACGATTTGTATAAAACTGCCTTTAAGGAAAGCCAAATCATTGATCTTCTACAGATTTGTTATTAGGTTGTTTCAAAAGTTTCTTCCGTTTCAATGTCATGTGTTTCTGTAGCTCCATATCTCAATAAATATTTATTCTACCCTGTCGTGGTGTATACCTATCAATAGAAAATTTTGTATTCCATATATTGATGCTGTTCATTTTTTTTGAAATGTTTTAAATATTATAAATTGTTGAAAAAAAGTAATGGAATGTTTGGTTAGTGTGGATTCCCAAAGCCACAGAATTATTCAGTGCTAACAGCTGCCAACAAAACATTGTTATCAGTCTGTAATGAGGAATGTCATTTAAAATTGAAAAGTTTCGAGAGTTTGAAAATGACCTATAAAATAATTATAGAATGGTAACTATATTTTGCAAAATTATAATTTGATAATTTTTCATCACTTAAGGGAATTCCATTATTATTATTATTGTATAGTAGAATACCAAACAATTTTTTTAAAGCCAGTGGTGGTGGAGTTAACAATGTTTTATATTCGTCCAGCTGTACACCTTCCCTTAGGATTTCAGGTAAAATACTCTGATATTTTAGGATCGATACATGCACAAGTTTAAAGTCATCATTTGCAAGTCGTAATAGGGTTGGGTTATATTTTTAGAAGAGATTTAAGTTTTGGTAAATAGGTTTTAGCTCTCTACTTTTTTACCTTTATACTAAAAATGTTGTTGTTTCGAAAGTACTTTTTTCTCTCTTGTAATTCAATTTCTATTATATGAAAGTAATTCTTTTGAGAGAGCGTTTCCTTCCAGTTTGTGACTGAAAGTTACTTCTTTGCATGATCTACACATTTTTGTGAAGAGTTTATTTTGAAATTATTTATTTTCATTTTGTTATTGGAAGTTTCCCATATTTTTTGTGTAGAAATGGAGAAGTGGAAAACCAAAACCTTTCTTTCCCACAAGTGTCTCCTTTCAAAACTTCGAAGCTTTCTAGTGAAATTTTGTGCGTAACTCTTTCATATATTATTTGGGCAGCATTCCTATGGATAATACCTGATCCAATTCCATAATGAATGTTTGGAGTACAAACTGAATAGCAAATAGTGATTTTCATATTATTTAATGTTCATATGAAATTAGTTGTTTTGAAACTATTTTTACTTTTGTGCAAATCAATGTTCATGTGAAAGTAGTTGTTTCAGGAAGGTTTTTTCTTCCTGTTGGTATCTGAAAGTAACTTCTATGCATATCTACACATCTGTGTGAAAAGTTCATCTTGAACTTGATTGCTTTCTTCCTTCCTATGGAAGATTCCCACAATTTTTTGCATGAAAATGAGTGAGTGAAAGCCAAAAAGCTTTTTTTCAAAAAACTGATCTCTTTTCAACAATATCCCTTTAAATTTAAACATTTATATTCCTGTCATACAATAGTAGTTATCTAATAAACCATGCCATGAAAATTGAACCCTATCATTGAACATTGAAGAACCCCCATTTCTGTTAAACATCATTAGTTTTACGATCATTCGAATATGTAGTTCTTTTATTTTCGAGTATCAAGATATGCCACAGATCAATGAGATTTGATTCTTCAATAAATAGTTTATGTTTTACAGGCTTAAATTATTTCAACCATTTGCTATTTGAAATTGAAAAATCCTTGAACCCTGGAAACACTGAAGTGTAAATTGTTCAAAAATTGAATATCGGAATATACGTTGTAATTTTAATGAGTTAGATGACTGAATAAATTGAAATTTGTTATGAGGTAAATTATTGGGGATAACCATACTGTAAAAATTACTCATCTGTTACAGCTTCTCACATTTCTGAGATACCATATACCCTATAACAGTTCCAATTCCTGTAGTAAAAGCAAGAGTTTTTTAAAAAAAGGTGGATATCCAAAATACTACGATTTTCGAACTATTAAAAATCTAGCTATCGACCTAGGTCTCACTAATATCATAGACAAAGATCCTGCATACATTGTAGAGGAAGGTTTTACTCCACTTTTATCATATAATGTGCATAATTATTAAAAAGGCAGGTTTCAAGGTCAATGAAAGGACAAAGAGCCACAATTCAGTGATGGTTTTGGTCACAAACTGAGACTTATAATCCAAAGCTCTTTTTTACACTACTCTCATTTCCATTAAAAATAACTCACAGGTGACGCCCAAAATTGTTTTTTTTTTGAATGGGAATGGACAAATAAATGTAAAATCAATGAGTTTCAAAATCAGAAATCAACTTTTGTCATAAGAAACTCATTGATCCAATTATTTTTTACATTAGGAATCGCTATTTATGTAAAATGTATATATGGCATTTAATAAAAAGTGACAACTTTTCTACACTTGATTCATCAGAATTGATAACCTAAAAATTATTGTTGAAGAGTAGACACCGTTTACATAGTTATAGCTGATAATGTAAACATAAATTGTCATTTCTGATAGCTCCCAAATAATATTATGAAATAAAATCACTTGACCTTGAGGGAGACATGAAAATTAATATTTTTTAAGGCACTATTTAAAATGCACATTCAACAAAAATTGATTGCTATTCACATTCGTCTTTTCTTAGACGAATATTCTAATAGAATATTGGGTTTTCAGTGAATAAAAAACTTAATTACGATAAATTCAATATATTTTATACACAAGTTGGGTTGGATATAAATTACAATTATTAGGCGAATCAGTATCCAATTTGTAGGTAAAAAACTTGATGTAAATGTATACTTTTTATTTTTATGGAATTATTGAAAATGGAACAGAATTGAGAAATCTAGTTACAACAGATAGTACTTTCTTAAAAACTAAATATACTTTACAATCTTTTTTTAAAATTTATTCTTACACTCACTGAGGAATCTATATGAAAATAAATAAATCGAGAAGTAGGATTACACGTTTTTGTGAGCGCAGAGTATAAGAATGTATTTATGAATTCCTTAATCTACTTGTATTCAAGACAATTGAAAAAGTTTGTTGAGTAAATGGTAACAACAAGAAGGAATCAATTTGAATAAATTATATCGGTAATAAATATGTCCCATTTCAATTATCTTGCATACTTATATACAATTATAAAATGTTTTATTCTATCCTTACTATAGTGATGTTTATTGAATCGTATAAATGAAATACTTTCATGTACGGGAACATTAATACTGAGCGGTCTAAGAAAATTTTGTTACTCTCTAATTATGAAGTTCTGATAGAGGATGTTTCTCTTTCTCGCAGTCTGCCTAGTAATGCAAGTATTAAAATAAACTTTCCTTGCTACAGAGTGTTACTTTGAAAACTTCTTGCTATCAATATCTTTCTTCAACAAAATAATGATTGAAAGTGAAAAAATACACCAATATTATTTTCAAGACAAAGACTTGAAAATATTTGCAGCCCTGTTTAATCAGTCACTTTAGGTGTATTTTTAAGAGAAAAGAAGTTAAATTTTGAGCTCATTTAATTTTTTTTTAATATTATGACTTATTATATTCGATCAGTGATATTCGAAAATCTATTTTTGACTCCTTGTATTGAGAATGTGCGCTCGAATTTCAACATTGTTCTTAGAATGGTCATGTTCGATGAGAAGTGTCGAGAATAAATTATAATTATGATTGACTTTCACATCGAAAACAGCAGTTATAGTCACAACCTCATGACAATGTTGTTTATTGTAAGCAGAGATCTGGTGATGAAATCAATTTGTAGTATATCTATGGAAATATTTTAGTTGAAAAACTAAATTATGTTAAAATTATAGGTCAAATGTGGTTACATAACTACTAGACTTATAGAAATCAAGCCACAAGAATTAACAGTGTCTTTTCTGATTGTAAATTTTGGTATGCCACAAGAAAGCGTGTTGGGGCCATTGTTATTTACAATTTATCTAAACGACTTCAACTACATAATAGGTTCGCGCACAAAAAATTTGTTTGATGATGATACAGTCATATAAAACACAAACAAAATCTTGACAGGTATTCTGAGGAATTTCAAACATTTATTACGAGAACATATTTTAAACTATTGCTTAATATATTTCATTGAAAATGTACTTTTTTTTTGGAATTTTCCTATACACTTCTTCATATTTGAATGTATAATCTTTTGTTGTAACAAATTCACGTCATTTTATTTTATATTTCATCATTTCTGTGAAGACTTCAAAACTCTTATGCTCTTTATCTCCTATGATATCTGTAAATGAGCCTCCTAGGGGGTTGAAACAGAAAAACTGCAAATTTTTGTTTAACGTCTCCCACTAAACAACAAAAATTAAGTATATTTCAAAATAATTTAATGGAAGATTTTGATGTGGGAAGTGTTCAAATTAAAATCCTGCATATTTTACCATACATCGTCGTTTCATTGAAGAAGAGCACAAATTTTCTTACGACTACCCTATAAACGTTGTGTTTCACACGATAAAAACTAACCTAATTTTTAACCTTGTTTCCTTGTAAGATCAAGAGATAACGCCGCTAGTCACAATTCTAACATTTTCGGGTTTCATTAATACAGTCTGTTCGGGAATTTGTTTGTCGAAAATCGGGTATTTTCAAACATTTTTAAATGATAATAATACACATCTTGGTGAAAATAATACTAGTTAGGCTCGATATATGGATCTCATGCAGTTACAGATGTTTTTTTTGGATCTAATCATGCAGTTTTGATAATTGTATAAATAGCAATATATAAATATTCATTGTATAGTTGATAATCAAATGAGTTATGTCATAGGTGAAATGAAAAAAAAATTGTGGTTTATAAGAAACTTATTCTCAGTGGCCAAACTAGTATTTAATTCTTATTTTCAATCTCATATTTGGTTATTTACACCATCCTTCACTTGAAAAGTCAATATGTTAAGTAATATTGCAGACCAAAATTCTGTTCCTTTATCAATTTCAAGACATTTTTGGAAAAAATTTCATAACTACCTAGGACATAACCCATGATATACAATCATTTCGAAGGAGCCGTTGAATTTTATAAAATTTATATATTCTAAATAACGAATACGTCGAGGGTTACCACCACTGCATCTGTTCGACATGCATGTGCATACGTTGCTTGATCCATAATACCGCTAGGTAGACAAATGATGTTATGGTGATGAAGTAGAGAAATGCTGAAAGAATACATCCTGTGCCGTGCTCTTTCAAATCCTTTGCATACCTGAAAATTAAAAGTATGTTTTTATGATATAATGTTTTAATATTATTATAGTTTGCTAAATGTAGAAATTGGCGGGAGGGTCAAAATTGATTTCATTAGATATTATACTATAAAATAAACTGAAGTTCACAGAAATATATAAATTCATCAAAAATACAAATATTAATGTTCAATATAGACAAAAATTATAAATTTAATCAAGTGAGCTGAGTTCAGACTCTAGGTTAGGTTAGGTTCACCGCAACCCGCAAGGGTTTATTGTGGCTCGCACTTATTCACACTCGACCAAATAAACCCAGCTTCTTAACGAAGCTGATTAGTTTGTATTGTGAGTGGTCTTTCAGGTCAGATGGTAAGAGTTCAGACTCTAAATAATTATATAAAATACACAATCAGACTTTGAACTTTGAGGATTAGAATTGAGATACAGGTTCCTGATTTAATTTTTATTGTTTTATTTGAAGAAATTTGTTATAAACCTAGGAACCTTTTGATACCTTCCAGTAGTTCATATATCTAGATAGTAGAAATTTGAAAATAATTTGAGAGAAAACAACTATTTCAGACATGTAATGCATTGAATGATTCTAAAGCTTTTTCATTTTTTAGTCAGTGGTATTCAAATGAATAATATTGTAGTTAGGGGATTTGTAAATAAAATATATTCACTAAGTTCCCTATTACTTTTTCAAATATGGAATGATTATAATTTCGAGATCATAGCTAGGTGAACAATTTTTTTGATACATCTTTCAAGTATTTTTCATTAATTCCTTATAAATATACCGATGAAAGTAATATCTGCTAACATTTCTGTATGTGGAAATTGTAAATTTGATGCCTTTAAATGGAAGTACATTGAATACATTTATATTCAGAATAAAAATTAAAAATTTTTGATGAAACAATTGGCAATCTGTGCTGTAATGAATGTATAGTCTTTGTAGTTTTTCTGCCCAATAGATTGATAGAGTGAAGTACACTTTTTCTAGGTTCCCAGTCTAGTTAACTTTTTGAATATGGCGTTCCTAGAAGATAGCAGAAATAGAGCTACTTTCTTGGGCATCCGTACACTGCACATCTAAGAAAATAGTAGCCTTATCGACTGTGATGGCAGCAAACACTGTGTTAACTAGACAATGGAGGTAAGTCGTGACTGCAACTATACTATACACACCCACTTTCGTAAACCCATACATTTATATACATATATGGTCCTGCTCCTGCTTCATGAGATGGCATATATGTATTATCTTCATGGTCATGAAAATGAGGATATAATGAATTGCTAATAGTCGCAGTAGCTCATGAAGTTTCAGCGATTTTCAGAGACTTGGAAGAAATGGATGTCACATGTTATCCAAAATACAAAAAAGTAATTGCTCAAATACTCAAACTCAATGTAATGCCTTTTTTATAATCCTCAATAAAAACCCCAGAGAAATATCAAGCACTTTATTGCCACTCTCACTGGCATGCCATTATGAATTAAAGAAATTGGAATATAATTAATACCTTGCTGCCTTATTTGCTTCAACAGAGTTGTCATAGCTCTGCACTACGAGTCCATCATAGTTGCCTTGAGAATCATGGGAATCAGTCTGGTGCAAGTTCCTTGCTTTTTTATCATTTTCATAATAGAAAGTCAACTTGTACGGTGGGCTTGTGGGTTCTAAGTTGAGTTCCTGGGTCATTGGGGCGTGTACGGGGGCGAGTAGGTCAGTCTCGCTTTCATTGAGTTTCACAGTCTCTTGCAGAGATTGCGTGTTAGAATTGTGATTAGCGGCGTCTGTCAGTCAGTAACATTTCTTCGTGCAAGCACATTTACGCACGATGTCGATGTCTTTGGTGTACCTGGTGCCATCGTTGCATAAAAGTCGTACCTGCAATTAAAAAAATTAAAATTTTTTGGTATTATAATCGCGAGTTAGTTTTTCAAATTGTAAATTTTTAAAAAAGTGTTTTCAAATTTTGGTAGGTACTTGAACTCCAAAACAAATCAATATTTTGGTTATAATAGATATTAGATCCTAAGAAATAATATTAAGTGTACATGAATTTAGAAGTAGAACATTTTCAATTGTCGAAATAGTCATTACTGGTCAAAAAGGAAACTGCTAAAATAAAATTGGTAGGCCCAAAGATCCGTTCGATTCTAGTATGTAAGTTGCAATTTTGGAGACTACAATAATAGATTCTTTTTTCTACAAACATTCTCTAACTTCAGAGCGATGAATGCATACTCATTTGTGACTATCAAAATGATTTTGTTATCAATAATATTTTTTTTTACCTTTCGCCTTTTACTTTTTCTGGCATGGCAGCAACTTGATCCACAAGTGCCAACGCACCTTGCCATTTTCAAGGGCTTTCTTGATCTGCATCCATTTTCTGAGTAATGTTCACGAACTTGCTCTTTTCGGCAAGTTGGTGCTGCAAATAACAAATAAATGAACACTGCTAGGTAAACATATTCATTTAAGAAAAATCAGTGAATACAAAACGATTAAAGATTTACGTTTTCAGTAGTATTGAATGAAGCATTTGCCTATTCGCCATTAATGTCAGATATAACCATGATTTTTTATAGGCTTTTATGGTTAATCTCCCTCCACCGATTATAATGCTCAGCTGAAGCAGAAAATTAGTAATGTGAGTCGGCATACTTACACTCCTCCTCACCTTGCTCGCAGTATTTGCCCCTGAAGCCGGGCCTGCATTTGCAAGCATACTCTCCGTTGCGCGTTGCAATACACTTGCTGTCGTGTTTGCAGTGATTGCCAAGACAGGGATCGGGTGGACTTGCTGCCTCTTCCACCATTTCATCCATTTCATCTTCTTGTTCTTCATCTTCTCTGTCAGCGTCTATCATGCCACAACCAGGTTGTACTTTCTGCTGAATTTTGGCGTTCCCAAAGTCTACAGGTTTGTGGTTAATCCACACTTCTTTCATACAACCTATGAAAAAATAATTGGCTGTAATTGAGAAAATTTTATCTCTTTTGAAGAAGGAAACTATAATTTCCATCTTGAAACGTACATTCGTTAATAAGAAAATAATTCATCATATCTCATAAAAATAGAAAATCGCTAAATTGGATCCTAATAGGTAGTACTGGTCTCAGTTCTGGAAATTATAAAAAAAAGACAAAAACAAAATTTTCTTCTAATGTTAATGAAGATCTGTCATGTATACTGATCATACATGTTTTCATTTTAACGTATCTCTAGGAAGTTCGGTATGTCGGTAAGTCGGGTCTACTGCAACTCACGAGAGTTTATTGTGCCTCGTATTGTGCAAGTTGGAATGAGACCAATCTCATTCCAACTTTTTAACGAAGGCAATTACTTTATTTGGTGAGTGATATTTCAAATAATCTTGCAAGGGTGGGACACTGCTAAGTGCTGAAAACCTGATCCTTTCCGCGGAGGGGCAGGACAGATCACAACATAGGTCCTGAATTTTATTGTGAAGAATTATCCAGTCCAAGGTTGGCATGGTACATCTTCAATCTAGTGAGGACCGGATCGGCGATCTGGCGTATTTCAGGGAGGGGGACCTTTGATAGCTACTGAGTACTAACTTCACCCACCAGACTGAAGACAATGTCTTGATCCTCACACGTAACCTGTATCTATCCAAGCCGGAATATTTAGCTTCCATCTTCTTTAAATTCTCTAGGCAGCCACAAAGACAGACTGAATAGATTCCAGTTGTTTGGTCGACATTATCGAATGTTCAAGGCGCAAGATTTCCACCATAATGACCCCAGCAACCTTCAAATATGAGGGCTTTATCTGAATATACACTAGATTCAACTATACAGGTCTTTTCCGTGTGAATCATATTTTGAGTAAGTGTTTCCTAATCTGCTGAAGGGACTTGATTCCCCTCTTAATGCAGATTATATTTCTGCTACTCAAGAATTTGGTGCAAGGCAGATTGATTGATTGACTTTCGAGGAGGCTATAGGTCTCTTAGCTTTCTATGTTTGTTACCAGGGTCAAAGATGGAGAACTGAGAAGCTCTTGCTCTTGGTATGATGTTACAGGGAGGAAAATCATGGTCTTTTAGCCGGCGTTCATCTCCTTCTTAGACTCAGGATCGGATTCCTTGGTTACTTCCTGGTCCATAAAGAGATCCATTAGTAGCTGAGGAAAGGACATCCATCACCAAAGTGTCTCAAATTACCATTACCAAATCCTTTTCAAGTCATTATTTACACATACTGTGTGGAAAAATCTATTATCTATCTAACTAATCACAAGTATTATTCTTCAGGCAATTCGAGTTGATTTAATTTTGTATGGCACAATACCTGATTTGAAGTCTAATAGCATAAGATTAAGTTAGCACGTGGGATTTTTCACAATTATGACGAACGGTGATTAAATTTGGGTTCAATTTTTTTACAGACAGTCTCTATTTATCCTCATTTGAAAATTTAGAGGTTGCAACTCTAAGTGTGTTCAGATGTTCCATGCCAAAACATAGTATGTGAAAAATTGATGATTTGTCAAACAAGCTAAAAAGGTGAAGAAAGGAGTAGATACTGTATTTTGATCATGCAATATCTTCGGAACCAGTATTATACCTCCAAACTGGTGAATGATGAATAGACTGCCTCTGAATATGTGTCCAAAAAGCATATGTGCATTTGGTGTTATGTATTTTCGCATGGACCTGTCGTGTCAAACAAATAGATGAAATTTTAAAATATAAAATTCTATAAATATGTTCAATAACTGAAGTCAAGAATTTAATCCATTTGACTCTTCCACATTATATGTTATTTTGTGAAATCAAATTTTATTCCATGAATCAGATACTCTGAATGCTAATGACTACAATGCAAAGTTATTTAAACTTGACTTGCTCATATTTAAAAAGTTCAAGCTTCTTCTAGCTACATCATTGACAAATTGAAAACATAGTCTGATCATAAATTAAAAGAATCATATTTTCATTATTTTAGGACAGTGAGATCCTTGTTTTCTGTACAGTAAAAATTCTCTCCTTTTGCTAACTTTTAAATGAGATATCAAGGTCAGATAAAATTTCCATTAAAGGGCATTATTTTTAATACTTTATAGTGAAGAGAACAATTTGATGTTACTAGTCGCCGAGAGGCTCTATCAAACCTTTTGTGAATGGAAAAGGATCTCGTTTCATAAGTTTTTCAATTTTCTATCCAACACTGGTTCATTTTTGGAAGTCAGACCAGCCATATCCCTGTAAATGTTCAGAATGTTGCTATTCAGTTCCCGACAAAAATGAAGTTGATTTACGAATTTATTTCTCCCATTTTGGAGTGTTTCTCTAGTAATTTTGTCTATATTCCATTGGAACATTTAATAAATAGGATTTGCACCTGAAAAATAGTTCATGCAAACCCAAATGAGTTTTTAACTGATATTATGTTTCAGAAAGATGGTGCGTCCCTCATTATGACAGGTTGGTTGCAGCATGGCTGGATGAGAATTATCCAAACTGTTGGATAGGCAGATGTGGTTCCTAAGAATGACCTGATATATGTATGTCTATTCCAGAACTTATGGATAGAAAAAGAGGGGTTTGCAATGAAATTACCACAAAAACATTCCATAATGTGAGAAATGAATTTGCCAGGAAGTGAATAGTGGACATTTTGAATATTCATTAGGATAAAGTGGAGTGAGTTGAATGATTTTTTTTTGACATTGTGATATGTATATATATATATATATATATATATATATATATATATATACATCAGAAAAGTCTAGGGATATTTTTAAAAATGGCAATAATTTTTTTTAGATCGCTTTAGGGAAAAAAAGTTGACGGGTGATTATTAAACGAATGTAACTTACAACAAAATTTATTAAATGGTCAAAAATACTGAGTGCGCATATAAGCAAAACTAAAAAAAAGAATGGCTCTTCTTTGGCACCCCGAAAAAAAATCATAATACAAAAAAAATTGGAATCAGTACAAAGTATGGCCTCCACGCTGGTTTATTACGGCCCTACATCTATCGTGCATCGACAAAATGAGATTGTCAATGTCTTGTTGAGGAACATTTGCCCATTCAGCGATTAAAAGCTCTCTCAATTGAAACGTTGTGTGATTGTTCCCCATATGCGGAGTAATTCTTCGTTGAAGCATGTCCCACACATGCTCGATGGGATTCAGGTCCGGTGATTGTGCTGGCCATGGCAATACATCAACTCCTTCGTTGGTGAGCCAGTCAGTCACTAGACGCGCGACATGTGGACGAGCATTATCGTGCATTAGGTGGAAGTTTTCACCAACAGCACCAGCAAACGGACGGACGATAGGTAGAAGAATGGTGTCGAGGTACTGTCGAGCTGTGAGGGAGCGATTTGGAAAAACGAGATCGGTTCTGCCGCCGATTATGATTCCGCCCCATAGCATTACTGTACCACCTCTGTATGTGTGGACTTCCTGGACGTGTCTCAAACGTTCATTATTTCCAGGTCGTCTCCACAGTCTTACTCGACGAGAATCTGGATGAAATCCAAATCTGGATTCGTCTGTAAACAAAACTGTGGCCCAATCATTTGCATCCCAGTTTTGATGTTCTTGACACCACTCTAATCTTCTACCGCGATTGCCTCTCGACAAAGGTGGAAATCTAAGTGGCCTTCTGTTGTGGAGATCTGCTTCATGCAGTCGATTTCTGACAGTATCACGACCAATGGTTACCTGGTGCGTCTGCTGCAACACGTTAACCAACTCAGGTGCTGAGATTGTTGGTTGTCTTCTTGCGGTTAAGACCAAAAATCGGTCTTGAACTGCAGTTGTAGCGCGTCCTCGCCCTGGATGTTGTTCGGCTGGACTGCCAGTTTCACGGAAACGCCGCCACAATCGACTGATAACACTTTGGGAGACCCCCAAACGAAGAGCTACATCATTTTGTCGCATGCCACCTTGAAGAAGCCCTACAGCTCTATTCATCTCAGCCAATGGTAAGTGATGGCGTTCCATGTTAAAGCACAATATTTCCAGTTTAATTGCTGAGCAAGAACTGCATAGAATGTACAAACTCAACACTTTCAGATTATTCATTTTAGCCGAAAACCTACAGTTTGTAAAAAACTTGATAAAAGATTAGTTACCGTTTTGCAGGCTTTGTTCAACCCATAGAAATCTACAGGGTGGTCGAGTGTACCAATTTAATCGAAATTAAACGACCTCATGCATTTATTTTTATGATATTTAGTATGTTATAAAAATATCCCTAGACTTTTCCGTATATATATATATATATATATATATATATATATATATATATATATATATATATATATATATATATATATATATATATATATATATATATATATAAAAAACAGTATCGCTTGGTCTAATAAAAAAATACACCAGTAGTGGATAGAGTATTGAAAAACTTATTCAATGAAGTTTCATAAGATTCTTTCCATTTGAAGAACAATGTTTTTGTCTTTTTTAATGAATAAGCACGTATATTGACACTTACCATAAAAACTAGTCAAGTTACGCAAATGCCATTGTGTGAAAGCCTCTAGACCAGGTTCCGGAGGAATACCTCCCAAATACATGGGAGTTGTCAACCTCAAGTATTCCTTAGATCCTTCGTTGATTATGCTCCTTGCCAATCCTCTATCTACACGTAAAGTAAAATTTTTCTTGACTGCAATTAATTCAGCAATGTGATACTGCCCGTCAGAGACCATTTCAAAACTGAAAATAAAGTAATGATTTTATAGAAATTGTCAACTCTACCGCTTATAGCTTTTCTGAATCTTACCTGTACATGGTTGAAACAGGGTAGTTTCCAATATCATAACTCACTCTAATCCTTCCATTGAATAACTCAACAGCTAAATGTTCTTGATGTCCATCGTACATTAATACACCATTTTCTTGGGTTGTTGCAAAAACTATAGTAACATTGGCTTCAGGTTTTGTTCTCAGGGGTTCCAGTTCTACATATGACGTGTTATGGATAAAACTGAGACTTGTCAAGTATTCACAACGTTTCCCTGAAATAATTGTTGAAATAAGTACCTATACTGTTTATATACTCATTATTGAGTGAGCAACTAATGAAAAGTGTAGTAGTAAGCAGTATTCCTAATTATTGAAGAAGATACCAGTGATAATCTGAAAACTATGAAAACACCAACACCGAAATATTCAGATGAATTAGTTAAAAAAAGAAATGGTACCAAAAAATGAGAAAAAACAAACAATCAAACAATAAGTATAAAATTTCCAAATGTAAGGACGCTAGTTTGTAAAGAAAACAAATGATTGTGTCCTGAAATGGAAATGTATTAATAAATGGGGTGAACAAAAATAAAAAATCAACAAAAATTTATCTGCAGGTAGAATATTGATGGTTTTCTCTTCATCGCTGATATGAGACGTTTTTTTTTCATGGATTTCAAATCAGTTGTCTCCTTATTAAAACAATGGAGGTCACAACCAATCAACGAATGTCGATCATATTGGTTGGTTAAATAAATTCAAAGCAGTATAACTTTATACTTTTCATATTTGAAGTATTATTATTAAAAGTCATCAAGAAAACTATGAATTACACATAAGTTTGAGGAATCCGCCGAAGAAGAGAATTCTTATCATAGTTCAAGAAATTCGTAGGATAACGGTTATTATCACTTCAAAACTCTCCAGTTGCATGATCTCCATTACGATTACAAACCCACTACAACTATTAAAAATGTTTTCACAACATGGACACATCAACGTCAACTGTAGACATTTAATATTTGTAAAATTGAATCCTCAGTCATACATTTTCTGAGAAGTTTCCTGTTCTCACCTATTTCTTTGTATATATTTTTTATTTTGAAAGGTTTTTCATCAATACATTTCGTGTGTTTTTTATTTTCAATATTATAAATATTGAATATTACTGGATTTTTATCCCAACACCAAACCGTTATTTTTAACCTCTTGACAAGTGTTTTGATCACCAAGTGATCATATTCAGCTTAATATTCCTGTTGAAGATGATCACTTGGTGATCAGAACACGTGTCGAGGTGTTAAAAAATAACGGTTTGGTGTTGGGATAAAACTCCAGTAATATCCATTACTACACCAAAAGTTCCAAACAGTGCATCACAAGTATTATAATTATTGTTGAATACACCCCTGTATCGTTTTCAGATGTTCTTTTTTTCTTGGACCAGAATTCAAAGAAAGTAGTACCTGAGTATCCGGGAGCACACTTGCAGACATAGTCATTAGATCCCGATGGCTGGAAACATACTCCGTGGACACAATCATGATGCTGGCAAGGCGAAGTCTGGGGGTACATCATGGCCACAAAGGGTGTTATTTCACAGAATTTACCAGTATATTCGCCAGTACATTTGCAGAAGTACTCGTTAATACCATCTACACAACTGGCGCCGTTCTACAAAATAAAGAAAAACAGTAGAGTGAATTATATTTCCATTACGGTTGCAAGTGCTTGTTATATGTTGAGAAATGTAAAGTATTTGATCTGGCGCCATCTAGTGCCAACCTTTAAAAGCTCATTGATTTTGTATCATTATCTTACTGTGTAGTTACATGAAATTAATATTTTTTTGAATCAATATTTACCTGGCACATGTGGTTCTCGCAGTCGTCAATATTTGTGGTGCAGTTCTCGCCCTTAAAACCAGGTAAACACTCGCAGTTGTAATAAGTATCGTGATCAACGCAACGAGCATTATTTTTACAAGGATTATATTGCTCTGTACAAAAGGGAATTTTCCGCTCACAATAGTCGCCCATAAATCCAGCGGGGCACTTGCACTGGTACGAGTCGACTAAATCCAAGCAGGTAGCATTGTTTTGGCATTTGTTTCCAAGGCAGTCGTCAATATTATGCTCGCAGCGCAAACCGGTGAATCCCGGTTGACACTCACAGCTGGAAGACAGAAAACATGTAGATCATAACAGATTATTCTTTCAGATAAAGAACTAGTATGTTTGGAATAATTTCAAGACTATAATGAGATACTTTTTTTCTTTGGAAAAACAATTGTTTGTAATCGTTTTGTATATTCAATTTTTTTTTTAGTATTTTTTAGAAATTATTTGATATATATTTTTTTTTCAAGTAAAAAATTATAAAATAATTGACTTGGTCCAAATGAAATTCTTTTTTTAACCCAATGCTTCAATTATATTTTCTGTAAAATACGGAGATACAGCATCTACGCCCATTCAGGTTCCATTAGGGGTACCGCAGGAATCCCATATGGGCCCACTGCTGTTCAACTTGTTTGTATCGGACACAGAGTTTGTTTTCAAATATTCTATGTTTGCGGATGATCTCAAACTTTATCGAGCAATTACTTGCCGGGAAGATGCTGAATTAGTTCGAAAAGATCTCGAAACTTTTTCCATGTGATGTAGAAATAATTTGTAAACATCGACACATGTCAAATCATTACGTTCGCTAAAAATAGATCTCCTATATTTTTCAAATACACATTGAATAATATACCTCTTAAAAGAGAAACGTTTATTCGCGATCTGGGAGTTAAATTTGATAGCAAAATTAATATTAATCTTCAAGTATCAGAAATTGTGGCAAAAAGTCTCAAAATGCTAGGTTTTGTGATGAGAATTTCTACTGACTTTTCTATTAAAACAAAAAAAAAATGAATTGAAGGGGTTATATTTTTAGGAGTGCTTAATTTTTGGGAAAGAAAGTTTTTGGCTTTCTACTACTGGGATTAAATCGAATAGGTGAATGAATGACATTACGATGTCATCGATGACATAAGCAGATCAAGCTTATTCCGTGACATTAAAAAATCGTAATTCACGAATGAACTGTGTGTATTTTCTATAATGTTATCCAATTTGGTACTGAAGAGCCTTGTGGCAAGTGTCTTAAGGCGAAACATCGGTGTATACCAGTGAGGGTGACAGTATTCCACGTAAGTGCAATTTATTACCATTCATTTAGAGTAGAACTCACGTGAATGATATCTGATTTTTATTCCACAACGAATGTTTGAAAAGTGTCTTCTGTATAATTCACTGTTCATATAGAAGTATTTGTTTCGAAAGAATTTTTTCTTTCATGTAATTCAATGTTTATATGAAAGTAGCTGTTTCAGGATGACTTCCTTTCAGTTTGTGTCTGAAAGTTACTTCTTTGCATGATCTACACATCCATGTATAGAGTTACTTATTCTAAAATTGATTACTTCCTTCCTTTCCTTGGAAGATTCCCTCATCCTTTTTTTTTGTATCAAGATGGAGTAGTAGAAAGCCAAAAACTTTCTTACTTTCTTTCCCAAAAAAAAAAAAATTGTATTCGTAATCTTGAATATATTGTTCGGTTATATGAGATCCATACTATAATGTAAATATTGATTTGATTGAGAATGTTCGAAAGAAATTCTTAAGGAATTGTGCTTTTCACTTTGGTATTCAACGAAATGAATAGTACAGTCAACTCTTAACCAAGTTAAATATAAAATCATTGGAAGATACGAGAATTTCTATGAACTTGAGTTTGCTCTTCAAATTAATAAATAGTGAGATAAAGTGCCCAGAACTACTTTAACTAATAACTTTTCATATCAAACAAAAATATACGAGAAATCCTGACATCAGGTCTTTAAAATCAATTGTACCAGATTTGTTACATCTTTTTCCTTGTGAGTACCAGAATTGTTTTATCTTTTAGTAATGTAGTCACTAGACGTGAGGATTTATTAATATTTGGTATTTCACACTTCTCTAAATGTTTTGTAAAATCGTGAATTGTAATGTAGATATCAGACATGAGCATTCAAAAGTACTTTGTAGTTCTTCACACTTTGTTAAATATGTTTTTGTAAATTGGCTTTGCCGTTGAATAAATAAATAAATAAATAAATAATAACTTATTTTGGACCATTCTTGATTATATCACATCGTTGTGTTTATTGAAGGTGACAATGACAATTTTGAGAGAAAAAAATGTTAAGGCTCAATAAACTTTTGCAACAACAGCACTGGAATAATAAAATTATAAGAGCAGGGCTTTTGACAACTTGAAGTACCAGATTCATTTGAAATTTGTGAGAATATTCAATAAAGCTGTAGCAGCTACTCTCAGAGATAGTAGAATTTGTCAACATATTTGTTGATGAATAGAATAAAAGGAATGTCGGCCTTGAGCTATATCGAAATTATACTGAGGAGTTCTGGAACGAAACACCTTTATAAAATGGTTGTGTCTGAAGTGAAGCATTGGGATAGGTGAAATTTTTATATATTTTTTTATTTCATATCAACAAGTCACTTTCTGAATGAGTGATTCTTTATTTTTCATATTTTCCTCTCAAGATAAGTTTATCTTCAATTACGTGATGACGAGACTGCAGCAGCTATGTATCGATACTTGACAAAGGCATCCAACAGAGTACATCATGACATTTCGCTAGAAAACATAATCTATGGATTTAGGAGTAATGTTTTATCATAGTTCCATTCATATTCATCATACCGTATTCAGAAAGTAAACTTCAAAAATATGAAATTAGAAGAAAATTTGGGGTACCTCAGGGATCTATCCTGGACCGTTTGCCCTTTTTTATTAATGACCTGGCTGTTTATTTCTGTAGAGATAAATTCACGGTATTTGTTGATGATTCGCCTCTACTTTGGCATACTAATAATGTTGATAAACTTCTATTGAATAAAAAATGGCTTGGAAAAAGTGAAACAATGATGTGATGCATATTGTCATTCAATATAGGTATCCCAAAAAAAAAATAAATTCACTTTAGATAATTTTTTCTTGACGAGCAAATTTCACAACAGAATAAATTCTAAGAACTTTATTCGACATTAAATTGAACTTTGGGTCCCATACTAGGTAATTATGTAAAAATTTATCTTCAGTATATTTGCCTAAAAATCTGATTCAGCTATCATTCACAAGAAATGCCTACTTCGCCGTTTGTGAATCACACCTGCTTTATAGAATGTGCTTCTAGGAGGCAAGTTCTCAAACATCAATAAATCCTGTTTCCTTTCTTCAAAAAACTGCTCTGAGATATATGTGCAAAATTAAAGTTCAAGATTACTGTAAACCTTTTCCCTCAGGAGATAATATACTACCATTAGCTTTCTTCTTTCCAACAAAGCTATTTATCACCACTAAGTCTTTTTTTATTTGGAACATCTAGACTCATATATACAAATACCTGATAATATCATTTAATGCAGAAGTACAACACAAAAAAAAACAAGAGGTTCAATTAATATTTTTACATATTTCTCACCTGAATCTTCCTTCTTCCAGAACTTTGCAAGTACCCTGGTTCCTACAAGGGTTCCCATAGCAAGCATCAATCATGAATTCACAGTTTTTTCCATGATATCCAGGCGCACATTTGCATTGATAATCTCTTTCAGGCATTGTAACACATTTTCCATTATTTTTGCAGGGGAAAGTGTAACAAGCATCACATTTTGCCAAAATATCATTACCAATTTTTCCTGAAGAAAGAAACAATTTTATTTATGTTCACACTTATGAATATAAATGGTTCAAATCAAATTTTTCATAGACTCTACCTTTGCAAATGAATGCTGTAGATGGAGTGGACAATATGGATTTATCCTTCATATTAGGAGGTTCACCACAATGAGCTATTCCTGGTTCGACATAGTCGACTTTTACCCACTCAGAGAGCCACCTCAGAGAACAGTCACAGTACAATGGATTGGAACCTAGAGCTCTTAAAAAAAAGGAAAAGAATAAGTTCATCAATCTTAACATATATTTTTAGAAATTACTCACATATGACTGATGGATTTCAAGTTGGCAAAAGTTCCTTCAGGAATTAGAGAGATTTGATTTCCGTGGAGAGATCTACAAAAACCATTATATTTGAAAACGATCATAAAAAGGTGGTCGATACTGTTTCATGCGAAACCTTGTTGGCTTTTACAATTATAATTACTGCATTTTGAGATTGATGACCGTCATGTTAAGGAAATGTTCAGAAATTCACCTAACCCCAAAAAGCAATGCACATAATAGAACCTGATCCCGAAATCCTCATTCAATTTATCACCCCCTATAGTTTCCTATCAGATTAAAATTTTATTAATTTCACAAACATCTATAGATATATCATTCTGCGTAGAGATAAAATTCAATAGAAGCATTCTGCTAATTAAATGAGAAGCAGGTATTCCCAATACAAATTGAAACTGGAACCTCTGGTGTAGAATAAATCGTTTTACCAACCAAATTGGTGTTTTCAGAACATGAAGATGCCAATTTGGTTGGTGAAACTCACATCGAGACAAGTATTGCATTTCTGGTGATTGGGAAAAGTGCTTGTTTTGGAAGTAGGCATTCTTAAATTTTTCAACTAGAACCATTTTGGATGAATTCCGAAAGAAATAAACCAGATACATTCTTATCAAATGCAGTTGACATTTTTAGAGACTTGAAAGTATAAGCTGCCTTTTTATTCTGGTTTCTTCTGTTTGTCTTGACTAGTCTGATAAATGTTGTACCAGTAATGTATATGTTATATATGTATGATATTTTAATGATGAATAAATTCTATTCTATTCTATTCTTTAATAATTTTCTATTACTTACAAAATTCTCAGTGATGTTAATCCTTGTAGAGAATCCCTCTGAACACATTGCAATTTGTTGTAACTTATTATGAGTGTAGATAATTTTGAGAGATTGGTAAATGTATCATTCGACAACATTCCTATTCTGTTGTTACTCAGATCTCTGAAAATTAGGAGTCACTATTATAACAAATTATATTACAATTTTACACCACTCACAGTCTTGTCAAGGACTTCAGATGACTTATTCTGTCTGCTTGAATTCTGTCGATATCGTTAAAATCTAGATATAGCTCTGAAGTTTCAGGTGGTATGCCTCTTGGTACCTCTTTGAGTTTGGCTCTGGAACAACGGACCACTGTACCAGTGCAAGAGCACATAGGTGGACAGTAGTTTTCTCCCAAACAACCTTGGTCATTTTCACCTAAACAAAGTGGTAAACTTGCTAAATGTTGTATATAATAAAAAATACTTACTTGTACATTTAAATTCGGTTTTGGGAAGTTCTCTAATCAGAACATCTTTCACTCGATCTGGTCCTGCACATCTTGGAGCAGAACCACTAAGTCCTTTATTTTTTAGCCATTCTGAGAACCATGCCAAGTGACAGTTACACATGAAAGGGTTCTGTACAAGGTTCCTTCAAAACAAGAATGGCATCAAATAACACAATCTTGATTATATTTTATTTGGTACTCACAGTGTATGGAGAGATTGGAGAAAATCAAAAGATCCGGGCATCACACAAGTTATCTGGTTGTTATTCAATGACAAAACTTTCAAGTGGTGAAGTCCAAGGAACATTTTGTTGTGGATTTCTAGTAGTTTGTTCTCAGACAGCAATCTACAAGAAATATTAGAAATATATGTAATAACAACAAAAATTACTCTTACAATTCAGATATCCTCGAAGCTCCCTCAAAAGAGTTCTCCTCAATACCAGTAATCTGATTCCTTCTCATGTCCAACTTTACCAAATTTGGTAATCTTCCGAATAAGCCATCAGATTTTATTCTCCCTAAATCATTGTCATGTAATAGTCTAAAAAATAATTTTGATAAAACAAGCTTATTTCTCTCAAAGGCTTTGCTTACAATTCTGTGGTGTAAAGTGGAATGTCTCTAGGTATTTCTTTGAGGTTACGACCAGAACAGTCCACAATGGTACCTTCGCAAGAACATCCAGAAGGACAAGCGTTATCAATCAGGCATTCCCCTGCATACCGAGTCCTAAACTCTTCCTGACCTGTTGTTGAAACTTATTAAATCAATTTCAAAGTCTACTGTTAACAGCAGAAACAAAAAATTCATAACAGACGACAAACATATCTATACTAGCAACATAAATGTAATCTATTCCAAACTTAGATATAGGTATTGAAGTACAAAGGGGCCCATGCTTTTAAACTGGTCACAGTGAATTGGAAACAATAATTCAGTTGAGTAACATTCCTGAGCAGAGCAGTGCTTCTCATAATTATTCTTCAAGTAACTTAATTATCAATAATGCTAGCAAAACTCATTGTAGAGTATTTATATTGAAAAAATATTAGCATACGACTTTTGAAATAAAATACAATACGCCACTTGACAGCAGAAAGTCCTTCAGAAAGTCAAGAAAGACACCATCTGTAGGACCGATAGAAAATTCAAACTGCTCCACAGCAGTCTCTTGCAAAGCCAAGCTTAAAAATCGACCACCATATGAGGAACCTCTTTCTGTCTTCTATCTTTCTGCAACTTTCACTGTAAACAGGCTCCAAAATGATATTAATTTCAAAGATAAACGAGGGTCCTCACGGCAGGCAGTGGCAAAACCAATCTTGAATTGATAAAAATAGATCATGTTTTGCAGAGTGATGCTCAAAAATTAATTTTAGAACTTTAGATGGAAGAATTTTTAGCTCTTTCAGCATGTCTCCTCATCTGAAATATTGACAGATTTTGATCCATAAACCCAATCCAAAATGCTACAACTGACTTGAGTTTACATTAATGAAAATAAACCATTTTTAGAACTAGAGTTTGGGTGCAAAAATTAGCTTTTTAGGTATGTGTTCAAATGGGTAATATCGATTAATGATAATCCTCAAAGAGCTTTTTTATTAAAATGTTAATTTTTCACAAGCATATTTTGTGAAGTCAATTTAAACAAAATATTTTGTAATAATGTTGAATCCACTGAGCTTTATCCAATTTTCTGTCTTATGAAGAACTATGATGTTATCTATGAATGAATTAACTTAGTATGGTAAGTCAATGAATCTTTAAAGTATGTAGTGAAGAAAAGTGGTCCCATAATGATTTTTAGTAGAATATCACGTGAAAAAATTTGTGGATAACTCGATAATAATATTATTCTACCCCATGAGAAAAAACCAAATAACTGCTTCAACAGAGCAAATACACTATTCGTTTAGATGATATCTGAACAACAGATCTTAGCTGCTTGCAATGCAACAAAGAAGAATATGAGGTATTGGCAATTTATCCATAACCAAAACTAAGTCCAGAAGAATATAACAAACATCTAACAAAGACCAACTAAACAGGAAACAAGATTGCACGTAGAGATAGGAGAAAATATCAAGTTCAAGAGGCTGCAGTATTTTTACAAGATGCAAAAAAATAGGGTACCCTAAAATGATTGATATGGCTGTATCTATACTTTTTACTAATAGAATATACAAAGTTTCAGTGTGTTTTAGTGATCAACTTCTGAATTTTATAAAAATTTCAGCAAAGTGATGGGCCTGTAATTCTCAAAACAAATTTCTTTCAATTGCTGTCAATTGGTTTACTTAACACAAATTTGAACAATTTTTTCAGTAGATATGTTGTTTTGACATATTCAAATATATAAAATAACATTCATTATTATCGACTTCACTCAAGATTTAAGGTTAGAACTGTTCTTTATAATTACCAGAAAATAAAATAATACAAATTGTTAATAAGCCCTTACTCCTCACAGTCCTTTTCTCTGCAGTACACTCCTTAGAGTTTATTGTGTATTATTGATCTCTTTGACTTTGTTGAAATACAATAAAAAATTTGTTGCAGATATTAATATTGTCCTAGAAATTATACAAATATATGAGTACTCTATGCAGAGTAATATTAAGAATTTGAAAATGAAATAGAATCTGCCCTAGCTACGAACACAACATAATGAAAATGAGATGAAACCAAATATCAAATAAATAAAAGAAGCTTTATGAACAGCATTATTAGAAATGATGAATGTTAAATGAGACACCATAACCACTGATCAAAGTGGAAAGGTGCTTACCCTTACATTTGAACTTTTCATCCTTCAGAGATTCGATCCTTCTCCTCTGCATTCGTTTCGGCGTTTCGCATCTTGCGCCTGAAGTCTCTATGGGATTTCGATGCAAGTATTCTGCCAGCCATTTTAAGTTGCAGTCGCAAATGAACGGGTTCCTAGCAAGGTGTCTGAAAAAAATTGAAATGAGACTGGAACTGGAACATTTTAAAGAACTTACAGAGTCTGGATGCTTCGAAGGGAGTCGAAACTGCCGTTAGCTAAGGATTGTATGTTGTTATCATAAAGAGACCTGTAAAAATTGACGAATTATTCAAAATATAAATTTCAGTGGGACACTTACAGTAAACTCAGGCTGTGTAAGTCTTGAAAGGTATCTTTTCTTATGCAGGAAATTTCGTTGGCATTCAGTAATCTGAAAAATCAACAGATTATTGAATAAACTACAAACAACAATTTTAGAAAAACTCACAAAAGCTGGAGGGACACTAGGCCTTGAAATATCCCAGCAGGAAGATCTTTGATTTTGTTGCCATATAAAACTCTGTAAAGTAAATGAATGTTATTATAGAATATTGTTCATTGGAAAGACTGAACTCACAGAGAAGTTAAAGCTTTGAGGCCTTGAAATGCATCTGAGGCTATTTTTGCTATTTTGTTGTTACTTAAATCACTGGAACAAAATTAACATTATTGTTTAAGTATATTAGACTCACGACAATTTACTCACATTCTTCTTAGGCGTTTGTGTGCAACAAATGCTTTGGTTGGGATTTCGATAATTTCGTTTTGTTCGAATCGCCTGAAAATCAGAAAAGGTATGTTGAGAGGTCTATTTTCTAAGCTGTGTTAAATCAAAAACATGTATAATATGCATTCTTGTACACTACTCCCAACTTATACCTCAACTTTTTCCTTATATACATATTTTACTTGTCTGAAAATCGTGTATTTTTTGCTTTATTTGGAAATATAACTACTATTTTCATGACTTGAAGCAAGAACAAACTTTTGAAAAAGGATCATTTGAAATGTTTATATATTACTTTAATTCAGTGACTTTTTTTATTGAAAAATGTTGAACTTGCCACAAAAATCATCCGAAAAGATTATAATCATTTTGAAAATTATTTCAAGCTGTATTAATATAAAAATTGCTTCTAACGTTGGGAAATGTCCTCAAAAACGCTTAGTTCATTATAGTCGTTGGCATTCCAAACAAAAAACTCATCAAACAACACTTTCAAAAAACAAGAATGAATTTATTTTTTGAAGATGGAATTTTGATTTATTTGAAGTAGAGAGATATGAAAAATAGATTTGGGAAACGGTTTTAATAATAATAATAATAATAATAATAATTATGTTTATTGTGCAAAAACAGGTTTTATACACAAAGGGAAAAGGGTTAGCCGGAGGCTATCTTCCACCCGTCCCATAATTAGGAAAAAAAATAAGCATACAGTAAGAAAGACTACCTATAACAATAACAATTACAATAGACACAAAAATAATATAAAACAAACTATTATGAGATTATAAAGATAACATAAAAGATTACAATCGTTTTTGAACATCTAAGAAATTAATTTTCAAAGTACTTTTGAATTGATATATAGACAAATGCATATACGGTAATAAATTATTTAGATACTTTGGTGCAAAGTAAGAAAAACATCCCTCAAATTTGGTGGTAACATGATATGGAATGGTAAATGTATCTTTTCTTAAATTGATAGAATGATTATCAGATCGCTTACTAAGTAATCTGAACAAGTAATTAGGAGTTTTGCTTTCCAATAGTTTATATAAGAATACAGATATGAGATAACGAATTCTAAACTCAATATTCAGCTGATCTAATTTCAATAAATATGGAGTTACATGATTACGGTAGTTTATGCAGCACACAAATCTCATACAAGCATTTTGTATACGTTGAAGTTCGTGTTTATTATAGTCTGGTAAGAAGTTGTAATACACTGAGCTGCAATATTCAATATTTTAGACAAAAAAATAAATAAAAAAACACTGAATTCAATGACTGTCAACGATTTATCATTAGTTCTTAAAAGCTTTGGAGCTATTTTTTGATAACCCCTCGATTTCTTATTGGGTACTCAAGTATTTGAAAATTGTAAGTTGCGAACAAAATTATTTATTACTTAAGAGTGTGATTTTTAATTCGATTCTCAAATTTATTGTTAGTTTTGGGAGTCGTTTTTTTCAAAATTCACTTTGAAAAACCTTCAATTAATATTTGTGTAACCCACATAACAATAAATATCTAAAAAAACGAAATCAACACTGAAAATAGTAATTTCTATAGTTTTCCCAGGTTTTACTTTTTAAACTTAAACCTATATTTCTATATTTCTTTATACATACCCAAAAAATACAAAGTGTCACGAAAAATTAATAATTTCGATGCTTTTAATTAAAAAGTGATGTTACACATAAATTACAAGCAACGTAAATAATTTGCTCTTGACTGATTAAACAAGTATGTAAGAAAATTAGAAAATACTATTTAATACATTTTTCACCCTTAAGTAGTGTAACTACTTTTCAACAATTAAATTATTCTTACATTTAATTAAGGGGCGTCTCTGAGACAGTGCCAAGAAACAGCCCCACGCGTACAAAAATTGCGTGCTGGGTATGTCTTGATTCCCATACCCCACGAATCCATAGGACTCGTGTGCTATCCAGTAACAAGCACCCTTTTTAAATGTTTAGCAAAACTCGGTTCGATATAAACCCTTACTGCCAGCAGTCGATTGCGACTTGCATATACCGCCCTCTAGGGACAACTTTGTAAACTCACATATCCAGACAGTTAGTTGCCGGTTGTTAATTGGACTGAAGGTGAGGTGAATCGGTTAACTGGACTGATTTTTACTTTGAGCGAAACTTACAATTCGGTTATTCCTTCGGGAAGATGATCGGGAACGATTATGAGTCCTTTTTCACGGCAATCGACTATTCCGTCGGCACATCTACAGGGATGAGGGCATTGAGGTTCACTGATACATTCTCCGTTTATGGGACGTTCCACCAGTCCTGGAAAAATAAAATTTCAATTTTGATATTTAGTTATTGGACATATGTTTTTTTATATTATCAGCGTTTTATTTGAGGAAATGTTTTTGGGTAACAAATAATTATTAATTGATAATTACATCGAGTATTATAAGAATTAACAGGAGTTTTAATTTTTATACTGAATATTGATCAAAACATATGAACAGTTGTATAAGTTAGATTAGTTTGATAAAATACTATATGATCTGTGTTCCCGGCTCAAGCTCAAATACAAGTAACAATTGTAATTGTTTTGACGATTTTGATCGAGTTAATAATGTGGTCCAAAGAAATTAGATTATGAATACACTGATGACCCGTTACTTGATGAAAATTAATAACACTATCTATAATAATAATTATTACACAATTGTCACACTAATAATTGTGTAAATATCATCATGAATGAAAGAAATGAGATTCACTTTTTGATAAATAATCTCATTGCCATGAGCAAGGTTTCGTACAAGTAGAGGCGATAAAAATATGACCAAATAATCTAAGCCACAAGTGAAGAGCAAAGGGGAATTAGCAAGTATCTTTACATGAACGCATGGTTGGCTGCCTAACTTTCAGTGGAGATATTTATATGAACCAGCTTCATAATTTGGAACATAATAGTAACTGCGAAGTTTTTCCGAATCCGAATGAAACATTTTTGACAGTGCAGTAGTAAAAACTTCCAAAAACCTAATATAAGTATAACATGCCTAAAATATCACAAAACTACTTTTATTGAAAAGATATTGTTCGGAAATGATCCAAATTGAATAAGCATAGATATAAGGTTCAGCATATCTTTGAAATTAATGAACTCCTTTCTGTTTTTTGGATATATTCGGTAATGTGCAAGATGTTTTGCTCGACAAATACATTTTATGAAAAATAGAAAAAATACCAATGTTTAAGAGTAGGTACCCCAGTTATTACATAGAAAACAATACAGAAGTGTCAATTTTTTTTGACGGAAAAACAATCCAAAGTAAGAGCAGTGTGAATTGCAACTGAAATAATTTTTTCCAAAAATCAGGTAAATAAATAGACTGAAATAATCAAGAATTACTTTGTAGTGAAATATATAGAAATTCAAAACAAGAGAGGATTAATAGATACAGAAATTGTAAATGGATATTAGAAATATTGGAAAACAAGCAAAAAAAGAAGAAAAAAACAAACAATTACGGAAAACATACAAAAATAGTAAAAAATAACAGCAAAATGAATATTATAGAAAAGATACTGAGCACATAAATAGGTGAAGAAAACACAGTACAAAATTTAAGAGATAGTGAAATTAGCAGCTTGAAAATTTGAAAACAAGATGCAGATGAAATAAAGGAGAAATTAATGATGCATTTACAATGGATTTTATAAAGTATAAAGGTAGACGATTGAAGGAAATATGTGCAAGTCTGAAGAAGATTGAAAGAAAAGAAAGAAAAAATTCTAGATTCCAATTTATATCTCACTATTTTAAAATTGGAACCCCATAATTTTATTGCTATCAAGGCCATTAAATCTAAATGAATGAATAATTCATTATAATTCACCTGAAAAAATAAAAGTGATAGTTCTAATTTCTTTTGACACAAGTCAAATTGTGGAAGGTTATAAACCCAAAAAAAACACTATAAAATATGGAGTCCTCCACAAAAAATGTCGTTTAAAAAAATTTACCTGAACACTTGAACTCTTGATCCTGGAGATCCACCAGAGCTTGTCCTTTCAGGTGTGTCGGAGAGTAGCATCTCGTATACTGGGCTAACCTAGGAGAATGCCTTAGGTACCTGGCCAGCCAAGAAAGTTGACAGTCGCAATGGAAAAGATTCTCGCTGAGTCGAAGAGTCCGCAGCCTAAACATATTGCTGAACATGTCTTTGCCCAACCATGTGAGATTGTTATTGTTGAGAGTCCTAAAAAAAAGCACGAATATATTCAGAATACATCGAAATGAACTGTATACATGTTGCTAGTAACTTTACATTGCTTGTCTTATATAAGACTATAATATTATATGTTCCGACTCACGACTGGAAGGTCGTGAGTTCGATCCCAAATTCGACTAGATATTTTTCTCGAGAGAATTTATCTAGTTGAAGTTAGGATGATTCTGCAACGTTACATAGGTGGCTCAGGAAGTTATTAACATTGCCTACCCAGGACACGAGGCTAATGACCAATGCGGTCGATGCCGATGACACCAAGATAAAAAAAAAATATATGTATATGTTATTTGTGTTCTTACTTCAAAAATGGCCTCAAATATATTTTGGATCCATATTCAAGTCTATCGGAGGAACAAAATTAAATACACGGTAAAGATCGAACCAAAAATTTTATCATGAACAATTGTAGTTAATCTTTCACAGTTAAACAAAATTTTTTGGCAATACCGAACAAAGGTGCTCCTCTCGTGCACCTTCTTTTTCATCTGCAGTGTATTGATTCGCAATATTCACAACACTGTGATGGGTATTACTGACTTTGCTTCTTTTATGACTAACAATAATATCATAACTTCATTTGTCTAACATAAACCGAACGTCGTCAATTTATTTGATCTTCGTTTTCAGATGTTTCAATAGTCATTCTGCTTTTTTGGGGATGGCAAAACCAACAAATCAAAAATCATGAAAATCTGTCCAGCAAAAACCAAGGTTATATCTCAAAATTACAGCAACGACCGTCACTTCGAGACATAATCTTCGTCCTCGCAGTCATCGAACATGCGACTGATGATGCCTGCCTTAGTAGCAGCCGAAACGTTCGGTACTTCAGGTTCCATTCGACAACGGCCTTCAAGCCCGAATTTTGTTCTCTTTAATCACTACTCCGGTTGCTGTAAAAGCCTATTTTCAAGGTTTGGTAAAGATTTACACAATGGTGTGTAGTGAAAATGTTGATATTGGGTGAATTAAAAATTTTGCCCTTTCTATAAAGTGGATAACTTTCCATTTTTTTATATCATTCAAATTGTGAAAAGTGAAAATACTCATAAAAAAATCATATATTTTAAACTCGTATTTTATACGCTATTATCTAGCAATTTAAATATTCCAGTAACCGGAACATTAGACAGAGTTATTCCCCATTCGTGATTGAAATTCAGAACGTCCGCAGTTCATTAGTAATGAAAACAAGTATTTGAGAAGTATAAAATACTTAAATCATTGAAAATAGGTACAATGAGCAACATTAAACTGCAAAACGTTAGTGATACGTCATCAATTTCCGATTTTGAACTTTGACGTTAACGGTTTTGTTTTTATTGTTCACTAGCAGAAGAAAAGAATGCTTTTTTAAAGTTTGTGTTCCTTCGCATTAGATATTGATTGATTCGTTGCCTAAAATGTACTTCTTCGAGAAGATACCAATGAGATACATCATTTAAAAATGATGATCAATAAGCTCATTGAAGACTTGTAGTTCGTTTTATCATTCTTCAATTCTTTTACATAATCAGTTTCATCGACAACGGAACAGCATAATTTTATAATTAATACAACGCTACACTGATCGTCAAAACCAAAACAACTTCATTACGTTAACTCCTCTCTTCAAAAATACTAATTGAATAAACGGAGCCTGAGACTATTTATCAGTACGGATAACGTAATTGGTTCATTATTAACGGCACGTCAAGGTAACACAACACGTGACTCCATTATATCTTCACGATAATAATGTGCTGGTAACGTTATTCTCGCGATCTCGTGGATATCCGGGATATTGATTTACGTTTTGAAAGCAACAGGTTCTTTCCCCTCGGCAGTACATGCCACCCCCTCGAAGATGACTCAAACCTTTCATATTCGTATTCAGAGTGATATTTGTGTCATTATATACTCTGTATATGAATACATCCAGCACGGAAAAATCGGAAACCGTGAGAGATCCAAAATCGGTTAAGTTATCAAAAAGTTGATTATTTTAGAGATTATTTTAATGACTTTTTTGAATTTAGCTTAGTTCCGGAGATATTCGAAAAAACTAAAGTAGTTACAAATTTCGTTTTAATTTTTTTCTGACGTTATTTTAATAGACGGTGAAAAACTAAAAAATACTTTGTCACTGACACTTTCTAAGATGTACAAGATGGCATTTACAAATTTTTAATCCGACGTCCCGTCTCCGAATAACGTGACATACGTGAGAGTTTTAGGACGACTCCACCCTACTCTTACAAATGGTTTTGGGAACCCTTTTCTTCCATTCATATATCTCAAACTTTAGTTTCATCTCTGAATTCATAGTTTCACACATTATTACCAGTTCTCTCATAACCCCCTACAACTGTGAGAGTTAATGTTCGAACAAGTAGCCTGGGAAACTTCCAAAGATGAAACTTTAGTCTGAAACCTATGGGGTCCAATGACTAATGGACCATTAGGTTTCAGGCCAAAGACTAGGAAACTTCCACAGAGAAAACTTTGGTCTGAAACCTATGGGGTCCAATGACTAATGGACCATTTGGTTTCCGACCAAAGACTAGGAAACTTCCATGAAGGAAACTTTGGTCGGAAACCTATGGGGTCCAATGACTAATGGACCATTAGGTTTTTGACCAAAGACTAGGAAACTTCCACTGAGGAAATTATGGTCTGAAACCTATGAAGTCCAATGATTAATGGACCATTAGGTTTCAGATCAAAGACCAAAGACTAGGATACTTCCACAGAGGAAACTTTGGTCTGAAACCTATGGGGTCCAATGATTAATGGATCATTTGGTTTCAGACCAAACACTAGGAAACTTTCATAAAGGAAACTTAGGTCTGGAACCTACGGCGCGGCGGCCAAGACTAATGGACTATAAGGTTACAGATCAAAGTTTTCAATGTGGAAGTTTTCTAGTCTACTCGTTCTAACGTTACTCCTCAAAGTCGTATTGGGTTGTGACGGTACTAGTAGAAATGTGTGAAACTCCAGTTTGAATTTATTATGTCATAAGTTAGCAATTTTGGTGGCTCTCAAATGCACAGTTTTTTCCTAATTCAACTTTTTTTATATCTCTTTTATTTCCCAATTCTTGCCCTCGTTATCTAGGTCTCATTAACTATAATTATTGACAACAGTTGTTTAGAAAAGTAATTTTCAATCAATGATTTGGACATGGTGACCATAATTAGGTACCGATGTGTTTGGAGATATAACTATCTCAAAATCGAAAAGACAAATGATGATGATTAATAACTAAGAGAACATTTTTGACTCGGTCGTTTATAAAAACTGGAAAACGTAACAAATAGAATAAACAAAGAATATATGGTGCTGTTAAAATTTCAAACCACTAAAGATCTCCAATTTTTACTATTTCTTATGCAGATTCAATTATTGAATGAATTCAAAAAAATTAATTTTCTTGTTGAAATATCAATATCAATGAATTAAACTAAAAAAAAACAATCGCATGATTATTCCAGTCAGTTTATTCAAAAATCACTATAAATTTTGTTCTCAATAATAATACGTTGCGAATTAATAAACTAAAAAATATTTTGAATTTCTTTATCAAGAACCAAACGTGAAATTCCACCGAAAATAGCATACCGTAAACAGAGCTTCTTCTTCAAGAGAACAGCTAATGTTTTCATATAGACAGTGGCGTACAAAGAATCGTTTCGCGTAGTCTGTACAAAAAATAAGAACAGTATACCTATTATCGTATACAATACTATAATCGTATATGAATTAATTTACATTTTTGTATTCGAATCGAGACTCATATAAATTATTTTGTTGGTGCCGATCTGAAACAATCAATTAACTTTTGTGTCAAATAAGTTTTGACGCGAGATTATTCGACTATAAATCATTAATGAAAAATTATATTTATTAATGTAAGTTGATACAAGGTACATACAACCTATATTTACCTAATAGAATAATAATATTTTGATACTTACAGAATTTCCAAGTCCTTCATACTTCTTAGTGCGTTATCATCAATGCACGTGATTTTATTATTATCCAGTTGCCTGAAAATGAAATTTTAAAATAAATGCATTTATTGAATTTTTTGAGTTTTTTTTTATTTTAACAATGGTATTATGAATCAGTTTTCTACATGCAAAGAACGACTACAAATCTCAAAATTTATTTAAACAGAACAAGTTTTTATAAATATTGCTCGACAGATGTTTTCACTTTGAAATCTTTATGTAAATATGACCTTCCTGTCAAAGGGTTGAATCTTGAATTCGATTATGGATCTGTTGTTTCAATTGATCATGCCAATATATATATATATATATATATATATATATATATATATATATATATATATATATATATATATATATATATATATATATATCTCAGGTCGCCCCAGCACATCAACAACCGATGAAAATGTTGAAAAAGTGAAAAAAAAAATTATGGAAAATCGTCAAATCGCTATTAGAGAAATTTCTGAGGATGTCGGCATATCGGTTGGCCCATACAATGCAATTATTTCGTAAATTTTCAGCATGAAGCGTGTGGCTCCGAAGTTCGTTCCAAAATTGCTGAATTTTACCAAAAAATCGTCGTATGAGCATCGCTCAGGAATTGTTGAATAACGTCAACGGCGATCCAGATTTACTTAAAGGGGTCACAACTTGCTTGCGAGAAGCAATACGAAGAAAATGCATTATGGAAAAACAATTCATAGTTTTTGCATCACGATAATATACGTGCTCACTCGTCATTGCTTACTCGTCATTTTTTTGCCAGAAACAACACCGTAATCATGCCTCAGCCACCAAATTCACCAGATTTGGCCCCCTGCGATTTTTTTCTGTTCCCAAGATTGAAGAGACCCTTGAAAAGGGTTGAGAGGGCTCAAGTACATACCACAAAATGTATATCAGAATTGCTTCGAGGATTGAAAAAAAAAACGTTGACACGCTGAGGGAGAGTACTTTGGGGCCAAAAAAGAAATTGATGAATAAATGAATATTTTTCGAGAAAAATCACCTTATTTTTTTAACAGAATTCATGTATGACACTAATGCTATTTATCAACATTTAAATATGGCAAACTTACAGATTTTTGATCGCTGTGGCACCTCGGAAAGTTTTTCGTCCAATCACCGATATTAAGTTATGACTGAGATCCCTGGAAAATACATGAAAAATTAGTCAATTTCATTAGTATATCACGTGATTATTGAAAATATTGATAACTAGTAGTTAATGCTGATTATTTTATACAATTAATTTGCTAACTACATACTGAACACCTGGAAAGTTATTGGGGCAGGAATATGTTTATTGTATTACATACTGCCTTGATGAGGGTTTTAGTTTATGTTTCAGTTGCAAATGTTATAGTTGAGAATGAGAAATGAAAAAATATGAAGATGAGAGTAGCCAATGATTGAATCAGTAGAAAAAAATATTTTTTTTTACTTACACAGCAGAGTATTTACTGAGATGGCGGGACATTTTGAGCTATTGGTAATAATGAAGTAAAATTGAATTCAATCAGGTAATAATTTCAGTATCAATATTGTAATGAATAATATATCAACCCAAGTTTATTATATTAGACGAGGATTCAATCTCTTTCACACATTGAATTGATTTTGTTCAATCTTTGATATTTTCTCTGAAACTAATAACGATTTTTGTGTGTTTCAATTAAATATTTTTTATACTGATTCTTCAGGCGGAAGATAAAGAATGTAGAAAGAACCCTAACACCTGAGAGGTCAGTACAACACTAGGAATAAAGTAGATTTTATTGTTTCTTTTGAAAAAAATCAATTTGAAATTCACAAATCGCCATTAATCGATACACTAAGTTGTCGGCACCATTTGTAAATTAGCTTTTTTTTAGTAGAATAAAAAATCAAAAGTTTTTAATTATAAATAGAAAAAATTGAATTTGCAACCATTACATTTTGAAGAAAGCAAGTTGGAATGAAAATCTAAACTTTATATTTGACGCGAAAATGCAAAATGGAGAAATTCCAAAAAATTTTGAATTCATTCACTTCAAAGAATAAAGTCTCATCGGAAAAAATGTATTTATCTTGATTTTTCAAAAAGTTATAAAATCGTCAACTAACAAAATTTTTCTGTTTCTACAAGTGGCGTTATAAAAATTTAAATAATAGTTTTTGAGAATTGCTACTTGGAGTAAGTATATAATGTATATGTATACTCGGAAATATCATGTGATGAAAGTTTTGATGTTGAAAAATGTATTTTCACAAATGTTATATAATTATGTTTTCATAACTAACAAACCCAGTAATAGACCCATTAAGTCTAGTTATGAAAACGTTTCACCATTTCATTGACATGACAAAATAATGATTCGTGAAAAAAACATTTTTCACGAAATATTGATTTTTTATTTGTCTATTGTTTGAATAATAATATGAGGATAAAAATAATTATTTTATCTTCAAAAACCTTCATCGATATTTCTCAATAGGGTAATGAAAAAATACTAATATAATTTAATAATATTCCGGAAACAAGAAATGAAGATTTTTCAAAAGTGTTCATAAGCAGCTGCTTGATTTGTTGAAAATAAGTTTTTCAACTTTTAAACTATAAGAGATACGATGATAGACATTCGTTTTCATGAAGGATCAATTAGGCCTTGAAATTAGTTAAGTTAAAGACCAAGTTTATAGCTATTTGTTGTTGATTAGTTGTAATAGCAATTTGTTTATAGAAATTGATTACTACATTTTCGTATTGTATCATGACTTATAATTATATAATGTAAATACGGCAATGGACCTGCAGAAACTTTTTTAGGCGATGAGATCTGCCAAATTATTATTAAACCATTTTATATATTTTATAGTTCAAATTATATAGGCGATTAAATTAACATTTACTAACTATCCGGTATTAAAGTTTTTTATTGTACCATCTGTCACTTGCTAAATATTCAATAAATGAATAATAATCCTCGAGAAACTCCTATAATAACATATAGAAAGGAAATCATAGCAAAATACAGGGTGTCTTCTAATTGTGGTGAAAGAATGTAAGGGTTCATGTAAAGGTGGCGTGGGTCCGGAAATATACTTTTCTCAGATACAGGGTGTTGTGTGCCTAAAAAAAGCCTTTTTTGTATGTATATTTTCAATATTTAGGGTTGTAATGGAACCTTACCTCCACCTCCGCATGTGCGTAGCATTTGCTTGAAACGAACATCTGCATTTGCCTCCACATATTTGCAAAGGGGTTTTAATACAATTTAATTTATGAAGGAGTAATATTCTGAACTGCAAAGCTGCAAAACTTTTGTAGAGTCTAATTAGTCAGAAATTTTGTCAGGATATTTCTACACACGAAATAAATGATCCATTTTATTCATAGTCAAAACTTATAAATATGACAATTTACTGACTAATTACTTGGTTCATATGAGCGGAGGCCTCCGCCTCCACTGACATAGTTGTTGCTTTTTCAATGCATAGCGCATAGCCAGCTACGAAAACAAATCAAGGAATAAAAAAGTTTTACTTTTGGATGTTTCACCCAACACAAAATTGAATGTCACAATTTACTCAACAATACTGTTGACTAAAATGTGCCAAGCCGCTATTGGATGCAATAATTTGTATCTGATTGAAACTTTGCCATATTCCACCAAATCCGGATATACAGTATTGATACAATTAATAATTTTTTAACACCCTGTATCTTGAAAACCATGCATTTCCGAATCTATGTTTACATGGTATTTTTTCATAAAATTAGCTCCTGAACACGCTCTTACATTTCTCACCAAAATTAGGAAATACCCTGTAAAAATTAGCGATGCTATAATGAACTACTTACTTAGTTTTAAAACTTTTGCAATGATCACATTTTTCATAGATCATATCTAGGCTGACTGGCCTGAATACAGTAAATAAAAAACTTCTGGTTTATCATAAAAAGTTCTGCATGGCTCCGAAATTTCTTCAAATTGAATTAAATAGAACTGGCCGATACTTGATGAAAATCTATACTGAAAAACTAATCAATACAGTTTATTGTATGATTTTCACTATAAGGGTTTTACAAAAACTGCGATACGTGTTTCGCTATACAATAGCTTCTTCAAGCATAAACTGAGAGTTACTTCTAAATTAAACCATTCTATACTCTAATCGTCTACCTAAATAATAAATCTACCTGAAAAGGTCAGGTATGTATTCGTTAACAATATTAATACATTTTTCAAAAGTATACCTGTAAATATACCTAAATATTTTTACCTGCGAATAAACAGATTCAATAATGGCGAATTATTCAACTCAGTTTGATCGTTCATAAGATGTTGAGAGTTTTTGAATTTGTTTATTTCCATACTCTCCAACAGGTTAGGTTTCAAACCTTTCTTCTGGAAATGGAGGGGTTTGTATTCATGGTCGAACTCATGTCCCTCTGAGATTAAATGACTGGCATATGTGGAATTTATTTCTCCATTCTGAAAACTATATAAAAATAGTCAGGTATATTTACAGGTATACTTTCGAAAAATGTATTGGTATTGTTGATGAATTCATACCTGACGTTTTAAGGTAGATTAATTATTTAGGTAGACGAATAGGTACCTACTTACTAGGTTAGAGTATAAAATGGTTTAATTTAGAAGAAACTCTCAGTTTATGCTTGAAGAAGCTATTGTCTAGCGAAACACGTGTCGCGGGTTTTGTAAAACCCTTATAGTGAAAATCATACAATAAACTGTATAGATTAGTTTTTTCTTCAAATTTAATTGATTTACTCGTATATGTAGAAACAGTTATATAAAAATAGACATTTAACTTGTGTAATTCGCAATGACATTAAACGTTTCTGTTTTGAAATATTTTTCTCAAAGCTACAAGTGTTGTACTTTTCCTCTGACCAAAATAATTACTTACAAACGAAATAAATTGGGGACGGCTGAAAATAAATTTTCCGGGATGTGTCGTATACTGTTGCCATTAAGTCTTCTAGAAAAAAAACGAGGAGTAATAGCTGACTTACTCTCTTCTTTAATTCTTACTTACAATCGCTCTAAATTTATTAGGTCTTGAAACGCATCCCTTTCTATAGTATGTATTTCGTTATCTGTCAACTGCCTGCGGAAAACAATTGCTGCTTTTAGAGACAATGGCTAACAATGGCAGGAGAAAGGGTTTACATACACAACATACTTGTAGTAATGGAAACATATTCGGGTAACATTTCAAAGAAGAAATAATGGATGAGAATACACTGGAATGGTGAAATTCGGTACCTATATTTGTATGTTATGTGAAGGTAGGTTGCATAATGGATTTTATTTATAGCGAATTCATCTGATTTTATCCTTTCTTTCTTCGAAATCTACACTAATATCATGAAGATGAAAGATTTGTTTGATTATTTGTTCGAAAAGAGCAACAACTTCAAGAAATTACTTCATCACCCTTCACCCTAAATTTGAAACGAATAACATGGGCGGTATTTATTTTTAAAAGATATTTCTGCTACGAAAAATGTTTAGATGTTGCTATTTCAAAGTAATAATTACAATCAAGAAATAAATAGGGAGATAAATCAATGCTGTATTTGATCGATTAAATGATATGAATATTTGTACTTCAGTCATTCCAGGTTTGACCATTTCGGAAACTACTGAAGACATGCTAGTTTTATATAAAGTCATACGTCCCCACGTCAGATTTCTGAAAATCCCGAATTTCTCAGTTTATATTTTGTGAAGTAGATGTTTATTCCCAATGAATCCAAGTGGAAGAATTCTGAATTGATTTAGCCAAATTTTTCTGCATGTTCGTTCACGATATTCTTTTCGATTAACTACTTTCTCCTCCTCTGTAGAAAACAATGCGTTTCATTTCTTGGTTTTAGGTTTGTCGATTATTAGTATTTGCTGGCCAAACTTCGATGCTATGGTTTGTCAGATCATTTCTGTGTATGGCTCTTCAGCTTTCTGAGAGAACGTTCCCTGTAAGTGGCCGTCAATGCATATCTCTCGAATACTTTCACCATCAACGCTGGTGTTCCCCAGGGATCCATATTGTCTCCAACCCGCTTTTTATTGTATATCATCGACTTATTGGAAAAAACCAAGAATCCAATATATTGCTTTGCTGACGACATTTGGATCCTAGGACATTAGCTACGGAGTCATATCTTCACCAGCAGCAGGAGGTTGCAAATATTAATGACGATCTAGAAGTGATTTCGAATAGGAGCGAAAGTAACCATGTTCAATTTATAGTCACAAAAACCCAGGCATCGGTTTTCTCCAAAAGATAAATGTCTCCCAACCGGATATAATAATGTCAGGTCAGACAATTCCGCTTTCTGCTTCGATAAGTTTGTTGGAGGTTAAAGTAGACACCAATATGTCTTGGCACAATCATGTCGCTGGAATTGCAAAGGCTGCTTCTCAAAAGCTTGAAACACTGTTCCGAACCAGAAAACTACACACCTCAGCAACTTTTGATGCTTCATAAAGCTCAGATCAGACCTTCTTTGGAGTATTGTTCCCTGGTATGGAGCTATGCTCCCAAACATACCCTGGAATTTCTGGATTCCATCCAGAAAAGAGCCATCCGCCTGATTGGAGACGATAACATCAAGTGCAACTTTGATAGCCTGGAACATCGAAGAAAGGTTGGAGATTTGTCTCTCTTCTATATAGATACTTTTACGGGAAGTGTTCAAGTGGACTGTAGCTACTCATCGTTTTGAGGTTCAACTCAACAGCGATTCAAATTCAATATGAATCGCTACTTTCGCACAGGCACCGCTCTGAGAACGCCTTGATGATTTTTCTGTAGTGCTTGTGTTTTGTTCTTAAAAAGAATCCGAGAGCTCTATATAATATTGTGAATGATATCGGTCTAATCGTATACTGTAAAATTCTACTGTTTGGAGATGATCATGAGATATTTCCTCATTGAATGACGAAAGATGAAATCAACTTTCATCTGTTTCAAAGCTTTGAATGTAATGGGCGAGTTTGTAGGAATACCAAAAGTTTAGGATTTAGATTTGATTTTTTTTTTTCTGGCAAAGTAACGGTTTTCGTATAATTCGATGTGAATGAGATGAAAAAACTGCCTTTGTATTTGCTGAGTTTGGATTTGATGCATCGAAATCCTCTAATAAGTTTCATCTGATGAAATATCTGTTGAATTATATATACTTACAAAATTTTAAGTTTCACCAATTCCTGAAGATCGGTTTCATAGATGATGCTGATATTGTTTCCTTGTAGGTCTCTGAAAAAAAAAGAAAAATCTGTTAAAATATGGGCCACATGTACTCAGTGATATTTGTTGACATTTTGTGGGAAAGTTCAGCAATGAACTGAGAATCTTACAAAAAACTATCGAACCAATAGAAGAAAATTTTGTTTAACCGTTCTTGATAATTATTATTTTTATTTTTCGCCCTAAGGTTGCACTGGTTGGGCCCTATCCCCGAAACCCCGATACTCCCCACACCGTGGGGTATTATTATTATTTACTTTACCCAGAAATGTTGATGTGTTTGAACAAAGAACACGTTACGTAATTTTTGGCTTCTCTAAGTATACCATATAACAGTTCAGGTGTATGCACAGACTAATATCTTAGTGGAGTCGGGTGTTTAAAAAAAATATATTTTTTTCCGTTAACCAGCTGTCGCACCCCTACGAACGACAACCCTCAGAAGTCGAAACTTGTGCGAGCTAAGGATTAACGAGGTCTTACCTTTTAACGTGTGATTTCTAACACTGGTTGGACGCTAGCAAGTGAAGATCGATCGTTCAGACTAGGGCTTGAACCACCGACCAACACGGCAGTCAATTCGAGTGAGTGAATAAAGCACCCACGCCGAACCGCTTGGCTACCAAAAAATTGTATACGAGAGCGCCAAGTGATTTACAATAAAATAAAACATATACCTCTTTTAAAACTAGAATCACTAAATCCAATTTGCTCGCTTGTCGAACTATATGTTAGTTCAAATAAAAGAAATTAGTGAATGATATAAATATATCTCTATAATCGCATCAACTATATTATAATTGAAGTTCAGAGGCAAAGGCGAGAAAGAACTCTCGAAACAATGGTTCCAGGATAAAGTCTATCAAAAACAAGTCTCTATCTTAGAACGAACGCAATTATTCTCAGAAATACTATATAATACTATATCAAGGTGAACAAATATATAATTATCCTCGAGTCTTAAATGGAAATAATACTAGGCTTGTTCATGAACTTCGAGTGTTTTTTTGATATGCGCGCAAGATCTTCCAAAGTTAAAACCTGCCTTTGCCACACCTATATATAATTTTATGAAAATGTTAAAAGACGAGGTGAAAGTTGTTGAAATGCGATATCTTGTTCAATTTCCTCAAATAGAAATTCAGGTCGCTATTTTTCAGTCCTTCAACAAACTATTCGCGGGATAGTTCCTAAAAATGTTTCAAGAAGAATAAATCAAACTTTATTTCAATTTTTTACCTGATCTCTCATAGAGATCAAATAATTAACGAAACAAATCGTCCGTTCCTGATCACCAAACTGCTGCAAGTTCGCCCAAAGCGAGACATTCGAAGAAAAAAGAAATTGTTATTCCAAACGCAGCGCTTATTACCACAAGGCAAGTCTACAATTAAAAAACTCAATTGAAAACGCATTTAAAAGCCATTTCGTTCAATTAAATAAATTCGACAGAATTAAATTGAATTAAAAGCGGTAGTTGCGGAGAGAAGACCGATCCTTTCCGAAGTGAACTCTATCGCGTTTGGAAATTTATTCGGGCATGTATTGAATACAGAGTGGAATTTCGAGCTGTATGGAAAGATCATTTTCATTTGTGATTTCTCATAGTCAGGGAATGAAACAAGCTAACAAAGGAAACAAGTTTAAAATTTATTGGTTGTTATGAGTCTACTTTCATGAGACCACTTTAAAATATATTAGATATAGTTAAAAGTGATTACTGGTTTTGAAGCAACAAGAACTAAAGTAGAACAGTGCATTAACACTATTATTGCCAAATACCTGATCAATTTTTCAACATTTCTAGTGATAAACAATTGATAATTCCTTCCGCTTTAACCGGAAATTGAATTTTGAAGAGAACCCTGCAGAACCCAACGATATAACACAAGTGACCATTTCTATCCAAAATGACGCCTCCAAATTCAATATGATGACACTATGATGTCATCTATGACAATATTGTCAAACAACTTGGGAACAAAAGATGAAGTTTGCTTATTTTTTGGTAAAAAATCGAGAATTTAAATTGTTCACCAATTGATGGTATTTTTAAACTTGAAGTACACCTCCTTCACTATGAAAAATTATCTAAAATACCACGCATTTTTTTTCATTTTTCTGTGCCATTGTACAAGAGTAATAATAGCAAAGTTAGGAAAATAACATTTTCTATCAAGATTGTAGAGGAATATGAATGGTGTTAAAAAACATAAAAAACTGTTTGTTTCTCACTATATCACAAATTGTTTAATATATATATATATATATATATATATATATATATATATATATATATATATATATATAGCTCGGGGATTGAAACGGGTGTGTAGTCGGAGACAGAGAAAAATGAGAACTCTTTTTTCTGTTCAAGCTTTCGAGACTTTATTGACTCTTCTTCAGGAACTCTAGATGATAAGATGAAAATTAACAATTGTCAAAATTTGTTGTACATTACTTACGAAAGTTGAGGTTATGTATATGAAGCAAGCATGAGAAGAATTGTTTTCTTAAAACACTTTGAAAATGTGATGATTTATGAACACTCATGATACTGGATAACTGGTTAAAACTGAGAACATTATAATAAAATGTGGATGGCACTAATAACATTAGATTGTTGTAAAATAAAATTTTTTAAATTTTTTTATACATCTTGTGAAAGGGACATGTCCAAGTCAACTGTCAATTGTCTTGTCAAAAATTATTTTCTAAAATATTGGAAAAGGAGAAAAAATCCATGTCTGTGGCTAAGTAAGTGACTAAGTTTATCATCAGACAGGAATAAAGTGCAATTGAAATTTGTGATGAATTTTCAAAAATAAATTGAATAGAATTTTGTTTTGGTTAACATCTTGGAAGAGTGAACAGTTGTCTTGTCATTTACAGCACATATTGAAATTGATAGATGAATGGTTGAATGTAATTTTATTTTTTGATTAAGTTAAAAGAGTTTGAAAGAGGTTTATTGACTGATAGTTCCAATCATTATGATGTGCAGATTGACTTTTATTATATTGGGTTGGTAGCAGGATGGTTGGTGCATCTGTTTTGATTGTCTAAGTGAAGTAGGTAAGTATAGATTATACTAAGTCCTTCTATGTCTCTTCTAGAATTCATACTGAGAGGATTTTTGAAAATGTTTGTCATTTCTAGGAACATTCTTTTGTGTACGTTGTTGGATTGGTCTAATATTTTGACATTGTCATATGCAATTTTGTGGTCATGGTTGATGGAATGTGTGGCCAAAGTGCAACTAATTTTGTTGTTTTTTATATCACTTTTGTGGGCTGTGATTCTATCTTTGAGGAGTCTGCCAGTTTGGCCTATGTATATTTGGTTACATTCTGCACAAGGAATTCCATAAACTATGCCTGAATTGTGTAGAGTTGGAGTTTTATCTTTCAATTTAGAAAAAATGTTTTTTACTATCACTGTATTTTTTAATGAAATTGTAATGTTTTGGAAAGGTTTGAAAATGTTTTTAATTTTATAAGCTAATCCTTCGATGTGAGGAATGGAAAAATATTTGGAAGTCACAGCATTGTGTATGGGAAGGGGAGCATCAACCCCACTGGGTTCAGTAAGAGTGGTGGAACGACTGAAGATTAAACTGTTGATTAATTTGGGTGGATATCCACTGGCGATAAATAAGTTTGTAAGTTTTTTGAGATTATGGTTCCGAAGGGTGGAGTGGCTTGTGAGGATCACTGATGTTGTTACCCGGTACATATACGGTTGCAAATATGAACATTCATTCATTAGACATTCATTCGAGTAAAAAAATACAGTGATGTTGAAATTACACGGTCAATTGAGAAAAGAGAACTGAAATAATTATTTGAACATGATAATACTTTAGGTAAAATCATTGTAATTTTCGTAAGGATCTCTAATTTTGAAATACACCTTATGTCAGTCGCCGACAATGTAGCTTTCTATAAGTGAAGGAATTTCAAAAATCATGGATCAAGAGTTGAATCTATTCCTCTACGAAACGCTTCATCACTTGGAAGGATCGTTTGCAGCTTGAGAAATGGTTCTGATGCAGAATCTGTGGAACATGTTCTTCCTTAAGAATCAGTAGACAGCTGTCCTGAAAATCTTGCGAAGAAAATTAGATTAGATAATTTAGGAAAGACTTGCTACATGAATAGCATTTTACAAGTGTTATTCATGGCGAAGAATTTCAAGAACAAGGTTTCAACGATGAACGAGAAAGATAATGTTTCCTACTTATTCACCAAACTTAAACACCTGTTCATACAGCTGCAGTTTCGTAAGAATGTATCATTTTTTCCATCAAGAATGTATCATTTTTTCCATCAACCGATTACCTAGAGTCTTTGAAGTCAACTAGATACTCGTTAGGACAAGAGGATTATTCCAAATTCTTGGGGTTCTTGTTGAATACTCTTCGTGAGTAGGAAAATAGCAGAGTCAATACTCCTGACCGCTATGGATTAATTGATTCCGTACAGCCAAATTCTTGGGGTTCTTGTTCAATACTCTTCGTGAGCAAAACAGAGCAAAACAATAGCAAAATCAATACTCCTGACCGCTCTGGATTGAATGATACTCTTGACCGCTCTGGATTGAATGATATCGTACAGTCTATCTCGTCTTGTGTTTGTAGATTTTCTGCTGAAAAAATCCTAACTAGTTTACTTTGTAGTACATGTTCAAGAGGTAGCAAAAACGTATGTGACTTTCTAGAACTTCAACTAGCGTTTCCTAATATGTTGAATCATCTGAGAATAGAACTTTTAACGGGTGATGATTCAACTATATTGCCAAATATGTGCCAAAAACTAACTGACTATTATAAGCCATCAAGTATAGCTGAGGCACCAGTCAATCTAATAATAACACTGATGATCTTCAAACATCACTCAACCACTGACGGAAGCACCAAACTCTTACGAAGGTTCGAAATAGATGAAAACTTCAATCTAGCAGACCACTATTATAATCTTCATATAGTTATTGTTCACTGTGGTTCTGGCATTGAATCTGGTCATTATTATGCATTGGTCAAAGAGAAACACGGGCTGGTTTAAGTTTGACGATAGTCGTGTCACTAAATATTCTGGCAATATCTTGAATTTATTGGAGCCTCTGGAGACACCCTACATTTCATTCTATGAAAGAGAGGACATTGGCAGATTAAGATCTTCAGGTGCTGCAGGTTTTCCCGGGTTTTCCTGCAGCTGAAAAAGCGAAAAGAGTTTACGCTTGAGAAAGCTATTGTATAGCAAAACACGTGTCGCGATTTTTTAAAAACCCTTGATAGTGAAAATCATACAATAAACTGTAATAATTATTTTTCGTGATATCACTTCATTGTGTGCCTTCCCCCCGTGAACCGCATAGTTGAGAAGTTGAGAAAAGCGGGCTAAAAACGTACACTTGAAACTGTAGTGTTTACACATAAAAGGTTAGATGCTTCGATTGCACTCCATTCTCTCACAGCAAATTTTCAGTTCTTCTACGTCGTGGGCGTTAGAACCCCAAAAAGAGTCGATCGGATGCTTCAAAGTGACCAACTGTCTGGTATTTTCTACAAACTTTCAGTTCCAACTGAACCGTTAGATGAGAGACTCCAATGAATCACTGAAGTTCAGAATACTCCAGAAATTTGAACATATCCATTCCGTATTCATTGAAAGTCACATGACTTAAAAATTACGAACAGAGCAGCGTTCTATGATTCGTTAACTGAAGACCAAAAATAATCGAACGATTCAGGTTTCAACGCCATCCGTATTAAGACGACCTCCCTAACCTGGTTATGGAGGTTAAAAAAGTATGCAATTAGAGCATATTTCATTAGGAACTTCTTTCAAAATATGATTTTAGACATTTATAAGACAGTGATCAAATGTCCTAGAACTGAAATGAACATAAATCGATACTCATTATAAAAGCTGTCAACGTCAATATAATTTATTTTTAGTTTATACTATCTGAAAATAAATCTTTCGTTTGCTTTTATTCAAACGCTTTCTCATTCAATAAATGAAGATAAAGTTCCGCGACATACTGTCTCGCAATGTTATCAAATTATCATGTACAGCAAAATTTCGAAAATTACGTATTTGCACACATTTAAACTGGGTACACTCGTAATATAACCCTTAAACTTAACAGTTGCCATTATATCTAGCATTCAACATTTCGCTTATCAACATTTATTTTATATTCTGAAAATGAAAACACGACCCACCTCGTATACATGCCCCTTCGTTCCCGCCGCCACCATGTTAATTAACATTCAGAATACGCTCTCAAAGCTTGCGAAGACGGCGTAGGGTAGGCGGCGGCCTGATTGAATTATAACCCCCAATCAAACCCATTTTGATAGTGATTTATGAAATTACATCTATTGTCTGTCTGCAGAGTCCGTGAAACAAAACAATAAAATACCGGGCAGATCCCGCGCAGCGCTGAAAGATTCTACATTCGTCATTGTTCGCCCGTGTCATTCGGCTGTACGGTGCGATCAAACGAAATAAAAAGTCTGTCTCGTCATGAACAACAACACGTAATAAATTAGTTATCGACATCCTTCCAGGAATTTTGATGAGAAGACGAAAGCTCGACATCAACATTCGTCATTCAGCTTATCTCAGTCACTTTTTCAAGATCAGTTATTTATTTTTTTTATTGACATCGAGGATTCATATGACTTATTGAAAAGTTGCACACGAAATAAATTTCTTCAGTAACTTAAATGTAGAACTGGAACCTTTGGCGTGAAATAAATCCAAAACAAGCACTGTTCCCAAATACAGTCTTCAGGAGTCTTCAGGAGATGAAGTGTACTAATTCCTAATTTCAAAACTGGACTCTATTTATAGGTTCGTTCCAACCTTGAGTCACAAACAGATTTCCAACTGTTTGTAAATCGTTGTCAACGCGCATGTCTGGTAAATATTGGTTTCTGATTAATTTGAAATTTCTGATTGGAACAGCTGATAGTTCAACTGAAGTTTGGCATGGAATTTCAACATAACCTTTAAAAATAATTTGGGAAAGAAAGTTTTTGGCTTTCTACTACTCCATCTTAATACAAAAAAAGGGGATGAGGGAATCTTCCAAAGAAAGGAAGGAAGTAATCAATTTGAAAATAAGTAACTCTATACATGGATGTGTAGATAATGCAAAGAAGTAACTTTCAGACACAAACCGAAAGAATGTCCTCCTGAAACAGCTACTTTCATATAAACATTGAATTACACGAAAGAGTAAAATTTTTTTTCGAAACAAATACTTCTATATGAACACTGAATTATACAGAATATACTTTTCTCTACTCAGTTTGTATTTCAAACATTCCACAACGAATGTCACTCCTAAAAATATAACCCCTTCAATTCTTTAAAAATAAATCTAATCAAGTGTATTTCTGGAGAGTAAAAGAAGGTTGCAGTATTTTATATCTCTATTCTATTTACTTATCAACATGGAACTGAGAGGTCACCGCAATAATTAATTTGTGTAATTAAAGATGATCAAATTATAGGTTCACTTAAAGAATTCCCAATTTTTCCTGCGCCAGCAAATACATAATTTACTTTATAACAATTTTTGCAGGTTATGTTGTTTGTAAGTTGCATGAACATAAAACAGAAACAGTAATACGGAATACGCATGCGTCAGATTGATGGTTAGAAGATAATCCTCAAACCATTCTGATAGATTTCGAACAGGTTTGAATCTTGGATGGAACAGAAAACTGATAGTTTACTAATGGTTGGAAACTCACGTTGGAACGCAATCACATTACTGCGCAGAATTCTGACTGTCAGAAACTGTTTCTGACGCTGGTTGGAACGAACCTTATATCTAACAAGGTATTAGATTTTCAAAATGGTTGAAGCTCCCGCGACCGAGGTTTTCAGTGTCACTATGATTCGAGTTTATTATTTTTTGTATTTTTTCCTGAAGTTTCGCTTGTGTGAGTGGCTAGCTTCTCCAGAGGTTTATACATTCTGAGTTAATCTCTGATGACTGGATATCACGACTTCGTGAAGCGTATTTATGTTGACTCTGAAGAAATTCCAAAAAAAACGACGGTCTTCGAACTCGAAAAATAGTGACACTGAAGGTATTAGGTTTTTCAATACCTTGACCGTTTTCATGATTCTACTTCAAACTGCAATATCTCAGTGAATACTTCTTATTCAATTAAATCGAAATGAGCACTGTTTGCATCAGTTGCACTTTTACCAACGTAACACAAGTCGACAATTTCCTTCAGCAAACAAATTGTGTGCTCGGGATTCGATGAAGTCGATGAAGGCCGTTTTTGCCCCATCTTGATTGACGAAGGTTGAACCGGCAGTCCGGGTGCAGATAGTTATAGTGAATCACACTAGCCGATGACTACCAAACAGTAACCATGGTCTTTTTTGTTTGAAGGTGGTTGACAATGTTTCTTGGTGCATTTCATCAGTTCGGAGTTCCATTGTCTAATATGATATAAATTGATTTGAAATCCCTGAAAGAATCTGTGAAAATTGATAAGCTGAAAAAATCAATTTTATTAAGCCAAAAACTTAAATTACAATGAAATAACATACAAGCAACAACCGAAACAACCAAAACATTAACACGAGGTGAAAAAAAATAAAGATTATTGACAAGAAAAGAAAATTAAAAATATAAAATTAATAGATTCCAAACAAGTTACTTCACGACGTTTCGATTGTTTAGTACCCACAATCGTCTTCGGGTTATCGTCCGATCCAACGCATTGGAAAAGGTTCGTCCAAAAACTGTCTCACCCGAACATGAAAATGTGGGGGTGCATCATCCTGCTGAAATGTTATTTCATTTTCTACTAAATTGCCATCATTTTCTAAAATTTGTGTAATCATAGAATCTACACAGTCTTGTAATAGATTTGAGTTTGTGTCCCCATTGAGATTATCTTCAATGAAGAATGGTCCAATAATATGATTACCAAGAATGCCGGACCAGACATTCAATTTTTGTGGAGTTTGTGAATGAGTTTCCATCACCAAATGTAACGACAATTACGTCTATTCACTTCACGATTCAACATGAAAGAACTTTCGTCTGAAAAACATGTATTGTATAATAGGTTTGGGTTATTGGTCAATTTCTCGCTGAACACCTCACAAAACTGAAGGGGACGATCAGGATCATCTTAGTTTAATTCCTGAACTAGCCTAATTTTGAAAGGATGGAATTTGTAGGCTTTCAAAATTCGAAAAACAGCAATAGCTGATACACCAGACGCTCTAGCTACTTGTCTGATAGATTGTCGATTATCCATTTGTACATGTCCTAAAACTGCAACTTCAACTCCGTCATTTCTGACAGAACGGTATACTTCATGTTTTCTGTTGTGAACAGAAGCTGAAGTTCAAAACTTATCCATCAACTGGCTCACGTTTTGATCTGGAAGATTCGTATTATAAATTCTTGCAGCAGCGTTAACACATTCATTATTTCGATGATAGGTTGCAGCAATTTATATTATTTCTTCAGTTCAGTAGTGAACAAGGATGACAGAATAATAATTCGTGCAGAAAAAACTAACAGTGTCGTCCACTTCAAAACACTTACTACTAATTAAATACATTCTACAAACTACAAATCTAGAAGACCTGCGATAGAGAATTGTTCGAGAATGCCGATTTCTGACTCATCTTCAATAATGTAAGGAACGCTTTCGAAAGTAGACTGTATTATTGTATGAAACTAGATGGAGGTCATTTTGAACACTTTATCCGTTGATTGTGTTGCCATTGATATTACTTTTCTTGATTTCCTCAATAGAATGAGTGACAGAGAGTTTTCTGTTTTTTCCTAAATGAAACGTTCAGCATTCAATTTCTCAATGACGAATAAACTATTGATCAAAATTACAGAAGTAATAGAGGGACAGAAGACCTTTCAAATGATGTATCACTCGACCTCCCATGCCATTGCAAAATATAGAAGGGGTAGTTGCTGACCGCAGGAGGTGAAGTTTCGGGTATGATTTTCATACCAGAATTAGTACCCCTAGAAATGGAAATTGACGTTCGATTACATGTCCGTTTCTGACTTACAGTGGGTTGAATATTCGTTGGAAGACCCTATATATCACGACACAGTGAACTATATATTTACTGAATTACTAAAACACTAAACATTGAAACGAATAAAACTTTCGAAACAACCTTATACATTTTTAACAGCGCCATTCATATGAAGGTAAATAATGGACTGTTTTATTACACGCTTTATATTAGTTTCACCTGTATGTATGTGTATTTGTTTGTAACTATCAAGCTCAGGATCTGTATTTGACAGAATTATCGACATTATTGCTTGATCCATTCATGGGCAGATGGCGCTGTACGTAACCTCCTTGATATATCAACATTATTGCTTGATCTATTCGCGGGCAGATGGCGCTGGATGTAACCTCGATATAATTCGAAGTCACTTTATATGTATTTCTTCATTTGAAAAAAGTATTTTTTTTTATTAACACGCGCGCCTGCTGCATTATTTGTAACTCTCCTTTGCGGGCCTGCTGCCTTCCTGGGGCTTTGTAGTTGATTTTCAGGCTCCCTCTCCGGAATCAGAAAATATCAAGGGTCATTTTTCTAAACAATATACGGCTGATTGATACCAAAGTTTAGATAAAATAAATATAGTTTAGAAAGAGTAAAAACACGCTTTTATAGCATATGAAACTAAAAAATGAAAAATAAATATAGTTTAAAAAGATAAAAAACATGCTTTTGAAGAACATCGAACGAAAAAGTTGAAAATAATTATTTTTAAATACGCTCAAAACAATAACGAACGAAAAATACTAGTATTATTGTGAAAAAAGGGTGGGTAAAAAAATATTTTCAACTTTTTAGTTCGATGTTCTTTAAAAGCATGTTTTTCACTTATTTAAACTATATTTATTATTTAATATATGTCCGTTCTACAAGACACAACTCATTTTATATATCCAGGCCATATCAACAGTATATGAACACGGAAACGATTTCAATGTTCATTGAGTGGTTCAAATATCAAGAAAATTATATATAAGAGTAGATTCGTCCGTCTAGCTTGTGTGTAAATTTTAATCCTTCAAATTTATCAGTCACCAGAAACAGAAAAATGATTGATCTGTTTTTGGAAATAATGAATGTGAGAATCAGGTTGCCAAGCTATTCAATAAAAGACATCCTTACCTAAATCTTTCTGAAAAAATTGTTAGCAAAATTTCGAAAAACTATAGGTTCAAAATAAAAAGAAGAGTAGAAATCCGCTATAGAGAAATCCGCTATAAAGCTATAGAGATAGTAGTAATGTGGAAAATTTCAACGAATAAAACATCATAATTTTAAATTTGACATCTTAAATACTCAGCTATGAACTCTTGAGTAATAAAATTTGTCCATACTGATAAAACTGTGATGTCTCTGCTTTGAAGTCAAAATTTCTTGGTTATTACAAATACCACCTGAATAGTTGAGCAACTGAATAAAAGTGACCTTTAAAGACATTGAAGAGCGTGTTGTTCACGAAAAGAAAAAAAATTATCAAAACAAAATTTTGATTTTATTGAAATCAAATTGTTAACTATTCATAGTTCTTCACGAAATGTATGTTGAAAGTAGCAGTTTGCATAACCATACCTCTTGAAAAGATGAAAAATCGTACTTGAGTAATATAGTTCATTGTAATATTTTCAAAACCCAGTACCTAAGTATTTGCAAATCGATAATTTTCAAAACTTTGATAAGCGAATGACTTGAGTGTGAAATAAAGCGATGAAATTCTGTGATCGTCGGTCAAGGTCATTAATCCTAGGTCTCGAATTATTATTTGTTAAATAGTCCTCTCAAAAGAAGCATTTTGAAAACCATGGAATGGCACCCATTTTTATTAATTGGGCTCGATTTACGAGTGATACATATATGTTGGGATCGTTTCCAGAAAAAGGAAGTAATAATGTCAATGAAAACGCAGTTCTAGAATTCGAAATTGAGTTCTGGGAATTATAATTACCTGTCAAAAATATTGAAATGGACAGAACTGATTTATGTTCACTGTAATTGGTCAAACAGGTCCCGTGCAATTGGTCGCTGTAAAGCTGCCTAGTCTTAAACTTTCTCATTGTTTTTAGGCATTGAGGAAAATAATCAGTAATAAATTCACGCCTCAAGATTCAAACCCGTATCTATATCTATCTAATTCGGAAGTTGGCCATCCTGAAAACTAATTAATGAAAGCACGTACAACGAAACGAACTTTCCCAAGCTTTGCGCGTCGCGTGCTTTCTAAAAACTTTTCAAACGGATTTACATAAACATTAAAACCAACACAAATGATTATTTTGCACGAAACTTGAACCAAAGCGACGACTCAATTTTTACATCGAATTATTCCCCTAAAAGGATTCTTATCACCTTCGAAATCGAGAGTGCCATGGCGGCGTTTATGTATTTCAACTACTTGTCGAGGATTAACATTTCTGCCATGCCATTTATGGAGACAAGAAATCCAGTCCGCTTTCAAGGTTTACTTTTATTGATAAAATAATGTAACCGATAATCGGAAAATATTGAGTGTGGTATTGGGTCGTCATTGCAATCATGTTTGTTTCTCAATTATTTCAATTTTATCTACTTTTTCCTGAACATAAGATCTTTACTATGATCTTGAACAAATATTTATACTGAATGTGTTTAAATATGTATATTTTTAATGGTACCGTCATTGCCAGACATGGCATTCACTCGAAATCAAGTCACTAAAAATTAATTTTGTAATGCATAGATAAAAAAAGGAGTTATAGACACTACAATGAAACATATTCCTAAGAAGGTTCGAAAAGAAAACTCAAAATTGAAAGATTCTTTTCCTGTAAACTTAGGGTAAGTAATTTACGAATTTATAATGTCATATGCTTGAATCATTTTTAATCACATATACCTCAAGAGTAATCTCAGAAATTAAGTCAAACAATGCTTCAGTATAGAAATAATAGGATAGAAATGTCTTTCAGAAAAAATAATTTCGAAAATAAAAGCATTCCGTAGAAACTCTATACAATCACGAGGCATTAGAATATAACTTGAACATCATCTCTTTGCAATCGATCAGAGGATACTTATGTAGACTAAATACTTCGGAAAAATCATCAAGCATCTACTTCCATCAGATTCAAGAGTGTTTCTTCATTTTTTCGTAGATAACCTCTAGTGACTCGCACAATCAATAACATATTATATACGACTCTTCATCTTGCATTAGAGATATTTTCAGTATACTTTGACAGACCATAATGTCAAAGTTATTTTTCTGATTGATTCGGCCGTTACTTGATGAAGATCCATAGTAATTTCAAAAACTACAGCTCACGATTTGATCTCCACAAACTTGTGGAGATCAAATCGTGAAGTGTAGTTTTTGAAAATATCAAAGTTAATTAAAACTTCGCAATAAGTGAATATTTCATTTACTTACGACATAAATGTACATATATCATAAGTATTACTTCGTTCAAGACATATTAGATCTGTAATAACATAAATACTATATTTTTTGTGAAAAAAACATTTTTTTGACATTATATAGGAACTGGGAAACTTTCGATGAAAGGAAGAAAATATTTTGAAATATTGTTTGTTTAGCCTCTTTGACTGAAAACTTTTTCTACAACAATCGAATAATGAACTTTTATAAAACAATCATACCTAGAGCTGATTTCATGTTGTTAGGACCCAATTTGGTGTAATTACTTTATTTACCTATAACAAGTAGTCTCGCTGATTGAATTTGGTGTTGAGATGGCAAGGACATTGTGTGTTAACATTTTTTAAATACTAAAAGAGTGTAGTATCCTTAAAAGATAGACATATGCCACTGCGGATTATTTTGTAGACCTATGAAAGATAAACAATATGTGTTCCGTATCGTTCGAAGTTTGTAAATACTGGTACAAATTATATAGTTCGGCAACTGCGCATTTTTTTTCGAAATAAGGAAAACGAACCATATTGGTATACTGAATACTGAATTGTTTTGTTATATCTTGAAAGGATTAAGAAGCGTTTTTGATGAAAGATTGCAGGGTAGCACGACCATTCCGAATTTTTATGGATACAATCGTCATATTTTAACCAAATCACACAAACTGAAGTAAACCTTCCACTAGAATCACTACGTGCATTGGTGAAAACCGTATGAATATACATTCAGTATAGTCTTTATCGCGATCAAGCAGACAGACATAAAAGTACGGCGGGTAACTTTGTTTCATAATGTGTAGTGATAATTTATAAGTTTTATTGGTTGTCTAAATGTTTTTTTCCAAATAAGTAGTGGTATATAATTTTCCATTAAAAACTCAGGACTTTTTTTCGAAATAGGAAAATAATTTGAATTGACAGTAGTTTGAAGATGAAACTGATAAAAATCTTTATTCAACACGGTCTTTGATTAAACGCTCCCTAATTTCAAATTTGAATAAAACAAAGTTTGACTCTGGCGCATAAATCAGGCTGAATTAGACCTATGGCATGGCTTAAGTTGGCTTTGAGGAGCGCTGCCGCACACACCTGCGACTTAAGTAAACCCCACAAGAAAAACTCTAACGAGGTCAAATCGCACGATCTCGGTGGCCACATCGCCTCTACGTGAAATGACCATGCCCTCAAATCGCTCGTACAGCATATCAAATGTGGCATGAGCTGTATGGCACGTAGCGCTGAACCACGTGTTGTTGGTGTCCAGATCATCCTATTCAGGCCAAAAGAAGTTAGTAATCATCAACCTATAGTGCTCGCCGTTGACAGTGATGGCGTGGTGAACGCCGCTCTCAAAAAAATATGGACCGATGACGCCACCGGTCCAAAATCCACACCAAACAGTGACTTTTTCGGGATGCATTGGATCACATGTGGATTGGTATCGTTCCAAATTCGACAAATTTGTTTGTTCACGTACCCATTCATCCAGAAATGGGCCTCATCGCTGAAGATGATTTTTCGATGAAAATTAGGGTCAGTTGCCAACTGCTCCAGAGCCCATTTAGCGAACACACACCGTTGTCTATGGTCGTTTACCTTCAGTTCCTGGATCAGTTGTATTTTTTACGGGTGCAAGCTAAAGTCAGGATGCAAAATTCGCCAAGTTGTGTTCTGCGAAAGGCCAAATTCTTGTGAGCGACGCGAAATGGGATGTCACGGATTCTCCTGCATACTCTCACAGACAGCGGCGATGTTTTTGGTAGATCTTGCGTTTTGTCGACGTACGGGTGTTGATCGATCATTTACTGAACCAGTGGACTTAAATTTATCCATTAGATTGCGAATAATCCTGCCGGTAGGACGATTTTGACGACTGTGAAATGGGCGGAGCGCACGGTACGTTGCCCGAACAGAACACTCATTTTGATAAAACAATTTCATTATTTGTACGTGTTGTTGAATGCTGTATCCGACTATAGTGATTTAGCAAAAAAGACTGAATAAATGACAACTAATTTGACAGATACAGCTTCAACAAGATGGCCGTCATCGATTGTCAAAGTTCGGAAAACCCTGTTGGAAAACCCTTTAGTTTTAGACACGCCTGAAGAACGCTATTGTGTGCTAGTGAATATCGTGTTGAGGTATCGTAAACTATTTTGCGAAAATCTCAGATTGGAAAATTTTCGAATGTTTATTTGTCAGTTATATGTCAGTATGAGATCCTAATATTGAAGACTTACTGAAAAAATAAATACAGGCTGTTTCTTTTATCATGTGGTAACATTGATATATTTTAAACCGTAACAGATACGAAGACGATCAAATGGGAAAAAAGGTAACTGGCATCGGGAACAATACAATGGTCGAAGAAAATTTACGGGGACTCTCGCCCTTTTTGAGTTATACAGGGGAAACCAAAAATGCTCTTTTTCGTTTTTTTTTCGAATGGAATTGTTATTCGGAGAATATCAAAAAATGGAAAAGGAAAATATTGTATTCGAAGTGTACAATGACGATGTAATAATAAATATTCGATAAAACGTTTCGTGTCAACATGGCTACCATCAACTTTTAATAAAATAATAATAAAAATAAAAAAGACAGGTCCGTATTTGAAAAAAAGTTGATGGTGACCATTTGACAGAAAACGTTTTATCGTCATAGTACACTTCGAATATAATAACATTTTCCTTTTCCATTTTTTTATATTCTCCGAAATAACAATTCCATTCGAAGAAAACGAAAAACAGCATTTTTGGTTTTCCCCGTATAACTCGAGAAGGCCGAGAGTTCCTCCTGAATTTTTTTGATTATTGTATTGTTCCCGATGACAATTACCTTTTTTCCCATTTAATCGTCTTCGTATCTGTTACGGTTTAAAATATAGCAATGTTACCAAATGATAAAAGAACCGGCTGTATTATAAAATTATAAAACTGGACCCAGTTCATGAAACTATTCAATTCATTTCTTTCTCGTTCATGCTTTTATCCATTTTGAAACATTGTTTCCAAAGAATAGTTCAACAAAATATGAAAATTCAACATCGAACATTGAATAATTCAATATATAATAATGCATTCAGTAAGCGTTTCAAATAAACAAACAACTTCATATCATCACTATTTCCAGCAGATAATTTTTGAAATCCCTCACTAATTATCCGATTCATCCGAACAAAAATCCAACGGAATTATTAACGGTTCGACGAATGAATGTTCGCTTTTGTGAATGGGACCGAAAGAATCAGTTCGAATTTTTACAGGTCGATAAGCGACAAATATCTCTGCAAAAATACGGTCGTTGTTAGGTTTTTTGTGGCGTGAAAATCATATCCTGTCGACAATTTGGCAACGGGATTTTTATCGATGGAATACAGCACAATAAAAACTGGAAACGTGCGAGCTCATATTGGTGAAATTATATCGATTTGTGATTGAAATTTAAAAAAAACCTCTTGACTTCTATATTTCTTCTTGATTTTCATCATTGAATAGTAAACAATAGGCTAACCTTAGAAATAAAATTCAGAAATTTGGTCATGAAGCTGGTGGAATAGAACTCCAGCGTTGACGAACTTCGATAAAATACCAAATATAATTAGTCTATGATAATTATGTGACCAGCATACTGGTAAAATAATCCTAGTAGATTCTGATCATACATTCACTGCAAAAATAATAGCTCAAGGATTCCTGGATCACTGAATTACCAAGGAAAAATAAATGACAATCCACAAGATATTGTTAATGCTTTCTCTGTTTTTCCCTTGAAATATGCTCCTGATTCATTTATATACAGAAAGATCATGTCTATATTCACTTTTATCCTATTCAGGGAAATGGAGTTGTAATGGCTATGAAGAAACTGAAAAACAAAATGATATCAGATCCAGATTCCATAATTTCTACTGAATAATTGGTTAGGAGTTAGGAGTATTAGTAAAAACTTTAGCAAACATATTCAACTGATATCTGTTGTCTAGAACATTTCCGGGTATTTCAAAATTACTTGAAGTGTTTCCTGTATATATAAACCCATATGAATTTTGTGAATGTTTTCAGAGGTCTTTGAGATTATTTTATATAATATGTTTAAGGTCTGATATCACATCACTATGACTTTGTTACTAGTAGCTCTATTGTGACAATAGTCAAGTTGATGTAATATACTCAAGTACAGACTTCTCGAAGGCGTTTGATTGAATTGATCATGGTATTTTACTCATCTAATGGGTTTTGATTTTTCAAGTACTGCCAGTCAAATCATTCAGTCCCAGTTCTATCACGATGAAAGCAGGTCTTTTTTACAGTTACGATTCCAGAGCATATCTAGTTGTTTCTGGTGCTTCTCAGGGCTGATGTAAAAGCTTCAAATGTGAACGACTATATTTTGTAGATGACTTAAAGTTATCCGTCTGTTTTCCGTTAATCAGCTGTCGCCCCCATACGAACGACAACTCTCAGAAGTTGAGAAACTTGTGCGAGCTAAGAACTAACGAGGTTATATCTTTTGACGTGTGATTCCTAACACAGAATTAATCATATGAGTGTCTATGTAAATCTTCAATATCACTGACATATTCCACATAAAGTTTCTGCAATCCTTTAGTCTTATGGTTTCATTTTTAGAAATTGCAGGAATTTTAGATTTTCGTATTATAGCTATGTACGATGGAGACTTCAATATACGAGTATTTTTAGAGTCCATTCGTTGAGACTCGGAAGCCGTGAATATTGAAAGAGTACAGAGGACATTTTCTACATTTTTGATAACTGAAATACAGGATACCTTTATAGTTTGAAATACCGCAGAAATTATGAATCGCTTATATTTGTATTGAAATGAGTAAATAATGAGGTAGATTACAATTTTGAAACGAATAAATTTTAAAACGTATCACGGTTTTCTCACGGGATTATTTCACTTTTAGAGCTCTCAGAGTAAGAAAAAAACATAATGCTTGATTCTCCATTAAACATATATTATGTGTCAAAATTCAATGACATTTCTTCCTATTGTGGTATATCCTTAACGAATCTGAATCATATCTTCAAAGTCGCTGATTGATATTCAATTAAGACAATGAGGATTGACATTGCTTTTTTTTCTTAAAATTGTGAGTATACCTCTGTCCTGTAAATGGTTAACTGTTGGACAATAAGTCTACAATTATAGCTACTAAAGAGGAGTTGATTGCCACTGTTTGAAATATGACGGTAAATCTCAAAAAACAAGCTTCAAATTTTGAATAATTTCTTTACATGTGATGTACTGTTTGGAAACTTTGGTATAGTAATGAATTTTAGGAAGATTAATATTTCTCTGGAAGATGATCACTTGGTCATTGAAACACGTGTCGAGGTGTTAATAATAACGGTTTGGTGTTGGAATTAAACTCAAGTAATATCCATTCAATTTCTTTACAGTTTACGAATCAGCGACACGTGTTTCATTAAACAACAGTTTCATATAGCTGAGAACACAGCGAAACACGTGTTGAAGAATGAAGTGTCACTTGATTAAAGATATATAATCCAAATCAATAATGTATATAAAGCACCAACTAAGTATAATTAATTCAGTATGAACACGCCTGAAGAAGCTATCGTATCGTAAAACACGTGTCGCGGTTTTGTAATCAGTTAAGTGAAAATGAAGTGTTAAATACTTAATCATGAATTTTCATCAAGCATCGGCCAATTTCCTTACGTATTATAGGCATATATTTTTAGGGATACAATAGGAGTATATAATTTTCTATCGTTCATTTCATTAGAGTTAGTCTTTTCTAAAACTCTTCTGCTTATATTTCTCACTTCGTACCTCTCCTCAGTAGGAGTCACAAAAGTCTTAATTCGATTTTGAAATATTGCAAATTTTGGCGAAGGAAACAAATGAGGTGCTTACTTCGGAAAATATTGAAAAAGTTCATTTGCTAACAAAATAACGAAAATAAAAATGTAAATAAAAATATTTGCGAATGTATTCAAATGTTTTCTGGCCTATTGATTAGGAGCTTTCTTGCCTGAACTCAATATACAACAATACTCATATTATTTTTTGCACAAGAAAAAAATCATTTTGGTAAACCTACACATTTTCCACAGACGTTTTACTATTAGTGTTACGAACAGTCAAGTTCAACTTCGATCTGCGATTGTATCTAAACGCATGTATTGCAATTGAGCAAATGTTCAAGTTCGATCTTATTGATCATAAAATGTTTACCGATCGGGTTTCAAGAATATTCTGGAAAATATGGTGGATGCAATTGAAAGAAATTATTGGCTTCGATTCGTCTATTAAACAAAGACATCTGGGGATCAGTTTAGTCCAGGTACGTGAGCGATAATTACCAAATGAAAGGTGAAACTGTGAAATAATTATGATTGTTGGGTCTAAAGTATAATTGAAAAATAAATATTGGGGTTTTAAGTTATGGCGAAGGATCTAGCCATTGTCTATTTTGCTTATATAGTTAGTTATACAGTATGTTTCAGAATAAGATGTTGATTCTTAAGGGTGTGAATCCTCATATTATTTCAAGAAAAAAACTTGTTGAAATTTTGAGAAAATATTGTTTTTAATCATAATTTTAATAACACCCTGGATATGTTTATAAAATTTAGCAAACGCTTTCTAGGCATTAACAGCTCAATAGACATTTCTGTATGGCGACCGTACAGGAATGTGGGCTAGATATTTTTGTGAAAATATCACCACTGCTTTTTGTGAAATGAAAAATATTTTTATGATATTCATTCATCTTACGGCAAATTTGGTTTTTTGCCTTTTTTTTTCTTACATACAATTTTTGCTTAAAAAAATGAAATCGTTTTCATGCATTGCCAATTGATTGCTAAAAATTTTTTAAATATTCAATAAACCAATGAATTGAAAGAACTAAATCACGTGAACAATAATGAAAATAATTCAGAATAGCTGTTGAGAGTTGTCACTACTTGGCTATGCTTTAGCAGATCTTTTTTTGCGTTTGGCACCGTTTGAAAAATTACCGTAGTATTTTCGACAGTGTCACAAGCAGATGATATTATGTAGTTCCTCAACTTTTTTTCAGTATATACAGGGGTGCTGCCAACCAGTGTCTTATTAAAAAAAGCTAGGGAAAAATCAAAACTGTTAAGATCATCATTTTTATATTAACAACAAAGGTCAGAGTCCCCTTTTTCAGAAGTCACGAGCATATAACGTATTGAATGCTTCTTATTTATTTCACATAAAACCGTTCGTAGAACGAAAGAATATTTATTAAGAGGTCACATCAACAAAAAAAAAGATATTCAAAAATAATATTATTAAAAAAAAAATTATTCATTGATAAGCTGATCATGAATAAAACAGTTTTATTTCCTCACGTGGAAGTTACATGCCGTACGATAAAAGTCAGGAAATCAAATATGCCTTAAAATGAATGGGGTTTCTAAAAACCGTTTTTATTTCAAGAAAAAGTAGTAGCGTACATAATATTTTTATGAAAATATCTAGTCTACATCCCAGTACGGACGCTACTGGTTAAACATCTTCAAAAAATCTACAACAAAAAATTTCTGCTGAATTTCATGAACATATCTAGAATGTTATTGAAATTAGGATATTTAGGAAATACATTCATTTGTACTTTGATTTTTGAAATCGCCTAAAGATTCACACCCTTAACGATCAGCATTATATCATGGAACACCCTATAAATGCATTTTTAATCTATAGTAGTAGTAGTAGTAGTAGTAGCAGTGACTCTTACTTAGCCATTTCCTGATGATGCTAATTTGGTTAGCGAAACGCTTGTCGAGGGGGCATTTTTGTTCATATTGGAAATATATGATACGAATTAAAATTCAGTTAACTAGTTTAGTGATCCAATGATTTTTCTTTAAAAATCAATTGTTTTCTTGCCGACGTTTCGAATTCAATTAAATTCTTCTTCAGGGCTCTGTAACAATAAATTTTCATAAACATATCTCCCAGAAAACTCGTACGATTATTATCGTTTCAATTCTACAAGAAATAATGAGTTCCTAATTAAATTACTTACCGAAAAGTAGTTCTTTCGTCTTGATAATATAATTATTTTAAACACCATCAGAAACATTAGATACATATAAAAAAATAAAATAAAAGATATTGCAACATAATAACTTCGGAGACAACATAAAACGACATGAAACAAACGAATGGCTTTATCTGTGATTCTAATAAGGTGGTGTTTGTTTTTTAATCAATGACAGAAAGAAAAAAAATGAAAAAAGAGTAAATTATATAGGTATTTTACTTATCAAATTGAAATATGCAGTATTAAGGTCTTATTCATCTCTTCTAGTATCAACACTATCGCATTTGAGGATATGAGCGAAATGATATATATTGTAGAATTGAAACGACAATAATTGTATAAGTTTTGTGGAAGATATGTTTATGAAAATTCATTTTTACAGAGCCCTGAAGAAGAATTTGATTAAATTCGAAACTTTGGCAAGAAAACAATCGTTTCTTGAAGAAAAAATTGATCCTGTTACTCAGCCAACCATTCTTCAGAATGATATTCAAATCTGAACATACGGTGCCCTTTCAATCTGAATTTTTTTTTAAAATAAATATGAATATTCAGTCATTAGACATGTTACCACAATATGTGTGAATCTACGAAAACTTCCATCACTCTTAAATTTTATTGTCAACGATAAAACCCCATGACAATTTTTTGATCTACTTTATGATCTATTCCAATCAGTCCTTTATATACGTTGAATGTGTCTACTCGTATCACAGAAATATTTTCTTTCAGATGACCTAAAATGGAAGTGAAGCTCCGGACATTCTAATCCACTTTTTTGACCTCTCATAATACATTACCCTTCTCTCTCCTTACTTATGAATTGGAGGGTTCAACGCCCGCCCATTTTTTTCTGTTCTAACAGCCAAATCAGCCGCCCACTCATTATTCGCATAAAAAATGATCTGACGTTTCCCGTCCTCCTTCTCGACACTTTTTCAGAGCTATTTTCGGAAGATGTTGTCCGGTTCGGACTTCTAGCTGGCCGGGCGGTATCCGTTTGATGGAGTGCGAAATATTATCCTGACAGGATTCTTTATTAACGCCATCTCGCACGTTCGCGTCGCTTCCTATTTCAGTTTTCGCTTGCGCAATCCCGGTTCTCACTTGTCACTTTCAATGAATATCATTTTTCTTGGCTCGAGAGAGAAATATGGTGGCAGAGATTTACACGCACTATAACTAAATATGCTGCATCAGCCGAGTAGACAGACGTCAATATCTCCTCTACTCTGCTGACAGCGCAGTGAGGTTTTTTCGTATATTTTCCTTCTGTTATCTATGTGAATCTAATAATAAGAATGAAGAAAAGAGAATCGAAACTTTCTATGTTTTTTACCACTTTACATGGAAGTGTTAAGAAACATAGAAAGTTTCAATTGCCTTTTCTTCATTATGATTTCCTACCACGTAGTAACGGATACATCCATCAAATTACTAATAATAAGAAGTAATACCATTTTTAATAAAAGAACGGCTGGACAGAAATTGTAGAATAACTGTTAAAACGTTTTGAAAATTACGAAGAAACTCAAGGATTAAACAAATTGACAACGTTCGGTTTGTTAGGTTATGATAGTTGTCACCGGGCCTGCAAAGACAATTGAGGTTATGGTTATGATATTTGTATCTATGAGCGCGTGAATATTTGTTATATCACAATAGAAACAAAGTCAGTAATATCTATCACAGTTTTATTTACAATGCCTCAAGCGAGAAGATCCACACTATCACAATGTAAAAAACTTCGGAATATTGCGAATCAATTCACTGCTGATGAAGACAAAATCACACGAGAGGAGTGCTATGTTCAGTGGTGCCAGGTCTACTGTATTGGCAGTGGAACTCGTGTTTTTGGTCTATCGACAGTTAAAAATTTCTATTGGCTGAGTTTACCTTCGATAATAATTATCAAATAACAATACATAGTGAAAATTACCATGTATATAGTATGTAACTATAAAAAAATATTTTCTACCATTTCTACCATCATTTATTAATTCTAAGGCGGTAAGAAGTTCGTCGTGTCATCTAGTTAAAAATAAAAGTAATAACGAGATGAGTCCGCTCGTAAGTGAACAATATTTTATTTCAATCAGGAACCATTTCAATATTTCTGATAAACTCGTTCAGTTAGGCTCTAAAACAAGAAAATAATATTCCAAATTCCAACTTCACTTGCGTTGACACGCTCGCGGCTTCCCATCTAGCCGAAAGTTCGAAGTCTTCTGGAACCGCAGCATTGTCTGGCGAAAAATTGAAACCAAAAAAATACCAAAATCTTGGTAAAAACTATTTGTTCCATCCAGTAGCGGTTGAAAACTTTTGGTGTTTATGGCCCGGAGTCTCTGTTATTCGTGCATGAACTCGGAAGAGAAATAGGCCAAGTAACGAAAGATCACCGTTCTACTTCTTTTTTGATAGAAATAATTAGTATTGCTATTCAACGTGGTAATGCTGCTTCGGTCCTTGGAACTATTCCTCCTTCACATAATTTTGATGAGATCATGCATTGCCCTCATTTCAGTACAGAACTAAAATCTCTTCGAAACAAGCCGAGATATGTGGATATTCATCAGTCTCCTATCAAGGTTAATTCGCATGTAATTGGCCCACCGTTTTTTTTCAGTGCGGTCAATGGACTCAGATCATTCTTGACCCCTCAATTTGAGTTGCAGTCCTAGTGGTTCTGGTTCCCTTTCAGTGGAAGAGCTTCATGAAACAAGAGCCGAATCGATCCCTCATCTCTTAGAAGGATCAATCGCAGCTTGAGAAATGGTTATTATGCAGATTATGTGAAACATGTTCTTCCTTATGAATCAGTAGAGAGTTGTCCTAAAAATCTTGAGAAGAAAATTGGATTAGGACAGAATAGGTAATTTTAAATTTTTTTGTACGCTCTGACGAGTTGTATAGTGATGGGTGGTAACCTCATGTTTCACAAGACGTTTCTTAATCAAACACACTGTCTCCAGAATAAAGAGAGCTACAACCGTCAAAAATTTTTTATCTATAAACAGTTGGCTGCATCAGTCACGAGGTTTAGCTTTGCACAAGTATCGTATAGCTCTCTTCTGTAATACAAATACAGACTCCAGCAAATTAAGGCTACACACACTCCAAAAAGGTATACCGTACCTTAAGCGAGACTCTATTATTATTATTAAGTTACACTAAAATTTGATAGTTTTCTAATATTTCCAACCAACTTAGAAAAATGTTTATCGAGAATAGTGAGTCATAGTTTTGTGAAAAATTGTAGTTGAACTGAACTCTTTATACTTAAAATTTGTTGGTGAAGGAAGATCTGACTCTTCGTTGATGACCTCCGCCCATGCTTTCCACTATTCAACGGCTGCCACACGCCATCTACAGCTATTTTCCAAATGGGAAGATGTCTTCGAACAAAGAAAATACAAGAGGATCCAGTAATTGTCCATTAACCGGCATAACCTAACTTGTAGCGGTCACGAACCCCGCAACCTATTATAAGGAGTAATAGCGCACTTTGGGCTCGGCGTCTGGCCCATTCAAAGAATCTGTGCCGCTCTCATCTCACGGCCCGTTTCTCTCTCAAAACACCAAATTATCTGCTACATCCTTGCCGTATGCGCTACCGTCGATATTGCTTTGCCCAGAAATATGTTCGCACTCATCTTTCACGGAATTGAATTGTTAGAGGAAATGTCTGCAATTAGGTATTAAGTGCTTCGGCTTTGATGCTTCGCCATGCCAGGTACTGATTTTCTGGGATTTTTTGAAATCGGATCGGCAACTTTGATGTAACTCATCAATGCTAAGTGCTTCGAGTCTTTGCTTTCGTTAACCATTCAGTACTAGTAGCGATGGAGCAGAGTATGATAACGTAATTAGATGCCATGTTACACCCCAAGTAACCGTTCCATAATCTGTTAATTTCGTGAAATAGAGGTTAGAAATTATATTTCGAATGTATATAAATCATTCCAAGAATTATATTCTCAATGTGCATTAAAAAAATGCAGCGAGTACAAAATATTCATGTTAAATTTTATATTCAACCGTTCAGAGTTACCAATAGTTTTACTATACAGTGCATTCCATTTAAAACGAGCAACTTTTGATTCAATGATTTTCAGAAAAAATTAAAAAGCACCTCAACAATAATATACAGGGGGACACATTTTGACATATTCACATTTGATGTTACTTCCCCTATCGCACTCCGAGGTCATGTCACCAATTTTTTTAAATGGATCACCCTATATTGTTTCGCATTATCAGATGCTCCATGATGAGCAGATTTCAACAAAGTATAAAACATATGGTTTGAAGCGTATGGTTCGGGATCAACAAATTATTTGAGTTGAAAACGAGCTACCCTGAATAACTTTTGAAACAATGATATGTAGGAAAAATAAAAAAATAGTTCAATAATTATACAGGAGGCCACATTTTGAAATATTCGTTCTAGAGACAAATATGGAAGCAATAAATCAGAAGAGATTTTTTATTAATTCTTGAATCAAAATCTGATGACTGGGCAATGAGAAGAAAAACATTTTCTATAGTAAATGTTCGAAAACGTATCCACCAACTCCCATACAATGGTACAAAATATCTTTCATTGCCGCCCTCACATGGTTGAGAATCTCGGGAGTTATTTCTCTGTAATGCCTCATGATATTTTCTCTCAAATCTTCTAATGTTGTTGATTCTATCTCATACACTTTAAACCTTAAATGACCCTATAGAAAGAAATATACAGGAGTGAGATCCAGAGACCTTGGTGGCCATTCTGTAGGACCTCTTCTGCCAAAAAATTGTCGCACTGGGGCTGCATAATGAGGAGGTGCACCATCCTGCTGAAAAACTATTTCATTTTCGAATAAATTTATGTCTTCCTCAATTGCAAGGTATTATTCGATTCTCCATTATATCCAAATATTCATCACTAGTCAAATTTATCATCGTTGGGTATGAACTTGACGGTATAAATGAGGATTCGTATCACTCCAATATCGACAATTGTGCCGATTCACCTCTCCATTCAAACTAAATGTACATTCATCCTAAAAACAAATTTTATATCAGAAATTCTGATGAAAGTTGATCCGTTCAGTGACACTTTTACAAAACTCGATACAGGATCCTGAAAACATTTGATTCTCGAGAGAACCTAGTGAGAGATTGCGAATTTTCCATTAGTCCAACGTGCCCTAAAATTGCAGTACAAATAGCTTCATCGTTGACAACTCCTGAACGGTTATGTTTTTTATTGTTAACAGATCCAGTTTCCATAAATTTTTTCAATGAATGATTATCATTGAACATATGGGCAGCAGCTCCATTCTGGTAGAACAAACTGTCAAAATGTGTCCCGCTGTATACTATGGTTGACGTGTTTTTTTTATTTTTCCTGCAAATCATCAAATAGGCTCCTACGGCAGGGGTGGAATATGTGTTCACTGCAGGGACGAAGGTAGTGTCTTGGAGTTTCAGTAACGACTGACAGGGACAGCGTCGCCTTCTGATCAGACAAGTTGCAGCCACTTGATTTTTTCAAATCTATGCCTTGTTGCGACTTTAAGTGGTGTGTTTAATGGTCGAGAATCCGGGTTCTCGCCGCTGCGCTGGAGTCGTTGATGAAAACTTAGCTCATCTCTGGAGCTTCAGAAGTTACTCAGTAACCTCACCTCGCGGATATGCGAGGACTTTTGAAGCGCGATGGGTCGTCGATAGCGTAGTTTACCGCTGCCCTGACTAAAGCGGCGTTCCCACGAGGCGTTAATCACGACAGTGAACCACGCTTTCGTGAAATACACTTCTGTGTGAACGCATAGTCGTTAAACTTGCTTTCGTGAGGAACGGCGCACGACTCAAGCGTGGATAGATCAAACCTGTTTGATTTTCAGTCGTGATATACCGTTCGTGAAGCCAAGATGTCGTCACAGCAACGTGGCATTATTAAGTTTAACGACAGTGAAACTACGCGTTTTTTGGAGTTATATTCGATGGAAAAGGTGTTATATGATCCAAGTTTGGAGGAATACCGTGATAGAGATTTACGAGCCGCCGCAGCTAAGAGAATAAGTCATGAATTAAATATTCCTGGCTTTGGACCAAAATAAGTTGTAGCAAAATTCAAAAATTTAAGAAGCTCTTTCTGTCAAGAGTTAAAAAAAATATCAGACAGTGCAAGGTCTGGAAAAGGTACAGATGACATATACAAGCCAAAAGTATTTTGGTTTGATTGTGACTAGTCGAAACGCGAGGCGTGAACGGCACGAACCCCCCAACCGTGTGAACGTTTTATAAATTCACACTTTCGTGAGTGTCACGAACGAAAGTTGACTAGCGTGGTTAACTGTCGTGATTTACGCCTCGTGGGAACGCCGCTTAAGAGATTTTCGTCAGGTTCGAACACTCCACGATTTTGGGTCTGTATAGCCTGCCGTATGTTAGACAAGTTACGTCCGTCATACGTTACGCCCGTATGACGGAGCTTTTGTTACCATCATTAGGATTTTATTCTGGACCCGTTCCAGGATTTCAAATTGTTTGTTTGTTGTTTGGTCCCATACTACTAAGGCGTACATAACCACTGGTTTGAACATTGTTTTATAAAGTAAAACTTTGGAAGTTTATGAACTTCCATCGTTTTATTGAATATTAAAAAAAATCATTACTATTAACATGTCATTGTGACCATTTATTCATTAGTATCATGTGATAATTCTCTTTTCTCTATTATAAAATCATTATAATTTTTTTTCTGCATGTAGGTATTTTATACTTCATTGTATTAACTATTGTTATGTTGTTCTTCTTTTATTGTAGAATTTTAAATAACTAGCTGATGATGAACCTATATAGGTTCGAATCATGTACTGATTGATGGTTTTACCGTTCTAACATCTAAGGGTGATGATAAATTGTGGAGACGACTTTGAGTTTTTATGTTTTAAACGTTAAAAGGTCAAGACATCGTTAGTCCTTACCTCGCACACGTTCCAAATTTTGAGAATTGTCGCTCGTAGATTTTTTTAACACTGTATCTCAATGTCCTAAATCTCATGAACTCCTCTCCTATTTAATGTAGTTTCACTCGTAGATTGAGGAACCTCGAGGATTTCTAAATATGTTTTTTGAAAAAGATCGTCAAAAGAAAGTATCCCTACAAATGAAAACCGTTTTGATTTTGGCGAAGGAGATGGGAGTTGGCTTTTATTGAAAACTATTTTGAATGTGGATTTTTTTAAGAAATACCATTCTGTCTATTCATGGAGTTAGGGGGAAGTGGGATTATTTTAGTTGTTTCGATTGATGACTTAGTTATATTACGGTGTTTATTGGAGCTGTTCATTCACAACTGATAAAATACAGCCGTAAATGCCAAAATCAGTGTCGTTTCAATGTGAAAATAATTATATATTACTTTGATAGTGGTGTTAAATTCAATAAGTGATATCAAATTGATAATTTACCGTATCAAGAGCTCAAATATATATTTCAAAGAGATTTTGGCTTCACTATATAAGTATTGTGATGCCCGAAGATGATATCGTAAAGCGAAACACGTGTCGCCGTTTGATAAATTTTCAAGTGGAAATTTCACATTGAAGTGTGTTTTTGACATACGTTATAATGAATTTTCATCAAGTATCGGTCAGTTGTATCATATTTTTGCATATTTGGAATTGGAATTCACCTCTCTCAAAGTTTCTTCAACGTAAGATCCGACAAATGGCTGCTAGAAAATAACTATTTCCATGGCTTATACCAAGGCGGACGTTATTCTGTCCGAAATACAGAAAAACAGATATTTTCAATATATTGTTGTTATATTATTATACAGTATTTTATCTGCGTGACCGAGAGCGATAATATTGGAAAGATTAAATGACAAAATGGTTAGGGCATTCGCCTTATTGGCAAAAATTGAGAACTCCCTTGACAGAAATAGTTTTTTCAATATGAAAAAATATTACAGGGTGGTTTGGTACAAAATTCGAAATAGATTCCGTAACATTTTCCTACCAATAAGAAAATTATGACTTTATTGAATTTATTAAAAGCGATGATTGCGACGGAAATCGAAGTGTTTTATTAACTTTTTTGGGAAATATTACCATCTACAACTTGAAAGAAATGAAGGAAGAACTTGATACATGTGTAGAAAAGGCAAAATTATAGTTAATTCTGATAAGTTATTGTACGCAAATGTTGATATATTTTTTACATAGAAAAATTTGCTCTTTATGAGAAACTTGTATTTGGTGATTGTGACCATTATAGTACTCATTTATCTCTTTTGACATCTGTCGAGAAAATTATCGGTATGAACTAGAAGATTTTCTCTTCGTTCCTGTATAAAATTCTCCATATTTTTATTATGATTATATAGATTCCAAAAGATGAAAATTCACAAAAAGGTCTATAAAACATTTTTTGTATTCATATTTAACGAATCTGAAGCCGCCCCTGGCCGATACGCCAGCCGGCTCATCAAAAAAACACATGACCTCACCGCGAAAGAATGCAACCGCCGGTAAAACTCTAGTCTAGTACCGAATCGACTACAGAATTCTAGAAAGGACCTTTACCGATATGAGTCCATCTTTCCGACCCAAGAGGGCAGTTCAGAAAGTGAATCGAGCGGCCAAACAAGAAATTCAAATAGTGGAAATAGATTAAGTGTTAGTTGCGAAGTTTTGTAGTAAATAAATTAGTTTGTGATTATTGAAATATTGCTGGAAATAAATTTGTTTAAGACAGTTAATTCATTAATTTGTCACAATATGCTAACAAGAATTTAGAGTCATTATCCAAAACGATAATTTTTAATAAATTTATGAACGTGATTCCACTTACTCTTAAAGTTATCACCCGGGACAAAAAACCGCTTCCCAGATCAATCGACCGCGAGGTGGTTTAAAAAGCGCACAATTCAAAACGATTTCCCGAAAAGCACTGGAAATGCAGTCCGTCATAAATCACGGTTCCCACCAAACCTAGTACAAGCCCAACGCGGACCTTTTAAAGCACTTTTTATTCGGCATTCATACCATCATATTTTCTGAATAATGGAGCCGGAATTCCGCTACATATGTCGAAAACTCTTTCACTGCCGACCCCCGAACCATTATTTACGGTCTCTCGGAGGTGTCGATGGAGATAGATTACCTATCGAGGTATATTGGAATGGTGGCGGACGACGACAGAAAAAGACTGAGTTTTTACGGCATTTACGATCGGTCGGCCGTTTTATCTTCCTTTGCGAACACTAAAATCGCTCTTAGAATGTGAAGATAAGCGATAGTGAAAAAGTGACTGCACCAGGTTGAACAGCGATGAGGAGCAAAGATTATTGATGTGAAGACGATAATTCCTTGAAACGAAAAATAAAATAACACTGGTTTACAGAAAATATTTTTTCTCGAAGCTTTTTTTTAAATAGAAATATAGAATAGAATATAAGTCCGGTAGGTTACTCATTATACTACGAGTTGTTTTCCGGAATATAAACGAGTTGAGTTATAACACCTTACGGACATGTACCGTATGATTTTTACTTCATTGTCAACAAAATAGTTTGTGAATAAGTCAAAGTACAAATTTCATTTTGCAGTTTGAAATATTGGTACCGATTTCAGTTGAGCAAAATATATAAAAAATGGTCATGAGGAGGGGAAGTTGGTAGATGAATTTATTTTATAACAAAATGTACCTGAACTGTGTCAATCAATAAAGGTCCAGATAAAATAAAAATTATTAATTTCAGTTAAGTTCAATATTATTAAAAACGACTTTTTTCATTCAGTAGGGTTGGTTGAAGAGTATTTGAGTATGTGTATAGTTAGTTACTTTTATATTAATTGTATATATGGTTATTATTATAATCTTAGTTTTCGTCAATCTAGCAAATATAGTGTTTACAACTACATATTTTTGTGAAGTTCCTAATTATCATTTCCACTCTATTTGTGGAAAAAATGCACTGATTCAAATGGCGCTCATTTCGATTGAATTGAGATACCACAGTTGAAAATAGAGTCCAAACAAGTTAATATATGATTGATCTCACTTATATGTATTCGTTGATGATCATATTCTTCTTAAGTCTTCTTCAAACTAATTAATTTGAATTTTTCAATTAACGTTTGAATAACCAGAAATATAATTTCTGAAAAAAGTTATCACTTCCTGTCTCTCATTGAAGCTTTCACAGCTAGCGTGCAAATAATAGCTTATAAGGAAATATTCACAAATATAAAGTTGAATAAATGAAACATTATCTCTCATTCAAAATATAATTGTTTAAAAACAGCGAATACGAGGTCCGGCTATTAAATAATGAGATTGGTTATGAAAAAGGGTTTTATTATAAAATTTTTTCTACATTCGAATGCTTTCCTTCAATATACTCCCCTTCTCTCGCCACACACCTTTCCATACGTTTCTTTCATTGATCGAAGCAGTGCTGGAAGTCTTCTTTGGTGAGGGCCTTTAGGAGTGCTGCCGTTTTTTGCTTTACCGCTTCCATCGACTCAAATCGGGAAACAAAAAAAAGTCGCACGTTGCCAAATCTGGCTATTACGGCGCGTGTTTGAGCACTGGGGTGCGTATATCGCCCAAATACCGAGTCACATATAGCGCGTTATGTCCAGGTGCGTTGTTCTTGTGTAAAAATCACGAGTTGTTCTTCCACAACTCGAGCCGTTTCTTACGAACTCGTTCTCGCAGTGTTGCCAAAACTGACAACTCAAATCTGGTTGACAGTCTGACCCTCTGGAACCCATTTAGTCATCAAGATACCGTTAATGTCGAAAAAAAAAACGATCAACATTGCCTTGAATTTTGATTTGGACATCCTTGCTTTTTCGATTCTAGGCAATTCAGGTGTCTTCCAATGCATCGGTTGTCGCTTTGTTTCAACATCGTATTGAAAATAATAGTAATATCAATGTAATAATTCTAAAGCAGAACTTTAAACGTTCAGGCCAGTCTCTATATACCTACGCAGTAGGTTTAATGGACTGACGCCTATCAGAAAACAACTACTCCCCTGGCTAATACCACGAAGGGCGATGGATTATATCCGACAGGCATCAGTGCAGGAATCTTCACAGAAAATGTCCTGCATATGCAATTGGCAATACAACTGAAAGAGTCGACCCTCAATTTTGGAACGGGCACACTTGCAGACCGGTTTCGGGCTCATTAGCCACTCGTCAGTGCAAGATAGTGACCATCATCGACCTAAAGTCAATGATATTCCAGAATTGAAAATCGGAATTCTTTCAGAGTATTTCATTCCTCTTCCGAAGTTGGAGCGAACATCACAAAATGTCACTCCATCTAGTGGACGAGGTACTAACCAACTGCATATCCGTAGTTTGCCCGATTCCTCTGAATAAGGAAGAAAAACTTTCTTATTAGTCAGTGGGCTGTGCTATTAGATTTGTTGACTGCCAGTCTTCAAGCATAGCCCACTGACTAAAAATAATGTAATAATGCAAGTAATAATGTTTTTCATCAGTCTGGGATCTTCGTTCTGATCTTTCAAAGAAATCTGAGCAGACCTGTTGACGCGAGAGCTTTTGGTCAGGAGTCAGGTTTTTTGGCACCAACTTCGCAGACTTTTGTCATATGTAATTCCTCGAGTAAAATTTTCCTAGCCGTTTCTTTATCGGCGTTTAAAGCTTCGGCAATCATCCCTCTAGGGCTCCCTTTAGGCGTGCAGTCTCGTTATTCAATAGCCGGTCCGCGTATGCTGGTAATGTTCAAAATTATTGAATTCACCGCGAGACTTTCGCAAATTAGGGATATGTACGCTGCTGCACAATTGCTTCTTGAGTAAAATTACTGTTTCACATAATTCTTCAAGAAGTAGCACTTCTCTGGGGATTCATTCTAAATATTTTTTTGTGTTCGTGTATATTAAAAAAATAATTGTTCACCCCAAGTTTCATCTAGTGAACACGAAACACGATGAATCGAGTAATTTGGCTTTTAAGGAGCTTAATACAGACTGGAGTGAAGAAACGGAACTCTCAAGTCAAAAATGCCGGAAAGGTACAGAAAATGTTATATTGAGTTACATATAGAAACCCGCCTGCTGCCTTCGCAAAATAATGAATAATGAGAAAATACAAATCCAGAACTTTTTGCAGTGTATCCCCGAGAGCAGTTAATTTCAATAAAACAACAAAGTTATGCCGTTCACGTCGTAATAACTTGGGCGAAAACAAATATGTTTTCCTCAAGATGTAATCTGGAGAAAAGGGGCCTGAAATCGACTCTTCACTGGGTTTGTGTTACATTTCCTTTCAGTTATCTCAGTCCCGATATTCTCGATTTCACATAACTAATAATAGCCCATGGGCTGAAGCGATGATTTGATGGAATTTGGAAGTCAACTCTTGCTCACATCTGAGCATGATTTTGATTAATCGGGAAATATTTGAAAGGTACTGTTTGGATTATCTTCACCATGATGTCAATCATAAAAATATTCCTTTTCTCGGTTGACTATCAAATATAAATATCGATTTCCAAAGAGACGTGTTGTTAATTGCTTCGGAACATTTGAGCCATTCATTTTTCATTTTTTTTACTTTTTATAGCCCCTAGTTTCATTTATCTTTCGATTTTTCGTAATTGTTGACATTTTTTCTCTTTAGTTACGGAAAAATAACAGTAAGAATAGTAATATGGCCGTTGTCGGAAATTTGCAATTTTTGTTTACTCGAAAAGGTACCATCTTCCAGATATTTTCGGATATTTATGGCCACCAGACAATACCAGAGCTTAAGAATATTGCATTCATGATCCGGTACTAAATTAATCGCCATTATTTATGGCAGTTGAAGGAAATGAAGTACTTCCAGATTGTTTCAATAAGTCTGCCAAGTCTGCAGTTTTGCAATTTGATTTTTGTTTCTAAATATTCAGCTATAAATATACGTTTGATAAACAATGTATACTCACATTAGGGCATGAATTATAACAGCTTCAACAAGTTGAAAGCCTAGCCATTTTACCTTTTTACTTCAATATTATTATTTTCGAGACTGTTGTTGATATACATCTTGCATTCATTCGATTATTTCTACGACCCTTATTATATATTACTCTGTTATTATTTATTGATGAGGAACTTGACGTTTCCAGAAACACAGTTTTGGCATTTTGGAATAACAAAATATTTCGTAATACACAATTTCTCGACACCATTTTCGTTGTTTGCAACTATATGCTCCTCTTCTCAAGATCTATGAATAGCTATTGCAGTCAATAGATAACATTTCAGGATCGTAATTTAAAAAATCTGATGAAATATGTTTTTCCGTAAACCAACTGTCGCCCCTATTCGAAAAACAACTCTCAAAAGTGGAGATTGTGCGAGCTAAGGACGAGGCATTACCTCTTAACGTATGATTCCTAACACGGGTTTGACGATACCAAGTGAAAATCGGTCGTCCGGCCTGCGGCTTGAACCACCGATTCACACAGCGGCGATTGAGTAAGTGGAGCAAAGCACTCACGTCAACCTGACCGGAAATCGTCTTGCCAACCGTCAATTAAAGGTTATAAGAAATAAAAAGTTATCCACTGAATCGGACATGTCTAAAAAAATTTTATAGTGAAACATGTGGTGAGGGTTCGTGAAATATTATTTAAGAATCTAGTAAAGTCACTACAAGTTATTATCTCAAACTAATTTTATGGTATGGTTTGATGAGCTGAAACATTTGCCTTTTTAATAAGTATATAATAAACAGCGAATATCCTAATGAATTATTCTGGTGAGTATTTATAACACGAAAAAATACCCAATGAATTATTTGTCAAAGCAATATTCAAAACAAACTACAAAGAAAATCAAATGTATATTTTAATTATACTTAAACAAATTTTCATTAATTATACTTGGTCATTCTCCTATCAATACCGAAAAACATTTAGGAATTTCCTGAAAATATTGTGAAATTCAAAAAAAGACATTCTGAGTGAGAAATGGATCAACAAAAATATAACTGTTTATTCTCTATTTTTTTTCGAGGAGTGATGGTGTTCTCTTTATTTGTTTGCTTCATTCATTGATCTTTTGTATCTAGTTACTTTGGAAGTACAGGTATCTACCTACTCAATTTGATCAAAATCGTTTCTTTCTTTTTCAATTTTCATTGGCATCAAACCCACAGAAGTCAACTTTGGTTTATCAGTTCAATATATTTAATATATCAATATATTTCACATCAAATGAATCTGAAAAGAATGATTCAGTTTTGTTTCCTGTAAACAAAGCGTTAACAGATATGCGGCAAACCGTACAAAGGTCAAAAATAAATAAAATCAAAATTTTTGACAAGAAAACACTTCTCCTTGTCAGTTTTATTATGAACAAAAACGATTGCAAGAAAGTAGGTGCCTACGCAATTTTTTGAAATAAAAAAATACTCACCGTTGTATTCAATCCTCTTTTTTTTGTGACAATTCTTCGAGAAGAAGCGGAAAAAAGAGACAAACTTAGAAACACTTTTAGAATTCGAAAATTGAATTGATTTTGAAATTTTTTTGACATCAAAATACCCGAGTGAATTAAAAAAATGGAATGACTTTTCATTTGTCAAACGTATACTGTTGCGAAGACGCCCAGACTATCACCCCCAAAATTCCATCTACAAATTACAGTTACGCAACTTTAATTAAACTTAACCGATGTTTACAGGCTCTACAGCGATCTACGAATGAATCCGAACTAATTGAAAATTAATGAAACGCGAATTTTCTACGAAATTAATATTATTGATAATTAACCCGGTTTTTTGTTTTCGATACGTCAACCCTTTTCAAAAGTCGTTCGGCCGGATAATTAGATTGGAGACTTTTTTTACATCGAGCGAAGATTATTAATCTGAAAGGCTCGGTTGAAATTCGCCGTAAATTGAAAGCCGCTAATTGGGTTTTTATCGGTTATTGAAAATGTCGCGGAAGTTGACTTTCATATACAAGATAGCAGAAAATTTGTTGTGGTAAATGAAGCGTTCATAGGGACTTCTGTAATGCACTATACTCTGGAAAATTCACCGCCGGTTCATTAAGGAATTCTGAAAACTTGCGATAATTTGTAGTTACACATAGTATATATCTTTAAGAGTTTATCAAAAATGTTTTGTTTATTTAATTTGGCGTTGGAACTTTTTCATTGTGACTTTCCTCCTCTTTCAAAATCTTTCACTTTTATTTCTTAGGTTACAAGAAGCAGCACATTTTTTAAGCCTATTATTCAAAGTTTTACGTCGCCACTCATAAAAACGAAGGTCGGAAAAGATGGTTGGTTAACAATTGTATAACTTTTTGAAAGGCCAAGATAAACATTTTTCCACAACGGGACGGAAATTTCGACGATACAGTAATTCATTCAAATTTTTAAAATGATTGTATGAAAAATTATATACGGTCTTCAGTCCATAACGGACTAATTTAGATGTTAAGTTGAAATCTATACTATTACCAATATTATAAATGTGAAAGTTTGTGAGGATGGATAAATGTATGTATGTATGTATGTTTGTGGCTCTTTCACGCTTAAACGACTGAACGGATTTAGATGAAACTTTACATGAGTACAGCTTATACATCAGAATAACATATAGGCTACAATTTAAAAAAGTTTTGTGTAATTTTGGTCATCATATAATGATAAGTATTAAGTGTGTGCACTGCCTATACCGTTGGAGTTACATACAGAGAATGTACCGTAAGATTTTTTATATTAAATAGTTCCAAATGAAAGTCCACAATAGCATATATCTACCTATTATGTGGTAGCCATTATATGCAAAATACTGAGCCTTAAATACAATTATATTGAATACTTTTTTACAATGCACATTTTAGAATACCTGTCAAATTGTTAGAAAAATTGTCATTTTAAGTATTTAATATAGATGAACTTTTTCTTTTACACTAAAAAATTTGGACGAATCGTTTAAAAGTTATCACGATAAGATTAACTTGACACAACGCATTAAGCCATTGGGCGTCACGTTTACTTAAGACGTCGGCGGTGGACGCGTGGGGGTAGAGGGGCGGTCTAAGCAATGAAGCGCCATCGCCGAGAACCCGACCCGAACGCGGTCAGATGCCTGAGGGCAGACGTCGTTGAGGGTTGTGTTAGTTTTGCGAAAAGTCTTTATAGGTACCTAACATAATTCGATTCTCGAAGCTATTCATTAGGTTCTTAGTGCAGTTGGCATATTCTTTTAGTTTCTGTATTTTTAAAGTAAAAAAATAAATTACTTGGTGTTGCCTGCGTATAATTTGGTTTGTTACATCAAGTTTCGTGACAGATCACTTTAAACAAATTCCTGATTCTTTTTATTGATGCGTATTTACGCTATACAAAGAACCTACCTACATATTTCAAAGATTCTAGATTCAGTAGCTGTAGGTTAATATAAGAGTGTCAGTCAATCAATAGGTACCCACTTATACAATACTAGCTGTTCCCCGCTGGTTTACCCGCGTTACCGTGGGAACCTACCCTATGTGTTATTTCAGATCATGATCTATATGCCAACGTACATTTGAATCCGTTGAGCTGTTTGGGCGTGAAAAAGTAAATACGTAAATACATACATGATATTCACCCATCCTCACGCATTAATAATATTAGTAGAAGTAGGATTAGTAGGATTACCAATGTATTTTATTCAGATCCTATCAGTTTTTTTCCTGATGCTATTCAATAGTGTATAATTGGGTGCCTATTGATTGACTGCCACTCTTATATTAACGTACAGCTGAAGCTACTGAACCTAGAATCTCAAAATATGCAGGTAGGTTCTTTGTATAGCGTAAATCAGCATTAAGAAAGGGTATCAGGAATTTCCTCCTTCAAGGGGGAAAATAGGGGTTTGAAGATTTTATTGAATTTTGTCAGTTTTGAAGTTGGAAACCTGAAATTTTGGATTATTGAAAAAATATTGTAACTATTTGTTCAAAATGGTCTGTCACGAAACTTAATGTAACAAACCAAATTCTACACGGGCGTATCCGCGGTCAACAACTAGTTATATCAATAGATGTAGAGTCCAGGTCTTTTTCATTGTACATTTCCCTCTCTTTGAAAAATCTTTCTCTTGAGTATTGATAGTTTTTGAGATATTGACGAAAACCTGAATACTAATTTTTAAATTTCATTTTTTTAGTTACAATTGCAATTTTTTCTGTGCAGTAAAATCATCAAACCTATTTTTATACGCATCATTCTGAATCCAATAAACTATTACCCATATATTTCTAGCAGCTCTATGTTTATTAAATACGCATTTCAACTTGTGAACTAGAGTATATTTGTTCACGGTAATGATAATATTTTTCATTTATCAATATTATTATGGCGAAATTGTTACATAATTTATGCTCCACAATAAATATGTTTGTTAACCGTCATCAAAGTTGCTTCCTTTCTCTGTCCACTGATGAGTTATTTGATACATCTTATAATAAGAAGTTAAATTAATTAATCGGCAAAACACAACAAAAATTCGCAGATTTGGATGAATTGACATTTAGAGAAAATCTCTTGAACGAAAGAGACTTACTTTTACTTGAACTTCGACTATTTATCATGGTCTTTTTTATGATAAAATGAAATAATCTTAATTCATTTTTAAGAAAAAACTAGGTTTTTTCAATTGCTTTCGAAAAAAAAAATTGAAATAATACCATATCATCCACTCAAACTTCTTTTTATCTCAAAATTTTATGTTGTCAAATTTTGTTCTAAATGGTTATATCTAACACTGAATGGTCACTCCTAGATTATTATCGAGCAACTTGGTTAAACTAATGAATAAGTATGTAAAAAAATTTACTGTGGTTTTATTGAAATTTTCAATTATTTGATTCTAAAAGTTAGTAAATTTATTTTTATGAACACTATACACATATTTCATCAGCGCCACTGGTGGATCTTTATTGCACAGGTGTTTTTCATTGTTTTATAAATTATATTTTACGGGCCATGCAGGAGTTAAAAAACTCCACCAACAGAACGAGTTAAAGTTATAACTATAAACAACAATACGCGCTATATGTATATTTTTCACAACTTTCAGCTTGAAACGCAATTTATTTTGAAGTTATAACTTATTTTTTCATTCGAATATGAAGGGTAGAAAGACTTTTATTATATTTGTTACTTCTTATTACTTCAGACAACTAGATCTTTGTTTTTGGGAAAGAATAGTTTTTGCGTTGTTTAGAGAGTTTGTGTCTGAAAGTTACTTCTCTGTATGATCTACATATAAGTGAAATTTTACCTCTTTTATATACTATATTGTGTAGCAATCCTGGGAATGATTCCATAACGAATGTTTCAAGTACAAACTGAATAGGCAAAAGTGTTTTTTATAATTCAATATTTATACAAAAGTAGCTGTTTTGAAAGTATTTTTTTCCCGTTTGAGTGAATGTTTTTATGAAAGTAGTTGTTTTGAGAGGCCGTTGTCTTTCATTTTGTGTCCGAAAGTTACTTCTTTGCAGAGTTTATTTTGAAATTAATTGCTTTCTTCCTTTCTTCGGAAGATTCTATTTTTTGTATAAAGATGGAGAACTAGAAAGCCAAAATCTTTCTTTTACCAAAAATTAATCTCTTCTGAAAAATATATCTCTTTCAATCTTTGTTTTATTTTTGAACTGCTCATGACTTGTTGACGGTGAAAAACAAATCAGACTATCATTATAGCTATAAACATTTTTCGAACAATTTAATTAGGAAATTTTTTCCAACACATCCTAGACACCAAGAAAACTTTACCTATTTGAAATTTGTAGAAATTGTTTCAATTTGTTATCCCGATTATCGATATAATTATGCAGTGGCTTTTGCTAGTCATTTCGCACGATCATATTTCCCGAATGAACGTATTCGAAACATAAATCATAAGCCCTACAATATTCTAGAATTATTCCTTCATGGCCCATTTTCACTACCACAATCGCGTCTGAGAAATTTATTTTTCTGTTAGACACTTTCAAGATGTAATCTCACCCCTTTTAGCATATTTTATTCGCGTTTTCAACCGAAAGCTCGCTCAGACGTTCTCTTTGCTGAAACTAGAAGAAATGCCACCAGTAGCGTACCAAAGATTTCCACAAAGAAAATATATAACTGGATGAAAATCTCACCTTTAGAGTTCATACAGAGAAAGTTTGTATCAATTGCACACTATTCAGTCAGGTAGCAATTCATAGCATAATTTTGAATTGTTAAATGATTATTTTTTATAGCGAAATAATTCTCAATAGAATTGAAAGATGTATTTTTGGGAAAGAAAGGGTTTGGCTATCTATCTCTTCATCTTCATACAAAAAATGTGGGTAACTTTTGAAGAAAGGAATAAAGTAATGAATTTCGAAATGAACTCACAATATAGATGTGTAGATCATGCAAAGAAGTAAGTTTCAAACACAAACAGGGTGAAAAAGCTCTCTCAAAATAATTACTCTCATATAAACATTGAAGTACATGAAATGAGAAATACTTCTGATTCAACTACTTTCATATGAACATATAGAAATGAAACATTTTCTTCTATCCAGTTTGTACTACAAACTTTCGTTATGGAATTGAATCAGATATCATTCACAGGATTGGTATACTATATACCAATTATACACGAATTACGTATAAAATTTTATTTGAATGGAACACCGATAATTCGGAAAAAAACATTTTTCGTATAAGGATGTTGTTGTTTAGAAGATACTACTGAGATTTATATTTGATATATGTTTCCGAATGAGTTGCAAACTAATTATTCTAAAGCTGTGCTTTATCAAAACTTCCTCCACATAAAAGGTATCATTTCAGAAGCTACACATATTTTTTCAATAAATTGCTATTTTCTATCTAGAAAATTCAATCTGAAAAAAATCTTTCAATTTACAGTATACATATATGTATATATGTATATATATACATATATGTATATATTCACTAAAAATGTTTGCATGATACCTCAATACCATCGAACTATGTACAGGTATTTTTAATACCAAAGCTTTTCGTCTGACTCTGGTTTGCAAATTCATTTTTAAATCAATGATAACTCTAAATATTCCCACATACTGATGTGCATCATCTTCCAGTATTCAAGAAAGTTGAATAGCTTATTATATTACACTGTATTTCATTTTTCAGTATACCCTTTCAGCAAAAAAAACCATTCGTATGGAAATTACAAAATTTGAATCTTAAAATTTATATTATGAATACATACTGAAAATTACTTCACTTCCACTCTCAATCAGCTATGAATCAGAGCCCAAACACAATGCATTTATGATTCAACCCACCATAGGTCTCATCAGTGATGCTAGGCTGAACCACAAATGCATTGATGTCATTAAAGGACTAGCTTGAGTAAGTGAGGGCGATGAGAGCCTAGGGAAGCTTCGTTTATCTATAAGTTTGTTTTGGTTCTCAGTTTTTACTGGTCCGAATCGTGCAAAATCACTGAGTCTATTTTGGACCGAAGAGGTTATGCGACATGTTCAGAATTTAGTTGGCTGACTGTTTTCTGATTTATAGGAACAGTGCAGGCAGTGAACCAGAACAGGCCTTTTGATATTTGAGGATCGATTTCTCTGTTGATCCCATAGGTGGAAAGATATCATCACCCCCACTCAGATTTGTCCTTTGAGGACATTTGAGTCTCGGGACCTGGGTCTTAGTACCCACTCATGAGAAACCATGCCGAAAAGATCTTCGAGCGTATCCAGATATACCCCAACCCAGCGCTGGTGTGATCTTCAAGACCCAATGGAAAGAGAAGACCCCAGATTCTGCGAGAGGAACAAAGCAGAATCAGAGACCACCAACTTACAGATACACACACAAACAATCCGATTCTAACATACACATCAGTCCGCGACACACAACACTCTTCTCCAGCTAGGTTCAGGAGACCACTATGCGCACACTACATACAGTAGTCAGGTTTTAAGAATAAGCAGACATAAGGGAGTAAAAGCACTAAAGGTTGACTTCCGACAACATGAAGTCAGATTTCAATCTGACTTCATGTTCAGGTTGAGGAACACCCGGAGGTGGGTGGGGGTGGACGAATGAGATTTTAGCTTCTGCACACAGAAACAGTGTGTGAAATTCAACCTCGTGGGAGGCATGGTGGGTGGTAACATTGAACAGACCTATGGCGGGTTGAAACTGCACGGTCTGGTGTTATCCAGTTACAATATCAATCACAACTTATTTTTTATTATTTCAAATCTGTTGAAAGATTAATATCTGGTACGTGGAAGCTACGGTGTTAGCGAGACGCGTCCAGAAATAAAAAATGTTAGTAAAAACTCTTCAATTATCATCATGTCAATTTTTATTTTATATCTTGATAATAATAATAATTGGTTGATAATGCTGGCGCGTCCTCCCAAATGTATCGGGGCTTCGGGGAATAGGGCCTGACCAGCGCACGCTACGGTGAAAAAAAATAGTCCTTGAGGGTGGTGGAAGAGTACACACATGCTATCGGTATGAAATTCAGGATAGACAAATGTGCAATGGTCCATCTCAAAAGAGGATGACTACGGAGAGGATGTGCAGCTCGTAGGTGGAAGCATCCTACACCATCTGGATGTCGGGAGACGTATATTTACCTCAGGGTGGAACAACGCCACTCACAAGAGGTAACAGCAGTGAAATACTCTCTCCGCGGCAAGTATCAGCACAAACTTCGACAGATCTGGTCATCGGAACTGTCGGGGAAGAACAAAGTTGCTACAACAAATATGCTTGCCGTTCCAATCTTACTCTACTCGTTTGGAGTAGTGAAATGGACTCGGGAGGAGCTGTATCAACTCGACGTAAAGACCCGACTCTATAGAAGCTTGCATCCCAAATCGTCTGTTCCACGGTTGTACTTCCCCCGACAACAGGGAGGCCGTGAACTTTTGAGTTTGGAGTGTCTACATGACAGAATGGTACTGGATACAGCCTGTAAAGTCGTCAGGAGTTCGGATCCCCTTCTCTGCATGGCCCGTGAGCGTGAGAGAGCAGGAATTGGGGCAACTGCCCGGTATAGTTTTCGACACTGAACGAGATGACCACAACTCTGTCACCGAGTTGGAACCCGTTCAGCAAAAAGTTCATATAAAAGCCGCAGAGATCACCTCACTTATGCGAAAATACAAGGATAAGCCAAAATGCATTGGATATTCTTCAATAACATTGAAGACCTTGGCTTATCAAAGCGCCTGACTTTCGTTTTCCTCAGGTCAAGTGGGCTGAAGTCGGAAACTGAAGGGTTCATCATGGCTTGCTTCAAAACCTTAGTTTACCGCAGTTGCGTGATGGGTATAGAGGTTCCTGACACAAGGTGCAGGGCCTGCCGCAAGACATCCGAGATCCTAATATACTTGTTATCAGCATGTCCAGCATATATGGTCTTGGCCTATATTCATCGACATAACGCGGCCCTAAGAGTGTTATATTACCATCTACGGCACTCTTACGGTATAGACGAGACATCGGTGTTGCCCTACGCTCCGGGGGATATTGAATCCGTTGTGGGGAACGAGAAGTTCCGAATGTATTGGAATTATTCGTTCCTACCCTCAGGCTCATACATGTTAATAAGCCTGATGTATTATATCAAATACAGCGACAGGCTTGTTCAAACATCACAGGAGCCATGAAAACAACACCAACCGCGGCAATGGAATTAATCACGGGTCTGACCCCTCTGGATCTGTACGTTAAGGAGGTTGCGTTAATGGCCATGGTACGATTGCGCACGGTTGGTGTAAACCTCGAAGTAGGAATGGGTCAATTGAGGCTGGGCCTATGGCGGGAAGCGCTCACTGCGTGACCTCTGCTGTAGGCAACAAGTGATGCAATTGAACCCAGGTTTGTGTTTAATAAACCCTACAAAATACAAATTGAGCAGAACACAGAGTCAGATGCTACAAATGCAATACGGATTTATACAGACGGCTCAAAAACCAAAGAAGGCTCAGGATGTGGAGTGTACTCCAGGTCACTAAGCCTAAGGATTAAGTGGGGAATGGGAAGAAATACCAGCGTGGTCAAAACAGAACTGGCTGGTATCTCAATCGCCACAAAAGAAATAACCAAGAAAGGAATTTCTGGCAGAAACATAACAATCTGCAATGATAGCAGACAAGCACTATTAGCCTTGAACAGACAGCGTGTTACCTCAAGGCTAGTACTAGAGTGCCACCAAGATTTAGCCAAAGCCTCGGTAGATAATAACATTATCCTGAGGTGGGTTAAAGGGAACGACAAGAGTAAAGGTAATCGCATTGCCGACTCTTTAGCCAAGGAAGCGGCTGGACTAAGAATTTTAGGACCCAGTGGCACCCACGGCCTGATGACTTCGACAATTGCGGAACTAGTCAAATGTTACACCCATGCTCAATCTTTAAAGAGATGGGATGAAATCAAAGGATGTAACCTTGCCAGGATCACCTTGGACGACTCTGGGAAGCTGGCGCCGAAGAAATATCTGGCGATGACCGGAAAAATCTACGCCTTACAGACTGGCCACTATCAGCTAAAGAAACACCTACATAATATGGGGCTAGTGGACACACCTCTATGCAGGATGTGTGAACAGGAAGATGAGACTGTCATGTCCTGTGCGAGTGCCCGGAGTTATCGTCAATAAGAGAGTGTGTGTTCGGCGAGTCTTGGCCTACACCTGCCGATATAAAGGAGATGTCTTCCGGCGACCTGTCCACCTTCCTGGAAAGGACAGGATGGACGATGACCTAGGAGGACAACTCCTCGGGAGGATGTACAATGGGTCACATGTGGCCTAAGTGCGTGGGCTTACACTCACCATCCCTACTCTACAGATACAGAAGCCTGATGTAGTCCTTCTCGACCACGATAGCAAGACGATTTTTGTCGTGGAGTTTTCAGCTCCTGGCGACACGAATATCGTCCAAGAAGAGGAGGAAAAACGGATAAAATATCGAGATTTTCTCTTCGAACTCCGCAGACTCTATCCAGACCACTCTGTCAAGATGGTTATTCTGATTATTGAAGTCCTTGGTGGAATGATGCCCTCTCCACTCTCGAAATCACATCGGCTTGCCGCAATAAGGCAGAAATCTCAGCCGGACAGATGCAGAAGGTTGTCATTCTTGGCTCACTGCGCTTGCTCAGGGCACATGATTCTTGGACCCAACGATCACTTACCCCACGGTGTGGCGCGCCCACGGAATGTATCGAGGCTTCGGGGGATAGGGCCTGATCAGCGCAAATTACGGTTAAAAAAAATAATATTCATAAATTAAAACAAGGGTTTTCGAAAGGAGGAGAGTTTCATGTTATTAAAATCACTTGGAAAAACTTCTCTCAAACAATGATTATTTATTTGTGGATTGTTGGTGTTACAGTAACATAAGTTTTCAAGGCAGAACTTTCGAGATAATTATTTTATCAAATATTTCAAATCAAATATAAAAGTTAAGGTATGAGAATTTCGAAGTTTGTAGTATTATAACACGCCTCTGCTTCTAACATTAATAATGCCAAACGTATAATGCACGCACCAAAACTAATAACCCTATTTTCCCTTCCCTCTGTAGGATCGCACAACCTACTACAAATGCATCATTTAATATTCCTTATGTGATCCGACAGAATGCAGTCTGTCACAATACACCTCCGTCATTTGGTTGACGTCGCGGCGTCTCATACCGTACGTACGCCTTTTCTCATTCATATTCATTCAAGTCATGAATTATACATCAATATTGGCATCCTCATATCACTCAATCAACCGAGATGGAATTTTCAAATGATATTGTACGTTGCGGCTACGTTGTATGGAAATTCGGGCCCGACATGTGCAACAGGGAAATGGAATCATCAAATGAAACACCACAGGAGATGTGTCTGGGATACGTGTTGATTGGGTTTATGGATGAAGACGGAATATAATTTTTTCACTTTTTTCACGGCTTGATTAAAGATTCAGGTAGGTCCAAAGAGGGTGGATCCATATTCTACTCTCATCTGCCAATATGTCCATTTTCTCAACGACGGCGATTAGTTCATTTGATGAATGGTTTCAAAGGTCAAATGGCAAGTATGAAATTCAACCAAGCACTGAAAACATGATTGGGTCCACGACGAGGCAGGCACGAAACATGTTATTTGATGTTTCATCATCTTCCAACCAGAGACGGTAGGCACAGACTTCAGTCAGTCCAAATCTCTTCATATCATGATCATTTAGATGATCTGTAAAAGGGATTATTAGATAACTTAGGACATACCTGCTATGAAAGTTGTTTGGTGACATACGAGTACTTTAAAGGATGAAACTTTTCTGCAGTCTAGATATGTAGTATTTGCTTGGTGAAGCTTAAGAGATACCAATGACAGATTCTGGTCTGATGAAACTGATTCTAATAAAGGAAGTTAGCAACTTCATTACCTCCAGGCCAATGCGGTCAGGAATCCGGCCAAAGACAATTTGTTGAGTATTCCTACTGAGGAGAGTTTTTTATGCCTACCAACTTTAACATTGTCCGTAAGGAGCCAAGTGCTTCCAGAGCCGCATGGCTCCGAGAATATTTTTATTGATTCACGTGTGTTCAAACCAATCTAGATTCGCGTGTGGTTAATCAACTTGACAAGTGACTATAGAGTCAGTTTCGGTTTAGGTGTTATTCTACATTGAAAATAGTATTTTAGAATTTTAGAAGTGAAAAGGAAGCCAAGTTTTTGTGAAGTTCCTTATCAAATATACATGAGAACCTTTATGAAGGAACCGTTTTAGAAAAGAACCGAAGAAATGATTCAACAGAAAAGTTATCGACTCAGTCTAATTATTAGACAACTCACTAGATACTGAAAAAATGGTTTAGACTTTCGCGGCTGAGGTTTTCATTGTCACTGTTTTTCGAGTTTGAAAGCCGTGGTTTTTGGAATTTCTTCCTGACGTTTCGCTGGCGCGAGTGGCTAGCTTCTTCAGAGGTTTAACCATCATGTCTTGCTATCCGATGACTAACTTTTAGGCTTCGTAAAGCGGATTTATGCCTTGTCAGGTAATCAGTTGTATTGGTACCTGTATTTGTATCTGTACTCGTACCTGTACCTGTACTTGAACCTGGAACGTTAACAATCTTGCTGTCTATTGTCATTCTGTTCGTTATTCTCGAATTCCTTAAAATGGGGTTCCATATTCGATTGAGGTTCATCGCTTCTTCTTTTCTGTTGAAATTCTCCGTGTGTTTGTAGATCTCTATTGCCTCCCGTACCAGTCAGCTATAGTATCCCTGGTTGGGGGCAATTAGTTCTGTGTTTTCAAACAAAATTATGTGGTCCTCTTCACTAAGCGCGTGTTCTGCCACAGCTGGCTTGTCCGCTTGGCCTAGTCTGCAGTTTCTTTTATGCTCTTTCAGTCTTGTTCCCATGGATTGTTTGGTGGTTCCGATATACACCTTCCCACAAGTGCACGGTATGCGATAGACCCCTGCTGCTGATAATAGATCTCTTTTGTCTTTAGCCGACCTGAGGCTTTGTTGTATCTTCCTCGTGGGATTAAAGACTGTTTCGATGTCGTGTTTATCCAATAGTTTTCCAATTCTGTCCGTGGCCCTAGGGATAAACGGTATATATGCGTTTATCCCTGAAAAAGCATGAAAGGAAATGCAGACTAGGCCAAGCGGACAAGCCAGGTGTGGCAGAACACGCGCTTAGTGAAGGAGACCACATAATTTTGTTTGAAAACGCAAAACTAATTGCCCCCAACAGGGATACTAGGCAAAGCGGACAAGCCAGCTGTGGCAGAACACGCGCTTAGTGAAGGAGACCACATAATTTTGTCTGAAAACACAAAACTAATTGCCCCCAACCAGGGATATCATAGCCGACCGGTACGGAGGGCAATAGAGATCTACAAACACACGGAGAATTTCAACAGAAAAGAAGAAGCGGTGAACCTCAATCGAATATGGAACCCCATTTTAAGGAATTTGAGAATAACGAACATAATGACAACAGACAGCAAGATTGTTGATTTTCCAGGTTCAAGTACAGGTACAAGTGCAGGTACGAGCACAGATACAAATGCAGGTAGGTACCAATATAACTGATTACCTGTCAAGGCATAAATACGCTTTACGAAGCCATGATGGTTACACTTCTGAAGAAGCTAGCCACTCGCGCCAGCAAAACGTCAGGGAGAAATTCCAAAAACCTACGGCTTTCGAACTCGAAAAACAGTGACAATCACTAGATATTGTTGCGTAATGGAGATCTGAGCTGCATAAAATGCAGCAAAGCAACCAAGACAACTAGTGCTGTGAATATGAGACAGCTTTTGTGCGAATATGAGGCACTAGAATCACAAAAGATGAAATGCAAACATCCAAGAACATATACAAACTAGTACTGAATTGTTGAATTGGGTAGCATGAAATGAAGGAAGATTAAAATAAGACTATGAAGTTGCAGAATCAAGAATAGAAATATCAAGACAGCAGCAGAAAAGTTCATCATATGAGATATTACTGCTAATAATACATTATACCTGCTCCATGTCAACATCAGTCATTTTCAGCATTAATGATGATTTGTTGGTCATTGTTGATGAGATCAAAGTATTCGTGATCCAACACCAGACAGCATTATTTCGACTAGCTGTAGGTTTCATCAGTGGTGGTAGGCTAAACAATAAATGCATTGCTAGACTCAACTGTACTTGAGTACCAGCCTATATTTGATATTCGTGGATTGAGTTTTCTATCGGAACTATAGATGGCGTCTTCGTAAGTGGAGATGTCATCGCGTTCACTTACTTAGGTCCTTGTTCTTGCTCAGAATAGTGGTATGAATCTTAGCTTCAGAGCTGTCGATTGGGTAGGTAGTCATAATAAAAAGCATTAAGATTTAACTTGTGGTCAATGTTAACATTTCCTTTATTCCAAGTTGACAGATGGAAGGTAATATCTGCGATCACTGTACGAATAATCACAAAACTATTTTTTTATATTCGATTGACGAACATATCCTTGGGTCGGGTTCAGTTTTGACTAATCCCAGCGTTCAAATTTAATCCTATAAAAAGTACATGAAAGGGTTAGCTAGAAAAAATCAAAAACCCTCGTGTAGCCCTGATGGCCCTCATATATAACCCTACCCAGCATCCAAGAATTAATTACTGACCATTCACGTATGATAAATCATAAGAGAAATAATTGGCTCAACAATCGCGTACGTCTGTTTATTTTTTGCCTGTAGAGGGTTGGATACTTCAAAGGTTCGGACAGCGTTAAATCTAATATGTTCTGAATGCGTCGCACAAAAACCGTTCTCATTTTTATGCAAACATTGCGTTTCAATTTTTAGTTGTCGAATGCAAATACGTACGCCAGCTTGATGGTCAAATGTGCGGCAGGAATTGTCTGTACAATGCGAACCGGGATTGATGGAAAGTAATCGCGTTGAAATGCAATCATTCTAGTCGTTGTTGCCAAGCTGCATAGGTAATTCGTATTACTGCAGGGGTTCCGGTTCATATACGATGAATACGGGAGCAGACAACAACAATTTTGAAAAATAAAAAATATATGGCCTTATACGGGGAAACTGGAATTATGAAAAGGTAATTGAGTCTCTTTATACATGTGTGATACCCAAAAATATGTATTCAATCCTGTAGTTCAAACTTGGACATATTTCATGGTCATGAACCTCTAGCTTCAAAATAGCATTTTTCGGGCACGTTGAAATTATCATTTGTTTTTTCTTTACATGCTTTGAATACTAGAAATGATTATGAATTATTATTTGAAATGAACCAATCAAAGTTAGGCTTTAAATAATCAAACTTTTAGCTTCAGTGACGAAAGATTCATAATGTTTTGTTACGTTTTTCCCGTTTTTTAAATATAACAAACACTTCAACTAAAACTTCAACTATTATTCGAATGTTTATCGCCTTACTAGATCGCTCTGCGTACTGCACTGTAACTTCCACTTCACTTTGTCGATAGGCGAGTGGATGGCGTTTATATTTGGCAATTGAAGGCACTGGAAAATTCGTTGGAATTCTATGGAAGCGGCGCGAACATCGAACATCCGCGAAACATCGGGAGCATTATTCTCGATGCGACGCCACGTCTCGTCACAATTGAATTATTGCTACCAGCGGCGGCCGGTGTTACTTTCTTTAGGGCATGATTTACAACAGTACTGGATTCAAACTGATTTTGGCTAAATTATGTTTTAAAATCATCATATTATCCTTATGCAAATTTTATTTGAAGTACTGACAAAATATGAATCAAAATTTGTGTAGAATGATTTTTTTTCGAAATGGAAATCGCGCTATTTCTTGTTTGTTTGATTTGTTGATATTATCGTTCTAGAATTAAACTTGGCCGCAAGTTTTTAAGTTGTTATATAGTATATATCCATCTAAAAAAAATCTAAAATCTATTTTTCCGTTAACCGGACGTCGCACCCCTACGAACCACAACTCTCAAAAATGGAAACTTGTGCCAGCTAAGGACTAAGTAGGTCTTACCTTTTAACGTGTGACTCCTAGCACTTACTATAATCCTATAAAATTATTATTTATTATGAAATGTATCAACCGCTATGAATATTTTTTCTAGTTTCAGGAATTTCAGTCTCTTTGGAATTTTCGAGAGATTTTTATACATTTTTGTTTTTCATGTCGAATTAATAAACTTTCAAAGGTGTATCTGACATAACAGTTGTGAGTAGAAATTTCCAACCATTATTTAAAATAACCTCTGGTGAAGGAATGAAAAAAAAACAAAAAATACTGAAATAAATGTTTGTTAATCAATTAATGAAGAAATGCGAACTGAAATATTGGTGAAAATTTTCAATTGTTCATTTATATGCCAAGTTGAATCGTTCACTCACTATCTATTTATCCAACAGACTACTGTTTTTACCTTCAACCGAAATAGACTCCCAACTGGCTGGTGTTTCTTTACGCATTGTTTATTCATATATATCGAAAACAGTTTTGGTTTGGTTCATTCCAAGAAATAGTACTATTGTGACTAGCTATATAACAAACTACCATGAACACCTTCCTTTACCAAAAAAACCTCTCATAAAAATTCACTCTTATTAATTTAAACAAGATTCATATGGCTGGAGTTGAATCAAATAAGTGCTGAAGAGGCAATGAGATAAATATCTTATTCCAAAACATGAAATTTTATTTCTCCCATATACTGTTTGGTGTAGCAGTCCTGTGAATTATATATGAATCAATTCCATAAAGAATGTTTGGAATACAACATTCATTATTTATATGAAAGCAGTTGTTTTGAGAGGCTTTTTATTCCAGTTTGTGTCTGCATGATCTACACATCTCTTTGAAGAATTTATTTTGAAATCCATTGCTTTCCAAAGTTTCCCACATTTTTCGTATAAAGATGGAGAAGTAGAAAGTCAACACTTTTCTTTTCCAAAAAATAATCTCCTCTGAAAATGTACCCCTTTAAATTCAACCTAAAACTGTATAGCACATTTTGAATTTTTGTAGTCGTTGGAATTAGAGAATAAGAATCGTATGGATGGAATTACATTTTGCAACTTATCATAAATAAAACGCAAGTGTTGTTAGAAGTTTCTAGACCCGCATACTATTTATAAAAAGAAAGTTTATTGTAAACATATGTTTTGTTAATCTTTCATACCTATCTCAACTCGAAATTTCGAAAAAGAAAGTACTGCTTAATAGCAGCCACCTTCTAAGAAAAGAATTTCATTTCAATCGAACTCATATTTCAACCCTTTAATATACGGTAAGATGATCTATGAGAACCGTCAACCGAAATACCAGCTGACAATATGAAAAACGATCTGGACTCATACGACACGTTTTGGGAAGTTTTTCAGAAAAAGGAGAAGGGAACTCGTATAGTTTTGGATTGTACGGTCGACCTCCCACCGTCACCGACGAGAGTTTTTTCATATTTAAAGTCACGTCGCAAACATTAGTCTGGCGCATCGCCACTTGATGAATGCCTGGAAATATATCAAAGAGAAATGCAACTGTTTTTCGAGCAAGTCACAAGATACAAGAATTAACTATTTCGCTCAATGTGACGGACTGCAACGGAAAGTCAGCAATGAGAAATAATTTCAAAAAATTGTTTTGAGCCATTGAGGAATGAATAAAAAGCAATATGATAGCTTGATTACCAGTTTTGTTTTCATTTATCCAAATAAAAATACAATGTAACATATCTTGTGTAAATATCAATATCGTAGAGCTATAAAGTAACTGGAATTACTTTTGAAGTTCAACAACAGTATTTTGAGAAATAATAATAATAGGTCTTTATTCCCATTCAGTTGGTTGCACCGAAAGATGCAACCTCTGTTTTTCATCTCAGGGCCATCTTAGGTATGATGTTATGTCGAAAGCAGAAGAAACAAAAATATATTGAACTAGTTGTTGCCCGCAGCTTTGCTTGAGTAGAATTTGGTTTGTCAAGTTAAGTATTGTGACAGACAATTTTAAACATATAGTTACAATATTTTTCCATTAACCCAAAACTTCAAGTTTTCAACTCAAAAACTGACCAACTCCAATACAATCTTCAAACCCTTATCTTCCCTTGGGGGTGGAAATTCCTAATTCTTTTTCTTGATGCTTATTTACGCTATACAAAGAACCTACCTGCATATTTAAAGTGTCAGTCAATGAATAGGTACCTACTTATACAATATTGAATAGCGTCAACAAAAATAAATATAGTATGAAAAACTAAAGAACACACTTTTTAAGAACATCGAATTAAAAAGTTGAAAATATTTTTTTAAATAGGCGTAAAACAATAACGAACGAAAAATACTAGCATTATTGTGAAAAAAGCGACGGGCGCTTGATATACAAAAAATATGGTACGAAGCGCTCACGTTTTTTTCACAATAATACTAGTATTTTTCGTTCGATATTGTTTTAAGCTTATTAAAAAAATATTTTCAACTTTTTGGTTCGATGTTCTTTGAAAGCTTGTTTTTTAGTTTAAACTATATTTATTCTTAATTTTTTAGTTTCGCTTGTTATAAAAGCGTATGTTTTAGTCTTTTAAAACTATGTTTATTTTATCTAAACTTTGATATCAATCAGCCGTAAATTGTTTAGAAAAATGACCATTGACATTTTCTGATTCTGGAGAGAGAGCCTGAAAATCAGCTACCAAGTCCAAGGCGGCAGTGGCTCCAAGAAGGGTTACAAATAAGGCAGCAGGCGCGCGTGGTAATAAAAAAATACTTTTTTCTAATAAAGAAATACATGTAAAGTGAGTTTGAATTATAATAAAGAGGTTACGTACAGCGCCATCTGCCCGCCAATAGATCAAGCAGTAATGTCGAAATACCAAAGACGTTACGTACAGCGGCATCTGCACGCGAATAGATCAAACAATAATGTCGATAATTCTGTCAAATACAGATCCCGAGCTTGATATTACAAACAAAAAACACATACATACATACATACAGGTGAAGCTGATAAAAGTGAATCAATAATAAAAACTGGACGGATTAGAATGAAATACATTGGCAATCCTACACCTTCAAATATTATAAATACGTAAAGCTTGTGAGGATGGATGAATGTAATGTATGTATTTATGTTTTTTACTTTTTCGCGCCTAAGGAGCTCAACGATTTCAAATGGAAATTGGTATATAGATAGATCATGACCTTGGAATAACACATAGGGTAGGTTCCCACGGTAGCGCGGGTTAAACGGCGGGGAACAGCTGGGAAGATAAAACTGCCTCTTGAAGATGAAGTTTAATCTTCCACTTGAAGATGATCACTCGGTGACTGAAACTTGGTCGAGGTGTTGAAAATAACGGTTTGATTTGAATAATATTCGATATCATTCAAATGAAGTTTCCATGACAATCAGTTTTCAATACAATGAATTTTATCTGAGAGCTGTTCATTTACTGGATATACTGAATAGTACGTCAGGTCTAGCCTCAGATCCTTGCATAGGAAGGGAGTTCATGGGTCAGGCTAGCCCTGATGTATATGGGCTTAAGAAATTTCGAAATTATTGCAATTGTTATTAGATGCATTTTTACACCAACTTGGGAAAGAAAAAATATTAAAATACAAATGCTTTCTGTCCCGTTCAGTTATATCATAATAAATATTCCACTTTTAAGTGGGGAGCTATTTATTTATAATATCACCTTCATAGCTTCAGTTCTAATGCACATTAAAGCGATTCGTGAGAAGTTTATGAAGTCTTTACCCACTTTATAACTTGCGTTAACAGTTTTCTCTTGTAGACGGAAATGAAGACATTATATTCTAAGCAATATTTCCGAATTTCTCGGCTCGAAATCATATCAGTCAAACGACAAGAATGTACGGACGTTCATAAGCAACCACTCTGTTTTGACAGGAACATTAAATCTTTCTGACGAGTGCAGCACTCAAATATTTCTTTTGAATGTATGAATAATCACTTAGAAAGGACCTATCTTAATCTTTGGATTACATGCCATTAACAATGCTCGAGTTGTACTTCTCTCTTCGGCATTCTGAAGATGACACCAGGAATGTTGAAAGGGGGACAACTACATTACGTTGTATTGATATATATTTATGATATTATCTCTAACTCCAATTGAAAACACGTCTCAAGCTATAGTATTGAGTGAATTCAACTATTCATTGGCTAATATTAGATTTAATGCTGATGAAATGCTTTCCAGCCTTAAAAAACACAATTTTCATCGATATGCGTTATTTTCTAGTCTTCACGATAACTGTGTTTTGAAAATCTTCACCAATATGAAAATATTCAATAATATAAATATTTTGTTGATGACTTTTTCATTAAATATAAGTTTTTATATATATATATATATATATATATATATATATATATATATATATTTATATATATATATATATATATATATATATATATATTTATATTTATAATTCAAATGATTTCTATAAAAAGTATTGAACTTCGTTTAATATTGTCTATTTTTCTGATAAAACACAAAACGTAAAATATAAAGTTCTTTTATTTCCTAAACTATATCGAATTTGATGAAAGTTTCGTTTGGAAATAACAAACCTATACCTGTTTTTTTAGTACTATCCAAGTTGAAAGAAAAACAGTTTATACTATACTTTTTGATATATAAAAAAAATAGTGATACGTAAAATAAACAATATTGTTCTCGTAGATGTAAAAGGAAAAATTGAAAGAATATGTGAACTATATATATATATATATATATATATATATATATATATATATATATATATATATATATTCAAATGTTTGTCAGGGAGTGAACATTGAATTTATTTTTTTTTCTAGTTTCAAATAACAGTTTTTAAACGGAAATCGTTACATTTTTCACATTACAACAAAATGAAAGAATAAAATATTCAAAACCAACAAAAAATCAAATTATAAAAACTCAAAAGAGAAATTCCGTAAGATTCCAGACCCTGAACTACATGAAAAAGCAGCAACCTCATCCCCCTGGAGGGGAGTTATTTAGATCGGATTATATCGCTTTTCCTGTAGAAAAGCAAATAAGGAACTCGCGTTTTCTGGGGTTTCACTACGTATTCTTCCTGTATGGTTTCGACTGAAGAATCGTCGTACCTTATCCAGTAGTTGTAGTCGACGTGGAAGGCATCGGTCACGTAGTGTCCAATGTTGGCATTGTAACCGATGCTTATGGCGAATAGCTTGTATTGCTTCTCTGTTGGAGACCAATGTCGAATCAATCTTCAAGTCGAAATCAAAATCCAAAGCCTTGATAATCTTCGTGCAAAGGTCGTGGCTGTATTCGAAAAACTTCAGATGCAAAATGAGGATAACAGGAAGTTTGCAGAGCATAATTTGTTCCCACGCTTCAACCTTGAGCGCTTTTCTGACAGTCTTCACTTTCTCTATGTTGAGTGGCAGGGTGAGAAAAGGCTGGATATTCTCAGTAATTTGGTCCCCGTTACGATGAATGCTCGACTTTAATTGAACCCCGAGTGTACGGGTGAAGTCGATCCTTCTGATGGTATGTCCTTTATTTTTCGATTCTATTATGTTCTATTCATTATTTGTATCATTGCTCAAAGCAGAGTCATCAAGAGATTTTTCATCTTCAATATAATATTTAACAAGGAGTTCCATTATAGTTTATTTAAATATTAGGTTGTTCAAAAAAATTTGTCCGTTTTTATGAGTCTGCTTCAAACTGTAATATCGCGGCTAAAACGTATTCAATTTAATCGAAATAAGTGCCATTAGAACCAGTGCACTTTTATCAACGTAACACAAGTTCATTAATTCCGCCAACATAAAAATTGTGTGCTTGGGATTCGATGATGTCACAAAGGCCGTTTTTGCCTGGTCCTGATTGGTGGAGGTTCAACCGGTGAGAAAGTTTTCGAAGTGCTTGTAAAAACTGTACTCGGTTGTCGGGAGATCTAGGTAGTATGGTGGGTGAGGCAGAATTTCGACGCTCAATTCGTTAGAATTCCGGACGGAGATTTGTGAAACGAGCGGACGGGCGTTGTCGTGAAGTAGGATCGGGCCGCTTCTATTGAACCGTGTCGGCTGGTGCTGGCGCCATTTTTTGTACTGTGCTGTACTGTCCGGTGTTGTGATGGTTTGACCCGGTTGCAAAAAATTAAATTGAATCCCACCAACCGCTAACCACCATACAGTAATCATGGTCTTTTTTGATGGGTTTTCGTCTTTGTGAAGGGCCTGGATGACTCATCGTTGTCCAACCATCATCCTGAACGTCTCCTGTTGTCGTAGAGGATCCACTTTTCATCACAAGTGACGATCCGATCCAAAAGAAGGCCTTTTTGGTTGTACAACAGACCTCGGAACGTGACAATTACTATCGCTTGTTGTTTAAATCATGTGGGACACCCATTTTTCGAGCTTTCTGACCTTTCCAAACTGTTTTGAACCATCAAAAACCGTATGGGAGCTGACGCCCAGTTGTTCCGCATGCCACGCACCGTTTGTGATGGGTCAGTTTCCACCAGGGTCCCCAAATTCTCGTCCTGGATTACTGTAGGTTGACCACTTCGGGGCTCATATTCGAGGCTGAAATCTACAAAAGGAAATTCCGTAAACTCACCACAAATTAGAACTACAAAAACACATGACATTAAAACGGACAACAAAACTTCTGAAAGAACCTAATACTTGTCAAATTCCATGAAAGATATTGGTATATCTGCATTGAAACTCTACAGTGCTTTTAAATTATTTGATGTCTGATTATACTCGAAGAATTATCTATTGAAAAATCTCAAAGCAAAACTAGAACCACACATAATATCTACCCAAACTTCACAATACTCCTCATTTGAAACATTCATACAAGTTCCAAATGTTTATCGATTTATTATCTTCAATATTTTCTGTAGTTGAAGCAATTCAGTCACATAAATTTGTTGAATTTCAAGACAAATTTTTCCAGAAAATCTATATTTTTCGACAGGATTAGGAATTATATTCTCCGGAACAATTGAAATATATTGAAAGAGAATGAAAAATCTATGCATTAAACAATATATGCAGTTACTTTACCTCATGTATAAGCTAATTCATTTGAGTTAAGTACATGAATGAGTTGACATATATTTACATTTCATATGATTCATCATCAGCCATTTTTAAACCATTACTAATAAAGGAGTTGAAAATCTGATACATTAATTTCAACTAAATTTGTTCTACTACGAACTATAAAGTTAAATTTTTAAGTAAAAGGTAACTGAATGCAAAATTATTACGGTATTGAAGGAAAGTAATTTTTTATGGGGAAAAATTAGTTCTTTATCGACCTTCTTTGTGTATTTTCACCTAGACCAATCTGAAAATTATTAAAATATCAATAGAAAACTTTATACAAGTGAAGAAAGGACGAACTTTTTAGCTTATCCCAATAAGTTACTGGCTAAACTCAAAGTATTTTTCACAAAGAAAAATGTTCTAATTATCAGTGATTTGTCGTATTCAATAATTTAACTTAAACAAAGAACTAAGAAATTATACAGTACTTATACTAACGTTTCGGAGGCCAAAATCTGCCTCCGTCTTCAGGAATGGACAAAATCAAAGTCAATACGGAGCTTTCTCTTTGCTGATTATTTTTATTTCTCAACTTCTTAGACATATGTCAAAGATGTAATTTTATTTCGAAACAGCTAGTTTACAAAACACTATCCATTCATACTCATCTTTGGCATACAAGTGTAACTGTGCTCGATATCTGTGTTTTCAATATTCTTCTTGTTGACTCGTGACTTATCTGCAGTTCTCGAAAAAATTCTCTAAAAAAACCGTTTTCTCAACCTCAACCATGAAAATATCGTTAACCTCAATCTTCGTGATACGGTTGAAGAAATTCAGAAATAAATATAATTAGCAAAGAAAGAGCTAGGTACAGACTTAAATTTTGTTAATTTCTGAAGACCGAGGTAGATTTTGGCCTCTGAAACGTTAAGACATGTACTGTATAATTTCTTAGCTCTTTTTTTGATGTGCAAAATTATTGCATATTGTGAAAAATACTTTGAATTTACGCAGTAACTTATCGAAGTATACTGATAAGTTTGTCCTTTCGACATTTGTATAAAGGTTTTCATTACAGTTCATCAGTTCGGACGATTAGCTGAAAAATAATTGTATTGAGCAAAAAACTGAAAATACAATGAAATAACATACAAGCAACAACCAAAAAAAACAAAAAAATTGAACTATTAACACGAGCTGAAAAAATTATTAATAAGAAATGAAAATTAAAAATATAAAATTAAAAGATTCCAAACCAAGTTATTTCACGTTTCGATTGTTAGTATCCACAATCGTCTTCGGGTGATAACTGGACTCATTCCTTCGAGATCTGACTCTTTCCTCTCTCCGCTTCATTGGTTTTTAACGGGAACTGACCCATTGGCGGGAGTTGGTAGTGTTCCACTTGATTAGAGGTTTCCATATGTTACTTATCTCTACGCTAGCTTGACTGAATGCGTTGTTGGATAATATATATGCGGCTTCTTTGAATTTTCCCCTAAACCAGTGTTCCTCCTTGTGGATGATTTCAGCTTGAGTCCACTTTATGTTATGTTGATGAGTCGAAACATGCTCTGCTATTCCGGATTTGCTGGTTTCTCCTCACTGTGTGTGTTTTTTGTGTTCGGCAATGCGAACATTCAATGACCTCTTAGTTTCACCGATGTATGATTCTCCGCACTCGCAGGGTATCCGGTAAATGCAATTCTTAGAATCACAGTCCGCGTTTGGTGGCATGGTTTTCGTGAGGCTGCTACGGATAGTGTTCCCAGATCTGAAGCAAGTTCTGATGTTATACTTGGACCCAATCCTTCTTATCCTTTCCGACAATCCGCTGATGTAGGGAAGTACAATACTGGTTGTCAAGTACTGGTACGTCTAAGAATGGCTATTCGTTGTGGACTTCCTTCTCCATTGTGAAAGTGATGGAAGGACTTACGTTGTTGATGTGCTTCAGGAAAGTGTCTAATTCTGCATTCCCATGGTTCCATATTATGAAGGTGTCGTCCAAGAAATAAGAAAAATGAAAAAACACAAGATATTAAACCAATCAATATTTATCGTATGCAAATCGGAATAAGTTAGCCATAACAAAAAACTAAATCATTCCCCTAGCAAAACCCCAAAAACCAAATTCCGAAAGGCGCCCATCAATCTCGAAACTTATTCGACTGTCTCATCAAACGTGATAGATCGCGCAAACAAAACATCGGCGGAAAAAACGTGTTTCATTTAACACACACTCACCCTCATAATTACAAACAAGCGTCGGAGGGGATGCAGAACGTCGGTCGGTGGGTGGTACGCCACCCCTTGTATTAGTGGCGACAGTGATATATGTCGCCAATATCAACTGAGATGACATTCTCAATCGATAGATCGCTCCCTCGGCGTCCCTGCAACGTTCGATAGTCCTCCAGATGCATATTAGATCGAGGTCGCTGTTTGTCGAACAAATATTTATTAAAGACGTAATTAGAAGTACGCTTATCGGAGAAGAGCAGCATGAGGTGACAACGCTAACGATCTTTAGCGAAAATCAGTTTTCTAAGCATCTGACTCAAACGTAATAATGTAACTAAAGAGTATACAGGTTTATATGCTCGAAGTTTCGTATACAACCGTGGTATAACCGATTTAATGCAGTTGTCAGTCCAGCTTATACATTGGCCAGAGAGAAACCCGAACATTTTGTTTTAGTTTTGGTTGTTACAATTGTCGGGACTGATGATAGGTGAATTATTATTTAGACCAACACAGCGTTTATCAACAATGAACTTCATTAACAAGAAAACACAACGACAAACAGGGTAACCTCGAAGAACTAACGCTAAGTTTTTTCTTGATCAGCGAGGAGACTCTAGAGCGGGTTTAGTTCTCGGCGGAAACCCCAGAATAAGAAATAGTTCTTGGCCGAACTTCCAGAACTGAATGAAAGCATCGGCTAAGAAATGCGTTCAAAGTAACTCAATTATCATTGACAAATGGTGGGGGTCTTAAATATAGTCAAAAAGGATCAACAATTTGGGCCCGAATTCTTTATCTTAATCCATAAAAGTGTACCTACTCAAAACATCCCAAGTGGTGTCGTTCTAAATATTCATCCGTTTTTCGGCAATAAACTTTTGTTTACAGAGAAGAGAGCATTTCAATAATATGCCATGAGAAAATATGGAAATGGTAAGTAGAAATTAAAATAAAAAAATTAACTTAAAGATCCAAGCAAATGGATATTTTGGACATCTGCTCGATAGTGAAGTTATGAAAAGGTAATTTTCTAAGAAAAATTTATAATACAAAATAAAAATCAATAAAGAAATAAAATTTGTCTAAACTAAATAATTGTAGGAAAACCCTACACAATTTCAGAAGTCATCATCGAAACATACATTGAATATTTCTAAGGAAAATACCAGATTATAATATTGTGCCATGGATAGCTATGATGAAAAGCATTTTGCTGTAATTTTTATCTTCTTTGGAGAACAAAACACTCACTCCGGTATAATAACAGTGAGCAGACAGTTGGTGTTTTTAATTTTTGTTTAATTTCTTCTCAATTTGTGAAAATAATGTATACTTATAATGTAAAAGTGAATATGTTATTGAACATCCAGCCCATTAGTGTTTCTGTGTGCTGAAAATCATTTCAGACACGAAAGAAATCAAGAGGAGAAACAGAAGTCTATTATAAATAAAGAGACTGAGATTAACGTTACTTTCATGGTTGAGGTTGATGAAACAATTTTTTTTAGAGAAATTAGTCGAGAACTGCAGATAAGTCAAGAGTCAGCAGGAAAAATATTGAAAAAACACGGATCTCGAACACAGTTACATCAATATTCACATGCCAAAGATGACTAAGGCTGGGTAATGTTGTGAATTGGCTGCTTCAAAATCATAGAGGTAAACCAAATTTAATAATCTTATTCAGTCTGCGAAATTTGGCACATTATTTATGAAAACTAGAAGCATTTGTGACCTCAGTATTATTTCTGAAGGCAATGTCAATTATTCATATAAATATTCTTTTCAAAAACAAAGACTATGTCAAATTGTTCCAAACCAATACCTAGCCTCTCTTACTGATATGTTGTGGAATTATCTAGTTGAAAGTTTATTTATTGTTTGTGGTATCAACCATTTTTAAGGTTATAATACATTGAATAATATATCGAAATGATTTAGAACAAATATGAATTCTAATACTTGTGATGCACTATTTGGAACCTCAGGTGTGTAAAAATGAATATTACTGGAGTTTCATCCCAACACCAAACCGGTATTTTAACACCTCGACACGTGTTTCGATCACCAAGTGATCATCTTCAAGAAGAAGATTGAACTGTTTAATTTCCTCTTCCTCTTGAAGATGATCACTCGGTGATCGAAACACGTGTCGAGGTGTTAAAATAACGGTTTGGTATTGGGATTAAACTCCAGTAATATTCAGGAATTGTAATAGAAAATAAGATATTTCACAATAATTTTTATAATATGGAACTAAAAAAGAACTAATTATACGTGAAAATGAAGTTTCTTGCGAAGAAATTTTTATATACAGTGCATTTCAGTTGAAACGATCCAACCTGAATAAGTCACTACACATTCTTTGACTATACAAAATAAATCCCTTTTCAGCCACCCTTATCCCACAACAACCCTCATTTCAAAAGTTTCAAATGAGAATAATAGTCGAGCGACACCTTATTTGAAAGATATCCCAAATAAAATGAAAAGAATAAATTACAGACAAGTTTTGCTTTCGCTATCTCACTGGAATATAATTATAATTAAATTTTATTTTGTTTCTATTGATAAAAGACAATTGAATATTTTTTGAGATCTCTCTCATCATTTCTATATTCACTTAATATCAACAGATCACGCAATGTAGGAATTGACCAATGAAAAAAATGATAGTGATAAATTAAACTGGTGTCCAGCAATATCTCTTCCGGTAAGACTATGAGAAATGTTCACTTATACGAAAGTAAATAAGATATCCTGAAGTGATTTATGTAATCTCGACTTGATGAACCAGATATAAAGGTACGATAGTAATAGATAGTACCTGATAGATGATAAATAATTTATAATGTACAATATCAGTTTCTTCATCAAAGAAATATGGTTCGTCTTATAATTGAAAGAAATATTCAAATTGGAGGTAGAAAATATTTGCAGTCAGAACTACAATTCCATTACAAATAAAACTTGAGTTTTTTTCAGAATTGAGGCTTTTGCTATTTAATTATGTATTTTACGAATCATTCACTAACTTTAAATAACTGGCAGAAACAAAAAACGAGAGATAACTCATTTTTCATAAGTAAAAAGCCAATATGTGAGGACTTGGCTCAAAATGTCTCTGTTGAATCAAATAATATGATAAACTCATAATTCATTATCTGTGAGGTATTCTCAATGAAAAATTTGCAAAGAAATACAACTGTTCATCTTACATCAGACTATACCTTGTGTCAATTTGAAATATTGTAACAGATTCAAATCGATTTTTATTCGAGAGAGGGACCATTATGTGTACAATTGAAATCCTTACTCTGGAATCTTTTTTTCTTTGAAAATCAATAAGTAAACAAATAACTTTGAAGTCTTTGCTTTCACGTTGAATTTCATCTAACTGATTCATGGTGAGGTACCCTTATCTTTTATTTTTCCGAAAGTTACGGAAGTAACCCTGCTAAACAGAAAAACATGGACTCTAGAAGTTGATGGTATCAATATGTGGTATTACTGAATCTATTATTCTCATGCAAGTTTTAGTTGAGGTACTGACAAAATATGAATCAAAATTTGTGCAGAATGATTTTTTCATGGAAATCTCCCTATTTCTTTGATTTGTTGATATTATCGCTCTGGAATTGAACTTGACTGCAAGTTTTCAAGTTGTTATGTAGTATGTATATATTATATAAACCGCAGCCGTATAACATATTCTCAATCATAATGTTTGTAATAAGGTTTAAAGATTAGGTCATACAATAATATAACCTCCACCTACTACCACTTTCCACACCCTTGGTAATTACACAATTTCAACAGTAATATAGCTAATTAGGTAAACCGATAGAACACTTAACGAAATTGACTAGAAACAACCATGTTATTTTCTTGATTAACTTTTAACGTTGCTACTTGAGTATAATTGTGCCCAATATTTCATAGAACTACTCGTCTAATCGCCTCTTAGCCATAAATTATATGTTTTCAGCAAGTAATAACGTCCATATATAAAATATTGATTCGATGATTTGAGGATATTAAGGAATTTACCACTCACATGTAATTATAAGGACCGTTATCGATTGGCGAGATGCTTAGATAATAATAAAACCTGTAATTACTTTGGAATGAAATTTTAATGTTTATACAGTTTTATGAAATTTAATGAACATATCAACAATGAATCGATAATAAACTATGAATATGCTTTTGGATGACATTTAAAGACGAAGCAATCCTTTCATTCATAACACTACGACTCCGTGTCACTGGAAAAAAAAATTACTCATATCATCATGAGAGTGTTTCCTATAAGTGAAATTTTGTAACACTTTCTCAACACCAGAACAAAATTACGTCTCTCGACGCGCGTTTCGCTAACCAAGTTAGCGTCCTCAGGAGATGCTTTGTCTCAACTACTACCCACTAGTTATAGAAGCTAGTAATTTTTTGAAATGGAAGTATTATCCAAGAAATTCACACAGATAGAGCAAAAAGAAAAAACAGGACATCAATCAGCTACACAGTGATAATAGATATATAGAAAATATGAACCCAGAAAAGGTTAAAACTCATAATTGTATCAATAATTTCAAAAAAAAGGTCGAGTTTAATCACCAGACTGAGAGAAGTATAACAACATGTTTTTGTATTTACATATTTCTATTCCGATTATTCAGTCAACAAAGTAGAACATTTATATAAACGAATTTGATGTGATCTGAGATCTAACTAAAGTAAAATAAAGTCAACCTCATAGCAAGTAATTGATAATTTTCTGAATACTAGGAAATGAAAAATTTAAGTCAATATGTAGTATTCGACTCATCAATATGAATAGTAGTTCAAGAAAAAAATAATTTAAAAAAATATGTTGAATGTTTTTATTAAAAAAAAAAGATAATAATGATGTAGATTATGTACTGAATCTAAAAAAATGTTTGGAAGGTCCTAGGTAGCAGTCATCATACCACTCTACGATATTGATCAGGTGAATAAATAATAAAATTGTTGGGCGTTGGGTAATCTGAGTGAATATGTAAACCATTTTTTAAAATTATTCTATCTGATCAATACCGAAGATTGCTGAGGAGAGTGGTGTGATAGCTGCTACCTAGGACCTTCCGAATTATTTTTAAATTTTCAATACATTATCTAATCACTATTGTCTGTTTTTTTATAAAACCATTCAACATGAATTTTTTTTTTCACTTATTTCATTTTCAAATTTTTAGTTTCTGATTTTGTTACTCAATTCATCTTATTCTGTTCAGTTCATTTAGTGCTTCAGTATTACCAGGTAATATGTAATACACCATTTTGTAGCTGCGGACATCTTGAATTTGCATCTTTTTCAAAGTGTTCTACTATTCCACAAGTCAAGCCCTATCATTTGATACCCATATAGAGGTAGTTGTAAAATATAATGTAATCCGCCATTTTGTAGCTGCCACCATTTTTGATTTACAATGATACTGAATTTATTAAATTGTATTGTCATCAAATATCAGATAAAGCTGTCAACAGGAAGGGCGTCAAACTTCAATTACTAAATTTGAGCCAAAAAACAAACAAAGAGGGCAAGCTAAATAAAACTGTTTGAAAAAAGTTCTGGTCTATTGTCGAATAAATATATTTTTTCAGGTATACAATAACATATTCTGGCGAATGCTTTGTACTGAACAATTATCATTTTGGCGAAGGATTTGTTGGAAAGAGCTTTGTCAAAAATTTAAATTATCACGTAAAAATTTAAATTATCAGCTAAAAATGTTTATTGGCTTATAGGCGAATCTGAAGTGCAATAATTCAATTCTTTATTTCGAGGCAGTCTGAAATTATTGATCCAGTTTACAGAATAAATATGGTTATAAGCTCATTGATTGAGTACTTTTTGAATCACGATTAGTTTGCAACCACACTTCCTAGGTAAAAAAATGGTTTTGCACATTTTCCGACTATCATATAGAATTCTATTATGAGGCATGTCGTCTTCAGCACAAAAACAATTCCTAGTACAAAAAAAAATGCATACGTCCAATGTAAAACGAAAATCAGAGAGAATCATTCAAATCTCTTAAAAAAAATCAATATACTCCCACTTTTCTGCTTGTATATATTGGGAAGTTTCCTGTTATATACATAAAAACAGAAACAAAATTCTCTGTCATAATGACATCCACAATTAGGCAACATGATTCAGTCATCATATTTACACACCAAAATATCAGTTGAACATACCTGTATGGCTCTGTTTCCAATAAAATTAGGGTTTACAACCACGTATTGACAAAAATCGATCTGGAGGTATCTTACTTCAAATTCAGAAAAACGCTTACTGAAAAAGGGCGAGTTCTTATCTTCGTAGATACGTACATGTATTGTTTGCCTTTTATATGTTCAAATTTCTTTTGACTTGTTTGACTTGTTTGTCTTTGAAACCAATATAGGGTTTTATCACCGTAGTGTGCGCTGGTCAGGCCCTATCCCCCGAAGCCCCGATACATTCAGGAGGGCGCGCCAGCATTATCAACCAACGATCACTCCCCACACCGTGGGGTAAGTGATCATTGGGTCCGAAAATCATGTGCTCTGAGAAAGCGCAGTGAGCCCAGAATGGCAGTCTTCTGCATCTGTCCGGCTAAGATTTCTGCCTCACTGCGGCAAGCCGGTATAATTTTAAGATTTGAGAGTAGGTAGAGCATCATTCCACCAACGATTCTAATAATCAGAACAACCATTTTGACGAGTGATCTGGATAGAATCTGCGGAGTTCGAAGAGAAAATCTCGATATTTGATCCGTTTTTCCTCCTCTTTATTATTATTATAATTATTATTATGAAAAAGAGGCACTGGGAAACCTTCCACTTTTTGTCTTCTTCATAATTGAAAGTACCTTGTTCAGTTGTAAATTGTACACTCGTTTTCATATCATTATGTAATGTAACAGCATTCGGCAATGATGCAATTGTTTCCTTTATATTTTTTGTGAAAATAAAATTGTCGTTTTGAGTAGATATAAACCTGACATACTATTCAAACCTTGATAATTTTAATGAAAAATTTTCTCACTTGGACTGATAATGTGGATGCAGTATTGAAAAAATTATATTCTTTTAAACTTTGGAAGTTGAAAATTAATATTGCTAAGGAACTACTAGTAATAACTAGAATACTATCATGAATATGTTTAGTTTTTCAATATTTAAAAAAAGAATTGAAGCTATTCTAAACAAATAATAAATTATTTTCTCAACAGAAAATTTGTCATTTCCTTGTATACCAATTTTGAACGTTATCATGTACTTGGAACCGAATATTTAGAGTTGTTCTAAAAATCGAGCCGAAAAATAAATTTTCAGCCGATGTAAAACAATAATTACTCAAAATGCAGTATTGTAACAAGAACTTAATATTCAATAATATCAAATCAAGAAACATCGAAATAAAATAGGTATTGGAACAAACTCATTGATTTTCTGAAGATTATTTTGGATAATTTGAGAAATTATAAAACAATAATTTGAATCTATTTGACACATCTTTGTAAATAATTCTTCACAATTTTTTCCACAAAGATGGAGAAGTGAAAGCCAAAAAGTTTCTTTCCAAAAGAAAATATACACCTTCCAATTCAAATTTAAATCGAATATTGAACTCAAGTCATTTTTTGTACAGGAAACCAGAGTTCTTTATCGACCTTTTTTGGATTTTTTCACCTTCCAAATTTGGATAAGTTACTGCGTAAATTGAAAATCCTTTTCACAATGAAAACTTTTACATTTATCAGTAACTTGTATTTAATTTTGCCTATCGAAAACAATTGTGAAAATGATTAAAACCTAATTCATTATTATTGAAAATTGATATTGTGCTCTAAAAATATCAAGAAATGTTTTTGATGCAAAGTATAAAGATCAGGTAACCAGTAAATATACAAACAATTCAATATATTCAATTTTGGTATTACTGAGGAATTGTGTCAATTTATTGACAAATTTCACAAATAACGCTTCAGCTGGATGTTGAATTGTTCTCAATAGGACAAGTACTTTTGTTATACTTCACATATTGAAAACCTGGAAAGCACGTATCTGGAAATATTGATAAAGATATATTCGAAGCACACAGTTCAGAAAGTCATAAACTCTCCAACAAATATGGATCATATGATGAAAATGCTTTTAATATAAATACTTGAAAGACTTCATGTTACGTGTAGGAATGATCCAGAATGATAATTCTTGTTACATAACGTTACTCTTATTGGCGTAAAAATATTCTGCAATAAATTCGTATTCAGGCGTAAAATTGAGCTAGTTATATAGAAAAGTTATAAGGTTGTAAAGGAAAGAGTTTGCAGTAAACTCTAACGCCGTCAAAAATTCGGATTCAATTCCTATTCAATTTCATATCGTCGGATACAAAATGCCAGTTAAATCTTTAATAAAAGTCGAGATTCAGTATTACGTGTATGCTATAAATATTGTAATGCAGTTTATTGTTGAACAATTTTATTTCAATCACAGTTAATGTGTTGAACGTATTGAAAAGAATCATTTTTGTCGAGTGTTGAACGTATTGAAGAGAAATGGTCGAATGCGCCAATGTTTTTGAATCTTGGTTAAATTGAATGAAGACTAGAGAGAATGATGATGAGTGTAAGCTTTCATTGAGTGATATAATTTCTAACTAACAATTGATGTTTTATTCATTTATACTTTCTTTGAAAACTTCCTTGACTAAATATGGTACTAGATTTGAAATCTAAGAGTAGAAAATTGAATGTGATTTTAATTATAAAGAAAATATTAGGATGAGTTAATATAGGAATGAAGTGAAAATGACAAATATATATTGTGAAAAGAAATGTTAACAACATCAACGAAATTAAATATTTAAAATATACAAATTTGCAAAATAATGAAATGAATGAATGATTACTCGTTTACACATCATCCACTCTCCAGTAGAATACTGAAGTTTTCTATGACTTATATCAGAAATATTTCATATGATGTAGTGCTGCTGGTTTTTCTGGGTTTTCCTGCAGCTGAAAAAGCAAATACGCCACTTTAATCAATGATGAAGTCGTCACGGAGCGCCAATTAATTTTTGTTGTTTTATAATTTCATGATTTGTATTTTGGAAGTACTCAAAAATATTTTCTATTATTGATATAATATTCAAATTCAAATTGTTTAAAAATACCTTGTCCATCAGTGAGCTTTTAACCCAGACCTCTGTTATAAAAGTCGCCCGTTCTACCAACTACACCCCAAAATTTTATACTTATTGATTCAATAAGGAAATATTTGAGTTTCAAACTATTATCATTTCACAAACTATATATTTATTTATTATGTTTGTGGTAGATATACACTCATGGTTTACTTGTAATTGAAAATAACACAAGAAACAGGATCCGTAGCAAACCAATTTAAGAAAAAGCACACTCCAAGTAAATATGATGAGGAGGCCCAACTTAACATTTGTTTAAAAGTTATTGAACACGGGCAAACGAGCATAACCGATATTATAAAAAATACCGGTTACAAGAGAGAAATTGTTGGAAAAATTTTATTAAAGAATAAATTTTGGCCATACAAGCCAAAATTTATTAACACATTAAAAGAAAGAGATTTTGATGTCCGTTTGGGGTTTTCATTCTGGTTTCAAGGAGAGAGAGAAGAAAATGTAAAGTTTCTGAATAAAATTTTATGGACAGATGAGGCAACGTTCTCTTCAAATGGAACGGTAAGTTCTCAAAATTGCCGATGGTGGGCCCAAGAAAATCCCAATTTCACAGTTGAATGTAGTGATCAGTATTCCTTTAAAACTAATGTATGGTGTGGGATACTTAACGACCAAATAATTGGTCCATTTTTCTTTAGGAAAAATTTATCATCCGTCGGTTATCTCAACCTTTTAAATAATGAGGTTAGTGAAGTTTTACATAATATGCCTTTGAATAATTAATACGACCTATGGTATCAGCTTGATGGCGCACCAATACATCACACGGTTGCTGTAAAACAGTCTCTCCAACAAATGTTCAGAGGCAAAGTTATTGGACGTAACTGGGAACATTATTGGCCACCTAGATCACCCGACTTGACGCCTTTAGACTTTTTCTTGTAGGGATACCTGAACAAAAAGTGTACCGAAGTAGACCATTCACTGACATATAACATCTGGAAAATACCATTCGCGAGTGCTGTGCAAATATAAATCCCCGATTTATTAAAAATGCAGTTGCAGATGTCAGTAGAAGGACTATAATTTATATTGAACGTGAAGGACGACATACTGAAATGTAGGTTATAAGTGTTTGATAACTTCATTTAGATCAATAAGTAATTTTTCGTACCCATTTGTATTTTCTATAATATTATTGTTGTTTAAAATTTATAATAATAATAATAATAGTTCTATCGAAATTATTTGCATTTTTTTTTGTTGCCTCTGCTTTTCTGAAATCAAAGGTTTGTTCAAGAAAATAGCCAAGTGATTGAAACTTTGTACCAGTCATGTTAAAATTTTTATAGCAAATTTTTAATTTCTCTCTAAAAATGTCCGTATAAGTAAAAATGTATCAGAAAAGTTAAACTCCATGATGAGTTTGTTATGTATACATGAATTGATGACAATTAACCGAAATTGTTTTTTGAAATAAAGGGGATATCTGTCAAAAATAAGCAAAACGTTAACTTTATCCTTGTTGCATAAAATTTGGCATATGGATATAAAATTGCCGTAGTAATTTTTTGTTAAATTCGATCTAGAAATGCACTTTTTCAATTTTTTTCAAAAAAAGTTGAATTTGACAAACACTGAACGTCAGTGGGTCGCAGTTGGCCGCATCATTTTAAGTTAAATTTAAAGCACAAACAAGTGCCGAAGTTAAACTTCATTGAAACTTTTCGAAAAAAAAGTTTTCCATATGGTGCGCACTTTAATGGTGACACTATATATATATATATATATATATATATATATATATATATATATATATATATATATGCATGTGTATAATTAGTTATTAAGATACGCCAGAGGAAGCCATTGTATGGCGAAACACATGTTGCGTTTTTGTAAAACTGTCTAGTGAAAATCACACAATAAAGTGTTTTTAGAATACGTTAGTTATGGATTTTCATCAAGTATCGGCCGATTACATCATATAACCTCTGTAAGGTATCATGCATAAATGTCTGTCGGATATAATTCAATATTCAGCGTGGTATTAGCCAGGGAAGTTGTTTTCCGGCAGGCACTTACCAGAACGACAGAGTATTCAAACTTCATTTAATAATAATGTGTTACTTGAATACGTTAAGGATTTTCATCAAATATGGACTAATTCCATCACATACAATACTATTATTATAAATTTTGTTTCTGACCATAAAACATCGATTCTAAAAATCGAATAAAATAACTGTGCTTATTCGCCGACGCTTACGCTCCGGTAAAACTGCTAATAATGATAAAAATACCGCCCGATTTACCAAAATCGAGCGTGTACCTCGTAACAGGTGTGAATACTGCTATATTTCACACCTCCAGTCCGCTCAGATTCCGCCGCTAGAGGAATCCGCGCAGGTAAGTCACACCGCGGTGGATTTATTACATTATTTTGAAAGTTGGCTGATCGCGAAGGTGGCCCGACTTGATCTCATTTTATTTATTACATATTGTCTCGGCGGATTTCGATCCCGGATTTTGTATTTTAACAATGCCCTGTCACTCTGAATTATTTCTTTATTAACGACGGATAGAAGAACAAGACGGTGCGTGGTCGGGAGTTTTAACTTTGTCGAAAATGTCGTTGAAGTTACGACCACGCGGGGTTTTGGAAAATGAATGGGTGTATGTAGCTGATCGAGAATGTATTACTGAATAAAAAAATCAGAACAAAATGGCTTCACAATTGAAGAAACTCTAGATATATAAAATGTTCGTTTACACTCCGTTTTAAAAAAAAATGCTACAGGGTGAGTCGATAAGATTGCCTCGATCAATCCAATGTATTATCATTGAACTACATCTATTCTTTTTGATGCCAGTGGCCTCAATCATAAAAGAAACATTTTTAGCAAAATTTTGATTTTTTTTGTATTCTTTTCTCAAAAAACTGTAGTTCAGTATGAATTTCAATTACGTTCACGACCTTTGGGTAGATTATTTGCCAACTAGAGGTAGGATCGAATTATCGCAGCTGCTGCAGAAAGGAATACCGACCGTTCAATGAAAATGAAGAAATATTTCTAAAAGTTCTCCTGAAATAGAGATGAAGTAGGAGAGAGTGTGTATGAAAGAGCCAGTTTCGAAAAAGATAACAAAAGTTGACGTCAGGTGATGGTTATTGTAAATAATTAGTTTAATAGTCATGGTTATCCCTTTCAATATTAAAATGATATACAATGACAAAAATTAGTAAAATGGCAACTTTAAAAAAAGACGGGAAATCTGTTCTTTCAAAGCAACATGTGTATGAAAGAGCTGGGCATGTGCTATGAAAGAGCCGGGTTCCTCTTTACAAAAAAAACAGTCTTTCAGCAAATAAAAATTACTTAAACTATGTATATGTTATATAAATTCAATCAAACTGTGAAATTGCTTATTTCTGTGAAAATCAGTCTCAAATCACAATCTTCCAACAATCTCAAGCAATATAATTTATATTTTTTCACTACTCAGTCTCCATTATGAAATAATTGATTAACTAAAAATTTTGTAATGCCACAAGGCTCCTCTTCACAAAAAACAGTCTTTTAGCAATAACAATCTTTTAAACTATTCATCTCTTATAAAAACCCTAATCAGACTTGAACATTGCTCATTTCTATTAAAATCATCAGTTTCAAATCTTACAATATTCTTGAGCATCTTAATACAATTATATTTGTTTTTCAAATAAGTCTCCTTATGAAATGATTAACTAGAAACATTTTTGGCAAAATAAATTTGTAACACCTTCAATGCCACAAGACTCATGTGCCCAATCATCACAAATCTTACACTGGTACCATTATACTTTGCTCTTAGAATAATCACCAATACACACAATACAATAATTTTCATCTTGCTGTGAAGTAATCTGCTTGGTTTTCGATTCCAAAATATTAACTTCATCATCTGAGCTTGTTAATGAGGAACCATTGTGCAAAGATATGTTGGCGCTGGAATCACAGGACTCGTCATGTGCCTTGGAACTTCGTTTTTTAAATTTTGTTTTGTTTCTTATCACCAACTTTTCTAGGTTTTTTTCGTCTCTTTATCCTCGTTTTATTCTTTTCTGAAGCTGGATTAGGTCTGTCAGTCACATATGATGCAAGGAACGCATCGTCAGAAAATATGTTAGAATTTAAGGGATATGCCAGTTTTGATGAATTCTTGAGTAACATTTTTTAAGTTGAAAGCTGCTAAATGAGCATTTCTAAAAAAGTGTGCAATTTTGTAGTTTATAATGTATTGAAAGAGTCAATTTTCGTGCCATGAAAGAGCCGGCTCTTTCAAAGCATCCACAAGTGGTTCTTTCAAAACATTTTGTCATTCAAGTTGTAACCTCAAAATACAGCTATTTCGCTTAAACCTTATGATATCAATGTTATCGTAAAATAATGCTAAGTATATGCGTAACAATACAACATATCAATTTTATCAATTCAAGATGCATTTTCTTTGTAACACAAATTGAGTAAACGCAAACAAACATACTTTATGGTACTAAAATCTTTGATGTGGTGTACCGACGCCAATCGTTTTCGCAAAATTGTCAAATTTTGTGGATGACAGCTACTCAGTGTTGCCATACAAACATTAAAATCGTGCTACTCCTTGAGGTTTATGACAAATCATTGTAGTGAAGAGATGCTGCTGATCCTGTATCATGCTAATTTCCACTCCCACCTGAAATATGGCATTTTAAACTGAGGAAATTGTTCCTCTGTAAATGGAGTGTTTACTCTTCAGAAATATGCCATACGAATACTAGCAAAACTAGGCTCTGGAAATTCGTGCAGACATTTTTTTAAAGAATTAAATATTTTAACAGTGGCAGGGACATATATCCTAGAAGCCTGTGTTCACGTTTTTAAAAAAAAGTCTAGCAATATGGCTGAACGTTTACATAACTATAACACTAGAGGAAAACAGTTGCTACTACCAGTACGTCATCGTATTGCTCTTTTTCACAAAAGTTATGAAGTGAATGGATGCAAATTTTTTAATATTTCACCCGTGACTGTGAAAAATTGTAAAAACATATATGTGTTTAAAAAATGACAAAACAATTCATATTACAAAAAAATTGTTACATTTTTGAAGAATTCCTCAACTAGATTTTAAAGTTTTTTTTAAATCTGTGTGACTGTTTGTACATCATTTATTTATTACTTTTTGTGTATATACAGCTATATATAATATGTTATGTAATGCGCCTATTGACGTCTTTCACAATAATTTTGTCATAGTGTACATTAAACCTATTTGTATCATTGTGTACAACCTTATTGATTAAAATAAACTGGTATTATTATTATTATTATCATCATTATAAATCATGGTAGGATTTTGGTAGGTGGTAGAAAATCAAATCGACTCTTTCAAAGCCTGGCGCTTTCATACACAATCTGCCCTAGAACCTGTGAGTTTTCAATAAAACACAAAAATTTACTGGTTATCAGGGTTAAAAAAAAATATATAAAATATCAAACGTGAGGTTGTACCAATAAGCGGATTTAGTGGTAAAACAGTGAAAAACTGAGGAGATTGAAACAAAATTTTCGTAATGTTGAAACGATGGAAATTTGGATCTCCACGTGCTGTATACCTACATATAGGAATGTAGGCTTTCACTGCTTTCGTGGTTTGAATTCCGTGTTTTGCCATTGTCTTCTTCAGTTATAATCCCAAAACGTTTCAACTGCAACTACGACAGTCTGAAATTTTTGTTGATAAGTCAAGAAGAGTACTTCGACCAGGCCACTGAAGATGACAGTTGCAGTTGAAACGTTTGGATATTGTAACCAAAGAAGACTACGGCAAAAATCCGGAAACCAACCAAAACATTGTTCACCTACACTTTTACGTGAACTGTTATTTGATCCATTTCTGAATCCAAACACCATCCACCAAAAACCTCGAACAGGCAACCCTTAGTATACAACTAGTTACTCCAAAACAAATTTACATCATACATACAAGTTATTCTCGGTCCACTTGTTCAAATTATATACACACTATCTACCACGCCATATAATCAGACATAAATTAGAAGGGTGTGTGGTCACCCTTGAAATGAAATTCTACTGGTCCTTTTAATCACATTTCGTTTCATTGACCCTTTTCGTTCTCCCATAGTACTATAATTACCCCGAGATCTTATCTGCATGATACAAACAATCAATATGGTTTTGGAGGAGATGGATTATCCGTGATGGGTATTAGAACTCGATGATGCGAGCTCTTTCGGAATGAAAGGGTCTAGATGGAACGAATGAATATGAAATTTGTGATGATGCACTTTTGTTTCTGGAGTGCAGCTCTTCGGGGTTCTTTTAACGCGTCCAAAATGCTCTGCATATCTTTGAGTGCTTAATGATCAATAGAATTTGAGGAGAGAGAGAAAGGTGATAGTCACACTGCATGATATTCATTCACGTAAGTGAATATTGCAAATGCATTTTCAAAATAACTACGAGGGTGATCTGAAAAGTTTACGAACTCAATATGAAGATAGCAGCACTTGTAAATACAAGCTAGTGAATTTCGTTGTTCATCTGTTGACAGTTACTCACCAAAGTTTCAGACATTTTAGACGAGCAGTTGTTGTGTAACAGTCGTTTGAGTGGGTTGATGTGAGTGTTTTTACGATAATGGACAAAATCAAGTATCGAGCTGTCAATAAATATTTGTTTTTGAAAGGCAGCACGCCTTCGCAAATCAAATACGAGTTGGATTCTGTGTATGAGGACTCTGCACCATCATTCACCACAGTGAAATTTTGGGCAGCTGAATTCAAACGTGGGCGTAAGAGCTTGGGAGACGATTATCGTTCGGAACGTCCAAAAACTGCAACTACCGACGAAAACATCGCCGAAATACACCAAATGGTGCTAGACGACCGCCAAATTTAAGTGAGAGAGATAGCAGAGATTACGAACATACCAAAAGAACGTGTTTGTCACATGATAAATCAACATTTATGCATGAGAAAGCTGTCCGTGCGTTGGGTGCCGCGTTTGCTCAGGTTAGGTTAGGTTTGGCGATAAGAGCAGAGCTCTTGTTTCGCAAGAAGTTATAAAGAATATGTAAGTTTATACATATTTGCATAAAAGAAAGTATTGCGTTCATAGAGTAGAAACTACAAAACATTATATTACATTTTGTGAATTTGCTGTAATAGTTAAACACACTATATTCCGGCTTGAGGTGAAATATGCCGATTAAATACTAGACAAACAAAAAATAAGAAAAATAGATAAAACTTTGGACAAATATTACATGTTCTATAAGAATAAAATATTAATGTACAAATAGATAAAATCTTAGGCAATATAGATACAATAACGCTACTTACAATTAAGTATGACACAACTTTGGGATAAATTTAACTACGACTAATTTATTTCACTCTAATAGATTTTTTTTAATTGTCTATCTTTTTCGAGAATATGTTTTCTTATCTGTTTTTTGAATATTGGTTTGGAATAAGAATTTTTTATTTTGTTCAGTGTTATATAATTTAGTTGTCATGAAAAAATATGCTCTTTGTGAAATTGACGTTTCAACAGTAGGATAGGTTAGTTAGTCGCGATGTCGTGTGTTATAGTCGTGGTTTCGTGATGATGCTTTATGCTTCACGTTTGTATAATAGTAATATAATTGTCTCATATCCATAACTTCACACTCTTTATACAGGAGATCTGAAGAGAAACGTGAATTTCTAGACATGATCAACTCCATGAATCTCCTTTGTAATACCTCTAAGAGATTGAGGTGTACACGCAGAACTGATCCCCATGCTGTTATACCATATCTCAAATTGCTCTCCACTAGGGAAGTATATAATTGTTTAAGTTCTTTGTAAGGTGAGTAATTTTTCAAGAAACGGAATTTTAAAGAATTGTTTGCAGTTTTTTTATTATGTATTTTATATGAGAGTCTCACCTTAAGTTTCTCTCTATGTAGACGCCTAAGTATTTGATTTTTCTCAGGGAATCTATTTTTAGTGTTTTTCCTTGTTCGCCGACATCAAGGGTTCCAAATGGACAATCATTGGATATATTGCAGCTAAAAGGAAGAAAATTAGTTTTTTTTTCAAATTCACTGTCAGGAGCCTTTGGTCAAACCATTTTTTAAGCAAGTGGAAATCTGTTTCTACGTTCTTTTTCAAATCAAGCCAAGTATTTGCCTCATAGAATATCGCAGTATCATCTGCGTATCCAATTATTTTCCCAACGCTGTCCAAATTGAATAATTAATTTTGATATAAATTGAAAAGCAGAGGACCCAGTATCATACCTTGTGGGACTCCACATTCTATTTGTTTTTGATCGCTAATTGTATCTACAATTCGCACAACTTGCATTCTATTTCGAAGATAGCTTTCAAAAAGCGTTTGGCAGTTTGGCAGTTTGGATTATTATCTAAAGTTTGTAGGAGTAGTTGATGATCGACAGTATCGAAAGCTTTCGTTAGGTCTATAAATAGACATAAAGAAGGTTTTCCTTTCTCCAAGGATTTATGTATCAATTCTGTCAGTTCAAGAATCGCGTCTTCGGTTGATGTTTTTTCTTTGAAGCCAAATTGTCTATCTGAAATTTATTCGTATTTGGTTATAAATGAGTTCATTTTTTTTAGCAATTTATTTCAGGAACAATCCAAATATCATTTTGCAAGTATTCAGAAAATGAAAAAATTAAAATAAACTAAAAGAACAATTTGTTCAGGCTAGTCTCGACTTAATGGATGGACTGACACCTATCAGAAAACAACTATTCCCCTGGCTAATATCACGAAGGGCGTTGGATTATATCCAACAGATGTCGGTACATAAATCTCCACAGAAGTATTTCCTGCATATGATGTTGGCGATACAACTGCTGGAATCGATTTTCAATTATAGGAACGGGCACACTTGCAGACCGGTTTCTGGCTATTTGGCCTCTCGCCAGTGCAAGGTAGTGGCCATCATCAACCTGAAGTTGATGATATTCCATAATTAAAATACGAATTCTGTTCAGAGTATCATTTCTCTAACGAAGCTGAAGCGAACGACAAACAACAAATTTGTCATCGCTCCATTTAGTAAACGAGGTACTAACCAACCGCAAAATTATCCAAAATTGGCCCAATTCGTTATATAAGGAAAAAATCTTCACATATATTCAGTGGGCATACTTGAAGACTGGCTGTGAATCAAATTAACTGAAAGAACAATTTGTTCAGGCTAGGAATAATACTCTGAAGAAATTCGATTTTCAATTATCGAAAATCATCGACTTTATGTTGATGATAGACACTACCTTGTACTAACGAGTAGCCAAACAGCTCGAAACCGGTCTGCGAGTGTGTTCCAATAATTGAAAATCTATTCCGGCAGTTGTATCGCTAGAAGCATATGCAAGAATAACTTCAGTGAAGAATCCTGCACTGACACCTGTCGAATATAATCCAACGCCCTTCGTGGCATTAGCCAGGGGAGTAGTTGTTTTCTGTCCATTGACCAACAGTGTGGGGAGTTGAGACTGGCCTGAACGAATTGTTCATTTAGATTATTTGATTTATAGCCAGTCTTCAAGTATGCCCACTGACTATATTTGAAAAGTACTCGTTATTGTCTCCATCACATTCTAAATAAAAAATGACCTTTTCAGGAATGATCTAAATTACTTTATTTTTGTAATATGGTTAACACGTATTTGTTGATTCGTCGCGCTTATGATCTATGTTGTGTACCATTCAATATTTATTGTATTGTATTTCATAGTCCATTAAGTACTGCAATAATCACTGTTGGCCTAAATACTATCTACATATAATAATGGTAGCTAATAGTTTATAACTAATAGTTTTATAAAAAAGTACATTCCACTCTTCTTTCATCTATATTGAAGCAAAAGATTTTAATGTGAACAAAGAAAAAACAAATCGAAATGGGAGTTAGTTCTATTACCTGGGCCGAAAAGTCTCGGGCCTAACATATAGATGGAGCTAGTATTATTGCATTCACCACTTTTTCAGTCAGTAATAACCTTCTAAAGAAAGCTGTTGAAATTTCACAGGTGATACTACTTTTGTTATTTTCAAAACAAAGGATCAAAAACAATTTCGTGTTTTAATTTTACACTGCTTCTTGATGGAAAAAAATACCGTCCCAGCAAAACAATGGCTCGGCTCCATCAGAAACAACAATTAAACGTTGGTTTGCTGATTTCAAACGTGGTCGTAGAGATACCGATGATGCAGAACGCAGTGGACGTCCAAATGAGGCCGTAACACCAGAAAACATAAAAAAATCTACAAAAACCTTTTGAATGAGTTAGCTGACATTGCAAAGATATCAAAAGATTGCAAGGATATCAAAAGATATATATTGCATGAGCATTTGACTATGAAAACGCTTTTTCAAAGTGGGTGCCACGCGAGCTCAATGGTGGCCAAAAATAAGAATGTGTTGATGATTCTGAGCAGTGTTTGGCAATGTTCAAACATAACAAACCGGAATTTTTGCGTCGATGTGTGAAACATGGATCCACTTCACTCCGGAATCAAAATGATCGTCATCTGAGTGGAAAGCAACCGGTTAAGCTCGTACAAAGTACCCGAAAGCACAAAAATCGGCTGGAAACGTTATGGTCTTAGTCTTTAGGGATGTGCGAGGTGTAATATTCATCGATTATCTTGTGAAGAGAAATACCATTAACAGTGAATATTATTTAGCGTTATTGGAGCATTTGAAGGCCGAAATTGCAAAGAAACGACCACATATGACAAAGAAAAAAAATCAGTTTCATCAAGACAACAAACACACCGTGTCACAGGCCAATGAAAACAATGCCAAAACTACATGAATTGAACTTCGAGTTGCTCCCACATACAACGTATTCGCCAGATTTGGCTCCCAGCGACTACGGCTGTTCCCAGACCTCAAAAAAATGCACACCGATAAGAAATTTCGCTCGAATGAAGAGGTTATTGTTGAAACTGAGTTCTTTTAAGAAGCAAAAGATAAATCGTTCAACAAAAATGGTATTATTTGGGAATGATTGTGTGGCTCTTGATGAAGATAACTTTGATGGATAAAGCCAATTTTGACAAAAAAAACGCGGTTTTTTTTCTCAGACCCGGGACTTTTCCCCCACGTGTTAATTATGAATGGACTGACCCGTTACTTGATGAAAATTAATGATAGTTGCCATGAAAATTTTTTGCCAAAAAAATTATCCTATCAAATTTGTCTATTTCTAGTCATGTGTGTCGAAATAACCAATGAAACCATCATTACACTGATAACTACCCATGGATAGTTTTCACGGGTAGTTATCACTTATGTCATGACATTGCTAAGCAACCAACACAATAAAGTTGTTTGACATTTCAGTAATTCAATTTATTTCGAAAATGTCACTTCCTCGCTTTGGTGTTCACAATGATGCGGCAATTGACAAAATCATTGAAGGAAATACACCAAAAAATACTGTCAATAGTAAAAAATACACTTGGAAAATATTTATGGAGTTTTGTGACGCCAGAAAATATGAATTGGATGGAAATCGTACTCTCGAAGAGCTTGCATTAATACTCAAGGATTGGGCGATTAATATGAGAAAAAAGGATAGCACAGAGTTTAAGGAGGCTACTGTTAAAACCGTATGGAATATAACAAGCAAATTATTACAAGAAAAGTATTACAAGGAGTATAATATCATGCTAGACCCCTTTAAAAGTGTTGCATTCAAACAAGCGCGGGTAAATTTTCGTTATGTGGACACCCGGCGATTTTGAAAAAATTTTTGACTGTACTTACGTATTTTGATGCGTAGATTACGAATCCGAAAGAAAAAAGCGGCGCTCTCCCTTATTTAAAAAGTTACGGCCCTTCAAAGTTCTGAAAAGGGCAACTTTTCAGCCTTCTTTTTCACTAAATGAACTATTTAAAAACACAAGCATCTATTCACTAGGTCACCTTTACACCTTATTCTTCCTTCTTTAACACTTTCCACTTCAATAATCAACATTTTTCTTATAAAAATGTTAAAAAATGTACGGAGCTGCTTTTTGGTTACATATCACTGTATTTTACGTTTTTAAGGTTAATGATATGGTTGGTACGACTGATGCAGTCCATATTCCTGAAGTGATTCAAATGTTTTTTACCTTCATTCTTTAGATCGTAAATTGGTTTTTGGTGGTCTATTACGAATTTGAAATAGTAGGCGACGGCAAATACCAACCGCTTTTTTCTGAAATGTTACTAGTAACTAACCTAAAAATAGAATAATGTCACCAGGAGAAGCATTCGTTTTTAAATTAAGTTTTTTATAAGAAAAATGTTGATTATTGAAGTGAAAAGTGTTGAAGAAGGAGGAATAAGGTATAAAGGTGACCTAGTGAATAAATGCTTGTGTTTTTAAATAGTTTATTTAGTGAAAAAGAAGGCTGAAAAGTTGCCCTTTTCTGAACTTTGAAGGGCCGTAACTTTTTAAATAAGGGAGAGCGCCGCTTTTTTCTTTCGGATTTGTAATCTACGCATCAAAATACGTAAGTACAGTCAAAAATTTTTTCAAAATCGCCGGGTGTCCACATAACGAAAATTTACCCAAGCGCGGAATGCACGCGACGCAGCACGAAGAAATTTACAAACAGATCCCACTAAACGCAAAACAAGCTCAGTACCATTGACTTCAAATGAAATGAGTAAAATTATAAACTTTTGGGATGAAAATACCCCTATAGGACCCCTACGCAAATTTTATCACATAGCAGCGGTGGAATTGGCTTGGAGAGGTGGTGAAGGTGCTGCTTGCTTAGTTGATTATTTTCATATCGAAAAGGACAACAATGGATCTCCAACTAATAGGATAGAATATAATCCAATTTTCAGTAAAACCTGCCAAGGGGGTTCAAAGAACTGCGCCTCTAGCAAATGGTTAGTTCAAAATAGTGATAACAATGCTTGTCCTGTCAGATTATTCATTAAATTATTATCAAAACGAGGCACAAATATCAAGACAAATAGACTATTTTTAAGGCCAAATCGTCACTGGAAGACAGGAAGCGATAACTGGTATGACAATATGCCTCTGGGTAGAAATATAATCAACGGATGGACGAAATCTTCTGCTGAATCAATTGGCTTGGATACGAAACAGAGGAAAATAACCAATCACTCTAATAGAGCAACTGCACTCAGTCAACTAGCTAAGAGTGGAGTTCAAGAACAGCAATTGTTGAAAATTACTGGGCACAATAATGGAAATTCCATAAAACCTTATTTGAATATTGATCAGGAACATCATAACCAAATAATCAAAAGTATGCGTGGAAACACCTATGCAGTAACCGAGGCAAATACAGCAATATCAACGGAATATCATTATACGAATTGTTCTTTTAATAACTGTGTGTTCAATAAATAATTTTGTTCGAATTGCAAAAAATTTTCTCACCGAATATCCCTCGAACATTGATAAATAACTCATAATTTTATCACAACTTCCTCAAGCACGTTATTTTAGGTAACATCCCTCCGCCTTCGGCGTCGGGATGTTACCAAATAACGTGCTTTCGAAAACTGTGATAAAATTATTTCGTTAGTTATCAATGTCCTTGGGATATTATAGCTGATAACTTCCTTGGTAAAATTTCTACCGAGAAAGTTACGGTATTAGCGAAACGCGTCTAGAATATAAAAAAATTGTTAAATTGTTATCATGGATGGTGCTATAATATAAGAAACAAGAAAAATATATGACAGGCACTTATCTAGTTGATAACACAACAAATATGTACAGATGACCATTGATATTCCGAAAATATATACATGTAATTGTATATCGAAAATGACTTTCTAGACCGTTCCCTGGTTACGTCACTGTACGCGGGCGACATCCATTTGAATCTCATTCAACATTAAATTTATAATTATGACCTGACCGAGCCTTTCTCATTAAAAAAATGACAATCAGTGACGCGCCAGACCATGCACTCACGTAGCAATAATTTTTGTGTCTTTTTTGTTTTTCGAACCTCTCATGTTGAACATGAATGTAAATGTGGAGTGTTTATTTCTGAAAGCGAAATCATTTGTAAACGTCGAAAAATATGTCACGCCATATAATTTTGGTTGATGTTTCAGGCGAAAAGATGTATTAGAGCAGATTTTTTGACGTTAATTGAATTGGTACGCCCATGTTTTGTGGGTGTGATTTGTAAACTTACAGGGTGTTTCTCGAGTACTGTCATTAATTCCAGGAAACGATTACTTGTGATATTTTTATGGCAGAAAGTTCTTATGAATATATGTTCAAAAATCTCTGTTTCGAATAAATGGTGGGTGGAAAAACGCAGTGACAATGTACATTTTTGAGAATAGATGAAAAATAGGTACATTTTTTAAATTACTAGTACTATGTTGCTGTATCGTTGCTGTTCCAATGTTTTGACAGAATCAGATTCAACGAACTTAGGCGAGCACAGCGTTATAGAACAGTGCTTTCAAAAAATTGTTCTACAGCGCCATCTAGTGACAGCGAGTTACAGAAAAATTGATAGTCTAAAAACTTTGTCCATGAAAAATTACTAATACATGTCAAGTTTCATCACGATTGGTTGAGCGATGTAGAAGTTTATCACTTACCAACTAACCAACAAACATCCATTTTTATATATATAGACTAAAAAGAAAACTTCATGTCTTGCCGAAATATTGTGCCAAGTAATGAAAAAGGAGGCATTCCAGTAATGAAGTTCCAACCCTTAGTACCGTAATACCGTCACACTGTATAATTTACAGTCACGACAATATCCAATCCAATCCAATCCATCCAATTGACTATAGTTGCACCTGTTTGAAATTTTTCTATATTTATTGTTATTTTCTTGTCATTTTTAGGTTAGGTTAGGTTAGGTTATGCTATGTTAGGTTAGGTTAGATTAGGTTAGGTTAGAAGGTGAGCTGAGAAGACAACAGCAAGCACACGACAAAGTGCTGTGAGAGCAGCTGAAACGCTGCTTCAGGTTAGGTTAGATTAGGTTAGGTTAGGTTAAGAAAAACTTTTAACATAATCTAAAAAAACATCCTGAATTAATAATATTCATTTTATCTTTTTAAATTGTAAAAATACAAATTTTTTTATTTTTGTTACAGTGAAATATATTTTAACATTTGGTGTTGCAATTCAATAAAGCATATTTTAAATTTTCGAAACTTCATCGTATGTAATAATTTAAAAAAATTGATAATCCCAGCCAAGCATTAAAATATAGTTCTCATACTGATTCATTTCTATTGTACTGACACTTATTTAATGGCATAAATGCGAGCGAAGCCGCGATTAAAAGCTAGTGAATGAGTAAAATGTTTGTTATGTCTATGTTTATAAACATTATAAACATTTATAAACTTGTATAAGGATTCGGAATAAATTCCAGGAGGTTACACAATTACGTGACCAAAAAAATTGAAAGAAGTCTTTTTCGAATAGTTTTGAAGTGAACAAGATAGCAGCAATCCATTGAACCTGAAAATGGACGAGTTGCAATTACACTGATATTTTTTATACTGACTACAAAAGGAACGTTCTTGAAATTGACATGCGTAAACAAATTAAAACTGCTATTCAGGAAGCAAATGTAGGCCCCTGTATTACATAATTCGCTGCCGCTAGCAACTATTTTCAACATATAACCAATTAAACATTATAAATGACCGCACTCTGGATTCTGAACGATACAAAGTGTTGGTTTTGACGGTTATGTATTGGTTCAATTATGATTTTTCTTGGTAATAGACCTCACAGATTATCTTACACTTTTAATCATGCAAGTAATTTTTCTTACTTAGACATACATTCCATTAACCGTTACATTTACTGGCTGATGCTATAGTGATAAATTTTGGAATATATTTGATTCAAATTGAATTCTAGAAATTGAATAACAAGTGAATTATTCAATAACATTCTTTTGAAAACTTGTTTCGAGTTTGAAGGCGCGAGTGGCTGGAATTTTCAGGAACCTCCACTTCAAATGTTGAATACGGACACATCTGAACTGTCAGGAACGTCAGGAAAAAATTTCACAATACGACGGCCTTCAAACGCAACACAAGTAACGTAAATGGACTGTGGCCGCGTAAGCTCAACACAAAATAAAAAATAATTTACAATCACCAGTATACTCAGAAGTAACGGTCAAGTTTACGAAATTGTTGACGAAAACTCTTCAGGAAAATATTCGGAGATATTCACTCACTTTCATCGCATCATTTTCATATTTAAAAATTAATAATATACCAAAAAAACTCAAAATATGGAAAACCATGAATGTGTGTTTCAGAAACATCAGAATTTGCGAAGAAGAATTGTTTCATTTGACTGTACTATTATTGGTTCAATGATTCCATCATTAATGTGGTACCGTTTTCAAAATCTTAATGTGAGGGCTGGTTTAGTGCCTACTAGAATTATTGGAGCATGATTATTCGACGGAACACTAAAAGATAAAAAATATCTGAGCTTTGAGAGAGAAGAATTATTTACTTTTCTAGCAAAGTCTACCATATCACAAAACTACATCCTGCAATCATATTATGCTTTTGCTCGGGAATACCTCGGTCAAATATTTCCTAATCGGTAGATTAGCAGACGAGAACCCATTGAATGGCCATTAAGATCACCATATTCAAGCCTATTGATTATTTTTTTCATTGGGTTATTCACAAGACTAGATTTAACCATATCGATTCTTTTTCTCTGAGGGTTAGTTTTTCTCTGAGAGTTGAGGGTTACTCTAACAAAAGTTTGCTGTTTTTCTCAATTTATTATTGTCAAATATGGAAAATAATCATGAAATAATTTAAAATTCATTCAAGCGAATACATGAATTGAAAGATGTTCCAACCTCAACTTCAATATTCTAAAACAAAAACACTCACTATTCAGAATTCCATATGTTAATATTCCAAGTTCATAGATATCAAAATTGATACGATCACAGGATATAGAAATATAAAACAATCTCCAAATACGCAAACTCTGGACAGATTGCATACTGAGCATTTTACCTTAGTACAGTGACCGAATGAAAGTTGCAATGTCAGCGTATAAATCTTCATAAATATTGAAGGGTCAAGATCAAAGACAGGCGGTATTGAGAAATTTATTCAGTATCTATTGATCTTCAGACAAGGTTCCAGCAATGCAGCACATCTTCTTTCCTTCGATCCTTCTGGGTGGCAGTATAATGTTTATTGTATTTTTGATCAACATTTCAGTGTGAGTTCATTCCTGAAGTATTTTCTCCGTTTCTTTACAATAAATATTTAATTAAGTTTTTGAATGAATTCTTTCATTATCTGGATGAATGATGGATGGGTGAAACAGCGAATAAAATCCTCTCGTTAATAAGCTAAGCGAGTACTGAGTTGCGACATTATTTGGATGCAGTTAGAGACAAAAACCTTTCAAGTCCGTAGTCCCTGAATAGGTTTTGAGTAACCCGCCAATCTGTGAAACAACAAAAACCTTCCGAATTACTGGCATTGACTGTTTTTGTTTTGTTGACATGTTGTATCTTTGTTTTTATTGTGACAAGAGTCAGTATTTGTTTTTGAGAATTAATTACTGTTCTATAATTTGGAAAAAATAGAATAAAAATGGTAGATCCATCAATTAGTAGTGCCAGGTAAATAAAAATTAAGCTAAACGGTAGCCACAAAGAACCCATTTGGGAAAGAGTTATTAGACTTATGTATAATGCCTTGATGGAATGGCCAACTGGTGACGTACGTAATGGTGAAGGGGAATATGATATTGAATGAAAAACTTTTTGTTAGCTATGTTTTTACAAGCTTCATACTTCACTTTTGTTATGTTCAAACCCAGAAGAACTCAATTTCCATTTCCGTGATTGAGTTTTCATAAAACTTTCTTCATTTTTTGTAATACTACCCTTGTTTAACAAATTTTTCAATAGAACTATTTAAAACATCAATTTTCACTAAAAAACTTCCAAGTAAACTAAAAGGTTTTTGCATATGTTTAAATCATTTTTCTTTATACCACGAACAAAAATAAGTCCAATATTCAACCGCTTACTACAGACGGCTGAACATAGTTTTGTGACTTATTTATTAAACAGTGCACATGTTTCTGAATTTTCCCAAAATTTTGTCTCATCAACTTTGGTATTCTTCGATTCAATTAGTGTGGTGATAACAAATATATTACATACCATGAGAGGCTCATTTATTACTGCCTACCTATATACTCAGTAACTAATAGTTACTGAGTATACCTTTATTCGTTGAATTTTCGGTAGGCCTACACAGCAGAAATTAAACTTTTAATGTCGGCGCTAGAGGCAAAACTCAACGCGCCGCTTTGTAATCAATAGACAGAACCCAATTCACTAATTTGAAGCCGCCTCTGGTATTTTCACAAATGATAATTTTAAGGACGATTTAGGAATGGACGTTTCAATTTATGCGTTTCATATTACGTAAGACGAATCCGAATTCCAATGGCCCCTAAGAGAAATTTTCAAACTTTGAAATCATGGAAGGTGGTCTGTGCTTTAATTATTGATTATGATTTTTTCATATCGTCCAGTTTTCAAAATTTTTATTACTCTAATAATAATAATAGTTCTTTGCCTAACAGTTTTCCATTTAAAGGACACTAACATAATGAAACATAATGAAATTGTGTTTTGTTGTGGCAATATACAAATGGCAATATACAGGAAACCTACACAAACAAGCTCCACCATACCCGCAAGTTCAAACCATTCACAATCACACAAAATGGCTGCCTATAACGCATTCGTATATAGAATGTTAAGGATACCACTCAGTAATGAAGCCCGATACAAAGAACGGAAAGTCATATACCAAATAGCGAACGAAAACGGATACACCCAACAACTAGAAAACAGAATCAAACAAAAAATACAGAACAAGTATCAAGCCACCCCAACAGACAAAACAACACAACGATGGACAGCATTTACGTACGTAGGACACCAAACCAAAAAACTAACAAACGTCTTCAAACCACTGAAAATCAACATCACATACAAGCCAAACACGAAGATAACACAAAAAAATCTGTTTAAAATCTGTTTTTCCGTTAATCAGAAAATAAACATTTATGAAAAAGAAGAAGACAAAGACCAAAACGGGATATACAGTATACAATGCTCGGACTGCAACAAATTCTATATCGGCCAAACCAAGAAAAAACTGATCCAAAGGTACAATGAGCACAAAAAGGCATACATAAATCCAATAGTATATAAATCAAAGCGCAACACACGTCATACAAAATAAACATAATTTCCCCCCACCAGAAAACATAAAACTCATGAAACAAGTCAACAAGGGAAACCGCATGGACATTTGGGAAAACTTGAACATTCATAAATTTAACAGTCATAAATCACTTATCGAGGAACAAGTACAAATCAAAACACAACAAGTCCTCACATTCAATATATTAAACAAAACCATACACATTCCTAGAGAAGATCTAACACAGAGAATAGTACCTGATGCAGTACAAATACAGGCAAATTTACCTAAAGTACCTGAAATACCTGAGTTGAGACGTTCGGACCGTATAAAGAGGCAGACGACAGGATGAAAAGTTCAGTTGGAGGAGTGCCTAGAAGATGACAGTGCGACCAGCTGTCGAAAGCGCTCGCAGATAAATCAATAGAAGATATAAAGCTTCAAATCTTTTTGTGAAATTTAACTTCACATATACACGGTGTCACCAATAGGAGCTAACCGTACATTTGTGGTTTCAATTAGAAGACCTAGCATTCCCAGGCATCATCTAACATCACCACGTAGGCAGCTATAGCTACCTGCGTGACTTCCGGGTCCAGGATATAAATACAGAGATAAAGATGTAATTGAGTGTGTATGATACCGATATATGTATGATACCGTGCAGTTGTTGTCCATCTTTGCAATTGGCTGCACCGCGCTGATGAGGCCAATAGCCAGAAACACGTGTCCGCGGTTTGCCCCTTTTTTGAGTGTTCTGTCCACAAAGTTTCCCTTTTGATTTATATATAGACGAAACGGATTGGTTTAGGTTTGGCGATAGTCTTGTCACCAAATATTCTGGCGATATATTAAATTCATTGGAGCCTCTGGAGACACCCTACATTTTATTTTATGCAAGAGAGGACATTGGCAGATCAAGATCATCAGATGATGTGATGATGCAGGTTTTTTCGGGTTTTCCTGCAGCTGTAAAACCAAATGCGCCACTGGAATCAATCAAGCCGCCTCGGAGCACCATTTAATTTTTGTTGCAGTTTTATAATTTCATAATTTGTATAACTTTTTTATATTTAGGTATTATTAATTTCATATTATTTGAAAAATATATATCTGTACCAGTTCCATTATAAAATGATGATTAAAGAAAAATCAATTTCTGAGAAATTAAATGTTCATAAACGAAAGCAGTCTTTTCAGATGAATTTTTCTCTTCCAGTTTGTATATGAAAGAAACTTTTGTGCATGAAGTATACATCTTTGAGAATATTTCAATGATACTGATAATTTTTGTTTTTTACTATTTTTAAAAGTTTCCTCTCTTTATACATAGATAAAGAAGTAGAAACTGTAGAAGAAAATTTACCTATGACTTTTTGGCCCCGAAGCATATAGCGAGCGCTCTCAGGAAATTGTAATACCCTTTAATGAATACCATATTTGAACTTTATATTTAAATATAATTTAAATTATTGAAAATTTCCACTATTCAGAGTTTGTATTCCACTTTCATCTCCACCAGACTTTACATAATGTTCGGAATGTTTTACAGGCCGGGATTTATCACACAAGAGCGATCCCGAACAATAATTTTCAAAGGCCCCGTGTTCGACCATTTACAAATACCTCTGGTTATATTGGGCATTATCCATTTTGTATTCATTATGTCTCTGAACAAAATGCGTGCCTATATCCATTTTCGTTATGCCATATGGAATATTAAAAGATATTAATATGCATGTGAACGATTCGTTTTGTATTGGGCGTCGTCCTTCCTGAATTTATATGCGGGCGATGCTTTGTAATGGAATTAAAAAAATTAACGTTGTTTAAATGAACACGGATTTCATTCGCGTTTATGTTTGATTTTGATGCGCTCGAATAATTTCCGAAATTAGACCATTGGCGGGACATCAGCAATTATTGTTAAAACATAAAGGGAATTTGCTGAACTGAATATAAATGACTGACCCCTTCAGAACATCACAATTCAGCCCTATGATTTTTATGAAAAAAATCAGTGAACTCGATTTATTTACAGAAATATTATCAAAGCAATCATTTCTGGTTCTTTGAAAAAATTGGAAGCAGATATTATCTACTCCTCCGATTGAAGTATCTACCATTTCTAATATGATGAAGATTTGTGAATAATTTATGGATTATTTCATTGCCTAATAAGTTGTTAATAGTTCCGGAATCTATGAGCAGGAAAATGAAATGAAAATGATTCCAAACTTTAAAATATTGAAAAACCAGAACCGAAATATTCATGTGTAGAAAAATGTGAAAAAACAACAATGAATATGAATTTGAAAGATATCACAATAATATTTGTAGAGGAAGCAGATTGTGACCTCGAGTTGAAACGAACTGATGAATGAGATGAATAATGTCAAGTGAAATGTCAATAATATGCAAATAATGTTAATCAAAATAAAATGCAAATCGAATAAAGAATGAAATGTGCATAACAGGAAAATAAAAAAAAAACATTTTCAAGTATTGCCTGTCATATTATGTCGGATGCTCGAATTTTCTGGAATGTTTTAGAACTTTCTAGAGGTCGAATCTTCCAGCCCTTATATCGTCAAAGCACGACCTTAAGGTAAAAACGAGAACTTTCTTCATGGACGAGCTGATAAGATACATGTAGACATATATGTTCTGCCACCCGTGTGGAGCTAGGTCGGTGAAAAATGAAGAAAGCTGAAACCTTTTTTTGATGTTCTAGAGAAAAAAGTTCTTTCACTGAAATGTACATAAAATATCGTTAGATCTGATAGTACATCATCAGGTGTAGTGTTTCACATCACATATCAAAATTCCAAACTTATAAGACTCACAAACACGGATTTGAAAATTTCATTGAACTTACCAACTACAAACATGGGATCAATAGATAACTTACCTGAAAATAAAAAAAAAATTAAAAATGGGTATGAATATCATATAAATGAATATAACTTAATGATTTTTTGTCGTTTCATAATTTTTTTTTTGTCTCGATTTTCTTGCATATTACGGTATGGATTTTTTCTTCCTTTGAATATGGGTGATTATCAGATTAATCATTTGGGACAAATGGTTTGTTTTTTGCATGATTTTTCCGACTCAACATATTCCGCGCTACCATCATAAATCCTAGTAAGTATGTATCAAGATGGAGAAGTAGAAGGCTAAAAACTTTATTTCTCAAAAATCAATCCCTTCTAGAAATGTACCCTTTCAATTTAAACAAGATTCCTATGGCTGGGATTTAATCAAATAAGCGAATGAATGTTATTTACGTACTGTCATCGAATACATGGGTGGATTTAACCCATTCCATGACGAAAAGTCTCAATTATGAACGAATCGAGTGTTTTTTCTTATAATCTATATTTGCTGCTGAAGAGCCGATAAGGCAAGTGTCTTACGGCGAAATATCAGATGTCTAGAAGCGACGATGATATTGTCTATGTAAGTGAAATTTTACGTCTTTCATTATTAATATTGTGTAGGAATCCTATAAATGATATCTGATTCGATTCCATTACTGATGTTTGGAATATACAAAAGGAATAGTGAAAAGTTATTATTCAGCGTTCATATAAAAGTATTTGTTCCAAAAGTATTTTTCTTTCGTGTAACTCAATGTTTATATGAAAATAGCTGTTTCGAGAGGGTATTTTTTTCCAGTTTGTGTCAGAAAGTTACATCTTTGCATGATCTATACATCTTTGTATAGAGTTAATTTTTGCAATTGATTGATTACTTTCTTTTTTTAGAAGATTCCCAAATTGTTTGTATTGTGTGGAGAAGTAGAAGGCCAAAAAAACACTTCTCATTAAAATAAACCCCTTGATTTTGAATAAATATCTATTGTAGATTTCAACAATTGTCATTTCAATCAAATTGAAAAAAAATCCTGTAGAAATGAGTTTTTTTGGAAAAAAAACTTCCCGGATTTCTACATCTCCATCATTAAACAAAAAAATATGGGAAGTTTCAAAAGAAAGGAGGAAAGAAAATAACTACAAATGAAAACTATAAAGGTATGAATATCATACACATCTTCATATCTCCATATAAAGTGTTTCGATTGTAGCTATTTCATTCGTCCTGTCTTTCCCACATTTTTTTGACTTTTCGAATAAGCCTACTTCGAAAAAAAAAATCATGAAAAGATGATTTCTTCAAAATCCTGTCCTGACATATTACCCAGATAAGCAATTCTTCCTTCCTAACTCGTTAAGAGCTTTCATATGATCTCTTAAAAGTAGAAATTTCATTTGGTAAAAAGTGCCTCAGTAATTTCAGCTAATGTATAAAATGGTAATGATTTTATTTGTCTCTTCTTCCATTTGCTATTCACCTGTAAACTAAATTCTTCTCTCTCTCTCTCTCTCTCTCTTTCTCTTCACGAATAGCTGTTATGAATGACCTTTTATTAGACAAGGTTACTCATAATGTAAAGTTTTCAATAAAATTATCTACTTGGGGACCTGCCAAAAGTTTTAGTTAGCAAATTGAACTGACAAACATTTAATCACTAAACAATTTGTTGAACATACATTACACATTCGAGGTGATAATATGCATCCAGTTAAAAGGTTGGTCATTTATATATGAGAAAACTTTTTGAGGTACCTCCATGATATATTCTCACCAGACCATAAAATATGTTCATCTAGACGCACAATAGGCGGTTAATTATACACCGACGTGGCCGACTAAATGTGACAATCTATACGGATTCGTTTGGTGCGTTTTGTTTATTGTGATTGAATTATGCGAGGACGCAGACAGATTTGTGCAGTTATTAATGAGCAATAACTCCACCTACATCATATAATATTAATTTTCCACTACTGGACACCGCATTCGAATAAATATAACTGTACGTCAGCTGGGTCATATTTCATAAAGCATTATTTCGCTACGAACTTCATTACAGGTTGATTCAATTAGCTTTCCACTATTCCCGTTCTATCGCATTTACGTGGAATACATATGAATGATTTATGTTCATTGAGGTGGTACGAAAGAGAGTAAGTATTGCCAGGAAAAATCCATCCAGGAAAAGTTTTGCTGTTTGTCTTGGGAAGGTTTAAAAAAGTTAATCAATGCTAGTCGTAAACCAATTGTGACGTATCTAAGAGCGCACGAATGTACGATGTTCGCTGTCGCTCTAGATGTAGCGAGAATAATACTACCGATTTCGATGGAATTCCGGCGGAATTTCTTCTGCATTCGACTACAATATATAAACGCTAGCCACGAGCATATCGAGACAGTCAAGTGGAAGTTACAGTGCGGTACGCGAAGTAATCTAGTAAGGTGACAGACATTCGAATGATAGTTGAAGTTTTAGTTGAAGAGTTTGTTCAGTGTAGTGTATTATTGGTCAATCCACGGGAAAAAAGTAACAATATTATGATAACTAGAAAGTCGATATTATCATTCCGTAATTTCTTCAATAGAAGTTCCCTGCTTTTTTATGTCGGATGGTAGTTTAATTTTATTTTGATGTTAATAACTATTTTTTTCATTCTTTCATGGTTTCATAAGGACCAAAAGCTACATAACATCTTCAAACCTAAGTTTCAATATAATTTGGTTCATTTTTTAACGTTTTCGCTGAGAGTATTAACACTCTCAAAGTTTAGATCAAAGTTTTATCAGAGGAATATTTTTCGTTGAGTCTATCTGCATGTAATTTTTCTTTCTCACCTCTATTGCTTTTTTAAACCGATGTTCGATATCTTGAACTTGAAACTAAATTAATGCCGCTGGCAACCGCCATTCTATTATAAACTGATGAAATGCAATTTCGAATCGGTGTGAAAGCTACGCCATATTCCTTCATCTCATCCTTTATGTTTCTGAAATATTTCCAATGTACAATTATATTCCCCGAAGAATTCTCCCGTCATGAACTTGTTAAAGTCCCACCGTATCGATCGCGCAGAACTTCCAACATAGCTTTATTAATCCTCTTTTGAGGTCTTATTACGAACTGAGGAGGACGAGGGATCTTTGATTGCTTATTGTGGTTTGGAAACGAAGCCCTGGGGTCGACCTCGTCCTTTGCACTCACTCTTACCCGCCTTTGTAAGGATTCAAACTTACAAATGTCGTCAAATATTTGCCTGGTGTCTTATTTGTCTCGTTTCATTCACGAGCCGAGACAATGGATTTACTCGAATGAAACTGGTGAGGTATGATTTGAGAGACGTTTATCACCTCGGAAGTTGCGGAGACGGATTGTACGTGAGTTACAGATAGGTAGCCTTTTGTTGTTCCCAACTTGGTTATTAGCGGATCTTGGGGGTTGAAGTGGGTGAAAATCCGTTATAAGGACGTATTGCCACTGTCGCAGAATGAGATCGTTGAAATGTGAAGCCAGCACATCATTAGTCACTATTTCAGTAACTGTCTCTTTCTACGGTGTGAAGGTAAATCTCCAGTGATATTTCAGACTTGATGAACAGAAATATATCTGTGTAGGTATATCTATCTGAAATGGTACTTCATCAAAGGAAGTCCCTAATTTTCCAAGGGATAAAATATAAATATAGTGAGAAAAATTTAGATTGTTGACGAATATTTTGATGGTTTCAACTTCAAATCCCAGAAAGTCGTGACGATTGCTTGAACGTATAGTATATCTTTGAAATGTCATTTCTAGTCCATCTGAGAAACTGGCAAACCAGTCAATTTGTAATTCAAAAGCCTGCAATCTTATCTTATGAACCATGGAGCTATGTAGTACCTAATTATTCCAGAAACGGCTTAAGTACGACGTCTCATGTATGTTAATTAACTATACATTCTATATTTACAAGAACATTGTTGAAGGTACCATAAAGTTCTTTTATCGACGACTATTGTAAAATGTACCAATTATACGTCTGTTTGCTCAACCTTGATAATACCCATTAATCACGGTAGTGATTATTGAGTCAATCACTGCTGTCACGTGTTTCCTTGATTAAGCTAAAATATTACATTGTTTTGCTACAAACAATCGGTTTTTAAAATATCATTTGTAAACCACCAAATATTTTCAATTCAGTTCTGTACCTACAAATGAAAAAAATTGAAGAAGTGAATTTTCCTATACTAGGAACCGTGGTTCGAACACGTACACTGAACTATCAACGACTTTGAATATTCGTGTCATATCTGTTTATTAACATACCATGTTTTTCGAAACATTTTATACATCCAAATAGCTTTTTGAAACAAAACAAATTTGAATCAAACCTGTCATCATTATTGTTTGTGTGCGTAGATTTCTCGGTGTTTTGATATTCTGTGTTAAATTGTGTTGAAAAACGAACTAAAAATGGATATAGAAAATGAAAATGACTTTTCTTCAACACCACCAGAAATGTATTGCCGAAAAAGTATATAATATGGCCTATGAATCTTTTTTGGCTGGGAAAAGGGAAAGAAAACCTCTTCATTTTCTGAGTCGACTTTGTTAGTATACTTCACTGCATTATCCACAAAATATTAATCTTCAACAATATGGACCTTTTATTCCATGTTTAGAAGTACGATCACCTTACATCAAGGTACAAATTAAGAAAATTATAAAAAATTACCAGCATTACTAAAACAATAATTAGGTTTTCGAACTAAAAAAACGAACATTTTTTTTAGCAAAGATATCAATAACTTTTTACCTAAAGCATCTGATGACAAATTCCTAGCAATAAAGGTAAGATTTTGAGTAAATCTTTCACATACTTATTTCATTACAATCTGTAATTTAAGCTCGATTAATTTGATTATTATAATTTTTGATAACTATATACTGTGTATAGATAACCAATAATGTATTGTATGAAATATTTGTTACAATAAAATAAAAGTATTTCTAAAAATATGTATGTGATGTAACAAAATTTTCCATATTTGTTACAATAAAATAAAAGTATTTCTAAAAATATGTATGTGATGTAACAAAATTTTCCATCAAAAAAACTTCAACAAAAATTTTTATTCGTCATGGATAAAGTATAGTATATATATATAGTATAGTATATATATATATATATATATACATCTGTTTCAGCCTATTGGGCATATATATATATATATATATATATATATATATATATATATATATATATATATATATATATATATATATAATGTATATATATATATATATATATATATATATATATATATATATATATATATATATATATATATATATATATCAAAAAATCAGAAATCAAACTCTGTTTTACTTTGCCAAGCTTTCGCTTCTAATGGGAAGCTTCTTCAGGGCCTATAATTTAATGATTTCTGAATATTTTCGCCTTTGAATAACATTTCAAATCATACTTACAGTAAAAATGAGTGAAAAACAATAAATTGAAGATATAAATTGACGTAAAAGTTAACATGTATACAAATGAAAAACTTCACATATGCACGGTGTCACCACAAATGTGCGGTTAGCTCCTGTTGACAGAGTATAGAGTTCATTACAATAAAATAAAAGTATTTCTAAAAATATGTATGTGATGTAACAAAATTTTCCATCAAAAAAACTTCAACAAAAATTTTTATTCGTCATGGATAAAGTATAGTATATATATATATAGTATAGTATATATATATATATATATATATATATATATATATATATATATATATATATATATATATATATATATATATATATATATATATATATACATCTGTTTCAGCCTATTGGGCATATATATATATATATATATATATATATATATATATATATATATATATATATATCAAAAAATCAGAAATCAAACTCTGTTTTACTTTGCCAAGCTTTCGCTTCTAATGGGAAGCTTCTTCAGGGCCTATAATTTAATGATTTCTGAATATTTTCGCCTTTGAATAACATTTCAAATCATACTTACAGTAAAAATGAGTGAAAAACAATAAATTGAAGATATAAATTGACGTAAAAGTTAACATGTATACAAATGAAAAACTTCACATATGCACGGTGTCACCACAAATGTGCGGTTAGCTCCTGTTGACAGAGTATAGAGTTCATTACCCAACAAGAAACTTTTCATATAATTGACACATTTTTCAATAGTCATCAAAAGAAACCTACTACTAGATGAAATGTACTCAACATTAGGATGATTATTATACCACGGCTGTGGGGATGAATATTTTTGAGTAGCTAAGCTCTTCATCATCAAGTTCGATCATCTTATCAGTCTAGATTATGACTTCCACACTCTCCTAGTTTAAAATACTCTGCAGTTATGGGAAATATATACAAATTATCTGAATTTAATGTGATACCTAGTACATTTGAAACGGGTAGGAATAATAAGATATCAATTATTATTACTGCTAGTCATTTCGTAATTGTAGTTTACATGCCACCGGACCGTGCATGGCCTTAAGACAACGTCCAGCCCACAGATGAAGAAGATACACACAATATAATGCCACTTAACTATAAACTTGTTATAAAACAAGCAAAACCATGTAATTTCTCATCTCGAAGATCAATAAAGAGATAGATAAAACCAGTTGCAGTCCAATTATGAAAGAAAAGATGGCAAAGATAAAATTTCTATGGCCAATTTACGCCCATGTCGCCATCGGATGAAATTAAAATTGTTTTATACGACCGCTGACATCGGCTGAATAACGTACCTTCATACTCAAGAATTGCCTCTGCGATAATTAATAGATTTTTGGGAAGTGTCGCAATATTTCACTCAAAGAGTTATTTTGGAGGCGGGATAAATCTGCATAATTATCAATTAGTATGTATGAGGACGACTTGTTTGCTAAATGGGTATTGTTTTATTTTGATGAACGAGCAGCTGACGTTTTGAAAATTTTATGTATGAAAAACAAATTTGAATAGCCGCTCATTTCTTACCTGCCATGTTTGTAGGTGGGGAAGATAAGATAAATGTCTTCTTTCATGAATAATTTACTATGATTATTTCTTTACCGGATATTTCTGATTATAATTTCAAGCAAATTATGCAACTATAACGAAAATAATGCAATTATAAGAAATAAGAAACAATAAATTTTACAATGTGTTAAAACAACGATAAAAATAAAATAAATACAACAATAAAAATTAATTGGCGCTCCGGGGCGACTTCATTGATTCCAGTGGCGCATTTGCTTTTTCAGCTGCAGGAAAACCCGGAAAAACCTGCAGCACCACATCATTTGAAGATCTTGATCTAACAATGTCCTCTCTCTCATAAAACAAAATGTAGGGTGTCTCCAGAGGCTCCAATAAATTCAATGCATCGCCAGAACACTTCGTGACACGACTATCGTCAAACTTAAACCAGTCCGTTTCTTCTTTGACCAAGGCGTAATAATGACCACATTCAACGCCAGAACCACAGTGAACAATGACTGCATGAATATTATAACAGTGGTCTGCTAGGTTGAAATGTTCATCTATTTCGAACCTTCCAAAGTGTTTCTTGCTTCCGTTAGAGGTTGAGTCTTGTTTGAAAATCATCAGTGTTATTATTAGATTGACTGGTGCCTCAGATATACTTGTTTCCTTATAACAGTCAGTTAGTTTGGCGCATGTATGACAATATAGTCGATCATCACCTGTTAAAAATTCCATTTTCAGATGATTTAACAATAAGCTTTGCACGGACTGGTAATTAGTCGTATTAGGAAAAGCTAGATGAAGTTCCAGAAATTCACATAAGTTTTCAGTACTTCTTGAACATTTACCACAAAGTAAACAAGTGAGGATTTTTCCAGCAAAAGATTTACAAACACAAGACGAGATGGGTTGTACGGAATCATTCAGTCCAGAGCGGCTGGGAGTATTGATTTTGCTATTGTTTTGCTCACGAAGAGTATTCAACAAGAACCCCAAGAATTCGGAACAATCCTCTTGTTGTCCTAACGAGTATCTAGTGGACTTCAAAGACTCCAGGAAATCGGTTGGAGGGAAAGATGATACCTTCTTACGAAACTGCAGCTGCATGAACAGTTGTTTGAGTTTGATGAATAAGCAGGAAACATTCCCGTTCTCGTTCATCATTAAAACTTCGTTCTTGAAAGTCTTCGTCATGAACAACACTTGTAAAATGCTATTCATGTAACAAGTGTTTCCTAAATCATCCAATCCAATTTTCTTCTCTAGATTTTCAGGACACATTCAGAAAATATCACATTAGGTCGTGATATTGATAATTCTACCAATTTTGTGATGGAATAAGATACTTCTGACCTACTGATATTTTAGTATAGTTAGGAAGTCTCCTAATGGCACATATTTTCATTGATACTTTTTTCGTTTTCGACAAGGTGGTACTTTTATAGGGCACCATATAGTCCATGGGATTCTCTTCAAAGAAAGAGCAAAATTACATGACTTCAAACTTCAAAAAATATCATATAACTTCCTATAACGCACTTTAAGAAAATCATTATATCAACACTTCCAAACAGTGCAATGAGTAATGATAGAATCTGAAAAATCCTTAGGACGCCATGAATGGTTTTGCAGCTTGAGGTTGTCTGAATTTCTATCTTTTTTCCATATCCTTGAAATATTTTGCAAAGAGTCAGCTCTGAAATGGATCTCTCGTGAGATGAAAATTCAACAAGAATGAATACTGTACGATTTAAATTATATATTAGACACATACCTTGGGATCGTCTAGTTTGTATCCCAGAAAAATTAATTTTCTTATGAAAGAATATGTTTGCACGGGAATATCATCTCTTCAACTACATATTGGTGATGAGCATAATGTTTTGTGATTTCTTCCATTTCAAGTATTTATAAAATGTTGAGATCGCAGTTCATTCATATACCTGTAACAATTTTGGAAAAACCAAAATTCTAGTTTTTTAATTCTCTATGTTTCATCTGAGGGTTTTGAGAGTCATACAATCAAAAGAAAATATAAATGTAGCGGCTCGCAAGGTGATATTCTTTGATTTTGTTCATAACGGCAAGAAAAATTGCTAGCAAGCTGTCGCCTCCAAAAATCTCGCCTACCGGCAGTGGCTCTAAAATCCCACTGCCGAAAACCAAGCTAGGTTTGTTAATGCCCGCAACAGCTGCGAACATAGTATGAATGGAAGCAAAGAATTAGAAAGAGAATTAGGGATAAACTGATTGCCAATCCCAACGATCTGTTAATCAGATTTTTACAAAATCCAGAATTCCACAACTAACACAAGCGGATAGTTCAATTGCAACGATAGCCATAGAAAAAGCAAATCTACTAGCTGAACAATTTGCGTCCCACTCCATGGTCGATTTTCTGGGAAAGGCACTACCCACTATTCCCACTCTGGAATCCACAATGCCGGAAATTACTCTTCGACAGCGTTTCGTCAGGGGAATTTTGAAACAGCTTGATATCAAAAAGGCGTCCGGCCCTGTTGAAGTGCCCGTCATCATACATAAGAAGTGCGCAAATGAACTAGTACCAGTATTTTGCAGACTTTTCTTAAAGAAAGGAGTGTTTCCTTCTTGTTCGAATATTGCTCGAGTTCAGCCTATTTCCAAAAAGGACAAGAAAAATCTTCCAAATAACTATAGACCAGTCGCTTTGCTATCAATGATATCAAAAATCATGGAGAAAGCCGTAAACCATCATATCCTCGAATATTTGGAAGACTTCAACATCTTGAGCGATCATCAATATGGCTTTCGGAAACAAAGTTCAACAGGCGAACTTCTATCGTATGTCACCCACTTTTGGAATAACGAAATCGAGAAACATGAAGAATCAAGAGCTGTTGCCCTAGATATTTCTAAGGCCTTCCGTTTGTTCAATACTTTTTTGTACTGAATCACGGGTAATTATAAATATTTTTGAATATTTCATCTGTAGTAGAAAATTTCGCTAATACTTATAATTCTTGAAATGTTTTTCATTTTCATTTTCTTTTGAACAACCTATCAAGGAGGTTACTTATAGCGGCATCTGCCCGCGAATAGCTCAAGCAATAATTGATATTTACGTACAGCAACCATCTGCCCGCAAACAGATCAACTAAGTTACGTACAGCGTCATCTGCCTGCGAATTGATCAAGTAATATCCCGATCAATTGATCAAGCAATATCAAGATCCCGAGCTAGAGAGTTACAAACACACATACATACAAATAAACATACAGGTGAAGCTAATATAAAGCGTGTAAAAACGTCGTGTACCATAATGGGAAAGTGATGTTAGTTTAGGTTAGGTTAAGTTTTCCGAAATGCTGGTCGCACAAACACAATGTAAGCAAATGCGATGGACCGAACAGGAGAACAAACTGCTTCAAATGTGGAGAGACCAACCACAACCAAAGTGAATGTAGAGGGGAGAAGTACTGTCCAATCTGCGAAGAACAAGGGCATAATATGGGGTCAGCCAAATGCCGCGAATTCAAGGAAGCACAAGCACATGATGGCAAGGCAAAGAGAAAGAGTCATAGGAAATTTCAAAGGCAACAGCACTCTAGGAACCATATTAAAAAACGCTCTGAAGAAAAAGGAGAAGTCGACATGGAAAAGGAAAAAGAAGAGGACTATGGCGTAGAGGAAACCTCATCGTAGATTATAGCTCAAATGGTAGGAATCACTTCCCTGTCAGAGGCAAAAACACCAAAAATTACAGTAGTCCAAGATGACACTACAGGCTCAGGGATGAGCTCAATACCGTAACTGAAACCGAATTCATGGCCATGAAAGTCCTACAATTAAATACAGACAGGAGAAGGCAAGCACACCACCTTCTACAAAAAACGATGGTTGAAAAGGAAATCGATATCATACTGGTGCAAGAACCAAACAAATCATTGACTGGGAGTAACCCCAAATGGATCAAAGACCCTAGAAGTGATACCGCCATATACTGTAGCAATCCAAATTTTGGAAAAAATGAATATCATCAATGTATAGAGTACAACACAAAATTCTTTATCAATCAGTATATATCACGGCCCAGTAGAATAAGTATTCATGGAGATATGGAGCTACAAAAACACTTGACATTTAAACGGATAAAACTTTTGAAACAACCTAATCATGTATTTGAAGTCTGACTGAAAATATCAATGAATACTAAATAATCATAAACTTAACGTTCCATTCAAAGAATTTATACGTGAAATTAAATAGAGACTTGTGAGAAAACCACAATCCTCTATGAGAAACCATAAAATTTTATATTACCGAAGAGTCAATTCAAATTCAAACCACTCTCCTTAAAGAAAAACACCATAGCTCGCGCAAATACAATCAAACGTACCATAAATTACACTGAACGCCCATTCGATCTGAATTAACATGAAAAGGGTTTCTGAAACGCTCATATTCGCCATAGTTACGGAATTTTATTGCTCCGAACACACTTTTGAGTCGTTTTTAATCATGTCACGTGTTGTTCGGTTGCGTGCCAAAAATTCACGTGTGACCGCGATGACGTCGAAACCCTTTTTGCCGCTAGTTTTTTGTTTTGGTATTATTATATTGCTGAGTATTCGTGCTGCGACTATCTACGTTCATGCGAAAAGAGGATAAGAACGAACATAATTCAGAATGAGGTATTTGTGGTATGTTTTGAAGGGTAAAACGTTTTCAGAGATATACTTAATTGGTAATTCAAACATGAATAGTAAAAGTAGCTAGTGGATACTCAACAGTGATTGGAGTAGATAATTGTTAGACAATTTGTAGAAGAAGGTGTAGGTACGCCCTGCCTAGGTTGACATTTGTACATATTATTTCGGATTTTGAATGGCTTTGCAAGTAAAAATATTGATCTTAATATTAGTGTCATAGTTAAAGATAATGCTCCTCACCACAGTCGACAATTAGCAACAGTTTCTGGCATTTCAAGCACGAAAAGAGAAATTTAGAATTTTATGTTGATCAAAGATAAATTTTTCGAAGTAAGTGAACACTTACTTCGAACGTGTTAGGGATCACACGTAAAAAGGTAAGACCTCGTTAGTCCTTAGCTTGCACGAGTTTCTCAACTTCTGAGAGTTGTCGTTCGTATGTGGGCGACAGCTGATTAACGGAAAAACAGATTCTAAACAGAAACAGAACAGACTATCAATTGTTAGAAGTTTCATTATGGTGTTAATTCAACTGCATAACAAACTTTTCCCATTACTTTGGTATTTTTAATGCAATTGAGTTCTTTTGGTACAAACTGTAGTGCCTCTGTGACAGACGAAACGTTTGGTATAAGGTTGTTTCAAAAGTTTTGTCCGTTTTAATGTATTCAAACTGTAATATATTAGTGAATACTCATTCAATAATCAAAATGAGCGCCATTTGAATTAGTGCACTTTTGCCAACGTAACACAAGTCAATCAATTCCGTCAGCAAAAAAGTCGAGTGCTCGGGATTCGTTGAAGTCTGTTTTGGCCTGGTTCTGATTGGCGAAGGTGAGAAAGTTATCGAAGCGCCCGAAAAGATGGTAGTCGGTTGGCGAGAAGAACGTTGGCGAGCAGAACGTCGACGCCCAATTCGTTTAATTTTCGGACGGTGATTTGTGAAACGTGCGGACGGGTGTTGTCGTGAAGCAGGATCGGACCTCTTCTATTCGCTAGTATGGGCTGCAATGAATTTCGGTAAATTTCGTCGATTTCTTCACAATAGGCGTCTGCTGTGATGGTATGGCCCGGTTGCAGAAAGTTGTAGTGGATCACACCAACCGCTGACAACCATACAGTAACCATGGTCTTTTTTTGATGAGTTTTCGTCTTTGGGAAGTGCCTGGGTGGTTACTTGGTGTCTAATCACTGTCCTGGACGTCTTCTGTTGTCGTAGAGGATCCACTGTTCATCACATGTGACGATCCGACCCAAAAAATATCGTTTTGGTTGCCCAATAGACCTCGAAACTTGACAAACACTGTCGACTGTTCGAATGATAGGTCACCCACTCTTCGAGTTTTTTTACTTTTCCAATACGTTTCAAAATATCAAAAACCGCATGGGAGCTAACGCCCAGTTCTTCCGCCATTCCATGCACCGTTGGTGATGGGTCAGTCTCCACCAGGGTCCTCAAATCCTCGTTCTGAATTACTGATTGTGAACCACTTCGGGGCTCATCTTCGAGGCTAAATTGATATAGATTATAGTGAGGAACTTAATTGCATAAAATATACAATACTATAGATGAAGCCTTACTACCACATGTTCCTGTTCTGCTGCTGAATTATCACAAAACATCCTTCTGACAATCGAAAGTTGTTACTATTTCAATTAGCTATTCGGAAAATATATCACCATTGGTCAACAATAGATTCTTAATTCCAATTTCTGTGTTAGAACTTCAAACGTCAGGGACTCTTGATAACTATCGACTATGACATCATTGGTCGGTATATTCAAAATCAGTTTTCTTGTGAACCAGTTTTTGAATAAATTTCCATCGGTATCTTTATGATACTCTTGTGATGAATCCTAAATTTTTTCATCAGATATCTGATAATTAGGAATCCAATCACCTATGAACTCATCATATAGAATTGTAATCCTAAATTGCCTCTGCTAAACCATAACTTTCAATAGCAGTTAAATATTCAGAATGTATCATCTGTATACGTCTTGATTCTATAAAACGTCGTCGTCTGTAAATCGTTTCATATCTGAAACTAACAGGTTTTGAGCTAACGTAAAGAGAAGTTAGGTTGCATTTAATATCGAATTCAATAAGCATTGAACGTTTTTATGAAGATATTAAGGTTGGACCACAAATGTCTTTATACATTCTGAATAGTACACGGTGCACTCGTCAAACACTAAAAGTAATTGTCATTAAAAGAATGAGCTCTGACTTGAAGTCTCCAAACATCAACTACGACCTGTTTTATACAGTCTTAATCCCGAGTGGGAAGAACTCCGGCGGGAGACGAAACTACTAACAGAAGGAAGCTGTTGGTTTATACATGGATCAAAAACACCTTAAGGTGTAGGTGTAGGACAGAAATATATATATACTTGCCTATGTGGTCATATTCCAGGTGGAAATCAAAACGGACTCTCCTCAACAGGAAGACCTAAAAATTGTTTCTGATATGTATTCCTGGTCATACTACCAAGAAACTACTGAATCCCTTGCAAAGAAGAGTGCTGCAAGTAGTTATTGGCATCATTTTAGACTGAATACCTGCTGTCACCAAATAGCAGAATTGACCTTCGTTGTCTAACAGGCCTACTGTCATTCATGCCCACCGTCAGCATTTGCCAGAGTTTCACTGATATCTAACCTGAAATATTATTAACCGAAATGACGGGAGCCATGATAATCTCTCTGGGATTTCGGTGAAAGGTCGAACAGATACACTCAGTTTGCATCTAACCTAACCTAAACAAGAAATATGTTGCGTACCTACTCAAAATAACTTCTAATAGGAAAAATATGAAGGAATGTTTTGGGACAATTATTATATGAAGAGCAGATATTTTTTTAACATTCTCGAAAATGACATGACAAATTATTTTTTATTGATCCATCATAAAGATCTATGAAAGATCCATGATTAATCTTAAAGTTTTTCAAATGGTTGACAATTGATTCTGGTTTATTGATCTAGTTACCTGATATGTATTTTTTATGCAGATACCTTACCTCATTGTTGCTAGAACCTGCCCCATTTCTCGCTTATGGAGACGGGAAATGCAGGAAATTAGACATGCAGTCTGTTAGATTGCGGTTTCGGCGCACTGTTGCACATCTCGGTGTGGCAATGGTCCGGATGCTGTAAGCCGCCGTTTGTAATCACTTTATCTCTTGTTAATTGCCGTGTTTCGAATGTCACGAAGCGCCAGCGCATGGCCTCCTGTGCAACCAACGGTCATCCTATGCCAATTATAATTATGTCTAAAACTCGAGCTAATTCATGAACGCTGCGCTAATTTAATTAGGTTCTTGAATTTTAATTGCTAGTCGGACAGATGCCAGCTGAATGGATTTCAAAGAGTTTCCGACGAATATTAAAAAATTAGTATGAAGTTTTGAATACAGTTTTACTTCGTTAAACTCTTTTCTGGAGAGTGATATTTCAACGCGACATATAACCATAGTCATTTGAATTAATGTTCAATTATTTGACAATATGAAACATTTCGAAAATTATTATTCAACAATAAAACCTTATCACAACTTTTGTTTGAGAATCTTGCCAATTATTGTTTGATTTTCAAACGAAAAATTGATATCTTAAAATAAATTAATAAGAAAATGTGAATGTTGCATTATATAGATATGAACAAGGTTATTTATTTCATAAATTTTGTCAATTGAAATCATTTTCGTTTGAAAAATTTGAATATACCAAAAAACTCGTCAAAAACACTCAAATTCACTCGGCAACAAAAATTTGAAAATGTACTTCAAGAAAAATTTATATTTTTGAATGTTATAACTATTCGATGAAGCGACTAAAATGTATAGTATGAAGTATGTATTTCCATTGGAAAACTAATTATACAATTTACTGTATGATTTTCACTATGAAGGGTTTTACGAAAACCGCTATACAATAGCTTCCTCAAGTAGAATGTGTTTGTTACTTTTGCTCTAGGTAGCTGCATATTATGAAAATATTCTTCATTTACAGAAAATTTATTTGATTTACGTAAATTTCACCGTTATCTTTGAAATGCATTTCTCATAAATTCGCTGTTATTGTGAAAGTTGGTTGATTCCAATTCTAGGCCAGTTAGTGTCCACTACATATCGTCTGATCTATACTAGTAATCGTACGTTAAAATGTGAGGCCCTGTTAATCCTCATTTCAAACAAGTTTCAGCTCCGGAAGAACGTCGTTCGTGTTCAGTTACTTTCATGAAGGTTCATATTCAATAACCGTTTCATTACTAATGGAGTCTCATGATCAATATCCCAATGGGATTGGTTATATAAAGATCTATTATTTTGACTAAATTTATATCACCCCATAATTATGTTTGAAGTTATTGCTGAGTTTATTGTTGAATATAATATATTTTGTAGCATTATTTATGTTTTAACTAACTTCTTGGTGTATATCAATAATATTCCTGTATTCATAAAATAACAGGGGCACTACACCCAGGTCTGTCATTAATATTTCAACGTTATAGAAATTTCCAACACGATTTGCATTTATCTTTATCAGTTCGAGACCTGAGTGAGATATACACTGTTCTGTTTATATACTGCCATGCTATGCAAACATTTGTAACTTCTCCAGTTAACCTGACATTCTACATGGCTCAGTACTTTTGTACCAATCACGCAAACTATGATTTACTTCTGTATATTAGCTGAAGTGAAAGAAAAATGTAACATCGCAGCCAACGATATGAACTGAGAAATAAACGGTTTTGACTTTGAGGAAGAGACGACCACTTTCAAATTTAATAATAGAAAATAAATACATCTTTTACAAATAGTATAGTCATTAAATATGTAAACTGTGAAAGTTCAGAATGAACAAGAAATAACAAGAAGGCTTGGTTTTTTTATGGGAAAACTTCGAAATAGAAATATGATAGAATCGGCCGATACTTGATGAAAATCTATAACGTATTCAAGAAACACTTTGTGTGATTTTTACTGAATAGTTTCACAAAAACGCAGCACGTGTTTCGTTGTACAAAATTTTTTTAGACGTGTCTTTACTAAAGTTAGTAGTAGTAAAGGAATGTTGGAATGTTCATGATATACAAAACTTCATGAAAATACTTAACTGACAAGAGATATCAAAATGTGTTTTTATAGAAATATTAAATTTATCTATTTCATTATGAAAACAGGACAATTGTACAAAAAACTAAGTATTATATTTGTGTTAAAATTAAGTTTTATTTTGTTCGTGAAATTGCTCAACTCACTACGCTCGTTTCGCAAACGAAATGATTCATAATACCTCCACATTACTTTCAAGCTCTCTTTTCCGAATGACAATGTTAAACAGAATGGAATCTTCATATTCTAAATCGCCAAACACATCACTGATGAACAAATTCGCAACTGTCGATTTCCAAACTCGGTTATGTTGAAAACTTTTTGATACCATATATTTACTGAACGCTTCCTGATACTTTCTTGATACGATCTGATTATATCATGCCCTTTCATGTTGGTACCTATCAAAATACAGGAAAAAAATCTGGAGAAAGGTGATTCGACTAGGAGTAGAATATATAAAAAAGTATAACCCTACATAAAAAATGAGTAATAGTCTGTCAGGTCGTAGCCAGAAGGTGGAAACAAATCACCGCTCAGAAATTGGAAAAATACATAAGGGTGTACCTCAGGGTTCAATATTAGGACCAACATTGTTCCTCATCTACGTCAACGATTTGACAAGTATAAATATTTCAGGGAAATTCACACTATTTGCAGACGATACTACCATTTTTTGGCAATCGGACAATGCAAACGATTTAACTAAAATATCCAACGATATGATGACAGTGAAAAATTGGTGTGATTCAAATCGTCTTTCTCTAAATATTTCGAAAACTAATATAGTAACTTTCCGATGCGAACTTGACAATATACCCATTGGGGTAACATCATTGAGAACAAAAGTAGCCTAAAATTTTTAGGAGTACATATCGATAGTAAACTAAAATTTGAAGAACATATTTATGCCTTGTTGTTACACAAGGCATAAATATGCCATAACATCCTCTGGATGTTATGCAGTCAGAGTCGTCGCAAATGAACTTGGTTTAACAGCAGCTAAGACTGTTTATTTTTCTTTGGTGGAATCTCACTTGAGATATGGAATTCCATTTTGGGGAGTATGTAGTGGTTATCTACTTCAAAATATGTCAGTTTTATAAAAACGAGACTCTTGTAGATTACTCTTCAACACTCATGGAATTTTAACGGTGATATCTATCTTTATAATGGAAACAGTTCGATTAATTAAAAAATATTCGAACACATTTCAATCTTCACCAACCCATTATGTGACAAGGCAATCCAACAACATCAAGTTGCCAATACCTAGTACATCACTCATAAGAGATTCCATATATATATATATATATATATATATATATATATATATATATATATATATATATATATATATATATATATAAAACAGAATAATTAGGGACTGGATTAACCATAAATCGGTTCAATTCGTGAGGTTGCGGTCAATAGACAAAGAAAATTCTTTGTTATATGTCAAGCTTTCGGTATATTTCACACCTTCGTCAGAACAACTATAATAATAAGATTATATATCTTGTAAAAAATATATAAGTATGGAGAACTTACTAACGTGAGAATAAAATATAAAATGGTTCAAAAACAGATAGAAAAACATTAAATAATGACAGTTGATAAAAAAATGTTTTCATGAAATATGATAAAGAAAATAAAAGATCTAGTAATTCGAGTATCATTCAGAATTTTCCTACTTGACATTGTCAGCCAAAAATTTTTATCAACCGTCATTATTTAATGTTTTTCTATCTGTTTTTGAAGCATTTTATATTTTATTCTCACGTTAGTAAGTTCTCCATATTTATATATTTTTTACAAGATATTTAATCTTATTATTGTAGTTGTCCTGACGAAGGTGTGAAATAATTCGAAAACTTGACATATAACAAAGAGTTTTCTTTGTAATAGCCCAGCTATTGACTGCAACCTCACGAATTAAACCGATTGATATATATATATATATAAACTGATTTTATGTATGAGTGGAAATAAATGCACTTTGTTGTTATATATAATTGCATTATAGATTAAGTGAAACTTTGTCCACATGATTAATCTTATGACAATAAAGTTTATTCTCTCTCTCTCTCTCTCTCTCTGAGATTCAAGATTTTCAGAAATCAAAATTTTTCAGTGCCAGAAATTAAAACTTGGATGGTGTCAAAAAGTAACGATGAATTTCAAATGAGAAACATTTAAAACAAAAATCGTCAAGTATGGGTTATTTCTATATATCTATTCATTAGATGAACAATATTATAAATGACCAATGTGGATCCATCAAACATTGAAATCAAAAGAAAGTGACCTTACGTGGCTATAACAAACGTGTTTACATGGATCCTCTATCGCTTGAAAACATTTTTTTGGGGAAAAATTTGATTATTTTTTTAGGTTCCTTGCTAAAAAAGATTTCTTGAATCTTCTGCAAAATAGTTATCTATCAGATTCACCCATTTTTTTGGGGTAGTAGGTATTTCGGAAGATAACAGTAACAGTGCTTCTCAATTTGAAATCATCTTTGGCATAGACTTTCTATCATCCAATGAGATTATTCACTTGTTCATTCACGTATTATGATGGAGCAGTTTTTTCTGATACTGATGTAGTGTCATCAAGATTTTAACAATGAAAAGGGGTAAGATTTCAATTTTGTTACATGTCTGTTTGTGATGGATTATAACCACCTGAAACTGCATTTCGAAATTGGGTCCAAAGTTTTTCCTTTAACCCGAACATGATTCATCATATCATGGATAGCGTTAATAATTTTCATCAAGTAACGGATCAGAGTATTCATAATTTTATCAAATCAGTTATTTTTCTGGGAAACATTTTTTAAATTCTCAAGGAATATTTTGAATGTTTGATACTTAACTATTTATTTCATGTCAAAAGCTTCAACAGTGAACAGTGAACGAACAGTTGAATAATTTTTTTTCAGACAATAAATCTGCAACCCGTATGTAATTTTTGTTTTGATGATCCTCCATTGTGCATTTCTGGTATTGAAGGATGTTGTTTTTAAAGATTTTGAATGTTATACTAATGCATAATATTTCATGTAGGGTCATAATTTCTGTATGCATTCTAATATTTTTTCAATTCAACTCAATTCATTAACTTATTTGATAACAATACATATATTTTGGTTACTGCTATATAGAAGCATCTGGTTTAAGAGCAGAAATTGCCTTGGCAAATATCCCTATATTGCATTTCTGCACTCTTCCAGTTGCTTTCAAATTTGTTTTATATGTAAATTTGTTGCGAGTATAATCAATCAAAAAATTATTTTTTGTAATAATGAGGAGGAACCAACGGAGACGAAAGGGATTGGTTTTCCTTTTATGCCATTTAGGTGCTTCACGGAATCGATAGAATAAAAATACCATTACTAAATTTCATTTATAGGAAAATCGAAATTTATCGAGGTTTAGTAATATACATTTTTTCACTCGAATTTTGAAAGTTTTCGGATTTTTCATTTCTCTAAGGTTGGGTGGGATAAGGTTGAAAAATTTTGTACCTAAATACATTCGATTAATATATGTCCACAAATCTCTGTTGAACTTTGTTCCTATATTTTAATAGAGGACCTATATGAAACAAAATTCCGGTAATAGAATTTCTTCTCCAGAAGGCAAAAGGGGCCATGCATCAAATATTCGAAAATTCCGAACAACTTATCTGAGTTGATTTCTGAAAACTTTCAGTTCTTCACGTCTTTATGAAAGTGTAGATTTCATTTTGCTGACGATTGTCTTTCGAAAAATACAGCTTGAATGTAATACTGATGTTGAAAGATATGATGACAAAAATTGAGTTATATTCTGATAATCCTGATATGGTTAGCTAAACGTGCGTCTAGAGAGAATACTCCGCTTCTTTCATGAAAAAAATGCTTTCATAAGATAATATGCACTTATTGAATCATGGAATTATTCAGGTTTGAGTTTATGAATGACAATAGACTATGATTCAGCAACTGGAAAGAGAGAGAACGTCGAACAAATCAATCGTTCATTCAAGCGAAAATGGATAAATTAACTGAATTTATTCTCAAACACTCAACGCATAAAATCAAGCAAACTTCTTTTATTTCCAGTCAATTATTTCACAATCGCGAAGCGAGCATTTCTTCAGTGAGCGACTGCACCGAGAGCTGAATCTGAAATCGACTTCGAATGATTTTCACGTTGTGTGCAAACAAAGACGAGGTAAATGAAGCATACAGACGAAACAATGCACTTTCCATCAAGACTCTACGAGTAGAGTCACTCCCTCAATCTGGAATTCAAAGCAGCCGCGAATTGAGAATGTAAATGCACTCGGCTGACCATGCATGCAATGCGAATGGATATAATGGAAAGCAAGGGTCTCTGAATATTTTTTCTTCTTGACTGATTTACTTGCCATTCTTCAATGTTCCTCTCCAGAGATTGGCGGAAAGATTACAAAACATTATTTCTACTATGAAATTAAGGTTAGTTCAAAACGTGATAGAAATCAGGCTAATACTAAGATGAACATTGAAAAATATTCGACGGACATTCATGCATGTTAGCTCACATACGATGAATAGTCTCGCAGATCCAGCAACATGTTCACGCTTAAAATCAATCGAGTGAACCAAAACATCAGTTTGCCTGGGTCTCGACAGACATCAAAGCGGCTCGACTGCATGTATGAAATCTTCGTCTGAGAGGAAGATTTGTTAACTAGGAACAGCTCCATCTCGTGAACAAAGCCCTATGTACCAACACTCTAACAGAAATCAAAATAAATCTGATGACTTTATATCAAGGAGTGATACATACGTATTAAAAAAATTTGGTATGATATTTCTGATCATTCACTTTTCCCAATAACTACTTCCGTAGCTGAATCCATGACGAACATGATATTCAATAGACATAATTACGGATGGATATACGGGTCTGTTCGATAAATAAAAAGAATGTTCAAATTTTGGGGACTAAATACATTCCATTAGCGATTTTTTTAAGTTGGTACACTCATATCGAACATATGTTCACAGTTTCAGGTGTTTTGCATGTTTAGTTTGTTGGTGAGAGGCATAAAAGTTGGAACTTTTTTGCGTGTTCGGCGATTTTCTGTTATCAAAAAAAATGGATCAATGAAATTGCATCAAATGTTGTTTAAACAATGGAATTAAGTGCTCAAAACACTTGAAATGTTTACAGTGGCTACAGTGATTGTACTCTGGGTGAGAAAAAGTTCAACAAGTGGTACAAGCATTTCACAGAAGGTTGAGAAGATGTGAATGACGATGCTCACCTTGGACGGCCAGCATATCAACAACCGATGAAAATGTTGAGAAAGTAAAGAAAATTGTTATGGAGAATCGCCGAGTCACTATTAGAGGAGCTGTTATGGATATCGGCAAAAAACCACCGCGTGAGCATCGCTCAGAAATTCTTGAATGACGTCAACGGTGAAAAAGAGCCCAAAAGAACCAATACAAAAAAAAGCACGCCGAGTTTTCTACCAATACTGTGGCGTTCTTGCCACATGGTCGAACGATCAATAAGGAGTATCATCTTGAAGTCATGCGCCGCTTGCCAAAAGCAATACGAAGAAAACGTCCCGTATTGTGGAAAAACAATGCATGGCTTCAACATCACGACAATGCACCTTCCCACTCGTCATTGCTTGTTTTTTGGCCAAAAACAACACCGTAATCATGCCTCAGCCACCGTATTCACCAGATTTGACCACCTGCGACTTCTTCCTGTTTCTAAGAATCAAGCTACCCATGGATGGACGGCGTTTTCCGAAGATTGAGAGCTCAAGACATACCCACCAAAATATGCATATCATATATGCTTCAAAGATTGTAAAAAACGCTGGTCCAAGTGTAATTTATCTGAAGAGGACAACTTTGACAATCTACGAATAGTTCGAGATTTTTGGAGAAAAATGACAATTCGCTATATTTTTGAACATACCTTGAATCAGGTCAGTTACATAAACGTATGTCGGATATATTTCGAAATCCATCCGTAGCAGTGATTCCAGAATACTTACTCCATAAAGTGATTAGTTAACTACAGAAAAAATGTTTGTCGTGATAAACATCAAAAAGTAAAGGTCGCAACAGTCTCAGAAGAACGAAATAACATGACATCACTCCAAATCTTGTTTTTTATGCACCCCGATGATATGACGTCCCGAGTTTTATCACAACACCAAACCGTTATTTCAACACCTCGACACGTGTTTCATCACCAAATGATCATCTTCAAGAAGGAGATCAAACGGATTAATTTAATCTTCCTCTATTACTAAAGTTTTATCCCAACACCAAACCGTTATTTTAACACCTCGACACGTGTTTCAATCACCAAGTGATCATCTGCAAGAAGGAGATTAAACTGATTGATCTTCCTCTATTACTGGAGTTTTATCCCAATACCATACCGTTATTATAACACGTCGACACGTGTTTCAATCATCAAGTGATCATCTTCAAGAGGAAGATTAATCAGTAATATTCATGACAACACCGAAGTATTTTTATCTTATTCAAAATGTTATACTTTCATATTTTTGGTGCTATTTTCAGCACCAAAATGTATTGAACTGCGCTTACGAGAATTTGAAATTGGGGATTTGAGAGCACTTCTTGTTGTGATTGGCTCAAGTTGAATGGGGTTGTCAGATGAAAATATATCAAGCACTAGCTATGTGGCTACTGAAATATTCAACGATTGATATCCCGGGCGAAAATTTAGAGTACTCGTACTATGTGCTCTTATAGGGGTACGATACATCCAATAGTAACTGTATGATCTCGTGAAAGCTCCAATTCAACCTAGATACCTAACACGTTCTAAAATTGTATACAATTCGAGTAGGGCTGAAAAAAACAATCGAAACTTGCCTATGGACGTAGTCGCGTCCATATACAACAGGGTGTTGTTGATAGCGCTATCTTTACTGCGTATCAGCCGCAAATGAGCAATTACTTAGCGAGAAATGGGACGTGTGCTACAATCAGTGTTCGCGAATGTGTCTGTTGGACGTACGCTTCGCCGTTATGAAACAACACTCCTCTGTAATTGCGACGATTTACTACGTGATTCAACTGTTTCACCACGGGGTGCTCGGATTTTTATTTTCGACTCAAGAATTTGTTCGAGGTCAGGTCGACACTTTTTCCGGTTTGTCGTGTTCCGATTTGCTAACAGTCGATATGAGACTTTTTTCATTGAATATAAACACGCGTATATATGTTGTTTCCGGGTTTGACATCATTCAAAAAATTTATGATATGCAAGATATAGCTATAATGCTGCAATTGATAATTTTTGTATTGTTTTTGAGAAAAGGCAATTATTGACAAAATTACAAGAATGCTCTTTAAACTCCAAGCACAATTCGTTTTAAAACTAAGCATTTTTGACCGGTCAGTCAAAACTTTTAAAACATATTTTAGGTACATAAATGACGAGAGTTGAGAAGTGGTAACAAATATTTTCAATTGAGGGGGTAATTAAGGGGTGTTTTTCACATTTTTCTGTCGCCAAAAAAATATTGAACTTTATATTCGTCACGACTCGCTTAGTTTGATGCTGGGAACTTTTATAAATAAAAAAATTAAAATGAAGGTTTATTCAAGCATATGAAACCTTTATGAGTTTTTGTCGAGAATGTATTGGTTTTTGGTTCTGTATCTGTAGAGTAGGGAGGGTGAGTAGAAGCCCACAGCACTTAGACCACGTGCGACCCATTGTACATCCTCCCGAGGAGTTGTCCTCCTAGGTCATCGTCCATCCTGTCCCTTCCTGAGAAGGGGAGAGAAAACATGTTGAATGTTCATACTGAAAATTTACCCACTTCTTGATTTCTCTAACGTATTTTGATAGAAGAACAGAGATCATTTCGAATTTCTTCAGAGAAACAATGTGGAAGTGGCATTCAGATCACATGCCACGTTATCTGATTTTCTTTTCAATGCCAAAGATAAAGTGGACAAGTTAGGTAAATCTGGAGTTTATAAGCTTAAGTGTCCGGAGTGTAATAGTGTTTATGTGGGACAATGTGGTTGAAATTTCGCAAAATGGTTTGCTGAACATGAAAGGTCATTCAAACTAGATAAAAATGATTCGACGTTTTCAAACCATTCCTTAGCATGCAACCTCAAGTTCCCGAATCTAAACGATAGTTATTTGGAATCCTTGGAAATTCATAAGCATAAACATTGCTGGTGCAACATGTTAAATGATCAAATCGATTTAGTTTACTCACGGGTTTTCAAATTAGCATATCCACATTGTCACAAGTAAACAAAATGCATGTACTTAATTAACCTGAGTACCTCTATTATTACCTACAGTGGTTTTATATAAGGGCTAATGTAATCAATCATTTTTAGTTTAATGTGTAAGTTTGAAAATTTCCTTATAGGAAGAAACTGCAGTAACGTTAGTTACAAATGAAAATGGTAAAAAACATGAAAAGTTTCAATTCTCTTCTCTTCATTATGATTTCCTACCACTTAGTAACGGCTACATCCATCAATTTATTGAAGTATAGAACCTTTAGTAATTTCTTTGAATCTTTGATTATCTGATACTTTTTTGATTATAATAAAACAAAGAGGTAAACCTTATTCATTGTTTTATTGGGGTGCGTCCTGTGTATGTGCAAATGAGTTAATCTGTAGTGACGAATATTAAAAAAGTAATACAATATTTCTGTAATTTACTGTAGATGGCGTCCAATTTGAATTCCTACAAATATATAACATCAAACCGCGCCGTTGCCTCCGCAAACTCAAGAGTCAGTCATTACAATAAAGGCATTATTACTATTTTCTTAATGAAATTAGATAATAGCAAAAATACTTCATAATATTTGACATAGATCCATGAGTCGCAAATTCACACATAGAAGTTAATTCAAAAGATATCATGAATGAATACCATTAGTATTGACCAAAGTGATATCCACACAACGCCTTAACACGAGTCATAATATTTAAGTCCGGATAATATTAAACTATTCGGAGGATAACGCTCAGCCTCTGTTAACACGGAACGCATAAATGCATTCCAATATGATACAAAAAACAAGTGTTAAACAACCGGGGAGAATTCGAGTTTCAAAAGTTCGAGAAAGAAAATTTCCATATGCAATTCAGTCCGTTGGGAAACGGTCTTAGCCATTCTTCTGGCTCGTTAGTGCTTGAAAGGGTGTGCTTTAGTTTTATAATGAAACAGAACTCTGGAGTCATTCCGGAGAGTGAAACACGGGTAAATGTGGTAAACAAGAATGTAATGGCCTGGAATACAAGAAATAACTCGGGAATATTCCGCCATGAATACTCTTGTACAGAACACATGCGACCACAACAGTAAAGGAGCAAAACACCTCAAAAAAATTCAAAGGAACTAACAATTTCAATTGTGTTTACAAAATATGTTTTTCAATTTGAAAGTTGAGCATTTGTATATGGAAAGGGTGAATTGTTTCTTGTGATGTGAGTTCAATTTTAAAAATATTACATTCATCAATAACTAACACCAATAGTATTGTACTATGAGATTCCTGTAATAAATTAGAAATTTTTAGGTTAAGAACTAGATTTCCGAGTCAATTTTTTGAAGTGTTCCGAAGAAACAACTTTTCACACCGGGAGATATAGAAGTACATTATTGGATTTATATCTTCATCTTGCCGGAGGTGGAAACAGTAAATGAGAAGACGGATTATTTGTAATTTAGATATTTTCTGAAATAAAGAGATTTCTCGAAATTTTTAATTATGCTGTGACAATCACTCTAAAAAAATGAGAATTCTCTAGGTAGTGACGGGAAGAACTGATTTGAAATTTTAATATAAAAGTGGATATTTGAGAACACCATTCAATGCTATACCAAGAAGCTTCACACTCACCCTCTTAGTAATGTTCCGATTTGTAGAAAATATAATCATTTTTATTTTGTCATGATTTAATTTCAATTCGTTGCAGAGGATTTCAAGAGTTTGTGGCATACTAAAATTATAACGGCAATATTTGTGTACCTTTGTGAGCAAGTGTTTTGGGCTGCGACATATTATTCCAACAAATTAGTAATGACTAAGAACGAATGAAAATCAAAATTGTAATAATAAATAAGTGTTTGATAACGTTCGTTTGAAGGTGGTCCATTTCTATAGAAATAGTGTCCATGGACACTATTTCGTGGTCCATTTCATCAGTTCGGACTTCCATTGTCTAATATGATATAAATTGATTTGAAATCCCTGAAAGAATCTGTAAAAGATTAAAAAAGATTAGCTGGAAAATAACAATTATATTAGCAAAAAAAACTGAAAATTACAATGAAATAGAATACAAGCAACAACCAAAAAAAAATGGAATATAAAATAATAATTAATATGGAACCATTGGAATCCAGAACTAGACACCTTCCTGAAGCACATCAACAACGTAAGTCATTCCATCACTTTCACAATGGATAAGAAGGTCCACAACGAATTGCCATTTTCAAACGTATTGGTGAAGAGGACCTACACTAAATGGAAAACATCTGTATATCGAAAACCCACTCACATAGGACAGTATCTGAACCAGGAATCCAACTACCATCAATCGTCTAAGAGAGGAATCATCAAGACTTTAGTGCTTTCGGGCTCTGTAATGCAAAGGAAGGTCTCAAAAAAGAACTAGGCATCATCAAAAATGACCTTCAACGGAATGGTTACTCTAAAGCGATAGTAGAACAGGCTTTAGCTAGAAGAGCAAGAGCTCCTAAAGAAAGAGAAGCCGCCACAACCAGTACTTGTACTTACCTACATCAGAGGGATGTCGAAAAGGATAAAAAGGATTGGGTCCAAATATAACATCCGAACATGCTTCAGATCTGGGAACACTATCCGTAGCTGCCTCACGAAAACCACGCCATCCAACTCGGACTGCGATTCCAAGAATTGCATTTACCGGATACCCTGCGAGTACGGAAAGTCATACATCGGTGAAACTGAGAGGCCTTTGAAAGTTCGCATTGACGAGCACAAGAAACACACACAGCGAGAATAAACCAGCAAATCAGGAATAGCAGAGCATGTTTGCTCTCATCAACATAACATCAAGTGGGCTCAAGTTGAAATCATCCATAACGAGAAACACTGGTTTGGGAGAAAATTCAAAGAAGTCGCATATATGTTGCCCAACAACGCATTTAGCCAACCTAGCGTAGAGATAGGCAACATATGGAAACCTCTAATCAAACGAAACACAACCAACTCCCGTCAAACGGTCAGCTTCTGCTAAAACCGATGAAGCGGAGAGAGGAAAGAGGGGATAGGTGAAAGCACTCGAATGACTTATATATAGTCAGATCTCGGAGGAATAAGTCTAGTTATCACCTGAAGACGAATAAAAAAAGTGTTTGATAAGTTGGATCCTTACACCTTAGGGAGCATACGTCCTTGGCATCAATAAACATTTCATTTTTCAAAATAATCGGCAAGAATCACCTACAAGTCACCGATAAGTCCTACACTCATTCTCTTTTTGATCCATCGATTGAATGGACCTAATGCCATCCAATCAAGATGGACGGCATAAGAGCCACTTTGGAGTCGATTAACGTAGTTAGCTAAGACAAATGTAGGAATATTTTAGGTTAGTTGAGCAATAGGTTGAAATTGGCAGAAGCAATGGGTTCCACTGTGTTGAAATGGGGTTTCTTATTACCCAGCTGTCATTTCCGTACGATTCCTAGTACGGATTGGAAAATACACAGAACATCTATCGTCTCACAATAGGGATCGATTCTGCATTCATAATAGCGGTAGACTATATAAGTAGAAACCCCCATTGATGCTAACCTAACTGGCTACTTTCTGACCATAAATTGCACCGCTTCTTCTGAACATCGGGGAACCATATTTCCGAAAGTACTTGAGTGTGCCAAATATCATTTTGAAATTTCCTAAAACACACTCCGTGGAACAGAGATTACATACTGACTTAATTTGGAAAAATATTCAAATTGTGCAAATAAGAAATATGAAAAAACCCTTGTTTAATTTAAAAAAACATCCATATAGAACATAGAGGCCCAGTACGCAATATGTATCAAATGCTTCAAAATTATTTCAGGAAAAATTATTTTTGAAACAAAGTTGAAGGAAAAACAATTCAACATATGTTAGGTAACTAATCAAGTAAAAAGTTGAAGGATGATTTAAATTGTGGAAAACTGAATTGTACACTTGAAAAACTACTTGAAAATATTTTTTTTATCACCGCCATCAATTACTTTCCGAATGAAAAATATAATTGGACATTGTGGCCGGCAGTGTCTAGTTCCATAACGCGACAGGAATCAACAAATGAGAAACACGAAGCAAAAACAGAAACGATAATTCGATTGTCTGAAATTTGAGCCAGATTTTACATAATACATTCTAAATGCCCATCGGGACTAAATTCCAATCCGGAATGACATTGATCTACATAATTTCAGTTTCGGTTGCCAAATCCCTTATCACCGAATAAAATATTCAAATGATTTGAATTTACACAGAAGGATAGTCTCACGAGAATATATTCCCAATTTGGATTAACATAGAGAATGGTTTAAATTTATTTTTATTCGAAAGCAAGTAATTATTTGATGAAATATACCCTTTTTTGCGATTCTTGGACAATTATGTACAATTGAAGACAACATTGATAATATCGGCATCTTTTGGAACTAGGCTATAGCAACGGTCAAGCATTACAAAAGGCACGTTTATGAAAATATTTTTTTTAATTTCTGCAATATCTTATTATTGTCCTCAGATTTTTAATTTTAGTTCTAACCAATATTCAATTGATTAATTTGTTAATGCCTTGCAAAATGAACCCGTCACTATTTTTGATTTTATATTCACGATACTGAAAAAACAAGTCTGAGAACGAACTTTGCTTCACCCCACTTCGTGTCATATTTTCTGTAACATCTATTTCAATTGCTGGAAATGAATTTCAAAGTACATTTTGTGTTTCAATAAGATTTATTATTTTTGAACTTCATACTTAAAATAATACAAATATATTTTTCAAATTCATGATTCATTCATATAAACTAGTAACGAACTGAATAATATCAGAAATGTATGCTGTTCGAGAAGAAATATATGTGTTATTCTCTAGATCTGGACTGTCACCGCATCAACAAAATCAGGACTAGGAAAATTCACGAAGTTTTTTCTGATTTATAATGTGAAGTAAAGTAAAGCAAACTGCATGAAAGCAATCCACGATTGTCAATCCTTGCATTATTCACCTGTCAGTGACGTAGCAAATAATTAATTTCAATTTTCCCATCGTAGCATACCTCAATATTTAATTACACGCCCATAACAATAAATCATCTCTAGATAAAACTAATAACACATTCATTAGCAATTGTCTTCGTAATTGCTTTCGTATAAATCTAATTACTCATTTTAATCGCTCTCGCTAGATATGAAAAAAATTTGCCTACATGAAACGAAGTCTAGGCATGCGCAAAAAGTACGGACCACCAAGGTGCCCCGTGGGGTGGTCCGCGTTATTTTACACGAGACGAAGAAGGTACTCTGTAAAGCAGTGTTGCCAACCCGCGAGGTTGATGCCAAAAATCTGCAAAATTTGATGGAAAGCGCAAAACATGCCTAGAGCTGAAAAAGTATGAAATGCAGTTTAGTGAAAAAAGTAACAAAAAAACAAAGTCAGAGTATGTATCGACTGTGTGGCCTACCTATGAAATAATCCAACTGACAACGAAGGTTTTTAGAATAGTTTAGTACTTGTAACGTCATATCTCTAAAAGAAACTTCTTTGGGAATATATTTTGGAACAAATACTCCAAGAAAAAAATATAAAAATCCTCCTTTGGTGGTGTAATCATATAGATAAATAAGTGTTCTCACCCATTGATGTACAGAACGTAAAAGAGCAGAAAGGGAGGTTTGATTAATCTGTTTGGACCGTTCGTAATAAATGCGGTATATACTGAAAATAAGCAAATTTTTGCGCAATTTTCATTGTTGGCAACGCTGTTGGTATGTATTGGTTTTGTGATGAAAGAATAATCACAGGTAACGTGACTGATGATTATACGTAATGATGACGAGATGGATAACGAGGCGGGACCAGGTTACTTGTTAACTAGATTCGAGGAAATAAATTTTCCTCAATTTTTAGCAGCGTTTCCTGAAGTTGCTAGGTGGTTGTGCGATACTGAATCCAGTTGTCTGATTCGTTTCATAAATTCATAGATTTTAGAGATAAAAATCAATCTTCTGGAATACGTATTTACGAATAAGTAAGAATATCTATGGAATATTATTTTCATGTACCTATTAGTATTAGTTTAATAATGAAGTGTTTCTTATCTTTCATAAGAAATTTGTGATACAAAATTTATCTTAAGTAAGTATATTTTCAGAAATCAAACACAACATATCAAAATAACACAGTATCATGGGTACTGTGAAAAATACATATAAACATGCAAACTTAGAGAAATTTTAGCAACTTGCGTATGTTAGCTTGGCAAGTGGTCAAAGGACAATCAAGTAAAGGCAATGCAATGGAGGGAGGAACCTCTGAGTTATACTCAAAACTTTCATTATTGTTGCTGCAAAATGAAAGAATAAACCTCTTAAAATGAAAAATGAACTGTCTATATGTACATTTCAAATCACAAAGAAACCAGTCAAAGTCTTCATATTCAATACAATACATTCCCGAAATTCGAAGTAAAATTAGATCCAGTTTGAGTGTAGTAGAACTTCTTCATTTTACTGGTATCAAAATTATGAATATTATTCAAACAAGAAGAATACATAAGAGCAACTAATAATTGAAAAATACGAAGCAGAGAAAAATTACGAAAAAAACAGCCACAAATTGCCAAAATAAGAATTCAAATTCACAAAAGAAGAAAACAAGCCTATAGAAAACTTCATGAAACTGATTAAGATAAAAGGAGAACAACTCAAACACAGTAGTGCACGAAATGATGTAGTACATTGAACAAAATTCTGAAAATTGTACAGTTGTACAGTGAAAAACTTGAAAAATTAATAGTCGTAAAGTAAATTAGTTAATTCAGATTTACGATTTTCCTTCCAGTTTGTAGCTAAAAGACATATTTATTTCCGTTACACACGTGTTTACAAAATGTTTTTGATGATAATTTTTATTTCCTATCTTTGAAAAATTCTCATTCATTAACACCAATGCAGAAGTAGCAAGTCAAGCCATCTTATTGCTATTTATAGTCATGAAAGGAAACGATTTCTTTCCTTATGTGAATCGTCGTCTTTCTATATCGAATACAATTTCATTTCAAGCAATTCAACGTGAGATATATTGTATACGATTCGAAAAGTAAAGGAAACTTTGAAAAACTACCTGCATTATTCAAGCGTTAACATCCCTTTCATCCTCCCCTTTCAACATTTTATAGCCCGGTTGCCCTCCACTGAAATTGCTTGTTTACGGAAACCGGACCTATCTCTATTAGTCGTAAAGTGAAGTTGAGGTTCTTCCTTTATGTAAATGAGCTCGGAGATTTACCAAAGTTGAAAAATTCCGAACGAAACTGTCTATGTCTTTTGATTTATAACAATTTGCCAACATTCACAGCAATCAATCAATCTTTTCCACTAACAAAAAGAGTAGAAATAGTTCTGGGTTCATTTTTTCGCATAATAAATATTCTCAATTGTTTCTGGTTGTAATAATTTTCCAGAACAGTAAAATGAACTACTCAGTTGACATCTTTGAATATTTTTATTCTGCAAACCACATATATTGATTTTGAATTGAAACGTGCATGTTGAAATTGCCGGCAACGTTGTTACGAAACTCAATGATATCAGATATCAAAATTTACAAATCGTAAGGCGACGGTTACACTGAATACGAATTCTGACAAAAATCGTAGTAATCTGATTACGTCAGAACTGTTCTTCAAAGCATGATGGCTACCCTGATGGTGAATTATGAATATCACTATGTTTCCGTCTACAGGTTTTTATTCATGATATTTTTTCTAAGATTACGGTAGGTATTATCCAAGGCGATGAGTCAACGGACGATGTTGTTGTTACAACATACTACTAGTCCATACTACTAGTCAGTTAAGTTACAATTATAAAAGATTGTGTAGATCTTGTGTAGATTAGTAGATCATCTGGTGCTGGTGTCAATAAAGTTGTTATTGGTTGTAATATATTATTTTTCAACTCCTAACCCCACTGTTTAGGATCAATTTCTTTTCCTAGCCAGGTTTGTATTTGATAATAGACTCGATAAATATGCTGTTGAGCTGCTAAAGAAGTGGGTGGTAATAATTGAAATTTCACAGCTGTGCTTTATCTTGTTAGTTTAGCAAAGCTGCAGTATCTGTAATTATCAATTGAATTTTCAGATTTTGTAGCACCGTACATTGCTAGTAGAAAATATATTCCAGCATTGACAAGGGTATCGCGAGCATTTTTCTTGTTGGAATATTTCTGCAGAATTGTGTAAATCGGTACTTTTCCGTTCCCAGAAAGTGTTGAAGTTGTGTCATATCCAGTCATAGCATGTAGAAACAGAATATTTTTCTTGCAGTGTGGATACTTGTTGAGGCTCTCAGTCGAGTATATTTTTGTTTCAACATTGTTTTTCCTGGTTTCTTAAAAAAAATAGATGTAGGTTGATCAAGTATTTGTGTGCGTGCTATGAGAAGTACCAATAGATCTATGTCTTCGCCAACGATAATTGTATAATCATTTATTAATTTTTCAATTGCTGTTTCAACTATTGACTATTAACGAAACCTCTATAATATAAGTAAATTTGTCACAAAACACCCGAGTAGAAGTTTTAAGAAAACTTAAATACATTGATAAAAAGCAATAGAGTTGACGCCTTATATTCTACTCGCTTTCTCAGCGCTCTAGTCCGAAAACGTTTGACTTAACAGAAAAATACAAGAGACATTTTTTGTAGATAATTGTATGAGAAATAATTTTTATAATGACCTTTATTGACCTCCGAGCCATAGGTCGCGAGATATTCGCGAAAAACTGATTTTCATGACCTTTTGACCCTTATAGTTTTTTTAGCCGGCACGATATCAATGCCGATTTTTCACATCTCCATTAAAACGCCATGATGATATTGATTTTCAAAGGAAAAATGAAGTCTTTCAATGAATGATGAATTTTACGTAAAAACATTGCTGAAAGTTAACTACATATCAACAGGTTAGCAAGCGTTATTTTCATACAACTATTTCCAATTTGCATTTTTACACATCAGCACCATTACTGGAAACCCACAAACGTGCACCAGAGATAACATTCAATAAAAATTCATTTATAGCAGCATCTGATTCATTAAACCCGTCCATGGGACCATTTCGTTCAATAAAGACCAGAAACATCTGCATAACGAGCTTTAATGTTTCATTCGGTATTTTTAATGGTTGATTTCACTTTCCAACCTGTTCGTTCATTATCAATTTCTCTATCGGTGTGTTTTGAACTCGCAGGGAATTTCTCAGAACATTTCTCGTATTTGCAAAGTAAAACATGTTAAACTTGGAAAAGTAAACTAACTATATATAAGTACAATTCCATGATAGTAGTCATTAAATTCTCTGAAATATTATTGCATTAAAACTAAAGCATTGTTGTCAAGGTTGTGATTTTATATATTTTATCATCATTTTTCCTCATCTGCTTAGATGAGAGACAAGAGACAAACTAAGGCAAGAGCGTCAGTCATTTCTGAGGATTCAGTGCCTACTATTTTGAAATTATAGTTATATAGAATTTTTTTTTCCAGTGGACTTCGACAGATCTGAAATCACAAATTTAACACTGGACTCCTGGATAAATTTAGAATGGGGAATGTTCCTCCTGACGAAAATCAAGTAGTTTTCATAAAAGAGTTCTAAAACAACGCATTTTAAACTTATCATTTCAACCTTTTTCTCTAAAAAATTATTTAAATCCTTAAAAAAGAGGAATGAAATAATGCATTCAACATTTAAAGGGATTCGTTTCTATTTCACCATTTGGCAACATCGGTTATAGCTAATATAGGACAATGAATCTGTTACCTGTATGAGACAAACAAAGATGACATATTTCAGAGGCGTGCTGTTCTGTTTACTTATGTTTCGAGTTCCGAGACATTCTGTTACATATGACATTTTGTGCACTTAACCTATCTTCCTCTATATAAATAAATAACAAAACAACAGTTATTTATGTGGCTTGTGGAGGTGGTATTGAACTATAATTTATATTTTGCTTCATTTGTTGATTTATAAAGATAATTTTCCTTTTCCAAAGTAGAATATCTAGGTACATATAAATTATTTCAACTTGATATAGGCGCTGTTGCCAATATGTGAATTAGAAACAAATCCCTTTAAAAATTAAAACCCAACATTTGAAACATCAATTTGAATACTTTTCGAAGTGAATTTGAAAAACTCATGAATCAAACTCAACTTTATTTTGCTCAAACTTGCATTTGCTATAATAACCCAAATTGAGGAACATTCCCCATTGGGGGCTCCCAATGTTAGTTCTCTTTCTGGTGAACATTTTTTTAGGCAGCGAAATTAGTAAAGCACTGATTTTAGGTTTTTAATAACATATATGACGTAATAACGTATATGACACTATCCTATCAAGTAACTAATAGGAAAACTTGACAGCGATTATATATAGATCCGACGCTAATTGTGGCTCTATCAAGATATTGTCAAAATACCTATTTATCGTCTCACCTTCTGGAATGCATAAACTAGACAGATAAACAGACGCTTTTGAAAAGTTCTACTCTCACATTTAGCGATAAGCATTTCCTCTGCATAATTATATTTCAACCAGATGTAGAACTTCAGAAACGCACTTGTAATTGAATCAATAATTACATGTGGCACTCATCCAATTTCCATTCCCAACGTGACTGCAGTGGTGTCCAGATACCACATGTGGTGAGAGGAAAAGGATTTTAATTCTTGTCTATTCAATCCAACCTGATATATCGAGGTGGAAATGTCCAAGTAACAAATTTAACTCCTTGATTTGTTGAGTAGGTATATTTCAGTTATAGTATATGGGCATATTTGAAGACTGTTTATAAGGCAAATTATCTGAAGGAACAATTCGTTCAGGCCAGTCTTCACTTACCTACGCAGTAGGTTCATGGACTGACACAACTACTCTCTCAATACCAATACCAGGTGTCGGTGCAGAATTCTTCACTGAAGAAATCCATGCATGTGCTTTTGGTGATACCACTGCCGGAATTGATTTTTTAGTTTTCCGAACGGGTACACTTGCAGACCGGTTTCGGGCTATTTGGCCTCTCGTCAGTGCATCAACAAGAACTCGATGATTTCCCATAACCAAAAATCAAATTATTTCAGAGTACCTTGAACAAAGCTGAAGCGAACGACAAGCAACATATCTGTCGTCGCACCCTCTGCCCGTAGACGAGGTGATACCCAACCTCTTATACGACACCTATCGGTTATAATCCAACGCCCTTTGTGATATTAGCCAGGGAGTTAGTTAAATTGATTTGTGCAATTGGCAGCAATGTCCACAAGTCTGTATGCAGTCCATCTAGCCTCTCTTTCCAGAAAAATGTGGAGAGGAGGTAGATCTGGAAGGATCTCCATGGCCGCTGACGGTGTGATACTGATGGCACCACTGATGGCCAGACAAGCCTGTCTGTGTAGGCCAGAGAGCTTCGCCTGGGCCGTTTTCTGTAAAGCCTTCGGCCACCAGGCAATTGAACCATAAGTGATCATTGGTGTGACAATCATCACATAAATCTAATGGATTTGTTTGGGACCTAAACCCCAAGTTTTAACACAAATACTTCGAAATGTCCATAGGGACAGTTTGTCTTTGTGTAAAACTATTTCCAAGTGAGCGTTCCAGGTGAGTTTTTTATGCAAGTTAGCCAACATTATAAAGAATATTATCTTAGGAATCAAGTTCTTCCACTGCACGATAATTGTTTGAATGCATATAGCAAGTGACTCATCATGTTGTTTTCGAACATGGTTCAATTTGTTTGAAATACTTCAGTAGTTCTACACTATGGAATAACATTTTTGGGTTTATCAAGATTTTCTTCTGTGGTTTACAAATGAACTTTTTTTCGAGAAATGAATTGAAAAATTCTTTCAAATGCCAGAGACAGGAAACGGGAGTTTTTTAATAAGAGCATCTGACAGCTATATGTCTGAATTGCTGCACAACACCTCCAAGGACTAACACAGCGAAAATCATTTAAAACAATCGAACTTTACCCCTTTTCATTGTTCAACGTCTACGCCCGCCGCAACTCTGCAGCGAGTGTGCGGTCACGGCAGCCGTGATTAAGATTTGTTGTGACGGCCCGTTGCCGTTACGGCTCTGGATGGGGCACGTGTGGCACGCGTTTCGCCGGCGACGGGACCATGTGCACATCTCTGGAAATGCCATTAAACTGCATATGTGGATAATAACCGTGATAACTCAATAACGAAGCTGCGTCCTTCCGGATTAACTTTATTAAAAATATGCCTCCTCGTCCGGATAAACGAACTTTTCGTGGGCGGCTCGGCGCTGAACGCGGGTGGCGGTTTCGAGGCTGTTAATCGCGGATGAGGGGACATTTTGGAATGGAATGAACATTTTTCCTATGCGGAACAATGAAACATACGAAAATTGTCGAATGCATCTGTGAAATCTATAATAATAATAATAATGATAAAGTTTATTTCATTCAATTTCAAGTAATCCATTACTAATACATCACTGAGAAAATAATAAATAAAATAAACAAGACACAACGGAAAAAACTTCAAAAGAGTTTCTTGTGTGTGGTATAGCCAACTTTCCGAAAATGGAATTGAATATACAAAATTAGTTCAATTCATTCTTGGTGATGTAAACATAAAACAAAGTATAATATTGAATCAACTCGTGCATAAACAATTGAATAGAGGAAAGAAAAGAAAATAGACTAATAACATTGTGCGGAAAAATTCAAGCTGTCAATTTTGAAAATAATTGACAAGTTAACAAGCAAGTGTAGTGTTGTTTGAATTTTACTAGTTGATGGTTTCACAAAATATATGAATTTATTTTTATTTTTTATTGTTTTTATCCTACCTGGTACTGATTCCTGAATTTTCGCGCCCATGTAGCTACAATGCCTTTGACCGACTAATTTTTTACATCTTGGTGCCAAGGCGGTATGTTCCTTGTTCCTAGTACTTGACGACTGTTTATAAATCAAATTATCTAAAGGAACAATTCCTTGTTGTTGAAGTTTGTTCATTGATATTTTTCCATGATAGAATTCCGCGTAATTTTCTGGTTAAATGTGACATATGTAGATCCAATTTCATATGTCGATCTAGAACTACTCCCAAATATTTGATTGTATTGGCCTCAGGTATTGAAGTTTCCTCGTTTATTTTTAAAGGACCCATATTTGGAAGATTATTAGTGTAGGAGGTGACGGACAAGTATGTGGTTTTGTCTCTATTTAATATTAATTTGTTATTCTCAAACCACCTGACGATTGTGTTCAAATCAACTTCGGCTTTTATTTTGAGTTGTTCCCACGTGTTTGAGTTATACAGTATCGCTGTATCATCAGCAAAACTAAAAATTTCACCTGCTGATTGTAGTTTCAACAAGCTATGGTGGATAAAACAGGACCCAAGACTGTTCCTTGCGGGACACCATACGTAACATTTGCTTGATTACACAAATTGCTGGCTTTGAATTGTCTAGTGCTGATGTAAGTCTGTATAATGCATACCCCGCTGAACATCCCCCTCTAAAACCGTATTGATTTTTTGGCAGGATACTATGTTTCTCCATAAAATGTGTCATTATTTTTTTGATGATTTTTTCAATACCTTTGTTACATTTGAAATCGGTGAAATAGGTCTGTAATTGTTGATTTGAAGTCTATCACCGATCTTAAATAGTGGTTTGATGGTACCGTTTTTAAAATATTTGGAAATATTCCTTTCACAAAACAAATATTGATGATAATCTATGATATATAGAATGAGGAAAAAGTGTTCCACACTTTTCCTTAGAAATTTTTCCTAAAGTGGAATTTAATGGTCTGATTGGACTTCATCGTGAACCCCCTTTTCAATGTTAACTTTGTTGTTGTGTTGAAAAACCATATTTTTGATAAAGAAATCGAAACAAGCGAAGTCTTGTTTAGATATGGAATTAACGAAGGCCAAAGTACGCCTTTGTAAATTGTAAGACAGGGAAAACTTCTAAAAAACATCTTGAAGTGAAAGGTGAGGTGTCCCGATTACTTTTCCAATATGGATTTTTGGACAGGCTGATGAATTTTATCGATGAGCATGATATTTTGACAAATAGCCAGCACGGTTTTCGACCTGGTAAATCAACAACTAGCACAATTTATGAGTTGTATGTAAATCTCATAAACCATATAGAACAACGAGAGGTCCAATGGGCATTTTCTGTGACCTTGAGTCGAGCTCTCGACTATGTGGACCACGATATTATTTTATCAGAGATGTATAACTATGGTATTAGATATTGAGATAACTATTTATGCAGACGACACTCACCTACTGATTTCCAACAAAAATCAAATAGAACTGAAAGTAACCTGTGAAACTGCTCTATACCAACTAACTTCTTGGTTCAATCAAATCACTCTTCATTTTAAAGCAGACAAAGCTAGCCTTGTGAAATTCCATAGTCATCAGAAGGAATTGGTAGATGTAGATATAATTCTGAATAACACACCTCTGCCTATAAACAGCTATAAATTCTTAGGACTATTCGTTGATTCACATTTAGATCGGAAAGAAAATTGCAAGCTCCTCATTTCCAAACTTTCATCTCTCCACTATATCTTCAGAAATCTCAAAGTTGTTTTGATACAGCAACAATTAATAAACTTATACTACGCACAAGTGGAGAGTCGACTGAGGTATGATATTTGCCTATGGAGAGACTATACACTGTCGAATAACGTCCTCGTATCACAGAAAAAAACATTAGGTGTATTGCTGGTGTGAAACAAGACTATTCTTGTCCATAAATCTTCAAAAGATTTGAAATTCTGACCTGTACAGGCCTATACGTATTTGAAGTCTGTATTTTTGTGTTCAAAAATAGGGATATGTTTTTGATAAATAACGATTTCCACGAATACAACACACGTCATGAGAATGATTTACGATAAACACTCTCTAAACGCATTATTTTCTATAAAGCTCCAGCTCGAATCGGCGCAAACATTTTCAACAACTTACTTTCCTTCATCAAAAGCATAAAACATGAACGTACTTTCAAAAAAACTCAAAGGATAAATGAATATTTTTAACTTGAACTTGTATTTAATGTGAATCTGATTTTTTATGTAAGTCAATATTCTGCGTACTATGTATATGCATATTCATTATGTAAATATGTGTTCATGGTGTTATAAAATGCTTAATATACTGTTATTTTCCTTTTGTACATTTCTTCATTTAAATCCCGAACGTACTACCATGCGGTTGTAACCATGACTCTTTCTTATACAACTGTATGGTGTCTTACAGAAAAAAAGTATTTTATTTGATTTGATTTGGGCCCTCGGTAGAGAGAGGCAAGTGGAATTTACTCTTAAAACGAAAACCGTCCTCGTCGATATTCCTGGGTTATGATGGAAATAAGAATAAGGGTCACGTTGAACGTAAAATGTTCTTCACTATTAGATATTTACACCAAATTCTGTTACCCGTGCTAGAAATCGCACGTCAAAAGGTAATATCTCGTTGATCCTTAGCTCGTAACACTACTAACTTCTGAGGGTTACCGTTCGTAAGGGGTCCCCCACACGAACATTATATTAACAAAAAAAAACAGGTGGTTTCAAACAGAACATTTTCAAATAGCAAAGAATTTCACAAGAAGTTTAATTCGAAAACTTAATTTATTCTCACATGTTTCAATTCCTAATTATGTAAATTCAATTTTCAATTATAATATTCATTCAAGTAATATATATTAACTAGCTTACTTGGCGAAGTTTTTTCTCCTCGATTGTTATATTACCTTTCATAAATTGTTTTTTAGGGCACAAAGTCGGGTCACACTATCACGGCCAATGTTGTCAGGACATTTTCATGGTTAGCAATAGATTTTGTGTCAGAAAAAGGGTAGATTGACACAAAAGAGCAATAAAAAATATATTTTATAGAAAAACACCACATACATGTTGAATTCCACTATTTACAGTAATGCAATAATTATTACAGTAAGTCATCTCATCGATAGATTGCAACTCTCAAACTGTAGAGCAGTAGCTCAAGAAGCAAAACAGTACATCTATATTGCAAAAATAGTAGATCTGGCAACAATGAACACGGCGCTCCTCTATTGTGATTTCTTCTTCATCTGCAGTACACTTGCATTACGGCTTCGTTGAAAAATATTTGATCTTCTTGCTCACGGCATAGTAAAATAACACATAACCCAACAAACCGAATGTCGACAATTTGTCTGATATTAATTTTTTTCATACTTTTTCGAATGTTTCAATAGTTGTTCTGCTATTCATGGCGGAGACAAATCCAATGAATCAAAAATCATGAAAATCGGTCCAGTTATAAATGCTGTTGATAACTAACAAGGTTTTGCAATTTATTTGTTTTATATATTACATAAATCACGTACTAGTATCTACTTCTTTGCTACTTTCTTTATATATCGAATTAACGTAGTAAACATTCAAATTACCATAAGAAAACATGTTCCTTTATGTAAGGACCCTCCTGAGATAAGTGAATAACCAGTCGTCCTCGCATGCAAAGATGCAATACGTATCAGGATCAATAACCTATACTGATGTGATAAACCCCAGAAAGCTTCCGAAGGGGATGAACAAGGCACTTTTGGAGCAATTATTGCCCTAGGGGATAGATAAAAGACAGACCCGATGCGTATACAGTTCGCAATCTATCTCTGTATATGCTTTCCAAAGACGAATTAGGGGTTCTCTTTGAGATTCGCCAAATTCATGTTATCCGATAGAGATTTGGATTTTTCTTTGAAAACGGCATTCCCGGATGTGGCAGAACGAAATGAAATTATACAAGAATTTCTATAACTTTAGAGGTATTAGACATATTGTATGGACAACTGGAAACAGTTCATCCCCAACTGCATGCGGATTATTTTCAAGAAAAAGTGTTTAGTTTGAAATCCTCTATAATATAATAAACAATATCTTGGAATATTCCACTTTCAATGAATATTTTTCAGAAGTAATACCTACTGTAAATAGTATATGGAAAGTTTTTTGTTGTTATATTGTTTATATAGATATAGATTTTGTAGTTAAAAATAAAGATAGTGTAAGAGAAGTTAAATCTTAATTAATATTTGCTGCAACCAAATTTGAAAATGCCGAGTTCTCCAAAAACATAAGTATTATTACTATTATTCATTTTATGCTATATAATGCAACTTTTTCAGTCACGAAAAGTGAAAAATAATATTTAAAATTCTGGAGAATGACTTCTTTATTTGTGAACAGAATAAAACTTTTTCTTCTTAGATTATTTTCGTTAAATGGTACTTTACGGTCAGAAACTATTCAAGATTGGTCTCTAATTTAAACATTTTTTTATTGAAAAAACCTTCATTATCCACTCTAATATCTAAAAAGTAAGTTTTCCCAGATTATCGTTTTAGAATAGAACTGACCGATTCATGAAACAACAAAAAAATAAGCCGATTAGACTATAAAACGAAATGTTTTCTTTGGTTGAATTCTGATAGCTTGAAAGGGATATTGTCAAAAAATGTTGCTCGGTTTGAAGATATGGCCCATAAATATGAAGAAAAGTAGGTACTCAATTTTCTAGAAAACAACTCAGCACCTCAATTTCAATAAAAAATGTTTCATCCATGTGACAATGTTATACGGAAATACTTGACTTGAGAGAAATGACAAATCAGGTCACCTGAAAAAGTGAATTGACGTGCATACTGATCTCTACAAAAACTTCTTTCAACTAGTTTCTATTTTTAGCAAGTGAATGAATGTTGATTCATATTAATTTTTGTTGATAAAATAATAAGTTTATGTAAATTTACGTAGAGTCATATCGGAGAAGTATGATCTCGGCACTACAGATAAACAAAAACTCGTGATTTTTTTGGTAAAAGACCTAAGACGTACATTAAAAAGAGGATACCTGCCGTTTATATTCTTTAGTAGCTACACCACCCTGTATACAAGTAAATTTCAACATTCTGCAACTGCTAGAAATTTACATCAAAGTTATGTTATCCAATCTAAATTTTAAGCGTTCCATTCTATGTTAAACTTATCTCGCAAGAAATTTGCAAAACGACATTGTAACTTTAATAACTTGAAAATTGCATGCGCATTCCTAAAAATAGGAACGTCGACCAGAAAGTTGAAAACTGCTTCTGTTCCCTGTTACTTTGTAGCGCTGATGAAATCTGATACGACTCGGGGAAAGTGAATATAATGGATGATTCAATTCTCGCGACTAGTGAAATATAATGTCTATTAACGGAGCGAGAACGACTTTCTATGCACAATGATTTTTTGTGACAGAATATTAGAAAGTATCTGAAGGTCCAATGAAGATGTCAAAAAATATGTGCAAAACAATTTTAGAAAAGGAAGTAAATTTGAGTTGTGTCCTAAATTTTGAATTTTTCGTCTACTTGTTGGAATTCACAGTATCGTCCATGTTATAGTGACAATTTATTAATTAAAATAAAGAAATACAAAAAGGACAATATTAAATCGATATTTTTTCAAGGGTTGTGAATTTAAGATGGGATCCTAAAATCAATACTCGCAAACCAATGCTTAATTTGGGGGATCATATGATACCTCTCAGAAACGTATGATTTTCTGTAGTCCTGAACTGTAGGGGGGAAAGAATCTCCCACTCCAAGACTCGGTGACCTACTTGGAGGTTACTTTCACGAGGACCCTCAACTGGGAAACCGACCTAAGAGAAACTCGGGACATATTCCAGAAAAGTGCAAATCTCCTAAAAGTGCTGAGAGACAAACACACTGAAGCCTTACCCTTTCTTACCTCAGGTCTGTCCGAACCTGAAACAGCAAATATCGACCACCACCACAACTATCAATTCAATTCAAAAATAATGTATTCATGTTTTGTCAGTTACCTTTTGTTTAAGATAGTATTTTGAGGGAGGCCCTGCTATAGGCTTATGCCTCTTCAGTGTTAGGAGATTGTGTGTGTGTTTCGTCTTAGGTTGTTATGTGTCATCTTGTTTTTCCGTGGTTCCGTTTGAGTTGTCCGGGTTCGTTGCGGTGGTCAGTTTGAACATAGGTTCAGGTTGTTAGCCGGGGATGGATGTTGTACTATTTCGGCTCCTTCCAGGATGTAGGTGTCCGCTATCTGATTCTCAGTGGATACTTGGATCTGCTCCGATGGATCTTCCATTGCTCCCAGCAGTCTTGGTGGGGAAAACGGGAGCTTCTTTCTAGGTATACATCTGGGTCCACCACGGGGAGTCCATGGTGTGGTCACCGTATTGATGGCATCGGTGTTATTGCCATTCAACTATTAGAACAAACATTTTACTTAGCTTGTTGCCAGTTCAGGAACGTTCTTCCAGATCACTCTCCTTCACCACTTTTCGAAACGGGCTAAGCAACCTCTGAGTTTGGTTGTTCTCTGCTCTGCAATATTTATAAAAGAGAATATAACCTCGACTAGGAGCCTCCACTCATTTCCAAACACTTATTCAGCTGAATCATCAATACATAGATATAGAAAGCAAGACTAGAACAAATTCTAAAGTAATGAAAAAATTTCATTATTAGATTTCATTTATAGAAGTGCAGTTATTTCAGAATTTTAGATAATGAACTCACTGGTCCTCTATGCATTGACCAAATTGGGAGGGTTCTTTCGACAAAAAATGACAATTCTCCACCATACATCATATGCTGAACAAAGTGAATCGAAATTCTGACGTAACAGCATTGATTTTTCAAATTAAAAGTCCTTCTCAGCTTTTCTGCGAATAAATGTCAGTAAAAGGTGATACTCCAAGAATAAAGTTGACAGACATAAAACTTTAATCATCCTCCATACAACGGAGTATTAGCTTTATTGACTTAACGAAACCATAAAACGAAGAAATAGGGTTTCTTATATTTTTATTATACCTCTTAAGGCGACGGAAACCTATCGCGTTTATGGAAATTCAGGGATTATATTTTCTACATAGTAAACCGTATAAGTTCATTAAAATCCGTTCCATTTTCTTCCTCACTTTTCTTACAGCCATATTTTATCGCTTTCCGTTCATAAAAAATCCGGTTTAACATGGTTATAAATTAGTTCAAGAAGTATACAATGTGGAAAAGTATATTGGCGTTGAGTTTACGGAGATTTTTTTTTAATAAAATTTAGTTCTGTGCGGTTTTTCATGAAAATCAAGAAACTTGAGATGTTGAATGAAATAAACACTTCTGATCTTAGCTATATTGGTTTTTCAAGTGAATTCAATGATTTTTTATGACACGACACTTGTGATCATGTTTCAAAATTATATTCAATAATATAGGGTACTACTGAAAAATGTATTATATTGAACTTGAGAGGGTATTGCTTTTTGAAAATAGGTGCCATAAGATAAACTTATCGAAAAAGTATCAGAATCGTCCTCCTCAGTTAAAAGTGGGGGAGAGTTCTCACGTTAGGGTCATTAGCAAACACATTGTGTCATTGAAAATTTAATAGTTATTGATAGTCAATAACAATAACAATAACAATTTTTCATTTCTTTCTTTTGACAATTGGACCAGTAACATATTTTAACCAAATAAAATGAATATTTGTTATACAGATTTGACTTTTGGAACGCTTTCGGAGCGATAAAACATTGTTAATCCCTTCATAATTGACTGCAGCAACCGAATGGTTATAATTCTTTGGAATAGTTTAACCGCATTAGACTGTGCACCGGATTAGTAGGTTCTTTCGACAGATAAGCACTCTATGAGTTATTAGAAAGCGTAATTCAAGTATTCATAAACATGTATAAACAGAGGTTTAGACAATGAGCTTATTTTTTCGTGAATATGACAGATAAAACTTTTCGTTAAAATCTAAAAACATGTGGAGTTTTTCGTAAAGGGACCGATTTTCGACGTAAAAACCATTGCGAAACCGTGAAAGTGGGGATATGCCACCCCCCATTATTCTGAAAATAAATAGGGGTCGATTGATACCGCATTGAAAAGCGGTAAATAAGATGGTGCTCCCTCATATTATTCACAAAATGTGCATGATCATTTAAATATTTACATCCAACATGATGAAATGAAGAACTGCAATTGAGTGACCTCCTCGGCCATCCGATTCAACTTATCAGATTTTTCGTGATGACATATAACAAGTGAAATGATTCGAAAAATCGAATAAACACTGGATAATAAATCGGAAGTGCTTTTCAATGGGACATCACTCGACTCCCACTTCTATAAAAAAATGAGGGTTGGCACACTCGCTGCTCAGCAAGTAGAAGTAGAAGATACTCACAAATAAAGACCTATTTTCGAATTTTTTCATGAAGTTTTTCTCTGGTCGTATGCCTTGTAGTACGATTTAGAGAAAAATTTAAAATGAACAAAAAATATTACTCATTTTATTGATAGTTTCCATGATATTGAGGAAATCGTTTTTTCACATGCAGTATCTATATAGGAGAATACCCACGCACTTGAATAGAAAATACTGTATTTTTAAACATCTAAAGTTAATCCTAAATTTGCAGAGACCATGTATGATAATTTTTTACATAATATTATTTAAAAATGTCATGAGTTTATCGGTGCTCAAAAGTCATTCAATTCAACGGAAATTACTTTTTACTGCTCTTTTTCTATCCGAATAAACGTTTCTACGACAGTTCCAAACTCATTTCGTACACCCTCTAAACTCTAAACGGTTCATATTTTATATAATCAAAAGCAGCGTGCTGATGAATTTTTTCGGTCATTATCAAGTTCTTCGCGGGAATTTAAAGAAGGTTTTCATAAATAATGAGGTTTTCCAAATAGTGCTGTCTAATGAAAAGCCTTGGGGCGATTTGCTGACTTCATTAATTTTATATAAGTTCCAGTTTAACGCTTCTGAAGCGGCACGGAAACTTTTTAAATATTTGATGTTCCAGAGAAAGAGTTTCCCACTAATTGGTTTTTAACGTCGTTGACAATCAAGAGCACATTTCAATAAAAATATTGCTTTAACTCACAAGTAAATACGAGCATGTTAACCACATTCTAAAACACTGCATTCACTATAAGAACGTAGTCTTTCATCATGTTGGTAGTTCGGTCGAAATGAACTTGTAGTACCAAACATTCGGTACTACTACTAATACTGTCAATACAGCAGACAATGGTATGAAGCATCACTCACGACTGTCGTCACGATACTGTTCACATTCACTGTTTTCATACTGTCGATCATAATGTTGAATGGTCAGTAATATGGTATGAAAATAGTTCTGGGGATTCAGTTGTATAGTTGAGGTTCAATTGTTCTCATGTATTCTGTATATTTTTTCACCAAAATGATGATTTAATACTTATATTTGATATGATGATAAGATTCCAAGACAATGAGTTTAACAGATGAATTTTTAGTGGATTACTGTTTCAACTTTTTTCCTATTTTCTGTTATATAATAATATGATCAATTTGATACTATAAACTTTTGTATAACGCTTCAGATAGTGACAAGACAGTTCTCACATTTTCGAAGCTTCGCATCGCGAGTCAGTCAGGTTTCAAAGTAATAATAATAGTTCGAAGTCTGCTGGAACTGCAGCATTGTCTGGCAAAGAATTGAAACGAAAAAAATACCAAAATCTTGGTAACAACTATCTATTCCATCCGGTAGTGGGTTAAACTTTTGGTGTTCATGGCCAGGAGTCTCTATTATTCGTCCATGAACTCGGAAGGAGAATAGGCCAAGCAACGGAAGATTACCGTTCTATCTCTTTTTTGATCGAAAGAATTAGTAATGCTGCTTCGGTCCTCGGAACTATTCCTCCTTCACATAATTTTAATGAGATCATGCATTTCCCTCATTTCAGTACGGAACTAAAAATCTCTTCGAAACAAGCCGAGATATGTGAATATTCATCAGTCTCCTATCAAGGTTGATTCGCAAGTGATTGATCCACCTTCTTCTTTTTCAGTGCGGTCAATGGACTTAGGTCATTCTTGCTCCCAAATATGAGTTGCAGTCCTCGTGGTTCTGGTTCCCTTTTAGTGGAAGAGCTTCATGAAGCAAGAGCCGAAACGATCCCTCTACGAAACCCTTCATCACTTGAAAGGATCGATTGCAGCTTGAGGCTGCAGAATTTCAAGAACGAGGTTTTAATGATGAACGAGATCGAGAATGTTTTCTACTTATTCACCAAACTCAAACATCTGTTCATGCAGCTGCAGTTTCGTAAGAATGTATCACCTTTTCCTCCAACCGATTTCCTTGATTCTTTGGAGTCCACTAGATACTCGTTAGGACAACAACAGGATTGTTCCGAATTCTTGGGGTTCTTGTTGAATAGTACTCTTTGTGCGTAAAACAATAGCAGAATCAATACTCCTGACTGCTCTGGATTGAATGATTCCATACAGTCTATCTCGTCTTGTGTTTGTAAATATTTTGCTGAAAAAATCCTCACTTGTTTACTTTGTATTAAATGTTCACGAGGTAGCAAACACGAATGTGAATTTCTGAAACTAGTGTTTCCTAATGTGACTAATAACCAGACCGTGCAAAGCTTATTGTTGAATAATTTGAAAATGGAACCTTCAACAGGTTATGATGGACTGTATTGCCAAACATGCACCAAACTAACTGACTGTTATAAGAAAACAAATATAGCTGAGGTACCAGTCAATCTGATAATAACACTGATGATCTTCAAACATGACTCAACCTCTGACACTCCACTGACACCAAACTCTTACGAAGGTTCGAAATAGATGAACATTTCAATCTAGCAGACCTCTATTATAATCATCATGCAGTCATTGTTCACTGTGGTTCTGGCGTTGAATCTGGTCATTATTACGCCTTGGTCAACGACGAAACGGACTGGTTTAAGTTTGACGATAGTCATGTCACTAAGTGTTCTAGCGATGTATTGAATTTATTGGAGCCACTGAAATCAATGAAGTCGCCCCGGAGCGCCAATTGATTTTTGTTGTTGTTTTATAATTTCATGATTCGTATTTTGGAAGTCTTAGTAATTGCTGAGCAGATAATAATACGTATAATTTCATATATTTTGTGATTTTTTATTCCAATAATTTCAGATTCTTGTAACAATAAAAGTATTTTCGAAAAGCAAGTTTAATACAGTCGATAGTTAATTCACGTCACCATTTTGGAAGGGAATAGTCATGCATTTGGAAAACTATACAGGGTTCTATTTATAATTCTTGACTTGGGTGCATTTTCTGTGGAACCAAAATAGTGTTTTAATCGTTTATTCATTAGAAATATTGGCTATAAAGAACATTTCTTGCGTTGCGTTGTCACTCGGTATATCGTGATGAAATAACCTATAGTTGTTTATATGTTGCTTAGGTAGCTCAGCCTTTAAAATTGCTTATTTATAATTATTAATGTATATAATAATCATCAACATATTCAATTACCTGAATGAAAGTTCTCATCTTCTCTTCTGAAGATGCAAGAACGAGACAATGATGACATGAGAAAAACAATGACAGAATGCACTCACCACTAGAAGAAATGCAAAATTGCATATGATTTTCCAAAATATTTATGTTATACTGAAAAGAACTAATCATTTTGCTTAATCATACCCTCTAATAATGAATCTCTACAGTAGTACAGAATTGAACTGATAAGATATTCACCAGAAAATAAAAAACAAACGTAAATTATCCAGTAAAGAGAATTGAAACTTTCTATGTTTTTTACCACTTTTATTTGTAACTAACGTTACTGCAGTTTCGTCCTATAAGGACATTTTCAAACTTAAACTTTAAATGTCCTTATAGGACGAAACTGCAGTAACGTTAGTTACAAATAAAAGTGGTGAAAAACATAGAAAGTTTCAATTCTCTTTTCTTCATTATGATTTCCTACCACGTAGTAACGGCTACATCCATCAATTTAGTAAATAATCCAGTATATCTGGCGTCCAACTAATTGCAATTTTAATTATAATCTGTTAATTTGCTGCAAAAAGCTTCAAAGACAACAAGCTCTTATTAAACCTCCCTGAATCCACGTTAACCAAATATTAATCCGCAATAACAGAATACCGCTGCATAACGTGAATCTGAAAGCATGATAATAGGGAGGAAAAGGACCCTTGACTCTCCTCGGGCACTGTTACCAACGCAAAGGGACGAAGGGAGAAACCTAATTAATAATTTGTCGCATAGCCGTAGAAGAGTTTTGGAATTTATTCTAGATTCATAAAAACCACATTTTCCATGAACAATGAATTATCGTGAAAGTAATAGTATCCAGAACCTCATTTTGTATCCAATTAAGTAGTCTAGACAGAGAGAGATCAAATTACTAAATTTTAGGACACGACCTCTGTATAATTTTTCATTTTTCATTTTTCTTTTATTATATATCTGTTTAAAATCTGTTTTTTCCGTTATTCAGATGTCGCCCCCATACGAACGACAACTCTCAAAAGTTGAGAACTTGTGCGAGCTAAGGACTAACGAGGTCTTACCTTTTAACGTGTGACTCCTAACATGGTTGCAGAATCATTCCAGAATCAGTTAGCAATAAAAATCAACTCTTTAAAGAAATATGGTAAATTCATATATGTTTCGCGCAGATACAAAATAGAAGAAAGAGTTTATTTGAGAAAGATAAAATCAATTTACGATTATGACATAGATATTTTTAATATGCACCAAAAATCATATCGAGAATTGAAATAGATATCATTCATAGTTTTCATGACGAACATTTTGAAATATGTATCCTGTCACTGACAGTTGCAAAATATCTGTGTCAACGAAAACGTATTCTCTGGTCGTGTTCTGGGTGGTCATTTTAATAACTCCCCGAGCCACTTAACTAATGTAACGTAACAAAATCAACCCAACACCTGTTAGAAATATTCTCGCGTTGAAAATGTCTGATCGAAGTTGGGTTCGAACCCAAGTGATTTATGTCATAAATCACTTGATAAAGCTACTGTGCTAGCGAAACATGTTGTGATATATTTATTAAATGAAGTTTGTGGAGATCAAATCATGAGGTGTAGTTTTTGAAATTCTTTTGAATATATGGTTCATATTCAAAATTATTCCAGAAAAACACTTTATATAGATATCAAATAATAGAACTCACTTTGACAGAATCGGCAGTGGAAGTGATTCAGTACTTACCTGAAAAAAAAAAAGAATTATTATTATACAATTAACGAAATTGAAGAAGAAATAAAAAGTTCATTACCTATCATAATAGAAAAGTGATCAGGGTGTTTAGCATAGATATAGAATGTATCTACGTGCAAGTTTTTCTGCTAAGTGAATTGAAGTTCACTCTATTATTCTGTCTCGATTTTTATATACAAAATATGAAAGTCTAATTTGATTCATTTGATTTAGTGTTTCTATTTTGAGTACGTCATGATACTTTTTCAATATCATCAATACAAAGCTTGTCTAATATAAAAATACAAAAGATAGTTTACATTCAATAAAAATATTAGTTGATTCATTACCTGAAAGTGAGTAGGTATATAATTTTCGACTTTGTTACTTTTAGTGTTAGTTACGTTCTTTGTCTTATATAATAATGAAAAAATTAACAAAGTTCATTCAAACAGTTTTACGAACTGTCAACTGAACATCTACTATCTACTCCACACTTTAGGGAAATTCATTTCGAAAGTATGACGAAGGTGCCAATGCAAATTATAAACATTTTCGAAAAAATATTCTACAATAACATTTATGTATTTTATGTATTTTTGATACATATTTCTAAATCATTATGATGAAAAAATACTCATGCATATTCATTTATTATCATACCTTTATCAGTTGGATACATCACTGTATGAATGAACAATGTTTGAAGGTGATTGACAATGTTTCATGATGAATTGTCATTAGTTCGGACTTCCATTGTCTGATATTATATTAAATGATTTGAAATTCCTGAAAGAACTAATGAAAAATAAATAAAAAAGAATACCTGAAAATAACAATTTCATTAAGTGAAAAAACCTGAAATGAAATAACAGTGAAATAAAATACAACAGAATACAATAGAACAATTTAACGAAAAATAAAAATAAAAATTCAAGAGATTCCAGGCCAAGTTACTTCACGACGTTTCGATTGTTAGTATCCTCAATCGTCTTCGGGTGATGACTGGATTAATTCCTCTGAGAGATGACTATTAGGGGTCATTCGAGTACTTCACTTATCTCCGCTTTTCTTTTCCCGTTTCACCGGTTTAGCGGAAAATGACCGTTTGGCGGGAGTTGGCCATTTTTCGATTGATTAAGAGTTTCCATATGTTGCGTATCTCTACGCTAGCTTAGCTGAATACATTGTTGGACAACATGTACGCGGCTTCTTTGAATTTCCTCCTGAACCAATGTTCCTCCCTGTGTATGATCTCAGCTTGGGACCACTCGATGTTATGTTGATGGATCCAAACATGCTCTGCTATTCCTGATTTGCTGGTTTCCCTTAGCTGTGCGTGTTTCTTGTGCCCGGCAATGCGAACTTTCAATGGCCTCTTAGTTTCACCGATATAGGATTTTCCGTACAAAAATCATTTTATATATCAGACAATGGAAGTCCGAACTGATGAAACTGCTTGAACAATGTAGCAAAATAGCGTCATTCGAATTATGAAATATTGATTTTTTTACAATTTGGAGCTGAGTCGGTACAATTTATAAAATTATCAAAGAAGGTGAAACAAAAATACTATAAATAGAAACAGTACGTATGACAGTAGCTCAACCTCAGGCGAATAAGAAAAATAAATAAACATTTATTTTGATTGTGTTTTATTAACCGATAGTTTTGATTTCTTTGACATAGATAAAATGAAATCTACCAAAATCATGGAGAATATCAACTCTTGTATAGCTGTTGAAAAATGGTGTCAAACATTACAGAAAACCCAGTAGCATAGTTTCTTCAATAAAAATCATTTATTGTTCAATTGTTAGATCAATAATCGAATAAAATTCCACAATTTGGTGCCCTTCATATCATGTGGCAATTGATATGCTTGAAAGTGTTCAAAATAAGTTTTTATGGTACTCTGCATATAAACTCGGATATCATATTGGTGAATATGACTATAAAATTATATTGGACATTGAATACTCTTGCTTATAAAAGATAAGAATCAGATCTTACACTAATTCATGAAATGATCAATGGTAGCATCAACTCCCCGGAACTTGTCGAACTTATAACTTCAAATGTGAATCCAAGGGGAACAAGAAATTCGAAAATCTTCAAAATACCCTTTTGTCGCACCAACTATGGCCGAAATGAATCTATTGGTAGAATTGTGAGACTTGCAAATACGTACAATGTAAATGTAGAATTTTTTAATTATTTTGTTCTGTTCTGTTCAAATCTGGAAACATTTAAAAAGACTGTGAAAAGATTCATTAACTTATTTTTACGATTTTTTTTTTATTTTATTTTATATATTTGTTCCTCAAACCTAGCTTAGTTTACTGTTGAACACGTATGTGTAAACTTGTTAATTATTTTGTAATAAATAGGTATTGCCGTAAATGAATAAATAAAACAAAATTATTTGAAACACACTGTTCTCTTACTCTATAAACTCAGATTTCATAGTAATACTCATGATTAGAACTTGAGGTGAAACTCAACCCACTGTGATGTTTTTCTCTCACGTAGAAAAAATATGCTGATTTTGTGACTATGTTAGAATACTATGCTAGTTTACTGTTTTGAACGATTACGTATGTATAACAACAAAGTTGTCATATTCGCACTCAATTTGGATCGACCGTATGCCTAACCATCATTTTCCACTTCGAATCAGTCGAAAAAATGATCTACGCCGCTGAGATTCCTGACTCTCCAAACCTGAACCAACGGTATGGGGTGCGAGCTTATTAAAAACCGCATGCATATTGCATGGCTTGCCTCGATGTGACTAACCAAACAATCACGAATGCTTGCAAGCCGCGCCGTGTTGCATCCATTGTTTCTGCTTTGATCGATACGCTAATCAAGAACTTTTCGGGAATTTTAATTGTGTTTGATCCTTCGCTACGCTGTGTTGGGGTTGACCAGTAGACGGAGTAACACTGAATCGATTGTTAGCGATTTACTAATTTCAGCAGCGAATTAACAACTTGTTGTATCGCAGAACTTCGGCCAATAATAATAATAACAGCAGATGAGAACACACATCGAAGATAATAATATACTTCCACTATGTCAGAGTAGATTCAGGTCTGGCTACAGTTCTTTATCAGCACTATGTGCTATTTCTGATGATATATTAAGGTCACTTGATAATAATGTAATGTGTGTTCTAGTTCTACTCCAAGGCATTTGATAACTTAAGACATGAGATTCTTCTCTCTATCTTAAACTTCATTGTATTTTCAGCAAGTGCTTGTTCAATTATCAAGTCTTATCTATCTGGTACGTCAACAGGTGAAATTGGATGATCAGATCTCGGATTCTTCGGACATAGTCAGGGCGTTCCACAGGGAAGTATTCTGGAACCATTACTATACACTATTTACACTACCAACTTCTCTCCACATCTGACTAACTGTAAATATAATTTTTATGCAGATGACACAAAGTTATATCTTTCTTCTAAATTGTGTGGTTTAGCGGAAGCAACGGACTGCATCAATTCTGACCTAAATCAATTACTAACACTCATGAATGGTTATTCGTTAAAAATTAACTCAACTAAATCTGTCGCACTCCTATTTTGCACTCACCAGGAGGTGAGCTCAGCAAAGAATATAATGACAATAAGAGTAAAAGGATTTGAGATTGAAGTTTGCTGATTATTGTGAGAATCTTGGACGGATTATGGACAATGAGTTACAATTTAAACACCATATCATGCAAAAAATAAAAAAAATCATATAGGTATGTCACTGAAACTTATTTACAGTCAAAAACACTTTTTGAACTATGAATTGAAAAAAAAGCAAAATTCATAACTCCATAACTCAAAAATTGGACAGATTTGCATAATTTCTGATTTGTTGAATTTGCCTCCACCCGGAATAGCAGAATAACTCTCAAAACATCTGAAAAATCGAAAGAAAGAATGAAGATTAAACAAAAATTTGATGTTTGGTTTGTTAGGTAAAAACAATTGTCATAGTTAGCCCAAGACCAATTGAGGTTATGACATTTGTGATTTTGCGAGCATGAATAATTATTGAGTCATAATAGAAGCAGAGTTAGCAATATCCATAAGTGTTATTTATACAATGCCGCGATCGAAAAGATCAAGTCTTTCACAACGAAGCTGTAATGCAATTATTCTGCGAAATATCTCGAATCAATCCATTGCAAATGAAGAAGAAATCGCACGAGAGGAGCGCCGTATTCATTGTTGCCAGGTGTACTATTTTTGTAGTAGATCTTCTGGCCTCGAACTACTGCTTGAGAGTTGAAATCTACTGATGACCCAGTTTAATTTCTATAATAATCATTGAATGGCTCTATATAGTGGGGGTTATCATGTTTGTAGTATATATCTATGAAATATATTTTCTACTGTTTTTTTTTGTATTAATCTACTATTACCCGAAGAAAAATATACTAGTAAACATGGAAATGCTCTAGCGATACTGGGCACGTTAGTATTGCTTGACTTTTTGCTTAACAAAAACAAAATAAAAAAGTCAATGAGATTCAGATAATAACCAAACACACCATTTGCTAATTCCAAACGAAGATAAAGAGCTGTGAATTGAGGACGTATACACAATAAGGTCAACTGTTATCTGTTCAGTTATTAGTCTTCACAAACAAAGGTTGTCATCCAACCTTCTCATTTGGTAGCTGGAAAAAAAAAGTCAACTGTAGTTTTTATGCAGATGAACAAGAACTGCATAAATATCAATTTACGTTGCATTTTAAGATGTGTAGAGTATAATCTATTGCACTGTTCGGAAAAACGGTTCGATGAAGTTTATTCTATAAGAAAGCTCTCATCCAAATTCATTAGTTTTAGGAATATGTAGCCGAGGTGAACCTCCAAGAATAATGCCAAGAAAATTTTTACGGGGACGGAGTTCCATATAAGCTAATACCTATTTAAACCCAACCAATTACATTCAACTTCCTAACGAAGTTGATTACTTCATTTGGTGAATAATCATTCTGATCAATTAGCAAGAGTAGGACTCTGCCAAACGCTGAAAACCTGATCTGATCCGTAGCAGGGCAAACACAGAGTATACAACACCATGGCTGCAGAATATTAATTGCAACTATCCGAAATATGCAGTTATGAAATTGTACCTGTGAAGCATCTTCTGGATTAATATCTTCCGTAATATCATAGTAGTACACTGAAGAGATATTGTTGGGAATATAAATAAAATTTAAAATGAGTTGTCTTAAACACTGTTACGCCACTGTGTAATTGTCTAGTTGTCAAGGGATATCTACCTACCTTAGGAAACCAATAGCGTGTGTCCTGTTTTCTTTACCTCTCGCTTAAGAGTAATCTCGTTCAAGACAGTATGGTTTTAGCATAACAGAAGGAAGGTATTTTAGATGAATTTGTAGTTAAGTACAAAGTGTTAGTTTATTGTGGATAATATTAAAGGTTCTCATTTGTATAAGCTTAGTGTTTCTCATATCAAATTAAACAGATGAAACCAATTGTCGTATTCGACATTCTGTGAAATCTGTTAACTAGGTGTGACAGAATAAAGTGTGTTACCTAATTACCTACGTCGCATTATTTAATAGTATACAGTCCACTAGAAAGGGTCCAGCAAGCCCAAAAACGTGGTTTGGATGAATCATCTTTTGAGCATAACCGTTTGCTAACCTGCTCACCTGTTGCTTTTTCTGGTTCTACTGCTCAAGAAATTGGTGCACAGCTCATTCGTAAGATATACTGCTCCTGAGGAGGCAAATAAATTGCTTCCGTGTGTACCATTCAACCTCGCAGGTTTGTAAACAGGATAACGTGTTGGAGAACTGAGATGCTCTTGTTTTGATTTGATATTACAGGGAGGACAGCTAGGGGTCGTTTGGTTGATGTCTATCTCACCTGTAGACTCAGCGTCGGAGTCTTTGGTCACATCATGGTTCATAATGGATCTCACAAGTAGTTTGAAAGAGCGAGAACAGTATATCAGAAAGTCATTAAATAGGCCCATCCCTTAGGTATGAATACACTCATTTAGGATGATTTTTACATCCACGGGTAACACTCCATAGAGAAATAGAGATTGTACCATATGCCATATATTGCTTCCAATTCTATTTACAAAATACGTTTGTATTCCTATTAGTGTAATGTATAAATAAATGAATAAATAGATAAATAAATAAATGACAAATCTTTGAAACCTTCCAAATAGTTATTAACAGAGCACTGTATGCCAAATATTTGTATCTTATGGAAATACACGAAACTAATGACAGTCCAAACTAAATTATTGAGCTGGTCAATGATAAACTAACCATGCTCTTCAACTGTAGGAAGTTGTAAATATTTACAAGAGCCTAATGTCCTCGTTAGCGCCAACTTTTTTCTTTTTCTTTAGCATACAATAAACCTCGACCAATTAGCGTAACATTATTTATTACCGAACCCATCGATTATGCACGATCAATTATACTCAATTCGTCCCATTCATTTGCCCACCAACGTAAGACGAGATGGGATAATCATAGTGGTGCGAATTTTTGTTTTCGCTTCATTATATTTATTATTCGCTGACCATCCTTCCTCCCACTAGAGATACCAAAGAAAATTGCTCATGAATGGAAGATACTTTTTCGTTCGTGAGATTTTATAATAGAGTTTAACATCCAATTATTATGACCGGATTTTATGAATTAACGGTTATGCTTGTTAAGGTGTTACCTGCTTCTCATGTAATCAACGTTGATTTGCTTGTTCTAGCTGTGACAAATACAAAAGTGGTCCTTCTCAGATCGCTTTTAATTCATTGCAAAAAGAATTTCTTTGTTTCAATATCTAATAACGAATACCGATATCACTTCAATTGTCTACCAGAATTGATTTGATATGGTCAAAAGTTATTGGTTTTTTATGGTGTTTTTTTTGTTAACCGATGAGTTACAGGAGAGTATTTTTCAATAATGAACCATCAGATAAGCTTCCGAAAAAATTATTCACGTGAACTGTACTGTATGAATTAATAGAGTGAGTAAATAAAACTATTCGCAATTCATTCAATATTAGAGCATTATTATATTGATCGTTAAATGTGTATGTGTGTTCTGGGGGTTATGGGTTTCATTAATACCAATTAATCATTACTCAGAGTGGAATATTATCGACATAATCATAATGGAGATTGAAATACAGGGAGTTTACTCGAAAACTTCGTGTCAACATCCCTCTTCGAGGAAATAATACAAAAAATCAACGCAGTTTCAAGGAATTTCTCTGTTTCCCGCGGAATCCCTTAAGAGTTGATATAAAAAAAGTTGAAAAAATTCATGAGTGAACTTTGAAAAATATTCAGTTGTTCTTTCCTGAAGAAAATAGGGAAGAAAAGAGATGAAATCTTCAATAATGTTGGAAGTAACTCTTGAGCCCCCAAGTAAAGTTTACGTGGTCACCCAATCTTAGTTTTCATGTGCACTGGTAATTTTCCTAATCACATAAATGAAGGAGTTTTGATGTATTTCAATGATACTCCATACTTTTTTTAAAATTCATTTCATATGCACTGTAAAAGATAATGTCGTTCAGGTAGGCAATTTTATTTGAACCCATTCTGTAATGTGGAGTTACAATAATATCATTCTTGTCTATATTTCTCACAATAACTTGCAGTGTTTTGATAATGGGCAAATCTACGGCTTTTGTGCATTATTAAACGACTTCTGTAATAATTCTACTTATTTTCGTAGCTCCAAACAACTCTTTATAAGTTGTTAAGCAGGCAGGTTGACTATATTCTTTATTGGAAAGGTTTAATTTCCTAATACCTAGATAAGCCTCACGTCAAAAAATAAAATAATATTAAAATACTAGACCACGATTATTATTCACTCCTATAACCTAAATTCTATATTAGACGTTTCGTGTCAACAAATTATACGAAATATATATTTTGTTTTGGATGGTTTCCGGGTTTCGCCGTAGTCTTCTTTGTTTATGATTTCCAAACGTTTCGACTGCAACCGCGACAGTCATTTTCGGTGGCGTGGTGGAAAGTACTCTTCCTCTTCGACTGCAACTGAAGTTCTTATTTCTGCCGTTTTTCTGCTGGTTTTTCGCGCACTTTCTGTAATGGTGAGTTCTTCCCGCGCGATTTGGTTGACTTGGCTTCTGTGTGCCAGATCTTTGGTAGATATGTTCTCTCTTCCTTTCTGTTGAAGTTCTCTTGGGGTTTGTGTATTTCTATGGCTTCTAAATGCATTCTTGTTGAATAATGATTCGAATTTGCTAGCCTCTCGGTACTTTCAAACAGGATCTTGTGATCCCCATCGTACAGTGCATGATCATCGACCGCAGACTTCTCAGTCCCGACTAGGCGAGTAGGTACCAATGCTTCTTTTCCTCTGACGATATAGATTTAACCACAAGTTACATGGAATCCTGTAAACTCCCGCCGATTTGAGTGGATTTCTGCTGTCTTTTGGTGATCTCAGATATTTTCTTAATTGGTTTGAAGACGGTGTTAATTTTTTCCTTCTTTAGAATGTTCCTGATTCGGTTGGTGACACCTTCTATGTATGGCAGATAGACAGTGCCTTGGGGTTGATTTTCACTGGTGTTTCTTTCATTCTCCTTTGGACGCGTAGCGCGGATTATATCTTTTCTGTCGTAGCCGTTCGCTTGTAACACAGTTGTTAGGTGTTATATTTCTTCGTCGACATTCCTTTCTTCACATATTCTCAAAGCTATGTTCATTAGGATGTTGATGACGGTTCGTTTCTGTTTTGGATGATGGGTGGATCCATTATGTAGGTATCGATCTGTGTGTGTTTCCTTCCTCTACACCTTATAGCCTGGTTGATTACCTTCCTTGATGACTAAAACATCAAGGAAAGGGATTTGAAGGTTTTCTTCAAATTCCATGGATTCAGGTGACTTAGAAAGTTCTGAAGTTCTTCTTTTCCATGACTCCAAACAATGAACGTATCATCTACATACCTCAACCGGTCGGTCGTTTTTCTGAGGTTTGAATGGCTCTTTCTTCAAATATTTCCATGTAGAAATTCGCCACTACTGGGCTAAGTGGACTGCCCATGGCTAAGTGGACTGCCCATATATTTTATTCTCTTCCCTTCATATTCAGTATGTGAAATCTGGAAATATTAGAAAATAAATATATAATTATTATTATGAAAATCAAATGCATATTTTTCTCTCGAATTACCCTCACTGCATTATTGATAGCGGTTATCACTTTGATTTCCATTCACATAAAAATGCTGAGTCATCATCTTCCACTTCAGATATGAACGAAAGCAATCCATTATCGCAACCTTGAGGTATATTAATCTCCACCCTCTATTAATTTCGCTGACCAACCTTACCAAGAATCCACTTGCGATGATACCACGTCTTTTGATATTATAAATATAATGTGATGACGAGATGGAATCGATGTGAACCTACACACATGCAGATAATTGATAAACAGCATTATCCACGATACCGAATCCATAATGGCGAACTGTGTATGCATGCTGAGGAAATGAGGCGATAAATAACGTCAAACATTGTGCAATTCTTCACATTTGACAATATACATTATTGATATATCTGTTATAGAGAATTGAACAGATAAAACTTACCCACTTTTAGAGGGTGAATAGGCAAACTTAATTATCAATATTCTCAAATGATTACAGAATTCATTGAGGATACACTAGAAAAACACACTTTTGTCTATTTTCCACGATATTCCTTTATTGTGGACTAGTTTCGGATATTACACCATTTTCAAAACTCACCACTATTGTTGGACTGCAGTAGGAATGAATTACGATGTCTAACAGGCCTTCTTACATGTCACTATCATTTAAATCATCATATGCAGAGAATTGGACTGTCGGAAGACATTGTGTGTCGCCTCTGTTTGGAAAATGATGAAACAGCAGAGAACAAACACACTTTGTGCCTGCTCCGCTGGGGACCGAATCAGGTTTTGAGAGTTCGGCAGAGCCGTACTCGAATAGACCCACTCACTTTGAACCTAACGTAACCTAACCTAATACTTAGACTGATGGTGTTGATTTGGTTAGCGAAAAGGGCGTCAAGAAATAGTATTTTTGTTCTGGTGTGGAAAAAGTGTTCTCAATAGATTCATTTCACGTAAGAAATTCCAAATTCTACTCATCGAAAAGTTTAATTTTTCCCTTATGAATAAAATGAAAGACTTGAATGAGAGCGATGTCTCCTTCCTATTAACATGCATCTGAATGAGTCATTTCATACCGACTAAAATCATGACAATCCAGTGGTGGTGAAGCTAAAGGGGACAATGGGTTGAAGTATTTTCAAACCGTGCCAATATTCTCATCAGATGGTTTTTCAGACCATTTTTAATAATTAGTTGTATGTCAAATCACATATATGAACCATAAAATAGAACGTCCTCACAGTATTTCGCACGAATCAATGAGAAATGGGAACAACAGGAAAAACATAATGTCATCACGTCATAGCTCCGTGAAAAATATGTTGTATGAAAATGTGTACGCAATGAATCAATGAAATATTTTTTTAAACCCTAAACCGCATTTCAAAACTTTGTTGAACTCTTATTTTTGATCTTTAGTGGAATGGACAATTCATGTTTCCTTAAACGACCATTTTGGGTAGCGAACTGAATGCTTTTTGCAATAATTTCACAGTTGATACCAATTTTGATGCAGTAATGACAGTTGTATCATCTTTAATTTCAATATATGCTTCGTCACCAAAATTTTCATAACAACTAAGCCTTTAATGTCAATAACTGAAAATTACTTCCAACATGCTGCTCTTTCAACTGTTACTGATTTAGTACCATCTGTTACTAACATCGCAGAACGAGGAAAACAATGCCTTTCTGTGTACAATTCCGAATTTGGCAGTTCCAGGACATCTATAATCTTGGAACCTTGTACATAGTGATAATTCCCACTGGTTGAGCAGTACATTTTCTGTGACGATAACTTATGGAAAACTTGTTATGTGGGATGTTCTCAAGGCGCAAGAAACTTTTAAATGATCTCCAAAATACTCACATCAGAACCATAGTCACTGATGCATAATGTGCGATCTCTCTTAGTTTTCATATTTATCAAGTCCAACTATTATCTACTACTGGATTTATATCATATACGTAAGTCACCTCCAACTTCTAGAGCTCATCCCGGTCTCGTGTGTGTGTTCAATGTCATTTGATTTACATATTCATTTGAGTTGTCTCAGTACGGTTATTTTCATAAACTACACCTCACGATTTGATCTCCACAAACTTTATTTAAAAATATATATCACAACATGTTTCGCTAACACAGTAGCTTTATCAAGTGATTTGAATACTTCAAGTTGCTTCTTCCATTAATATTTATATACTACAGGTAACCATAATTGAGACTACCTTCATAACATTACCTGAACCTCTACCTAAGTTACCTCTTCAATTATGATCACCTGAAGCATATTACCTCACATCTACATCAATAATAATTTTTTCTCGGTTTTTAAGGAAACAAGTTCAATAATGGCGATCTATTCAAATCCAGTTGGTCATTCATTACAATATTAGAATTTTTAAGTTTATTAATTTCCATTGCTTCGGAATGATTCAGTCTCAAACCTTTATTTTCTATTTGCAAAATTTCGAAATCTTCGTTAAAGATATGATTATCTTCTAAAAGATGATTTGAATATGTTGAATTGGTTTTCTTATTTACATAGCTCATATGATGTTTCTGGATTCGATTCCTAAATGTTCTGCCAGTTTGACCAATATAAACGTTCGGACACGTTCCACACTTTAATTTATATACTCCTGATTTCTCGAGTTTGGATGTTTTGTTTTTATTATTTTTAACTAACTTTCCCAACGTATTACATGTTCTATATGCAATGGTAATATCTCGTTTACTCAAAAATGAAGCCACTTTTTCGTTGTTTGTTCAAAATACGTTGAAGTTCGATAATTTTAATTACCTTATCAATAGGAAAAACGTCACGAATCGCTTTCATGTAGACTTTCTTGGAAAGTATTTTGTTTATTAATTCGGCTTTAAACCCATTGTTAACCGCAAATTGCTTGATGATATTAATTTCTTTATTGAAATTATCTACTGAAGAAGGAACATTGACTAATCTGTGTATCATGCTATTATGAGCTGCTACTTTCTGTTGATAACGATGGGTAGAATCGTAATGTATAGTAATATCCGTATAGGAAGCAAATAAAGTTTGTGGAAATCAAATCGTGAGGTGTTGTTTATGAAATTACTATGGATCTTCATCAAGTAACGCAAGAATCAATCAGAAAATCAGTTTAGTTAGGGTCACTGTCATAATCATAATAATAAATTGAACCTGTGAATTTATGTAACGTTTCAATAGTAAGTCACAATCATATTTGAATATTTAAATCCATTGGTTCAATTTGAATAGGACAGTGACAGTGACTGAAATTGCCGAAATCATGCATAACTAGGCCCTGAGTCATGTATGATTCAAGATTAATGACACCTAGATACTAATTGCATGACTGTCAGTTTTATCGATATCGGAAGGAAGCTTTTCATTGCAGTAAAACTCAATTTTGGTGGCATACCCTTCAGAGTTTTCATCATTTTATCGGTTCGAAGAAAATATAACAAAACATTCTTCTCTGGCTCATCATCGCCAACTATTTCAAAATTACGTACACTCAGTATATACAACGGCTTTCTCATTTCTGGCCGGCCCCTCAGAATGTAATAACATAATTTCTATGAAATTGAAGGATGCTGCAACAATAAACCTAAAGAAATCTCGAAGCGACAGTGTTCGTCTGCAAACATAAATTTACGGAATAAACGTACACGTCTGCCATTTTGCCAGTGCTCCGCAGTTCATAAACACAAACAAAAAGTGTTTATATTGTGTTCCTGGCTGCACCGAAAACATCCCAGTCATTAGTAAAGACATCTTAACTGTGCCATGAAATGCATTTCTGTTCCGTTGAGTTTTTTCTGGAAAACTTAATGACTGTACGATGTGCTTCTGTTTGTGGATGCGGCGGTAGTTTTACCTAATGAAAAACCATGAAAAAAAAAGGGAAAACGGCGTAGAACTCATTTCGTTGGGAAGTCAGGTGAATCACATTAGAGAAGTTCATTTTAATTTCGAGTTTGTTGTTTGCGTTTCGAACAATTAGTAGATTTAATTGGGTCTAGACCAGTGGATGGAAATGAAGTCCACATTCCAATCATACTTAGCATTATGAATGTGGAAAACAGCTTGATGGTTAGTAACATTATTTAATTTGGTTATTTGATACAATTATTTTTGGTGAATTTCACATAAGGTAAAATATTAATTAACCTATGGCAGTTGCCTTTGACGTGATGTTTCGTTGCTATGCTGCTGTTTTCGGTTGTTTACTTTCAGAAAAAAACTGCATGATAGTGCTCTTCCGGTCAAGCTACTCCGGAGGTGAAAAAACCCCATCGGATCTCCTGGTGGGATCTGATTCGATGGCATCATCTAGTAGAAATCCGTCAGTCCACAAAAACATAGCAATATAACTGCGATGCTAGCAAGCACAGTAGGAATACTGAAAAAGTTATTCGAAACATCGAATAGTCATTCGATGCAACATCTGCAAACAAAAAGTTCCCAAATTCTGTCATTTATGGAATCTAAGATAAGTGCTAACACCGCCAATTCTTAATATCCCGGTTACGACCAAACCACGTTTCAACATAACATTGGTTGACTTTGGTTATTTTCTTTTTGTCCAAAGATACCTCTCTAGCCAACGAGCGCAATTACTAGAACCTCCACGGTTTCATGTCATGTGGTTTAAGACAGAACCACATACCAGGGAAATCAAAAGATTGCGTCTATGGACATTGAAGCGACCCACAATACTGAACAAAATTTTCTTGGTAGCAACATCGATTTGTTTGCGCAGTAAGGCTGATATTTCGTTAATATTTCGTTATCCTAACGTTCACGACATTAATTTTAAATTATTAGAGATGAGCAAGGTCGCGAAGCTGGAGCTTTTGCCATAAGTAGCGGCAGTTTATTAAGAAGTCAATACGGCTACCTTATCGAACTGAAATCTGGATCTGAATCCTACTTATAAACTGCAAAAAAATTACAGAAATATAGGATTATATAACTAACTGAAAAAAACTAATATTTTTTGTTTCGTGAGATCTAGTTTTTCAACGGAGATATAGGTACACGACATTTCAATTCTGAAATTTCGATAATTGACTAACAAATCCCGTACTAACAATGTCAGGTTACAATTCCACTAGCCGTATCGATTAATTACCCAAATAGGTTTTAAGAAACTTGGAACATTGTTCCAAACTAGAAAATGTATTGGTTGGATTCACAAATAAATTAAATATCAATACAAATGTTTCACAAAGTTATGTTGATCATGCATAGAAGATTTAGAACATTATTATGATGTTTTAATTGCAAGAAATCAATCAGATGTCATATACACAGCAACGCTGCAGAACATAATACGAAAGAGAATTGGCTCCATTAAAATGGATCTTTTTTGATTTCATGATACTTCCATAACAAATCATAAGTGATTCATACATATCGACTCGAATCAGTATGAACACACCTGAGAAAGCTATTGCATGCCGAAACACGTGTTGCGGTTTAATAAATTGTTCAATGAAAATCTCACTGAAGTGTTAATTGAATACCTTATGGTTTTTTTCAATTACTAATCAATTCCATTACATATTATAGATACATATATTAAAAAAATTAACGATGAATATTTGACGACAAACGAAAATTTTTCAAAAGCCCCTATGTTTATTTTAACTTTGGGAAACATGTATCAAAAATTCTCATGAAAGAGCGATCCTAAATGAATCGGACAATAGCTAACTTAAAATGTAACAAACTCCGGTGAAACTTCGAGAACTTCGCACCAATAGCAGTCTAATTCACTAATGCAACAGTAACAATGTGAACAATGTTTAAATACTAAATAATTCATTACTAAAGGAAATTTTTCAGAAGTCTCTATTTTCATTTGAATTTGGGGAAAACATATCAGAAATTTTCATGAAAGAGTGATCCTGATTAAATCGGACAAATACTAACTTGCAATTTATTAAACACCTGTGAAACTTCAAGTTCTTACTTGTCCCTTGCTTAAAAAATTCATTGATGAATTTTTCAATCCAAAAAACATTATATTCATTACAAAATCTGAAGTAAATTCAATGAGAAAAATCAAGTCACCGACCCCCCGCGACGTTATAATCCCACCGAGAATCCTAAAAAAAAGTTTTAACTTTTTCTCCGTACCGACACAATCGTGGTGGTTTTAGGCATCTATAATCGGGTCATAAAAAAGACATTAGTGTATGTCGGTAGCTGTAGGTATTTTAGTTGCCTCTGTTAGTATACAACATTCCGGCATTCAACACTAAAATGATGGTTTAGGACTCGTCATGATGGTGTGTGGCATGTCGTTTGATGTAGTTTTTTTTTTCTGAAATAAATAACACTGCTGTTCGACGTATATATATATATATATATATATATATATATATATATATATATATATATATATATATATATGGATATTGATAAATACTTTCTGATCATTCCCATATTGATTTCAATTTAAGAGCCGCCGGTAGAAGAGACAGCTGTTTCAGCCTTGACTGCATTAACCTTTGTCTTTAATATATATTAATAGATAAGTACTCTTTGATCATTCCCATATAATATATATATATATATATATATATATATATATATATATATATATATATATATATATATATATATATATATATATATATATATAATTGGATAATGTTAGCGACTGGAGAAATGTATGGTAAAATGGATTAACAGGGTCTCTCAGTCAAAAAATCAAAAATCAAACTCTGCTTTACTTTGCCAAGCTTTCGCTTCTAATGGGAAGCTTCTTCAGGGCCTATAATTTAATGATTTTTGAATATTTTCGCCTTTGAATAATATTACAAATCATACTTACAGTAAAAATGAGTGAAAAACAATAAATTGAAGATAGAATTGACATAAAAGTTAACATGTATACGATTTTTTTTGTGGGTTTGACAAATGTCATACCTTCACATAAATGTCATTTTTCAATGGGTATGATGATTTGATAATTTTTTACTGTAATGAAAGAGTTATTGATTGATACATCTTTCATTATTATTATGTTTTTGATGTAGTTCTAGTAAATTACTATATATACTGCTGAGATTATCAATGTCAGTTTTCTTATTCATACAATCAGAAGATTTATTAATTTCCACCATTTCAAGAAAAAGGCGTTTGGAAATATTTTTTTCTGTATGTAAAACTTTGATATTAGAGAAATTTGGTTTATGACCTGTTTCTATAGAGTGTTGTGCTAATGCACATGATTTTTTATTGAGCTTTATATCACTTTTATGTGAAGTTATTCTATCATTAAGAATTCTAGATGTTGTTCCAATATAATTCAAGTTACAATTATTACAAGGAATGTTATAAATCACATTTGACTTTTTTGTTGTATCAGTTTTATCTTTCAATTTAGTATTCAAATTCTTTATAGTTTTAATATTTTTTTGGCATATTTTGATATTTTGTTCATTATGAAAAAGTTTTATGATATTTGAAGATAAATTTCCAAGGTTAGGTATAGATTTATAAGAAATATTGATAGGTGAACTATCATTACATACATTTCTGTTAATTACATCAGAATTTGTATTACTGCCAGTATTGAAAATTATTTTATTAAGAAGTTTTCTGGGATAAGAATTATCGATCAGTATGTCTCTAAGAAGTCTGAGATTTTTTTGCTTGAGGGAAGGGTGTACTAATTTTTCTATTCTTTTTTTCAAACAGAGTATTAAATTAATTTTAACTGATTTTTTGTGAAAGGAATAGTAATTGATATATCTTCCTGAATTAGTAGGTTTGACATACCAATCTGTAATCAAGGAATTATCAGTTTTACGAATAACTCTTGTATCAAGAAAAGGAAGGGTCTGATTATTTTCTATTTCGATAGTGAATTGTAACTTCTTATCATATCTATTGACAACATCAAGAATTTCATTAGATTTGTCATAAGGTATTGCACAGATGACATCGTCAACATATTTCTTTAAAAAGGGAATTTCAAAACTCAATTTGGGAAGTATGTTTTCAAAAAGATCGTCCATTACGTATTGAGCTATAATAGGAGAAATAGTAGCTCCCATTGGTGTACCAAGAATTTGTTTATAGTATTTACCTTCGAAAGAGAAATAACTTGAGTTGAAGATGAAACCAATTATTTCAATAAATTTTTTTTGGTTTATTGAACATTTTTTATTTATATCATTCAATCTTTTGATAATACTTTTCTCCACTAGATTCATAGGTATATTGCTAAAAAGTGAAATCACATCAAGGCTGATCAGAATATAACCAGGGGGTAGTGATTTTTCATTTATGAAATTGGAAAAATCGAAAGAATCCTTAATATAGAATTCATTTTCATAATTATAAGCATCAGTGAGAATTTTAGTGATCATTTGAGCAATTTTGCTATTTGGAGCATCAATGGAGGAAATAATTGGTCTCAGTTTCAAATCAGGTTTATGTATTTTATATATAACCAATATATATATATATATATATATATATATATATATATATTGGTTTTTTCTCATTTTATCTTCAATCGAGGACCGCCTGCCCGGTACTGACGATGCCCAATAGGCTGAAACAGCTGTATACCGGTGGCTCTTAAATTGAAATAAATATGGGAATGATCAAAAAGTACTTATCTATTAATTTTTTTATTTTTATGGAATCATTTTCCAGCAGCTTGACTGCATTAACCTTTCTAGATTTCATATCATTTCTAGAAACATGTGGATTCGTTTTCCGATGGCATTTCAGGTTAGCTTCCCAAATTTCTGCTACCGCAGTTGTCGGTTGATTGGTCAAACCACCAACACTGACATAAAAACTTGGCAAGTTGACTTGGGTGTCACACCAATAGGTGGTTTCACTTATGTTTCGCTTGCATTTACGCAGCTATTTTCAACAAGTACTTTCTTGGTTTTTTCTCATTTTGTCTTCAATCGAGGACCGCCTGCCCGGTACTCGGTACTCTATATATATATATATATATATATATATATATATATATATATATATATATATATATATAGAAGAGTGTCTTTTCGGGGATTCGGTCTGTGTTGAAGTAAATACTACTCTTTTTAGCTACCCGAGCTTTCGCTTATGTTTACTAGCTTTATCGAGGGCTGTAATATAAAAAAAGGACATAATAAGTATAGATATAAAATATAATAACTTTATGAATTTTAATTTTGAGAGAAATATTGAACATGAGAATGACATTTTTGACATTGAATGATGTGGAATACTTTTTGTTATTCTGAATACATCTTGTAATATTCCCTTCTTTTGATTATATCAAATTCACTCATTTTCTTCTCCTCTCGTAAACTTGTCGCGAATGTCAAGCAAGTAGCTGAAGCTGCCTTGTGGTGACTTTAGTGATATCTGTAACCCGAGGAGACCTGACCTGTCCAATATCTTCTTTCTGTAAATTTCTTTCTCAAGTGCTTTTGTATATATTTCTCTGTCAATTTGGAAAGACTTCAATAACATTTTCATGAAATTACATTCACATCTTCTTAGTATTTATCGAAATTTTGTTAAGAATTTTCTACCTTGGTGATCTCTAGTACTAGTGAATCACTTCTCAATTCATTTTTTCGTTGTTTCTATTCTTCTCGAGAAACTGATTCATTGGTAAAGTCAATTTATTATGATTTTCACATGTAATTTAATTGTGTTGAAAATTATTTTGAAAAGTATGAGACTTATGTAATGTAGGGCTTAACTTGAGATGCAAAACAATGACAAATATCATTTCCCGCCCTTCGTACCGATTTCATTCCATATAATGCATATGAATTGTTCTTTCATTATTGTATGGGATTTTTCCACAACCTGAATACATGACTGAAATTATCTGTATAAACTTCCTTCAAATTCAACTGTAGTGGTTTTGATTCCCTTAAGAGCAGTAGTTATTGTTTTTTTATTTCAAATATTAATGCATAACTTTTCTTTACACTCCCTATAAGCTCATTCTATAAAACGTGTGCAAAGAGTTCATAAACAACCTCTTGAACTATGAACATCGTGTTCGATCTAGACGTCTCCTGAAGCACGTACTAATTAGGATAAACTACAGTAAAAAGACAGAGGGTGGCGACCAAAGTACTATAAGTTATTCAACAGTTCCGAACACGGCAACCACACAGTACATGATCTTCTGACGTGTTTACTTGTTGACGGCAGAATTTCATTTTCTACATGACCAATCGCGTGACCACCAGCTATAAGTACTCGAAAATACTAGGGTTTTATTTTGGACGATGTATATTTAAATTGTAGTGTGGCTGATTGGCCAGTTCGTTACTTGTGGGAAAGTTCATAAAAAAGCGGGCTCATCACTTATGTCACGAAATATTCTCTCATCGGCCAGGTCAAAGTGCACATGAAGATTTAATACTTCGATTCCAAAAACTTGAAGGACAATAATTATTATGAATAGTATTAGTCTGTCAGGATGATTTGTAAAGGTGGTGGCGATTTCTAAGGATTACTGACTTTTCGAAACCAGAACTCAAACACAACGTATTCGTGATCCAACACACGGCACTGTTTCGACCCACTATAGATCTCATCAGAAGTGCTATCGAATGTATTGCTGGCCTCAATTGTACTTAAAGAATAAGCCTGAGTAAGTAAGGGTGATGACATTTCTGCAACTGAGACTTTGCTACTAACCGCCTTGGGGATCTTCGTTTATCTTTAATATTGATTTTTCCCTTGATCCCATAGATGTCGTCTTCGTAAGGAGAGTTGTCATCGCCCTCACTTGCAATATTGTTGCGAACGAGGCAAATGGGCAGATACGGCTCTGTCCATCAAAAGAGAGATAATAGGTGAATATTTGATCCCTCATGATTCGAGAAAATTCTGAAATAATTGGTGAACGAGAGATCGAGGGTTTCTCCATCAGCGTGCAAAGGTCTCATCACTAATTTTCACAAAAAATGCTTCAAATGATACTTCGATTTTCGTTCACAAGGAGTATATGTTTTTATTTGTGAAATTATTAAAAACAACGATAAAAATAAAAACACCAATAAAAATTAATTGGAGTATATGGATTTTTTCAAATGAACACGCTGTAACTCTGCATTATACATGAAAGTATCTCACCGAGGATACCAACGTTATTATATTATACGAATATATTATTATTTATGACAGTAAATCGATTATTTTTACAGACTTCAGAAAATACTTGTTTAATATTTCAATTTTGAATAATCACACTTAAATGTATCGGTATTGATTTTTTGCTATCATTCAGAAGTACTCTTTGTCTCAATTAAACCATTTGAAACAACCCCTTTCAAACGAATATAAACCATTATAATGTACATTTCACCCAACAACTCGATAGTGAGTTATATTGAATTGATATGAAAAATATCATTCAATCAGCAACATCGCATATTTATTTCTATCATCAATTATCTGTCGATCCAAAAATGTTTCAATATGGTGCATTTCAGTAATCTGCTCAAGATTAGTTTTATTACATGAATTAACTCACATGTTTGAAAAAAACACTCAACTTTTCGAATTTGGTTTTCAAAACAATTATGTCTGCAAATTGTTAGATTTTTCAATAATTAGAAGGAGTAGAAACATGAAAAATATTTTTGAAAGTCACATGGAATAGTTGGCATAATTTTTTTGTACGACGTAGAAAAAAAGTCAGAGATTGTGGTCTGTACTTTAAAGGAGTTTAAACATTAACGAGGAGAAAATTTCACCAAATTGTGAATATTTCTCAGTAATCAGATGATTTGGGCTACTATACACACATGAAGTTTGACAAATGTTCAAGGAATCTAGTAGAAATTCCTATAAAGTTAACAGCACAGTTTATGAAGAATATAATTTTTTTTAAATCATATAATATAATGTTGTAAATCATGTCCTTAATGAAATAACACAGGCCGCCACTGGTAGCCATAAACCAATTGTGACGTAACTAAGATCAAGCGAATGTAGGATGTTCGCTGCCGTTCTAGATGTAGCGAGAATAATGCTACAGGCCTCTATGGAATTTCGCGGGATCGCGAAGCGATTTAGTAAGGCGATAGACATTCGAATAATACTTGAAGTTTCAGTTGGAGTGTTTGTTATATTTGGAGGCAAATACAGTTAAGTTTGATTATTGTTCAGTGTAGTCAATTATATTTCCACGGGGAAAAACGTAACAATAATAAAGAAATAAATAAAAAACTATGATAAATTTAAAACATAAATTTTATGATATATGGAATTATTTGTGATATCTTCCCCATTTCAATTATTATTTTATTCATCCATCCATTTTAATTGAAGGGGTGAATGGTTATGTAAGATTTTCTTGGTTTGAAGAAAAAATAGCTTAGTGTTTCAATACTGCATTTTCATTTACATAAACATTTGATGTTTAAACTATTTACAAGATTACTGAGTATCATGTGATGAACTTGCACATATCTTCATTCTTGGAGATATATAAAAAAAATATAAAAAGGTTACATACCTTTCCCTGACTCTGGCGCATAAATCAGGCTGACTTTGACGGATGGCATCGGTTATGTTGGCGATTTTAGAAAACCTCACAAGAAAAAAATCTAACGAAGTCAAATCGCATGATCTTGGTGGCCAGTTCACATCACCTCCACGTGAGATGACCATATCCTCAAATCGCTAGTGCAGACTATCCAATGTGGCATGAGCTGTTAGGTACGTAGCGCCGACCTGTTGAAACCACATGCCGTTGGTGTCCAGATCATCAAATTCAGGCCACGAGAAAATGGTAATCGTCGATCTATAGTACTCGCCGTTGACAGTGATGGCATGGCTAACGTCGTTTTCAAAGAAATATAGATTGATGACGCCACCAGCCTAAAATCCACACTAAACAGTGAGTTCTCGAGATGCATTGGACGCTCTTGTATCTCATGTATTGTTATCGTCCCAAATTAGACAATTTTGTTTGTTCACGTACTCATTCATCCAGAAATGGGCCTCATCGTCCATGATTTTTCGATAAAAATTAGGGTCGGTTGCCAACTGCCCCAGAGTCCATTCAGGGAACACACGTCGTTGTCCATGGTCCTTTACCTTCAGTTCCTGGGTCATTTGAATTCTGTACTGGTGCAGGTCCAAATAGCGACGTAAAATTGGCCTAGTTGTGGTCTGCGAAAGCCCGAGTTCTTGTGTGCGACGCGAAATCGGCAGATCTTGCATTTCGTCGACGAACGGGTGTTGATCGATCGTTTACTGAATCAGTGGACTCAAATTTATCCACCACATGGCGAATAATTCTCTCGGTAGGACGATTATGGCGACCGTAAAATAGGCGAAGCGCGCGGTTCGAACACCCGAACAGAATACCTATTTTGATAAAACAATTTCATTATTTGCACGTGCTGTTGAATACTATATCCGTCTATGGTGATTTGACAAAACAGACTGATGTAACTTCAACAAGATGACCGTTAACAATTGTCAAAGTTCCGGAGTTTCTGTTAGAAGACCGTTCATATTCTATATCAATATTCAGATTTGATCTTCAATATAACAACCAACCTCTGAATCACTAATATTTCACTTTGATTTTTTAGGCAAAATCGATCAAAATATAAAATGTCTGGTTTTACATGAGCGACCGAAGAGCAGTATCACTTACTTCTCAGTAAAAACAATCACTTTGTTCATCAAACCCAAAAACTTCCGTTAACTGCTATTTGGATAATGACAATAATTCTTCGAATACGAACCTACTCGCGATCAAATTCTCTGAAGTGACGATCAATCTTCAAAGACAATAGATGAGTCAAGGGGTTGCTTCGAAGATTGATATATGGCGTGTTGTTAAAGAAGTGCGTGGAACTCAACGGGATATGTCGTGTTGTCGCATGCACCAACGGCGAACTTTACGGAAAAGTTTTGTAATACTATTTATTTTCCGTAGTCGGAGCTAGAAGTTACACGAAAAACTTGTCTTGTTCTTGATGAGAAAACAATATTGTGTTTGAATAACAAATCAGGCTCGTAGGGCGACATCCTGGGAAGATAAGATGGAAAAGCGCGTCTCGTATATTTAAAAGTTTTGTGTGCACGCCGTGGTTGTCAAACAGTAGTCTATCGGGTATTATTCAGCTGGTATCAGAAAAAACTTGGTTGTGCCGAACAAATCTATTATTTGGCAAACATGGTACTTTTGACAAATATTTTTTTAATATACTGTAGACATCCATAATGATTTTATCATTATTGAAAGCACGAATGCACTAGTAGTATTTCTCAAGCTCATCAGAATGCAAGAAACAGAAAACAATTGAGTAAAGTATTATCGACTTTTTTAAAGAAATGCTTTTTTTTGATGGAACACCCAGTATGTAATATGTTTTCTGGCAGAAAATGATAATCAACTCATAAAAACACTTTTCAATCCGGCTAGCCATCAAGAGCTTGAAAATTTCCCGTTATTTTCTGGGAGTTGCAAAGCGTTCATTATGAAATACATTCTCCAAATAAACTCGCAGAAAAATAATCAAGGGGTAAAGTCAGGACATCTGGGAGGCCACTGAATAGGGCCAGAGAGATCGTAATTTTTCCGTTATTTTCTGTTTTCATCAGCATAGCGTTTCTTATAAAAGTCATTCGTTAAATGACCTTATAGAAAATGAATCAAGGGAGTGAGGTCGGGACATTTGGAAGACCATACCACCAGAGGCTACTGGCAAATGCTTCAGAATGACAGTCATAGTCGTCGACCCACATACCATATTATTCTAAGACCCTTAATAAAAAAACGTACATAATTCCTGAGAAGGGCGATATTTATAAAGCACAAATTTGATTTTTTGAGAATGATCCGCATTGTACCGTGCGTTTCCTTGGTAGGTTTTGAAATAGAATGGTAATTTCCGTATGTCCTCAATATAGTTTCAAAAGATGTTGTTGAGTTGACGATAAAGGTATAGTTCGGCCTTGAAGTCAAATTCTGCTTACTGAATAAGCCCCCCCCTTATAAACTTTTATATTTACCAGAGCGGAAGCTAATACATCTAATATTTGAATTTAAGGCCGATTTACGTCTAAGCAAGCAAGCTTAAAAAAATCGGCGCAGAAATGTCAATCTCAGCGCGATCCGACATTATTTTTGTTCCACCGGAGCGTTGCCTTTTGGCGTGCTGCTCTGTTTACTGATAGGTAAGAGGAATTATTAAGAATTATTAAGTTTATCCAGGTATTCAGTGAAAATACAATTAGTTTTGATAGACAGCTCTCATAACTCCTTCATTAAATTGTCATGTTTTTATGAAAAAAATATAACATATGACTTTCCATTAGAAAAAATATTGTTAAACAAGTCTAAAATCACAAAATAAAAATCATCAAATATTTCGAACAAGCAATAAATCTTTGGAACAGGCAATGCTACCGAGTAGATGAAAATTGATTCGACATAACAGGGAAGTGTCAAGCTTCGTTTGTTGTTTATCATTTACTTACTTATTAATATGTCAGAAAAAATTGTACTACTTATTCCATTTCAAAACCAACGTTGACTGTTTCCACATGAAATGCACGAATTAACAAATTCCTATTTGCCAGACCTCTGATGTTAAGTGAATATTTATCTGTTAAAGGAAATATTTCAATTGAAAATTAAGCATGCTAATTGACAAATAATTGAAACCCAATTTCGAAAATCCGTGATTGTTCAGTGTCTCTTTCTGAAACTATTTGATTCGACTCAAAGAGGGTGTGGACCAATCGAAAATACGAATAATCGTCAGGTGAAAAAATGCCATTGTTACAAACAGATCAGAACAGCGCTTTCTGGCGTTGGGTTACCAAAGCTTTTTTGGACTCTTGTTTCATATAGCTGCCTCTCAGTGAAAACTATAGAAAAAGATCAGCCTTCGACAACATAGCTTGTTTTTCCAACAGATCGCCAGGTTGTCCCTTGGGGATAGTTGAGTCCAATAACGCATTCGTGGTTGAGCCTGGTAGCACTGATGAGATCAAAGAAAGGTCGAAACAGCGCTGTTTGGGTTTGGATCACGGATATGATCTTGCTTTTCCAACAGATCGCCGTGTAGATCCTTGTTTATCCTGGACAGGTGAAGTTTTAGATATCTGTAAGTTCCTGACGCCTCTTTTTTCTCATCGTAGAACTTGAGAAAAATAAAAAGGTTATTGGTGTTTTCACAAATATTTCATTACCTAACTTCTGACCACCTGGTTTTCCGGGTTTTATTCTTATTTCAATAACTTCTAGTTGATATGAGCTCATTCCCATTGTACGTTTTTCCAAGTTTTCCTTCTATTCCCAAGTTTATCGAAGTAGAAACTGTTCTAACAGACTGTCAAATATTCAAACAATTCCAACTTCAATATTCTTCATCATTTCGTTTTTATGATATCTGCCGAGGGAAAACTTCTTAATAGGGATGAAAATACGGAACACTGTCAAATATTAAAAACTTTGTAATTGATTTCCAGAGCGCAATTCCAGAAAAGTTTGACTCGCAACAATGGCTACCTACAAACTCGAGAAAATATTATTAGCCATTACTTTTTCTCTTATACTTCTAGGAGACTTTTTCAGCATTCTGAATTAATATGTATGAGTTGTACGATCCAGATGATAGAATCACTCAGTGTTTTGAAACTTATGACTAATTAGTATATAAAACAGGGTGTTGATATATTTTCTAATTATTCGAATTTTACTGAATTATTTCTGAAAGGAAAATATTTTTGAATTTATATTGATTTTGAACGTCTTGCAGAAAAGAATAAATAATCCTGTGCAAATGTTTGACTATGAATTCAAATCATGTACGTTTTTTTGATATTCAAAACAAACACTGCTCCCAAACACTTTTCTCGGCACGCGTTCTACCAAACAAGTTTACATCATCAGATGAACTCGTTGTTTTGAGTTTATTCTACGCCAGAGATTCCAGTTATCTTGAATTTTTTTCCGAAAAAGTCGTCAAGAAATGAAGAAGGAAGATAAGATGCCGGAATTGTCTCTAATTTAATACAGCACGGTCGGTAAAATCAAAAAACAATTTCGTGAGTTTGGTCATGTTTACTCAGAAGAGGGCATTGTTTCTTTAGGGAAGATACTAAACCAAAAGAATTATTGTAAAAGTAAACAAACTGTATCGTTACGAAATTCATTCGACACAAGATTTACGTAGATATGGCTTGATTTCATGATTGAATTTCGAGAGAAAATGATGGAAAAGTTAAACCAACATGACCTATTGCTAACCCATGTATTTTTATTTGGACATTGTCAATCTTTAGAATTGTAGAAACTGGTATCTCTAGATCCAAGAATTATATACTGAAAGACCGAAAAAATCGGACAATTGGACCTTATTCATAAAATAGTCTGATCTATTATCTCATACTTATACTAATAAAATTCATTTATTAATCCATTTTATACAAATATACTACATGTCACCGTATTTTAGTGGTTCTGTAATAGATTATTCAACTACAGTACTCTGGGATAGATCAAAAGGTCGAAAGTGGCGTTGGAGTAGCCAGCGAGATCACCTGACTTCACCAAATGGATTTTTTCCTATGAGACCTTCTCAATAGCAATAATACCAGAAATGTGAACAAATACTCCATAGATGTTGGAAAACGTCAGAAATGAATTTTATAATAAACTGGAATGTGATCAAGAAACAAAAATGATATATTTTCGGTTGAAAAAAATTTGCTTCTCCGTTAACCAGCTAGAGTTGAAGTTATATTTACATAATACAATTTAATCATTGAAGAAATAAAAGAGAGAAATTGATAATTGTATTTTGTAGTGAGAATTTATAAAACTTTTCAAGTTATAACTCAACTGGTAAAAATACTTCCAGGAATTATCCAAAAAATATTGGGTTGTTTCAAAAGTTTTGTCAGTTTTGATGAGTCTACTTTAAACTGTAATATCTCTTAAATGAGCGCAATTTGAATCAGTGTACTTTTGCCAGCGTAACCCAAGTCGATTAGTTACGTCAGCATAAAAATTGAGTGCTTGTGATTTGATGAAGTCGACGAAAGCCGTTTTTGTTTGGTACTGATTAACGAAGTTTCTACCGGTGAGAAAGTTATTGAAAGCTTGATATGATGGTAGTCGGTTGGCTAAAGGTCTGGGGAATATGGTGGGTAAAACAAAACTTCGATGCCCAATTTGTTTAGTTTTGAGCGGTGATTTCTGAAACGTGCGGATCAGCGTTGTGGTGGAGCAGGATCAGATCTCTTCTGTGCCGATTGCTGTTGACGCAATTTTGGGTTTATTTCGTCGATTTCTTCACAATAGGACCCAGCTGTGAACGATCGTTCAAATCGTGGGGAACCCACTTTTCAAGCGTTTTGACGTTTCCAATACGTTTCAAACCATTAAAAACAGCATTGAAGTTGACGCAACGTTTATGATGGTTCAGTCTTCACCAGGAGAACAGTACGATCAATGCCAAATGCCTCGTTGATTTTTTGGAACCGTTTCGGCAACGCTTTGGTTCAATTTGAATGTGTGGAGAAAAATTGGCTGTAAATCACTTAACGACATCATATAGGTAGTAATGAGCTGAAAAGAGGCAAAAAATTAAAATTTGGAAAAAAAACAGCATCAATGTATAGAGTACAAACGGACAAAACTTTTGAAACAACCCAATATTTTTAAAAACATATTTCTAGTTTGAAAATGTGAATTTTATTATATGAGAGATTTCTATACTGTATAGCATGGACTCTCTGCATTATTTTGGTGGTTTTAACTTGCATTTGCACTAATCTACTTGAGGAAACAGAGGATGAACAATATCGCAACTACACAATGTTTTTTCAGCCTCTCAAATTCTGTCCTGATCATTTCGTAGCCAGGCGCCACGAAGTTTTTTCGACGCGTCCCTACGAAACCATCCCAGGAACGCCCGTTCCGTGTCGTCGACTCCATCGTCGTCAAACTCCGTCGGGTTGGCCTTTGAAAGTGGACAGTATTCACTTGTTTATTCGGTAGGAAGTTCCTTTGGAGTAATCGCCGGTCTATACGGACGTCGGTCATTTTATTTTCGGCATATATTATGTATAAACAGGATGGTTTCGAAGGGCGATTGATCTTTTCAAGTAAAGGGAATTATTTATTTTTATTGGAAATGAGAATATCCAGAATTAATGTTGAAAAAGTTGTTTACGGCCAGATAAAGGTTGGTATTATGCAGGGACGCATTCAGTATCCAGAATTTGGGCAGTGATGAACTCGGAAGCATCTGTGATAGTAATGAAAAAAGTAATACCGATATAAAGATATACTACTAAGTCTAAAATGTTCCGGGAAGTATTCACTAAAACGCAAACTATGTACTATTCATCTAAATTTATTGTATCGCAAACGAACAGCCCAATCATCAAAACATGTTTTACGGTAGCTGTTTGATAGGGTTTGTTGCGTTTTTGACCAGACATTCGTTCACAATGATAACCTTAAAAAAAGGTGTGTTATCGTGGTGCAAATTCCACGAGTTTGCTTCTCACATATCTGGTCTTTTTCGAAGAATTTGCTCTCTCAAACATCGCATAACGCTCAGATAATATTTGTTATTTACTGTTTCACCTTCTGGCAAGAATTCTGAGTGTACAACACTGCAGTAATCGAAAAAAAAAAACTTTCAACCTCACTTTCACTTATGATCGACTCTGAGGAACTTTTTTCGATTTCGGCTAAATTGGAAGGCACCGTTCCTAAGCTTGTTGACTGGTTTGCATACCAAAATCGTAAACACATGTCTCATTACCAGTTACAATTCATTTTATGTATGTGGGGTCGGAATTGACTCGTCATCAGCGACATTTACCAGATTTTTGCAAAACGCGTTTCATGACTGGAAATTGTTCAAAATGGAAGGAGTAAATCTTTCCCAGACTTGAACGACGATTTGCAGTCACCATTTCCTTCACTTCAGCGATGTTATGTTCAGCTGAGGATGTTGATGGCCAACCATAGCCATGCAAGTCTTCTACCACATCTTGACCGCTTTTGAATGCACTGTCTTATGCAACATTTTTAGCGTTTCGGCACACGAAATTCTATTGGCAATGCAAAATTTAATAAAAATGTTTTGTTCGAGATTTGTATCCACTGCATAACACATTTGAGGTTGATTAACAAATTGAGTACTGTAAACAAACTGAATGACGGATGGCGCTCAAACTCCGCGTGAGTTGTGCCGACCTAAAGTCTATCCAAATCCAAGATAGAGTAAAACAAAACAAAACCGAAGCGTGATGTTCACGTGATCGCCCAGTGTCAGATGGAAAGGGCAGCGTTCATTGGTGAATTCGCCTTCTTGGTACGAGTTCGGTACCAGCACAGGGTTGTAATCAGTCGTTTGCGTGTTTGTGTGGCGTGCGTTATAGTATATTGTTTAAAATTGTTTTCCAAGATGTTCAGTACAGACACTACTGATGACACTGTGAGCTATACTCTGAGTCCAGCCAGAAAACGATCCAAAAAAAGACATTTGAATGTTGAGATGAGAGAAATGATTTTAAATGTGTTCAAGAAAGAGATGGAAGAAATTGAGACATCGACTGTCGACGAAGTCGTATCGAAAGTTTCCGATAAAATTGGAGTGTGTTGCGCTTCGATTTACAATGTTTTACGGGAATATAAACAAAATCATACATTTTCCAAGCCGAGTACAAATCAGAATCGTCAAACCATTATAAAATCAATAGATGATGCTGATAAACATGCAATCAGAAGGAAAGTGCATGAGTACTTTTTCAGAAATGAAATACCCACGATAGACAAAGTACTCACAGAAATAAATGAAGTTTTATTGCAAAGTTTTGAGCAGTCAACATTCCATAAAGTATTGAAACATTTGAATTTTGTATGGAAAAAACGAGGGGGCAATAGTTCATTATTGGATAGAGAGGAAATTGTGTTATAGAGGAGAGAGTATTTGACCAAAATTAAATATTATAGGGAACAACAGAGAACAGTTTATTATATGGATGAAACCTGGGTTAATGCTGGTCATACTATCCCTAAAGTATGGGTCGGTGAAACTGTGACCTCATCTAGGAGGGACTTTCTAGATGAACTATCCACCGGATTAACAAATCCATCAGGTAAACTTATATTTATAATAAGACCTGCCTCAACCTCAATATATAAAAAGTAACCCTCGTATTTGTTTTATTTACTTACATACCTCTTCATAATTTCAGGTAAAGAAAAACGGCTTATTATTTGTCACATCGGCAATGCGAATGGGTTTGTTGCTGAAGGGCTGTGGTGTTTCGAGTCTAAGAAAACTGGAGATTATCACGAAGAAATGAACGGTGAATCTTTCGAACAGTGGTTTTCCAAAGTTCTACTCCATCTGGAGGATAATGCTGTGATTGTAATGGACAATGCACCTTATCATTCGCGACGGTTAGAGAAGATTCCGACAACGTCTCCAAAGAAGGTTGAAATCCAAAATTGGCTGCGATCAAAGAATATTATATAGCTTTGAAAACTCAATGCTAAGAGTACAGCTACTAAAAATTGTCAAGAAGCGCAAGCTTGAATACCAAAAATATAAAGTCGATGAGATGGCAGCAGGCCAAAACAAAATTGTCCTTCGCCTGCCTCCATACCACTGCGAGCTCAATCTCATCGAGTTAATATGGGCGGATGTGAATAATTTTGTAGCTCAGCATAACACCACGTTCAAATTTGCAGATCTCAAAGTACTTTTTGATGAGGCTTTGGAAAGAGTCACAGCGGAGAAATGGGAGAAGTGTGTTCGGCATGTGATATCGTAAGCTTGATAACATAATAGAGGCACAAATCGAGCCACTGATAATTCAGATTGTTGAGGATGACACTACTGATGAAGAAACAAATTCATCCAGTTGAATAATTTTGAATAATATTCCTTCTGATTTTACATAAAATAGAAATTATCGATAAAAAAATAATAGCGTCTCTTTTCATATAATGCTTGAGTGCGCTGTGAAAAATCCAATGAAAATCTTTTTATATTACACATATCATCTGCATTTTTCCCGTTAAACTGCAAAACTTGTGCATTGCACTCGTTATTTTAAAAAAGTTTTCCTAAGTATGATATAGCATTTGCGATCAACAAGATGTTGGTTCTGAATACGACCCTGGCCAATTCTTGGGATTTTCAATATCACGTGCGTAGGGCATGTCAATGTTTACATCCACTATATCTTGGATTTGAATTTGCTTTAGCTACAAAAAAATGTTGAAAATCCCCTCACACGGGCTTCTCTAATGATCTATTAACGATACTGTATTGACAAAAGTCGATATTGAGTAGATATACAAGTGTTGGGGAACGTTAAAAATCTGAAAGATCTAGCCCACCTTGGGAAAGACATAAAATTTGAAACCAGACATGATGGTGAATAAACCCATGATAATTGCATCTTTGCTTTGAGGTTACAGATGGAACAAACTGTTTTAATCAACAAACTGTGCAGGATACAAAAACTTACCTACCTGAGAATAACGCATGTAATGAGAAACACAACAACAGCAGCATCGGAGATCTTGAATCTGCCCTCTTTTCATCTTCCAATAACGGGAAGTGCAGAGTGACCAGAATAATGTACAAGGGGTTTAGCGAAAAAACACAAATTTTAGAATATGGAGAGCAAGTAAAATCAAACATGTTCACGGATTAGATGGAACCGAAGTACATGTTAAACTATCTGGAGCGGATGAAAAACAGTTATTTTTAAAACTTGCTCTGTTGAAATAATAACAAATTCCTTTACTTTCATTACAATGAAAACCGACTTCAATAAATACTTTGAAAAAATTATTAAGATTTTCTAGAAATGTATGCGAAGCAGTAGATGAAACCACATTATGTATGTGTATACAAGGAGAGACAGTTTAAGTATTGATGTTAGATTTATTCAATAATCGATCTATCGACGATTTGTCAAAAAAATCTCCTCAATGATACCTTGAATCTCGATATTCTTAGATATTCAAAAACAAAGGTTTTACGTGTCCTCACAGCAGATGAGTACTACAATCTTTGTTTGTCTCTCTGGTTTTATTGCATTGGTGGAGAGCGTGCCTTCATTCTTATTGGTTGAATGAAATGACCTGATGCCTGAACAATTAAGTTAAGGTAGCCACATTTTATAAATGTCAATTTCCCCCACCCTTCAGTTGGAATTATTTGTGTCTCTGAATTTCTTTCGCCTTCCTCTATAGGCTTGGATAACTCTTCTGGAGTCAGCCAAATATTTCTTCAAATGAGGAGAGTATATAATAATTTCATTTATGATATCCCTAGAAGAGGATTTGTTTATTCAAGTAATTCCTGAACAAAAAACTACTCAAGTTTATAAGAACATAGACTTTTACGGTCGAAGTTCGTGGTCAAATAGAACTTGCTACTGCGGCAGACGAAATGTCTGATGCTACAAGATTCATTCGACTACGACCTACCAGCCGGGATTTTGTTCATCAATAACTTGAAAAATAATGTAACTTTCATTTTTTATTGTGTTATTACAATTGAATGTATCGGATATCCCTTTGAATTGATAACGAATATTACTTTCCACGTTCATTGTTACTCATATTCATCCAAACCAAGTGAAGATTGACAGACCCATCCCATAACGCGCGTTGGAAACTAATATTCTGCTCATGGCTCCGGTGATTTATTTGAAGAATAACAAGAAGTTAATTAGCAAGGCTAGAAAGAAATCGTGTTTATTCAATTTGTCATCCTGTAGAAGACTTTAAAGATCGTACAAAAAGAATTATAGCTTCATTAAGTCGTCGTTTGTTTTACTCAAAGTGAAACAACAGCAAACGGACAGCCCTGCTCAGTTTCCATCTCGAATTAAAACTGACAATTAAAATTAATTGGATTTGTGTTTGTTTACACTTTTAGAAAATGATTTTCTGTTATCAGGTATCCTTGAAACAAATTTTCAGTCTGAATTACGAGTGAATTAACTTGATATATTTTAGCTTATCAAAAATATTTCTACGGGATAATTATAGGGATTTTTTAATGTACAAAAATGGTCCACTTTCCCGGTTATATTCATCAAAGATTGTCAGAGTTCAGAACTGTCTTATAATTATTTACTAGGAATTATCGGGATAATAAGATTTATATTTCCAAAATACAAATCATGAAATTATAAAACAACAAAAATTAATTGGCGCTCCGGGCGACTTCAATAATTCCAGTGGCGCATTTGATTTTTCAGCTGCAGGAAAACCCGGAAAAACCTGCAGCACCACATCATCTGAAGATCTTGATCTGCCAATGTCCTCTCTCTTATGAAACAAAATATGGGGTGTCTCCAGAGGCTCCAATAAATTCAATACATCATCTGAACACTTAGTGACACGACTATCATCAAACTTAAACCAGTCCGTTTCGTCTTTGACCAAGGCGTAATAATGACCAGATTCAACGCCAGAACCACAGTGAACAATGACTGCATGAAGATTATAATAGTGATCTGCTAGATTGAAGTGTTCATCTCTTTCGAATTTTCGTAAGAGTTTGGTGCTTCCGTCCGAGGTTGAGTCATGTTTGACTGTGATATTATTAGATTGACTGGTGCCTCAGATATACTTGTTTTCTTATAACAGTCAGTTATTAGTCATATTAGTCATACCTCTTTTACTGCAAAGTATACAAGTGAGGATTTTTCCACAAGACGAGATAGACTGTTCGGAATCATTCAATCCAGAGCGGTCAGAAGTATTGATTCTGCTATTGTTTTGCTCACCAAGAACAAGAACCCCAAGAATTGGGAACAATCCTTTTATTGTCCTAACAAGTATCTAGTGGACTTCAAACACTTCAGGAAATTAGTTAGAAGCAAAGATAATACATTCTTACGAAACTGCAGCTGCATTACCAGGTGTTTGAGTTTGGTGAATAGGTAGGAAACGTCTAATTCTCGTTGATCATCAAAACCTCTTTCTTGAAATTCTTCGTCATGAACAACACTTGTAAAATGCTATTCATGTAGCAAGTATTTCCTACATTATCTAATCCAATTTTCTTCCCCTCAAGAAAATAATTATTTCAAAATGAAACTGAAAACATTCATCTCTCCCAACGTTTCTACACAGTAGGATCTGGTGAATGCCTGCCGGAAACCAACTACATCCCTGACTAATACCGCGATATAACTCATCTTATAGATGTTTCTAGTTGGTCGAGCAGGTAATTGATATGACCTGCATAAATGTGTGTCGGATATAATTCAATGTCCATCGTGGTAACAGCCAATGAAGTAGTTGTTTTTCGGAAGACATTTCCCAGATCCAATACTGTAGGAACATTGAGAGCGTTGAATGTTTTTAAACTTCAGTTCAACTTATTTTTTTGAGACGTCTGTATATCTCTTCGACACAGTCAGATCAGACTAATTAATGTGGAAATTTCAATAAAAACATTTTTATGGAATGGCAAGTGAACCACTTGCTTTTGAAATTCCACATTATGGATGGTATACGTATTCATTTTGACTATTTTTTCCAAAAATAAATATAAGAATATTAATCCTGTTTATCTGCTTGAAAAAAAAAATTATGTGTTTCGAACTATTCCAAATCTGATATACTCCACGGCCCTATATTAAACCTCTTACTATTTAGCCTCTATACATCTCATTTAATAATCGTTGCGGCATATGTGATAGAATTGGTGATGTATCTGAGTAACAACTTATTGCCAAATTTTTTCCTATAAAATAGCTTCTTCAGGCGTGGTGTTCAATATATCTGAAACTGCCTGAATAAACTATTCCATAGTGAATCATTGTTTCGTAAAAATATTACGATATTACAATATGCACACAAATATATTATACTTAGAGTGTAAACTTCCACTGTCGATGATAACTGTGTCAAAGTAATTTTCCGAGATTGTTGGCCGTGATCTGCAAGTTTGCATGCCTGACAAATCATTATTAGTGGAACACGCACTTAGAGAAGGTATCCATGTTATTGTATTTGGAGAGATATAAGTATTCGATAGAATTAAGAACAATTATCCAACACTATTCTGAAGGGCGATGAAGTTTCAAAAACACGAACAATCTCAACCGAAAGGAAGGGGAAATCAACATTGATGAAATTTAGCTACCTCTACTCCATTTTTCACGTACAAGAGGTACCAATTCTGCCTATCAAGTCCTCCATATTGTTTATTCACATGCATTTTGTAGAAAAGTTGTCTCTCTATAATTTCCGACTTGTTATACAATTCATCTCAATAATTAATGGGAGTCTTGGCACATAATAATTCTCAATAATTTTCTCTGAATTACTTCTAGATGGAGTAGATGGATTATTGGTATTTCGTACCAACCTAAAATACGTCACGGAACTTTGTACTATTAATTAATATAGTAATGATTTATTGTTTTCCTATTTCAAGTCAAATCTCTTCTTCAGCTATCCAAATTTGTATAACATGCATCAAGGATATTTTCCAATTAAAAAATATGTTTTTAAAAACTTTATTCACAAACATTCGATGCAGCAGGTCGCATATAGTTCTATCAATTGATCAGAATTTATCAAAATAAAACATATTTTCAGTCGAATAACTCTGCTGTGTTCCGAATAGTTACTGAATATTAGCATTTTTTATTAATGTTCTACTTTTCACTCTAGAAAGTAGATCTACAGGTGGATGAGTTCATAGCGTAAACGATGAGTAGTTTCAAAATATTAAAAATAGAAAGGCAGCACATCAGGTTTCGACACGCGGTATCGGTCCTGAATACACCAAGTTTTTATGTGAAAATCTTTTTTAATAATTTGTGTTTTGTACTATGGATAGCGTATCATTTATTCTTTATTTTATTATATCTCAAATTTAGTTTTTCACGAAATTTGCTGCAGTCGATAGTCGATACCGTGGGTCCCCAGATCCACACGTCTATTACACTCGTATTATAAAAAATATCCCATCAATGCAGGCTGCCATTTTTTCAACAGTCTACCGCATTGAATAAAAAACGCAGGATCTCCTGTAAGTGTAAACTTAAGGAACTCCTACTCAGAGAATCCTTTTAATCTTTTCTGTTTTGATATAATATCCATGTATCTCACAATTTATGTTAATCATTAGTGTAATAATTTCGCATTGTTTAGTTTTGCTGTGTTGTCGTTTTGTTTGTTAACGTAACCATACACTATTCATCTAAGACATTGAAAATTGTAACAAACATTAAACTTGTCTTATTTATTGTTATCAATAGTTGAAAGGATCTTGAATCCGTTTTTTTTGTAGATATGTATACAGGAAGTGCCAAACGTGATGGCGAACCCGCCCCAATGCGCACAAACTCATTTTCAACGTTACCCCCAGTACAGCTGTTGCAAGACAAATGTTCTGTACAGAGGCGTATCATTATTTGTCCTCCCATACTGTTGGCGTCTGGCATTGTTTGAAGAATTTGTGCTCTTTCTGAAAAAATGTCATCGCCTAAGAAAAGCTAATTTTTGGATAAGTATCATTATATAAAAATTCAATGAACTGTATTACTTCCTATAATACTAAATGAAATATGAAAAAAATTACAAAGAAGTCATGTTTCATTTGCTGCCCTAATTGAAACAAATTATAGGCACAACACTGGCCGGCAAGGGGCTTATCGTAATCCAATAGTAATTTAGTTGGGAGAGTCTATACATGCGAGATCGCTCGCCATCACGTTTGGCGCTTGCTATAGTTATTCTTGAAGTTGATGGATGTCAAATGTCAAAGGGATTTATCATATCTCTGATTCGATACGAACAACCTTTTCCTCCCAAATAGAAAATTGATTGTTCAAATGCAAGTACCATTTAATAATGAGATATTCACTGGACAGTTCATAAAACCGCAACACGTGTTCAGTTATAAAATAACTTCCTCAAGCGTTTTCATACTGACCAAAATCTACTCAATTTATGCGTATTCCTAGGTGATGACTAATAAATTTTCCTGAATTTAGAAAAACTTATTTATTATTCATGAAAGAAAATATTTCCCTACTCACTAAATGGACTCGCAGTATTGGTTCTTTAAATAAAAATTTGAACATCATTCTTCAAAATCTTTTCGTTCGGTCGCAAAAACTGTCATACCTAGATACACAAGTGAAGGTAAAAAATTATATTATTTCAAACGATATTATCCGTCTCTCACGCGAATGCTCATGGCAGAGATGAGTAGATTGTAATGACGAACTCAGAAAGCGAAGGTGGTCTTTAATTGCTACATAAAAACTCGAATCCGTTGATAGGTAAGATCAAAATCAGGAAAAACGCACCGACAATTTCTCCTTTTTCTTTCCCGAGCCAGTTAAGCGGTCACAGATGAGTTGCCAATGCTTGCATTTAAATTTTGATGCTATCTGGATATATTTATTACGTTGAATTTAATATCTCAATTTAACTACATTCATGCATTATATTTTACCATTTCTCGGTTAATTGACCAAGTTACAGGATTTTAAATTGCAGTGGGAACATGAGGATCTACACGGTTGATAGGTTGCAAAAACAGCTTTTCTGTTGTTGCAGAAAGTCCTCTCTTGACAAAAGATGACAAGAGAAGTCCAGATAAAAGTATTAAAGTTCACTTTATTTTTCATGTACAGAGTAACTTTATTTTTGTTCTAGATACCAAACCAAAAATAATGACTATTTTCAATTTTTTTTCAAGTGATAACTTCTTATGGGAGGGTAAACCGCTTCGTTACCTAACTCGTTATAGCGCCAGTTTGTCTGGCTTCCCTTTCTCTCTCGCATACATCAGCGGAAGGCAGGTTCTTCCTCTCTCGTTGGACAAACGCTCAATGTTTAGTGTTGAGATATACTGTTGACAGTAAAAATCTAACCAGCAAGCGCGTGATATTCATTCAGTATGTGAAACGTAGCTTGAAAATGATGATACTAATTTTGTGTATGTATATTATTAGTATCATTATTTATTTTAATATTAGCATATGTCACAAAAAGGATTTGAAGCTTTATAACTTCTATTTATTATATGCGAGCGCTTTCGAAAGCTGGCTGTGCTGTCATCTTCAAGAATCCACTCAAACTGAACATTTCATCCTCTTGTTTATTTTTTATGCGGTCAAAACGCCTTTGTGCAGGTACTGCAGGTACTGTAGGTAAATTTTCCCGTATTTGGGTTACATCAGGTAATATCCTTTGTGTTGGATTTTCTCTAGTTTCACTGTTTCTCTAGAAATGTGTAATGTTTTGTGAAGTATATTTAATGTTAGGTCTTGTTTTGTTTTGTTTTGTATTTGTTCCTTGATAAATGTATTATGACTGTTAAATTTATGGATGTTTAAGTTTTCCCAGATGTTTCCTTTATTGACCTGTTTTATGAGTTTTATGTTCTCTGGTGGGGAAAAGTTATGTTTGTTTTGTATGGCATATAAGTTTCCCCCACCAGAGAACATAAAACTCATAAAACAAGTCAATAAAAGAAACCATATGAACATCCAAAAATTTAACAAGTCATAATTCACTTATTCAGTAACAAATACAAATCAAAATATAACAAGACCTAACATTCAATATATTACACAAAACAATACACATTCCTAGAAACAGTGAACCTAGAGAAAATCCAACACAAAGGCTATTACCTGATGTAACAAGCAACTTTACCTACAGTACCAGCAGTACCTGCACTAAGGCGTTCTGGCCGCATAATACAACAAACAAGTGGATGAAACGATCAGTTTGAGTAGAGCCTTGAAGATGACAGCACATCCAGCTACCGAAAGCGCTCGCATATAATAAATAGAAGTTATAAAGCTGCAAATCCTTTTTGTGGCATATATTAATATTAAAATACTGAAAATAAAGGAAAATAAGTTGCATCATTCAAAATAGTATTTGTTTCTACAAAAGAATGAATTGACTTATGGTAGCTATAATATATCTACGTACACAAAATAATCAAGAAAATATTTCAATAATAAATAACCTTTCCTTACATTATCATATTATTATACATGAAATTCAAGTAATAAGCAAAGCTTTTTCCAAGTTGAACTTAGATTAGTTTAAGTTACCACTTCTCTGTCAAGTGTCCTGAAACGCAAACGTTTTTGATATAGTATCTGCTGTTCCTACTTGGCTAGAAAAGTATTTTCAACATATTTATTTCACGCCAGAGGTTTCAATTCTCCCGATCATACTCGTTATATCTTTGAAAACACGTTTCACTTACCGGTTACTGAATATTCTGAAAACCAAGAACATTCTCTCGTCAAAAGAAGTGGACAAGGCATTACAAGAATGCATTCTCTTCGTCGAAAGAAACGATATTATTATAAAGATGAGAAAGAACTCGACTTAGCCGAGACAAGAGGCAAGCATTGAGTATAGCCAAAATACCATGTCAACTTTCAGTCCCCTTGTGGTCTGGTAGGCAGTGCCACGTCCTTAATAAGTCTCTTTTTGTGTTCTCAGGAATTTGGAGTCGATTTAATAACACAGACACAAAAAAGGAATAGGTTAGTTTAGGGTTATGATGCAAGGTTTGGAACCTTTGGTGTAGTAATGATTATTACTGGAGTTTTTTTCCAACAAAAAATCGTTATTTTTTACACCTCAACACGTGTTTCTATCAACAAGTGAACATCTTCAAAAGGAAGATTGATCTTCCTCTTCTCAAGAGGAAGATTAATCTTCCTCTTGAAAATGATCAATTGGTGAAGATTAATCTTCCTCTTGAAAATGATCACTTGGTGATCGAAACACGTGTCGAGATGTTAAAAATAAGGATTTGGTGTTGAAAAAAACTCCAGTTATATTCTTTAGTTTAGGTTAAGTTGAAAGTGAGTGGGTCTATTCGACCCGCAAGGGTTTATTATGGCTCACACCTATTCACACTCGACCAAATAAACCCAGCTTCTTAACGAAGCCGATTAGTTTGTATTGTGAGTGATCTTTAAGGTCAGATGATTAGAGTATGGCTCTGCCAAACTGTGAAAACCTGATTCGGTCCCCAGCGCGGCAGGCAGGCGACACACACTGTCTTCCTACAGTCCGAGTCTCTGCTTATGATGAGACAGCGACCTGTGAGAAGGCCTGTTAGACATCATAGTTCATCTCTACTGTAGTCCAACAACTTTTTGGTATCAAGCTTCGAAGGGTAAATGAACGCCTTTGAGTGAGCCAATCCTGGAAGGCTCTACCAGAAGCCGATAAATCTTCTTACCATCCAGGTGTTCAATTTTTATTTGGCAAAGCCTAAAGCGATGCCAATGCCAAGTTCTGGTCCGATGAAGCTGCTTGCAGCACCCTCCTTTGCAAGGGAGTCATCAGCCCCTCAGCCCCATTGCCTTTCAGGCCAGTATGACCAGGAATTGAGACCAGAGACAATCTGTTAAGTCTTTCTATCGAGGAGAGTTGTTTTTGGTAATTTGCTACCTATTAAGGCGTTGCTTGGTAGAAGTCAAGAGCTTCCAAAGCGGCTTGCCTGTCAGAGAATATTTTTATTGACTTGTGCATGAGGTTGGATTCTTCCAATCTCTCCGCACACAATTGAATAGCACAAATTTCCGCTTGAAATACAGTTCCATAAAAAGAATGGGCACTGAAGGTCAACACTAAATTCATTAAAAATCTAGTAGTTTCTAGGTTTACCTTCCAGTGCGGGTTGAAGTTTTTTGTAAAAGTTTCTCAGTAGCTCTTGCTACTGAAGAAAAAAAATATTAAAAAAATTATTCATTTCCTGGGCCATTTTGAAAACTGATAGAAACTAGAGCTATTTTTTGTAAATTATTCTATACTATTTATTGCCACATAACGATGACTTTTTTCAAAACAAAGCAACTCGATTCACAAATTCGAATGGGATTTCTCCACAAGCTGAAAAGAAACCTCATTCACACAACGAGTACCCTTACTGAAAAAACTATTCATACATATTCATTTTCGTTGTGAGTTTCTGTTCACATTTCTTGACAATACTTTCGCCTCGTTCCCCATCGAGTTATTCGAACAAAGTGCTTAAAACAATGAGTATAATCGCGCATACCCAAATCGTTCGAGAACCTCTTGAAGGAAGTGTATAATTCATTCACGCCGAACTACTTCATTGTTGTGAAACACCATTAATTTGTCTAACAGCTGTAAAAGACTTCGGGAGAGTTGAGTGTGACTAATTCGTCGGGTTAAAGCGACTGAAATAATTGTTTCTGATTCGAAAATCCATAAATTGAGCAGAAACGTTGGACAGTTCGGCTTCTCTATAAATTCTTTACCGCCTCTCACCTGAAACGAAGCTGATTTATTCGTTTTCTAACGCCTGTCGTGGTTTCACTGTTGAAAGTTTCGAAATTTTTACGATATCTGACACTTGTTGCGTTCAAGATATTTTATTGGTAATTTAAAATATATCAATCCAGTGCCGGCCTTAAGGCAGGGCAAATATCTAAGGCGCAATGATCCAGGGGCGCCAAAATCACTGAAAACAACCCAATTAAAGGCAATTTGAGTCAATAATTTTTGACTAGTTGAATCATGGAAGGTGGAATTACTCAATAATATTTCCCATATGAAGAAGAATAGTTATACTGAACATGGCATATCCCTTCAAATGCTGATTTACGAATATTCAGAAGTGTTCTGGAATTTTCGAACCGCACAAAAGGAGATATAACAGGCTTTTTTACTAACTATCAATTCTTGATAGATAGTGCAAAAAGTTTTGATGTTTTTGCGCTGAATTGTTTTCAAGATGAGAGTATCCATGGCTTCTATATACATTGCTTCTAAAGGTTAAGATCCAGTATCTGTGCAATTCACAGCCCTGTTTTTTCGATCAACGAAATCATAGAAGACGACGAATTACTGACTAACGGCGTATTTATTTTGTGATAGAATGGAAAACTCTGATTTTATTACTAAACATAAACACTGCTTTCAATATGATTTTTTTTTCGCATTTCAACTCGCTTGTTGGATATTATAATATCATCATCTGTGGCATAGTCTCTTTTTCTTTCCACAAGAAATTGACATTTCAAAAACATTTTCAGAACTGTCGTCAACTGCGCAGTTTTATTGTTTTTGTCAATCAATTTACACGCTGGATTTTTGAAATTATTTATATATATCTAGGGTTTTTTGTAATTGACAAGTTTACTATGTGCATTGTATCTCGATTTTCTGCAAAAAATCTCAAAACCAATGATCGTTCTGGTTTATATCACGTAAAATATACTTCAATAATATGCTGTTAGTAACAAAACAGGTAGATGCGGATCAATGATGAATGATTTACAGTTTAACGTATTATTTGTTTTGATGTGAATACTAGTTATGATTCATTTTTCCATACTCTCTCCTGAAATAATTATCCAAAATTTAAAAAAATATTAATTTGAAGGGGACAATAGAAATTGATGAATAATTTAATTTTTTTGGAAAAATGAAAATTCACCTTATTTTTTTAACAGACCTAGTATTCATTTCTGAAGAGTATTGCATGAAAAACATAAATAGTGTACCTATTGTTTAGGCAATATAAATATTCATTTCTCAGCTCTGGAAGATATCAATCTGATTCTTAACAATATAAAGAAAGAAAAACGAAAAAAACATCAAAATCGAAACTAATAATAATAATAATAATAATAATAAATGTTTTTATTGCTACACAAAAAGCAGTTACAAAGAACAAGGTTGATTGATGTTATGTAGCAAATGGCATCGTTCGCTCTTCTATCTTCTGAGAAAGATAGAATAGCGCTCTTCCACGCAACCACGTGAGTACTTCCGAAAATTCAGTGACGCGACTATGATTTACTCATTTTCTCACGCTTGTCGAGGTTTCACTGATAATAGTTTCGAAATTTTTACGATACCTGACATTTGTTGCATCCAACTAACTTTAGTGGTTATAGAAGTGGCGTAGATAAAATCATTGCCGGCATCGATTCCCGGATCATTTCCGAACAGTCGACCTGTGAATTTTATTGTTTATTGGAAGACAATAACAAGTGAATGTCCAATTGAGTTACGATATTTCTTTCTTTAATGTGTGTCTATAATAGGCACTTAGCTTTGTAACAAATATAGATACATGTTAATTACAACGAGAACTGTCTTCGTGTACACCTACTCACATTCCTGAGGTAACTGTCACCTCAAATTGAATTACAGCCCGAGGATACCGTGATCAGCTTAATGATCTTATATTTTCAATTGCTTCAATAAAACCAATGTTTTACGGTACATTTGGAAGCAATTGCAGGATATTTTGGATATCCCAAAAAATTCGGCTCATTTATTTACGTTTTGAGTTTGACGAAATAAAAATGAATTTTATTGTATTTATTCCTTGAAAATTGACTCAACCATACCTATTCCAACCAACACATTTTTCAGATAAATTTCATTAGGGGGAAACATCTGTATACCAAAAACCCACTCTCACGGGACAAAATATGAACCATGAATCCAACCACCATCATTCGACTAAAAGAGGGATCATCAAGACTGTATTAGACCGGGCTTTTGGGCTATGTAATACGAAGGAAGGTATCGAAAAGGTACTGGACATCATCAGAAATGATCTTCAACTGAATGACTATTCCAAAGCGATGGTGGAATAGACTTTGGCTAAAAGACAGCAGGAGCCTCGCAAGGAAGAGAAGCCGTCACAACCAGTGCTTGCACTTCCCTACATCAGAGAATTATCGGAAAGGATAAGAAGAATTGGATCCAAGTACAACATCAGACCCTGCTTTAGATCCGGAAACACTATACGTAGCAGTCTCACGAAAACCAGGCCACCACACACGGACTGAGATTCCAAGAATTGTATTTACCGGATACCCTGTGAGTGCGGAAAATCCTATATCAGTGAAACTAAGAGGTCAGTGGCAATGTTCGCATTGCCGAGCTCAAGAAACATACACAGCGAGAGGAAACCAGCAAATCAGGAATAGCATAGCATGTTTGGATCCATCAACATAACATACACAGGGAGGAACATAATCAAGCGAAAAATGGCCAACTCCCGCCAAACAGTCATCTCCCACTAAACCAGTGAAGCAGAAAAAGGAAAGCAGAGATGAGTGAAAGTACTCAAATTACCTATAAATAGTCAGCTCACAGAGTAATCAGTCCAGTCATCACCCGAAGACGATTGTGGATACTTACAATCGAAACGTCGTGAAGTAACTATTTTATTTTATTTTATTTTTTGTTCAATTTGTGCCAATTTTACTTGTACTCTATTGTATTTTATTTCACTATTATTTCATTTCAGGTTTTTGCTTAATATAATTGTTTTTTCAGCTATTCATTTTTATTCTTCTTCTTTGATTTTTAATTCTTCTTTTTTTTCTAGTTCTTTCAGAGATTTCAAATCATTTTATATAATATCAGACAATGGAAGTCCAAACTAATGAAATTCATCTGTATAATTGATGTATTGTTTTTGTTCTTTTACAAACCGCTATGTTTGAAATAAAAATAAATAACTTCAGGTCCGTAATGTTTTGAATTACACTGTAGTTGCATTATGCATGAATGGTACTCAGAAGTAGGTATGTCAGACAAACACAATTCGGACTTTAAAATAAACCTTTTTTTCGGCAACTATTGCGGACAATGAAGTTGTGCATATAAATTTTTATTTGTTACGACCAGTTTCGGTTTGTTAAACCATTTTCATGTTTACGAACTGAAACCGGTCGTAATGAATAAAAATCTTATATTATAGAAATCAAACAAAAGTATAATATTTTATTAAAACAACGATAAAAATGAAATAAAAACAACAATAAAAATTAATTAGCGCTCCGGGGCGACTTCATTGATTCCAGTGCCGCATTTGCTTTTTCAGCTACAGGAAAACCCGGAAAAACCTGCATTACTACCTCATCTGAAGATCTTGATCTAATAATATCCTCTCTCTTATAAAACAAAATGTAGGGTGTCTGCAGAGGCTCCAATAAATTCAATGCATCGCCAGAATACTTCGTGATACGACTATCGTCAAACCAGTCCGTTTCTTCTTTGACCAAGGCGTTATAATGACCAAATTCAACGCCAGAACCACAGTGAACAATGACTGCATGAAAATTATAATAGTGGTCTGCTAAGTTGAAATGTTCATCTATTTCGAACCTTCCAAAGAGTTTCTTGCTTCCGTTAGAGGTTGAGTCTTGTTTGAATCATCAGTGTTATTACTGACTGGTGTCTCAGCTATACTTGTTTCCTTATAACAGTCAGTTAGTTTGGCACATGTTTGACAATACAGTGGATCATCACCTGTTAAAAATTCCATTTTCAGATGATTTAACAATAAGCTTTGCACGGACTAGTTATTAGTCATATTAGGAAAAGCTAGATGAAGTTCCAGAAGTTCCACATAAGTTTTCGGTACTTCTTCTTCTACATTTACCACAAAGTAAACAAGTGAGGATTTTTCCAGCCAAAGATTTACAAACAAAAGACGAGATGCGCTGTACGGAATCATTCAGTCCAGAGTGGTCAGGAGTATTGATTTTGCTATTGTTTTGCTCACGAAGAGTATTCAACAAGAACCCCAAGAATTCGGAACAATCCTCTTTTTGTCCTAACGAGTATCTAGTGGACTTCAAAGACTCCAGGAAATCGGTTGGAGGGAAAGATGATACCTTCTTACGAAAATGCAGCTGCATGAACAGGTGTTTGAGTTGGATGAATAAGTAGGAAACATTCCCGTTCTCGTTCATCATTAAAACTTCGTTCTTGAAATTCTTCATCATGAACAACACTTGTAAAATGCTATTCATGTAGCAAGTGTTTCCTAAATTATCCAATCCAATTCTCTTCTTTAGATTTTCAGGACAACTATCTACTGATTCGTAAGGAAGAACATGTTTCACAGAATCTCCATAAGAACCATTTCTCAAGCTGCGATCGATCCTTCCAAGTGAAGAAGGATTTCGTAGAGGGATCGATTCGGCTCTTACTTCATGAAGCTCTTCCACTGAAAGGGAACCAGTTCTACGAGGACTGCAACTCATATTTGGGGAGCAAGAATGACCTGAGTCCACTGACCGCACTGAAAAAGAAGAAGGTGAGTCAATCACTTGTGAATTAACCTTGATAGGAGACTGATGAATATCCACATATCTCGTCTTGTTTCGAAAAGGTTTCAGTTCCGTACTGAAATTAGGGCAATGCATGATCTCATCAAAATTATGTGAAGGAGGAATAGTTCCAAGTACTGAAGCAGCATTGCCACGTTGGATAGCAATACTAATTCTTTCTATCAAAAAAGAGGTAGAACGGTGATCTTTCGTTGCTTGGCCTATTCTCCTTCCGAGTTCATGAACGAATAACAGATACTCCGGGCCATAAACACCAAAAGTTTCAACCGCTACTGGATGAAACAGATAGTTGTTTCCAAGATTTTGGTATTTTTTCGGTTTCAATTTTTCGCCAGACAATGCTGCAGTTCCAGCAGACTTGGAACTTGCGGCTAGATGGGAAGCCGCGACCTTGTCAACGCAAGTGAAGTCCCATACCACAGGTTTACCGTATTTCCATGGTATGAGAGACATACCATCTGGTCGTTTACCATCATCTCGACTGGTACCTAAGGGTTCCAGAATTGCAGGAACATCCGCTGACAACATAGCTCGTTTCAGAATGTCGTTCACTTGTTGATGTCGAGATGTACGCGCTGCACTTCTCCTGCAACTCAAACCATGTGTACCTTTCGCATCAACTATACTACCGGAAACACAAGTATGAGAAACACAAATAGATGAACCCATCCTAAGTCCTACTGCTATTCTGAAAGATTCATCGTCTAATAGTATTCCAAGAGATGCAACAGGTAAAGCATTCAGCCAAGCACCCGATTCCTTGATCATTGCTGCTTTCAGACGAGCCTTACCGTATACACTTGTAGATTTCAGAAGTTTATCAGTTATAATGTTCAGAAGAGGTCGGTCCCAACAAAAGTTTTCTTTATCTTATATTCAATATGAATTTCTACAAAATTAAAAGGTAATCAATCGAACTAATAATTTTTTGTCCTGATAACATAGTAGTACACATGGAATGTAATTTTCGTTAGAAGGTGATGATGATTTGCAAATGGTTAAAAAATAAACGATTTTATTTTAGTTTGAGAATACCCAAAAAAATTTAACTTGAGTAGGTACTAATATATTCAATAAGTTTCTTCTCCAACAATCTTTTATAATATTCCTACCAAATTTGAATCACTGCTATTGAATTCCATTAATAAGCATGGCTATTCTCCAACACTGACCTTTCCGTTCTATTTTAGGTTTCTGTAAGACTTTTCAATTCAATTCCAATATTTATTTTATAGAAAACACACTTTCGATTCATTTGAAGTGGGTCAAAATAACTCACCTCACTAGTTGGCAGAATTATCCACTTTGAAATAAATACATGAAAGATTCCGATAAATCTATTTATTATCTTTAGATTCCAGCTAAAAGGAAAGTAAAAGCCGCCCGATGATGCTCATACCTTCAAAACTCATTAAAAGAAAAATAAACTGACAGCTCAAAGAGATCTTTCGAAGTATTTTCAGCTATTACCGAGTTTTATGGATAAATTATAAATATATTTAGGGATTTATTGAATGTGCTTAACGGTTGTTATGGTTTTCGAAAAGTTTTAATGGCTTTTTCCAGTGAACCGGGCTGGTATTTTATACTCCAATAAATATTTCGCGACGTGAGGTAGTCGATGGAATCAGAATCTTAATCCTGAAAGTTCTGTTGATAAAGAAACCAACATTGTCATACGGATAAGTGGAAAACCAAATGGTAGTCTCCTCTTAGGTTTTCAAATACTCATTGGGATATTCAGAAATTTTCAATAATTCCTTGACAAGATGAAAAAAAAACCTACAAATGGTTTTAATATGGAATGAATGAATGCCTATTGAAAAAAATAAATTACTGAAGCTCTTTGTGAATTAAATAATAACGAAACAAAAACTTATTCGATCCGAATTTACAATTTGATCGACATTTGATATACTGAGAAGGTTTCGCAAAAAAGGTTGGGTAAACAACTCACATTCAATAGCAAAGACAATAATCATTACGAAGTTATAGCAATTGTCTTCTGTAATTGATAAAACGAATAATGTTTATTGCACTTTTTGATTTCCACAATACAGTGCTTTCTATAAAATCTGACAAAAATCATAAAAATGCTCGAAAAAAATGCTCAGACATATGCGTTCTTTTACCATTTTTGCATCTCTATACTTGACTCTATACTTACAAGAAAAATACAAATAGTATTTCAACAAAGTTCCAAGGCAACTTGATTACTCATAATAATTCAGTTTTATCGAATCAAACACACTTTTTTCCAACCGCATTAATATGATGCTCCAGTATTTTCTGTTCTGTAGAAAAACGGCTTCAATGTTATCATTGAATTGTCATCATATTTTGATTCACAAAATGAATACGGCTAATGGAATGGCTTTAAAATGGAAATTATTAATTAATACCAAATAACTCAGTGGTGTCAAGTGAATAGTACGACATGATGATGACGGGTTTCACGAGTTTAAATCCCAGCTCAAAATTTTCTTTTTGCTGTTAGTAACGAAATATTATCATTTGTACAAGTACCAAAATTGGGTGTTTAGACAATTTGCTAAAACAAAGAAAATTTTTGTATGAGTGAAATAAATAAATATTTCCACATAAGTCGCTCATTTTTAACTTTAGGAAGAAAGGCGATATGATCTTTGTTGTTGAGAATGTTTTCACCATTGAAATGCATGACAAAATATAGGTTGTTTCATTAAAAAAAATATGAAATATTTTGAAAACGCGACTGTCAATTTTTTTTATTTTTGGCATCGAGAAGACAATTGAAGATGATACTAGTTTGCCATTCAACTGAATTCGTAGCATCAATAAAAACGGAGTTGGCAACGGTGCCGACTCAATTTGGAACACCCTGTATGCATGAAAAAATTAATATTCATCTAATCGTCTCCCAAAATTGTGCAAAATATTGAGTTTATATTTAACAAACAATCATTTTAATGTCTAATTACATATTCAGAAAAACGATGTAACCTACCAGATCCATCGGTAATTGCTGGGTTGACTTATTTCATGACAGACACTAAGATAAGATTTTCTAAAATTCCAATAAATAATTGCCTACACGAAGGTGTACAAAACTGCTCACGTTGATGAAATCGAAGATAAATCGACCAGCTCCGTTTATAAAGAGCGTTTAATTGGCTGTGCATACCCGCTTCTTTTTTAAAAAATTGTTTGGATACAGATACATGCTGAATATAATTTACAACTATTTATAATACTACTTATCAAATGACACTTTGGACGGTATTACAAGACAAAGTATTATAGTTTTAATAGACAGACATGCATTGGGAATGCTCCTGACAGAGAATATATAGAGTGTTTCTGATAAAATAAATTTCGCATAGATTGTTAAAAAACGAGATTTATAGGTGTTGAAAAAATACTACATGACTACCTCTGAATTCGTGGGTTGCAATAAAAAATATTCATGTCATTTCCAAACATCGTACGAAAACTTCGTTATTACTTGAATCTCACCAAAAAATTCACCATTCATGAAATATTTATGAACTTGGATTTTTTCAGTACAATTCTTTGAAAATCTTTTCTCTTGCTGCTCAGTCAGCTGCTGGTTCTCATATCTATTACACAACACAACAAAGTTTTTGTTTCGTAGTTGAAATTAGATGATTTTAATGTATTTTCACGTGTTAAAACCGAAAGTGACCATAAATAGCTCTTGTTTTCAAGATATAGTATCATTATATTATATATATGTATATTGAGTTTTCAACAAATGAAATATTTCATCACCAACAGTTGGTACACATGTTTGTTTACATAACACCCTCTCATCAGCTGTTCTTAAGTAGTAAACATAACCTATGTGAGTTTGTCAATTGTACGCACGTGGTTGCTATTGAAATTATCGTGTGAAGTTGATTTTTAAATTAATTTAAGTGCTGATCTGAAATGCCTCGAAAGTGTGTGAATTCTGTCGATAGCTTTTGCTATATATGTGGTGAAATAACATTTAAGACTCAGAAACGTAAAATGACACCTATCGTTAAGACAGCCTATGAACATTATTTTGGTGTGAAAGTTGGGGACCAAGATAAATCATGGGCTCCTCATATATGTTGTAATTCTTGTTCCATCATATTGCGAGAGTGGCTGAAAAATAAAAACCGGGCAATGGCTTTTGCAGTACCTATGGTTTGGCGTGAGCCTACCAATCATACAGACGACTCTTATTTCTGCTTAACTCCTCCCATTAAGCAAGGTTTATCTATGAAGAAAAGAGGAACGGTTAAAATCCCTAATCTCCCATCTGCTTTTCGGCCTGTACCACACTCAGACAATTTGCCAGTCCCTTCTCCACCCCAAAACTATGAAATTTTAGAGGAAGGTGATGAAGACTGTTTAGAAGGAGCAACCCATCCTTCTACATCCTATGACCCTGATTTTGAGGTAAGCGATAGGTCTAGTGATCCGCACAGAATTAGTCAAGCAGAGTTGAGTGACCTTATAAGAGATCTTCGCTTGTCTAAGGAAAAGGCTGAGCTGTTAGGGTCAAGACTACAACAGTGGAATCTTCTAAAACATGATGTGAAAATATCTCAGTACAGACAGCGTCAAAAAGATTTGCTTCCTTTTTTTGAGAAAAAAGAAAACCTCGCAGTTTGTTCTGATGTTAATGGTTTGATGGACTGCTTGAATTTGGATCACACTCCATCTGAATGGAGACTGTTTATAGACTCTTCAAAACTAAGCTTAAAAGCTGTACTTCTGCATAATGGAAATCAGCTACCCTCTAGGTCATGCAGTTCACATGAAGGAAACGTATATAAATATGAAAACACTTCTCCAATCAATCAAATATGAACAACACAAGTGGCACATCTGTGTTGATCTGAAAGTCATTGCTATACTCCTAGGAATGCAATTAGGGTTCACCAAGTATTGTTGTTTTTTGTGTTTGTGGGACAGTCGGGATAGAAAATCTCACTATAAAAAAATGAACTGGCCTACACGAGACCTAAACCCTAATGAGAAAAATGTAGTTTACGAGCCTCTTGTAGATCCTAAGGATGTTCTCCTTCCCCCATTACATATTAAGTTGGGACTAATGAAAAACTTTGTGAAGGCCATGGACCAGGAAGGACAAGCTTTTAAGTACTTGAGAGCAAAGTTTCCCAGGTTGAGTGATGCTAAAGTCAAGAAAGGCATCTTTATTGGGCCTCAAATCCGTGAAATCGTAAATGATCCTGCTTTTGACATGATTTTAACAGGAAATGAAAAAAGAGCCTGGGAAGCCTTTAAGGGGGTTGTACATGGGTTTTTAGGTAACAAAAGAGATGATAACTTCACAGCATTGGTTAAAGAGCTTCTTCAAGCTTACCACCAACTTGGATGCAACATGTCCTTAAAAATTCATTTTCTTCACTCTCATCTTAATTTCTTCCCACAAAACTGTGGAGCTGTGAGTGACGAACATGGAGAAAGATTCCATCAAGACGTTGCCTTAATGGAACAGAGATATCAGGGCCGTTGGAATGAAGCAATGCTTGCAGACTACTGCTGGTCTGTGTGTAGGGATGCTCCAGAAGTGTTTTATAAAAGACAAGCTAAACGACAGCGATCTTACAATGAATCGGATGGACTTAATTGAAATTTGGTGGTACAAACTTCTTTTATTTGTCAAAACACTAAGAATAATGTTTTTTTTTTAATAATTTTGTACTTAAAATATTCTAAAAGAAACATAACAATATTGTTTTATGTACTTTCACTTTTCACGTATAGTATAACTACTCTTTAAGATTAAGTACTGTGTATCTCAAAAACCAGAGCTAATAAAAAATTTTCATTGTTATTTTCGTTTTTATCACCCCAAAATTAGTAGAAATTGACTAATTTAGTGTAGGAAACATTCAAAAAATATTTTTTTGTTGTGTTGTGTTATGGAGTCATCATCTGAAGACGATTGTGGATATTAACAATCAAAACGTCGTGAATTGACTTGGTTTGAAATAATTGAATAGAACTGGCAGATACTTGATGAAAATCCATATTAAAAAACTAATCAATACAGTTTATTTTATGATTTTCACTATAAAAGGGTTTTACAAAAACCGCGACACGTGTTTCGCTATACAATAGCTTCTTCAAGTTTGAAATGTTTTAATTTTTATTTCGTTTTAATTGTTCAAATTTCAATTTTTTGTTAATTTTTTTTTATTGTAATTGCTTCAGGGTTTCTTTGCTTGAAATAATTGTTATTTTCATCTATTCGTTTTCATTTTTCTTTGTTCTTTCAGAGATCTTCAAGTTTCACCTGTATAACTCAATGTATGATTTAAGAACTAATTTTAGTACTGAACATTTCATTTTGGTCAATATGTAGAGAAAATTTATCAATACTAGTTTATTGGACTCTTCTGTGATTCCCTATTGATATAGCATTGAATTTTTTCAGATTTTTGAAGGTTATAAACCGTTATTAGACTGAAACATTGACTCTATTACAAAAAAAGTTTTTCAAATGATATCATTTTCTGTACTGTGTACCAATACAACTGATAATTGTTACTCAATACTCTCGAAGACAGAAGAGATCAAATTATCCTTTCAATATACGTCATCTTAACTCATCTACGTCCGAGAAACCTACGAAGATGTAAGCATAATACCCTTGTCACTTCATGAGAATCTTACTATCATTTCATAATGACGTTTTCAATGAATCAATACATGCAAGGAAAATATATGAGAATTTTAGCGCCCATGTCGATCTAGAAAATGGGAGATATGTCTGTCTCTTATACTTCGAATCGTATTCAAGTCTGTAGAAGGTGGTTTTTTCATCGAGATCAGCAAGTACAGATCGTAATATTTCAGGCAAACAACAATTTCTATTTGGATAAAAATATAATTAAATTGAAGTAACATTCGTCACCAAAAAAATAATTGTCACCATTGTTTTCGCGTTTGATTCTAAAACTATTTCACTGTCGGATTCAGATGCAGATCTTTATTTAACCACATCGTGTTGTAAACATTTGTTTCAGATTATTACGATTACATAATATGAAGGGCCAGAATGTGAATATAGGAAAACATAAAAAATACAAAATCGATTAAATTAGAAAAATGTTGCCTATTTCAGATTTTGTTTGAATGGCGTTTAGAAATGTACGAAACTCCGATTATGATTATTATATCATAGAAATTGTCGCCAAAACACCTAACTCATATTATGTGATTCTTTTTTTCGATCCAAATAAAAAAACTAAGTTGGTTATGGTTTCCGTCATATTAAAAATATGTGAACGCAAAAGGTGTGTTTTTCGATATCTTCTTGAATAACGTAAGATAAAATCAAAGAACCAGATTCAACTTGAAATATTTATGATGAACTGATACCCAACAGATTCCCTTCCAAGCATCTAATCTTTACCTATAGGTGACATGTAGAAGGGATTTGTTGACAAAAAACTAACTAATAGTTCCTCATCGATGATTTTGCCACGAGCTGGTAGAATCGCTGTAGATATCTGCGTTTATCAAAATTTTCATGTACATATGTATATAAGTGAAAAGTTTTCAATACTTTTGGATTTCTACTTCTCCATCTTGATACAAAAAAAAATGCGGAAGTCTTCCAAAAAAGAAAGGAAGCAATCATTTTCAAAAATTAACCCTAAACAAAGACGTGAAAATCATGCAAAGAAGTAACTTTCAGACACAAACTGAAAGAAAAGTTCCCTCGGAACAATAATTACTCTCGTATAAATATTTAATTACACCAAAGAAAAAATACTTCAGAAACAACTGCTTTTATATGAACATTGTATTATACAAAAAAAAATGTTTTTCTAGTCTGTTTGTACTCCGAATATTCGTTGTGGAATTAAATCAGATATCATTCAAATGATTGCTACACAATATATTATATGAAAGAGGTAAAATTTCACTTACATGGAATACTGTCACTGGTGAACATCCGATGTTTTGAAGTAAGACATCTAACTTATTGCCTCTTCAGCAAATACTCAATTCATTCATAAAATTATGACTTTATGAAAAGAATGAGTTAAATCTAGGTATTCATGTCATCGATGACAGTAAGTAATAACATTTATTTGCTCATTTGATTCAATCCCAACCATATGAAAATTGAAAGAGGTATATTTTTACGAGAGAATAATTTTTGGGTTTTGGCTTTCTACTTCTACATCTTTATACAAAAAAAATATGGAAATCTTCCACTTTCATATACTTCATTAGGTAGCAAGGTAGCATCACAAGGGTTATTAGCAACATAGAAATATATATATATATATATATATATATATATATATATATATATATATATATATATATATATATATATGTATATATATACAAAAATTAAAGTTATTGAGTGTCTTCATATAGAAACAGAAGTTCGTAATCGGACATAGCACTCAAGAAAGTGGCAAACCATAGACACGTGTTTCGGGCTTTTGGCCCATAACGAATGTTTAGACAAACTGGATGGGAAACATTTTTTTTTGTATAATTCAATATTCATATAAAAGTATTTTTATTTCGTGTTTTTATATGAAAGTAGTTGTTTTGAGAGGACTTTTTTCGACTTTTTGTCTGAGAGTTACTTTATTACATGATCTACACGTCTTTGTTGAAGAGTTCATTTTAAAATGAATTGCTTTCTTTCCTTCTCTGAAAAATTTCCACATTTTTGTATAAAGATGTAGTACTCGTAGAAAGCTGAAACCCTTTTTTCTTAAAATTAAATCTCTTCTAAAAATATACCCCTTTCAATTTTCAATAAATAGTATTTGATGGCAAATTACTGGTGATATTCTCTACGTTATAAATAATTACAATAATCGTTTACAACGATCACGGTAATTAGCACAGACCGAAATTTTCAATACTTTTTTCTGGAGTCTGAATTTGATTCCGGTGAAATGAGTTTTCCCAAATAAGTGTCCAGATGTGTGTGGTGAAAACTCAGCATTACTGAATGACCAACATATTATTTAATTATCTAAGTATACAAATGAATGTATAAATCCTTCTTGGTGTATATGGTCTACGTTTATATGAGCATCTTACGTAGAAATGCGCCATTTGTAGTACTACAATAAGGAGAAGGTTATATTTTGGGTTTTGTTCTAGTTCAATTCAAGATTGTAAGAACCATTCACTTTATGACCTAAAATTTCAGATAGGGATGTGAAAAAAAAACTTCCAAGTCAAATTGTTTTATCGCTAATGTAATTAAAATATCAAACTCGTGTATACCGTGCCATATTCAGCGATAAGTTGATTATAAGCTATACGCGGTTGTGTGAGCTCCTAAAATAATTTATGGCATTGACCCGGATTGCAACAAGAAAAACACACTTTTCCGTTATTCAAATTTCATTCACCTCCGCCAAGTGGCTACAATATAGAGTCAACTTTGAAGGATCGTTTTATGGCAGTTAAATTACATAATGGTTCAGTTTGGAAGGTCGTTAAAGTAGGGGAATAGAAGTACATTAGATTCTTATGAAGTAAATTACAGAAGAGTTTGATGTAGCTCCCTGATAGATGTTATTATTTAATTAATTTCAGGAGCCAGTTTTCTCTTTCAGACTAGACTGGGGATAATCTAGAAATTGAATAATAAGAATGATACACGTGGAAAAACTTTTTTTAGTTTGATTTTTTGATTGCAATAAACATAAAAGAAAGAAATTCAACGAATATGAGATATTAGGAACACAAGCACTACTAGTTCTCAAAATGAAAAAGTTCTTGAACAGTGAAGTTCGAAGTGTACTGAGTTGATCCTCAAAACGATGGAAAGCCATATTCCTTCTCGTATTTTTGATATGTACAGCTCTTGGTGGAATCAAATGTGCCAAGTCACTTGTACACTTTCCGTGAAAGTATTTATAGAAGAGAGAGAAATCTCCAACCTTTCTTCGATGTTCCAGACTATCAAATTTGCAAATGATGTTCGTGTCTCCAATCAGGCGGATGGCTCTTTTCTGGATGGAATCCAGCAGCTTCAGGATGTGCTTAGGGGCGGAGCTCCATACATGAGAACAATACTCCAAAGAAGGTCTGATCTGAGCTTAAAAGGTATCAAAAGTGGCTGAGGTGTGTACAGTTTTCTGGTTCGGAATAGTGATCCAAACTTTTGAGAAGCAGCCTTTGTAATTCCAGCGACGTGCTTGTTCCAAGACATATTGATGTCAATGTCAACCCCAAGCAAACTTATCGAGGAGCAGAAAGCTGAATTGTCTATCCATAATGTTTTCAAGTGATACTTCTTCTAATACTACCACGCAGAGTACATGAATGTGACAAGTGGGATCTTACCGATACGTCGAGATATTGTCTAAGACGAACGGATGTACACGCGGGATGACTTTTCAGCATGAAACCATCCGTGAAAGACTACGCCAGAACAGAAGTAACCATAGTAAATCCAGTATATAATGGAAACTCAAAAATATCTAACTTTTGATGTTAATTAGGAAGAATTACCATAATAAAATAATAATTCTTAAAACAAATAATGGTTTGCTTTCTCTTAGGTGAAAACATCATGGAATGTTTAGAGACCATCGTGACCTACAAATGATGGAAATTAATGAAGTATGACTTTAAGGCTTTGAAACTTGTTTATCACATTATTAGATTTTTTTTACTGTGGTCCAAAGTTGTTAACAAGGTCTTACACTACTCGTTCTCTTTGTTTTGAAATGACCTATTTGTAATATATTTAGTATTTTAGACAGATTCTTAAAAAAAAAATTGATCGAAAATGAATGGGAAACTATCATTGACGTTCATCTTGAGAATATCGAATTACAGAAAAGAGGCTTTTCTTTCTCTTCAGAAAAAAAGAAAGATGTAATTGAATACATTAATAATAAAATCAATCAACTCAATCTCTATATTCGTATATTTCAAAAATCATCAAAATGAAACGAAAGCTTAGTAAACTTTGATCTTTATATGCACTGTATGAAATTAGAGTAAAACAAATATTAGCTTTATGAAAAATTTAAAAATTTCTATCGCTGCCTCCGCTATTGAAAGTATAATGATACTTAAATCCCAAATATTCGTAAAAATTTGAGGAATACCGTAATATTCGGAAACTACTCCAACCCAACACAATGAAAAAGAAAAAGTTTACACTACGAGATTGAACAGAGTATTTTTCCGTTTTCTGGTCGTTTTTAATAATGGGTATCGCAGAAATAGAGTAAATGTATTTGTGACATGTCACAGAGATAATGATTTTGTGATTGAAATTATATCTCGAAGCCACAGTCCTTGCTGTGACCTTCGTCCTTGCAGTCAAGGCACATACCACTGATGGTGTCTGCCGCAGTAGCAGACGAAACGTTTGGTACTGCAAGTACAATAGTAACACCGGTACTGAAAGCGTATTTTATCATAATGGTATTATGGTTGGAAAAAGAATGTGGCATCAAACTCGTAACACCACATAAAAATCTAAAATGCATTCGTTCTCTTGGAACAACGAATTCTCTCAAGCATCTTTCAATTCAAGTGTCACAATCTTTCATTCATTCAACTCAAGGCGTAAATCAGCGTCTACGAAAAATAAAATCTTCACTCAAAACATATCCATCAACTTTAATGACTTCCATTCCCGTGAAAGGATACGTTTACACTTCCAAATTTGAAAAATTATCATCACATTTGATTTAGATACAGATAGATTTGTGTAACGTAATTGTATCCACTTTTCACTCCCACACCTCGGAGGGGTTATGGCTGAATAATTGAGGGTTTCACTTGAGCCGTTGCCCGAGCTTATTAATTATATCTAGGTTTGAACTTACGTGGGTGGGATGAAGATGTCGGAAGATTCATTACTTACCTGAAACAAAAATTTTATTATTAATAACTAGCAATAACTGTAATGAAGAAACAACCTTATATCATATATATTGAGGAAGTCGAGATTTACGTTAGTATTTTTTTTTGTCAGGGGTGAGTTGAAACAGTAAAACAAACGAACAGACTAGCCCAACATAAATGGCAGAGTTGAAAATCAGATCCAGCCACGTCTGAAGTGACCCAATCAGAGTTTGCTCTTCTACTTCAACTAGAAAAAAAATGCTTCGTATTACAAAAATTTGAACGCATATTTTTCTTTCTTATTAGTCAGTGGGCTATGCTTGAAGACTGGCAATAAACAAATCTGAAGAAATTAACTTTAAACGTTCAAGCCAGTCTCGATATACCTACACGGTAGGTTGAATGGATTGACACCTATCAGAAAACAACTACTCCCCTGGCTAATACCACGAAGGGCGTTGGATTATATCCGACAGGCGTCAGTGCAGGAATCTTCACAGAAAATTTCCTGCATATGCAATTGGCAATACAACTTGAAGAGTCGACCTTCAATTTTAGAACGGGCACACTTGCAGACCGGTTTCGGGCTCATTAGCCAATAATATTCCATAATTGAAAATCGGGATTCTTTCAGAGTATTTCATTCCTCTTCCGAAGTTGGAGCGAACATCACAAAATGTCACTCTATATAGTGGACGTTGGCAGTTGGTTAGTACCTCGTCCACTAGTTGCAGGCCCTGAGACTGGTCGAAAATTCCATCTCAGAACTGAGCATAAGGATGACAGTCCATCTCGTCCTCCTGGACATTTCGAAAGCCTTCGACCGAGTATGGCATGAAGGCTTATTACACAAAATGCTCGATTTCGACCTGCCTCGGGGCCTGACGGGGTGGATTAGGTCCTTTCTGAAAGGCAGAATATTTCAGGTCCGAGTTGAAGGAACCCTGTCTCCTGTCAGGGAAATCCAAGCTGGATTGCCTGGAGAGCTGTGCTGTCTCCACTACTGTAACAGCCTTTACGTGAGCGACCTTCCGAAGTTCGATCACGTGAAGGTTTCCCTATACGCCGATGATACGGCTCTCCTCGCTTCTTCCATGGATCGAGGGTTGGCGGTCGTCTACATGCAACGTGCATTGGACGACCTCGAACGCTGGTAGCTGGAGTGGAAGATTCGGGTGAATCCAGTAAAAACTCAGGCGATAGACTTGGGGAGACGTAAAGTTTCTCCAGACACAAGGGTCACGATTTCAGGCAGGGAGATCGAATGGCAAGCGCGAGTCAAATACCTAGGTCTTTGGGTAGAACGCCGACTCACCTGGGTACATCACATTGAACATATCAAGAGCAAAGTACAAATGAGGATAGCTAAACTCTATCCTCTGATCAATCTAAACTCTAAGCTCAGTCTTAAAAATAAAAAAATAAGATTTCACTCTACAATACGATGTTCAAGTCTGTCATTATGTATGCTTCAGGCGCTTGGGGACAAACCGCTCCGTCAAACCTCTCCACTTTGGAAAGGTTACAAAATAAACTAATCAGGATGCTGGTGAATGCTCCATGGTTCGTGCCGAATGAAGCCATCCGTAGAGATTTGAAGCTGTTAACTATACGTCAGTCCATTCAGTCGAGGAATCAGAGAGTTTTCGAGTCAGCGGAAACTCATGATAACCCATTAGTCATGGAAGCTGTAGATTACACTATAGACGACCCCACTCGATTCAGAAGGCCCCGTCGCTCAGTTGAGTGAAGGCCCCACGACGTCTGTTAAAATGAACAGTTTGTTCATCAAATACCTCAGTCAGGAAGGGGTACACAAGGCCAGAGCGGCATAGATGTCACTGACCTTTATGTCGCCACCAAAACACCCTACGTCATGAACCACTCGTCCTCCTGACGAAAGACAATTGAAAGGGTAAGGGATAAGTTTCCAACTTTCAATTATGGAATATCATTGACTTTAGGTCGATGATGGTTACTATCTTGCACTGACGAGTGGCTAATGAGCCCGAAACCGGTCTGCAAGTGTGCCCGTTCTAAAATTGAAGGTCGACTCTTCAAGTTGTATTGCCAAATGCATATGCAGGAAATTTTCTGTGAAGATTCCTGCACTGACACCTGTCGGATATAATCCAACGCCCTTCGTGGTATTAGCCAGAGGAATAGATGTTTTCTGATAGGCGTCAGTCCATTTAACCTACTGTGTAGGTATATCCAGACTAGTTTGAACGTTTAAAGTTCATTTCGTTAGATTTGTTTATTGGCAGTCTTCAAGCATAGCCCACTGACTAATAAGTTTTCCATCCTTAACTGTCATGAAAATGTCCTTATAGGACGAAACTGCAGTAACGTTAGTTACAAATAAAAGTGGTAAAAAACATAGAAAGTTTCAATTATCTTTTCTTAGTTATGAATTTCCTACCACGTAGTATCGGCTACATCCATCAATTTTTAGAAAGTAATATCATTCAGGGGACGAATAGATTGTAGAGCCGGGTGATATGAGAAAAAGTTTCACGATGAAACGATGAGAGAAAAACGAAAATTCATTTATTTAGTTTTATCCTGTATATCGCAAACCATTCAATTTATTATTCAGATATTCTAATGGTGAGCAAAATTTGATCTCTCTGAAGTTCAGTTAGTTGCCCTTCCACTTAAAATTTTTAGGTACTCTTTCATAAGAAGAATGTCGTCCTAGTAGAATAAAAGCACATATCCAGTTTGTTGATATTTTCTTTGTAATTAATCGAGAAACCTTGATTTCATATAGTTTTGAGAGGAACGAATGATTAATTTGGAGACAATTAAAGAGACATTCAAGCGGGAAAAATATAATATTTCTAATGATGTAGCCCCATCGTTATGTTATCTGTAAGTAGGAAAACCCAGAAATATCTTCAAAAACAATAAGAATTACAAAACATAAGAAATTAAACTTTCTGTTTTTTACCACTTGTACAATGTAACTGTTTGATAATGTCCTCATAGGATAAAACTGCAGTAACGTTAGTTACAAATAAAAGTGGTAAAAAACATACAAAGTTTCATTTCTCATTTTTCATGATAAACTTCTGGCACGTACCTACCTCCTACCACTGAAGACTGTACAAGTTCAAGAAAGAGACGTCTTGTTTGAAAGCATATTCTCGTTAATCATCCAATTAAAGTAAAAATAATTTGGTTACCATGTCGTTATATCGAGCGCCAGTGACAACCAATGTTTGACGAGTCTCATTTCCATCTGGCTCAAAATCCTCATTCCCCAATCCACTCTTTGTGGATATATTTGTTTTTTAATAATCACAAGTGGTTTCTTTGCACCCTAAATGTAAAATTTCAACAATTACTATAGCTATCAAGGTGATAATTTATCCGTCTAGGATGATTTTGATAAAAAAATTAGCCTCCAATATGTTATTTTTAAGTGTAGTTCTCCATTTCTACTAACCATAAACTGTCTGTCACCTTCGTGATTTTTTTAGTGTCATCACCTCACCACTAACAGAAAATTTTAATACCGCGTACATTTTAGGATTTCGTTGTACTTGAGAGTGTTGAAAATACTTTATTCAATCAATTCATATCATGGATAATGTGGTAACACAACACGAAAAGTAAAAGAATAATACTAGTATTACTCTAACTACATATTGATAAATCTCGCGACCTGAGAAAATCTTACTCATACCAACTCAGTCATCGTGAAAGCATCTTCATCGCGATTCCAAAAACGTCCTCTCTCAACGACTTATGCATGCCCATAAATTCTGTGTGACGGAAATCTTTTTGTGAAACTTATAAAATTTGCATAATGATGCAGGCACCAGATTAAGTATGGAACTATGACCATAAATTCATTTTTCTTGTGGATAAGTCTGGAATATTTGAATAATTTTGTAATTATAAATGTGACTGGCTTATTATGAGGGTGGGAATCTCGAAAAGGCAACTGCATCATCGTTTGTATGCGAGTTGAAAATAAAATGCAAATTGAACAATCAATCATCAAAACTTGTTACCAGTTACATGCTACACATGTTTGGGAAGCAAAAAATACCGAAAGAAAAGGGCATGCAATTTCAAACTGAGTTAGCTCAACAAATTTTCAAATTCATATTTATTTGCATGCCATAATTCCAGTGTAATTTTGCAGTGCAATTCCAAATTTTATGCTTTTAGTTCAACTTAAATATCGCATGCTCTGATAGTTTAACGTTAAGGTGGCAGAAACCAACCACAGAAAAAACATTTTGTTGAATCAGAGGACGACACTATCACAAATTTTTCATGTGTATTTTTATCGGTGGGTTCTGTTCGCTTCGCCGTTTATGTCGTTCATTATTCATTAAAAAGTTTTTGCTCACTTTAGGCTTCATTTTTAATTACATTTCAATTTCCCAGTGTTTTTTTTTCAATTCCGACTAGCTTAACCGTTAAACTCTCAGACCGAACTGAAATATTTGAATTTTTGAAAAATCTCTATTATCAATTATTATCATTCGCTTGAAAATTTTACTTCTGATTTGAATTTAACATTTGGGTGATTACCAGCGACATCAATGAAGAAGCTGAAATGACATTTCAGAAATTTACAGAATTGGAAATGTATTGAGAATTTTATAATCATTTTGAGCTCCGTTTTCCCATTTTCTACTCGTGTTCTCAAATTCCGTTGAGTTGGTAGAATCAAATCGGAATTATTCGAATTTTTCTAAAATACTGAATTTGCAATAGTTTTAGGCTTCATTAAAGGAGTATGTGGGTAAACACTGTTTTGCTACTTGTTCAAATTGAATATCAGTTCTCTCAGTTACAGACCTGAGCGAGGAGAAACGAATTTGTTAATATTCTTCACCAGACTATGATCATTTATCTTATAATAAATGTAAAATATTCGAATAATTTTGTAATTATAATCATGACACTTATTATGAGGGTAAAAATTTCGAAATGCAACTGCATCATCATTTGTGAGTTTAAAATGAAATGCAATCTGAACAATCAATCATCAACGCTTGTTACCAGAATACTTACATATGCAACGTATAAAAGAAATACTGAAAGAAAAGGGCATGCAATTGCTGATTGAGTAACCATAGTGTGAAAAACACTCGAGAGAACGAAACAATACCCGAAATCAGACTTCAAGTGTCTTTTATCGCGCGGAAGCCCACTTCACCGACATTCTATTCAGAAGCGGGACTTCAGAAGTGGGACCTTTGAAGATTAGCTACAACCGTTGACATTCTCCGATCGGCTAGCTAGCAGAAGGGAGAAAAAGGCCGACGTGGTTTAACTCATTACGCCGAAAATCCATTCTCGGAGTGATTTAATCATTTGAATTGTCCTCGTGAGACGACACACGGCGGACGAACGATCCAGGATGGTCCTTTGGGACGGTTCACAACGATCTATCGCCCAAGCTGACATCGGCAGTGCTCAGCCACACACACATTCGACAGTGAGAACAATTCTCAAGAGATGCTGCCAATAAGTCTATCAGGAAATTGGGCGAATATTCTAGCAAGAGGAATTAAAAAATGGTTCATCGTTAGGGTGCTATAGATTCACGGTAGGAAAATCAGTATTTCAAACTAATAATTAACTTACCCTTCCTATATAACAGAAATATGAAGAAATTCATAATTATTTTTCACAATTTTGCGTCAACTTGAAAACTTGGGAGATCGCTAAAAACTATATTGGAAAGTACAGGGTCAATTACAGATCTCTGAGGTACACCACCACCAGTTGCTGTATATAGAATCAGGGGGGAGAGTAACGCAAAAATGTTATCAACTCCCCTGATTGAGACTTATGTTTTTATTCCAATTCATGTGAATATGAGGTAACCATTCTTGAACAATTGCTCATCAATTTTTACTACAGCATACTGTAGATTTGCGGAAGATAACAAAATCAGTATAAATATCCAATATAACCCGCAAAAAAATTATAAAATCATTGATGATGCGTTCTTGATGCCAAAAAATCAACTCCTTTGTTTCTTTGGGTAATTTTCCCCCAAGACCATAACAACACATCACAGATCCCTTAATGTCTATAAAACTGCTCTTCCACACAAACAAAGCTATTACTGATGGAAATCAACGGAAAAAATGCAAGCCACTACAGATTTTTCTATGAGAATACATCGAAGTCTCCCCAAAAGTGATTTGGCGCGCATTTTATTAGATGTCGTTTGGAGTGAATATCTTTTATTGCCGGATGAATTATGGATTATTTCTCTGGAGAAACGGTTTTTGCATTATCAGACATTATGACAGCTACTTAGAAGATAGAGAGGAGCTATAAAGGTTTTTTGTATAGGAATGGGAGCATCATTGAAAAAGGTTTATTCGAGACGTGATTGACGTTTTCGCACTTTTGCGTGTTTTAATGGAAGAATGTGGCTGTATACAAAATGTAATCTACGAGTACAATATAATCACTTCATTATATAGCATCCTAAAATTCCCATCGTATAGCTAATCTACAGATATATTTATGTTTTCATAACCTATAATCACATATAATACATGATCGTAATGAATTTCCATAATACTCAAATACGTAGAATTAGAAACACTCTTTCGATCATAAAATCATCTCATCAGCGAATCATCTTGCATAATCTAACAAATTTCATAACGCAACACCAACAAGTCAAAACATTCAGAAGTATTAGCACAATAGATAAACCACACTCATCATAATCATATCATCCAATAATTTTTTGTACATTTCATCAAAGGGAATGAATACTAAGTAACTACTCGAATAGTGAAAAATAGAAACAGTTTTCGATTAAACTTAAACCGATAAAACGTTATATTTGAACTACGAGACAACACAGGACTGAAAACAAAAGATTAAACCCTAGAATTTTTGTTCAACACATTATCAAACAATTGCAACCAACAACATGAAAAACAATAGTGAGAAGTGATAATAGCCACAAAGGATACACGGCAAACGGCTTGGAATTGTCCGAAATATGAGTATAAATCTGACGTTTGTAAGTGAACCCTTCAGTGGTAAACTATTCTTTGGTGTTGATATATGATTTGATATTTCGTTCGATTATGAAGTTGTAAAATAGTGTTTGTTTTGATGAAGTGTGTGAAATAGAAGCACTCAGTAACTTTCACAGATTGATATTATTAATCATATCAATTTATTATGAGTCGAAGATAAAATAATATTCAAAAAAATCGAAACTACAACCGGTAACGAATATGACGATTGAAGAATACCTATTTCGAATCATTTGAACGTAAAGTTTTCTAGATTGGTTTAAATTAATTATAAATCAAATGTCTGTCGCGGTGTTGCCAGGAAAGTAGTTGTATTTTAGCATGGCTATATCATATCCTAATGCGTAAAAACGTTGGGAGAGATAAATGGTTCATATTTTATTTTTAAATATCCATTTTCTCAATTATAAATCAGCAAAGTAGATTTTGTATAACTACACAAATAAGTCACTTGTTTTTGAAATATCAACTTTTATATATACAGAACCTGTTGAGAGATGCATATTAATAGGATTTTTGCTACATTTTCTTGTTTATCGATATTTATTTCTCATTTTTCATGCAACACTTGTTACAATTTTATTAACAATATTTTGATAATTGAATATAACTGGCCGATACTTGATGAAAATCCATAACAAAATTCATTAATACAGTTTACCGTATGCTTTTCACTATAAAGAGTTTTACAAAAACCGCGACACGTGTTTCGCTATACAATAGCAATAAAATCATTTACGCTTGAGAAAGCTTTTGTATAGCGAAACACGTGTCGCGGTTTTTGTAAAATCCTTTATAGTGAAAATGATATAATAAACGGTATTAATGGGTTTTTTTACAACATTTTGATATTAAATTTCATCATATGTGAAGAGAGGATATAAAATACTTTTTCATAAAAACTTTCAAACCATATCAAAACAAATAGCTTGAATATAACATTGCATTACCTCTTACTAATTGAAAGAGTAGAATATTTGTATAATTCTTATACATTTGCTTCTGAAGGAAAACTTCTGAGGATTTGTCACAGGTTGAACGAAAATACTTCAATTTTTAAATGATAAAGATTAATAATATTTTTTAAAGTTCAAAGACCGGTTTCTATTAAAAGTGAAATAGATTATGATGTCAAAAGGTGGGAGGAAGAAGTAAGAACTTGTATTAATTATTATACATTTCTTTTTTCAAAAAAACTACGTCATTGTATTTAATTTCAATCACGAAATGAACTCTCGCCATGGAACTGCAGATAATAATTGACGTGATATTTATTCCATGAAACAAATTTCTTCCTGAATTTCACTAGTTCGGACTTCCATTGTCTATTATATAAAATGATTTGAAATCCCTGAAACAAGTAAAAAAGAATAATTAAAAAAGAATAGTTGAAAATAACAATTATATTAAGCAACAATAAACCTGAAATGAAATGATAGTAAAATAACCTACAAGTAAAAATATAATAATTGAATAAATAAAAATTAAAGGAATGCAAAAAGAAAATAATAAAAATAAAAAGTGTAGAGATTCCAAGTCACGTTAGTTCACGACGTTTCGATTGTTGGTATCTACAATCGTCTTCGGGTGATGACTGTCATCACCCGAAGACGATTGTAGATACCAACAATCGAAACGTCGTGAACTAACGTGACTTGGAATCTCTACACTTTTTATTTTTATTATTTTCTTTTTGCATTCCTTTAATTTTTATTTATTCAATTATTATATTTTTACTTGTAGGTTATTTTACTATCATTTCATTTCAGGTTTATTGTTGCTTAATATAATTGTTATTTTCAACTATTCTTTTTTAATTATTCTTTTTTACTTGTTTCAGGGATTTCAAATCATTTTATATAATAGACAATGGAAGTCCGAACTAGTGAAATTCATCACGAAACATTGTCGATCACCTTCAAAATTTCTTCCTCTTCGATACACACAACATCGACTGCAGATCGAACCTAATCAATTCAAAACGATAAACACAGTATTCTCGTCTGCCACATGAAGTATTCCTTATTTCTATTAGTCCCAACCAGAATATTATTATAAACCACTCAACTCGAATCGGTTGCGGCATTCGTTCGTATATTCAACACGAAACCATTAATCAATGTCTCGATAAATGTGCCTTGCGGCCCCAAATAATAAAGACACTTCGTAACCCCACCTGCATAAAATATTTTCGTTTTCATTTTCTTGCTAGTTATCTTCGAGAGGCGTAGATGTAAAATAATTGAATATCGATTGTATTCGCTCCTTCTGTCGACAGGTCGATGTAAAAATACTCGAGACGTTTTCGTGTTAGTGGCAATTCATTCCATGTACTTGTCATGTTCGAATAACTGAACACGCTAGATTTCAGTAGAGAAATGAAACGCATTCTTTTCAGGAGTTAAGGCAGATACATTACAAGGGATAATTAACAATCAAGATGCACTGGATACAACTTTTGCGAAAAAAACTTCTAATAACTCTACCAAATGTCATTGTGGACGCCTGGAGTTATTTGGTAACTTCGATACAATCCCAAAATGACATAAAAGTTGGAAAAACTCAAACTAATAATAGACGACAAAAACTACACAACCAGCAAATTCTAAATGAATTAACATGTTACTCTGTTTGACACTTCATTTCAGTCACACTATCTACTCCGCAAAAATCCCAAGTTCCATCCCCATCGTTTTCGCATAGATTATCTGTATCTGTATCTGTAGAGTAGGGAGGTTGAGTGTAGGTCTACAGCACTAAGGCTACATGTGACCCATTGTACATCCTCCCGAGGAATTGTCCTCCTAGGTCATTGTCCATCCTGTCCTTTCCAGGAAGGTGGACAGGTCACTAGGAGACATCTCCTTTATATCGGCAGGTGTAAGCCAAGACTACCTGAAAACACACTCTCTTATTGACGATAACTCCGGACACTCGCATAGGACATGCCTCACAGTTTCATCTTCCTGTTCACACATCCTGCTTAGAGGCCCTATATTATGGCCCTATATTATGGAGGTGTTTCCTTAGTTGACAGTGGCCAGTCAGAAATCCTACTGTTAAGCGTAGATTTTTCCTGGTCATCGCCAGATATTTCTTCGGCGCCAGCTTCCCAAGGTCGCCCAGGGTGATCCTGGAAAGATTTTATCCTTTGATTTCATCCCATCTCTTGAGGGATTGAGCATGGGTGTAACGTTTGACTAGTTCCACAATTGTCGAATACATCAGGCCACAGGTGCCATTGGGTCCTAAAATTCTTAGTCCAGCCGCTTCCTTGGCTGAAGAGTCGGCAATGCGATTACCTTCACTCCTGTCGTGTCCTTCAATCCACTTCAGGATAATGTAATTATCTACCGAGGCTTTGGCTCAATTTTGGTGGCACTCTAGTACTAGCCATGAGGTAACACGTTTTCTATTCAAAGCTAATAGAGCTTGTCTACTATCAGTGCAGATTGTTATGTTTTTGGAATTTCTGGCAAAAACATAACAATCTGAATTCCTTTTCTGTTTTTTTTTGTGGCGATTGGGATACCAGCCAGTTCTGTTTGAACCACGCTGGTATTTTTTCCCATTCCTCACTCAATCCTTAGGTTGAGAGATCTGGAGTACACTCCACATCCTGAGGCTTCTTTGGTTTTTGAGCTGTCTCTATATATGCGTATTGCATTTGTAGCATCTGACTCTGTGTTCTGTTTCATTTGTATTTTATAGGGTTTATTAAACACAATCCTGTGTTCAATTGCATCACTGATTGCCTGCAGCAGAGGTTGGTAGTGAGCGCTCCTCGCCATAGGCTCAGCCTCAATTGACCCATTGCTACTTCGAGTTTTACACCAGCCATGCGCAATCGTAACATGGCCATCAACGCAACCTCCTTAACGTACATGTCCAGAGGGGTCAGACCATTCGCATAGATTAATAGATAAGCTCGATCTCCAAAGGAACAACTATTTTCCTCGGTGAAAAGGTTTCATCATTTTCAAATGCTGAGTTTGGTCATCTTTCAATGAGCATGTCTTTTCTGGTTCAACATATTTGAGGATTTCTAGAAACCAAAAGCATAAAACACGTGAAAAATTATAATACTCGTTACCTTAATGAATCGCACCTATTGGTTTGAAGATTTTCATAAACCTATTTTTGTTTTCATAAATCAACCTGATGAGGCCACTTTCATCGTTTGTGCTATAGAACCAGTGCCAGTGGCACTAAATCATTTAGAATGGACAAAATTTCAAGCCACTGCCATTCTCTTAAAGTAAAAGTAGAACCACAGACATGCTAACTAGGTCTCCAGACCTCACTAGTGTAGATTATTTCTGAAGAGTTATTTCAAAACATCGGTTTTTAGCATACCAATTTATACTAAAAAGTAGTTGAATAATCACAAAATTGTTTGTTGTGGAAAACTATTAGAAAATATCTCGGCATTTTTTAGAAAATTACGAGAGTCCATCAGAAATAGAACAGCGTCAAGCCTATTTATAGTTAAAAAAAATGCGTCTTTCCGTTAATCAGTTGTCGCCGCCATACGAACGACAACTCTCAGAAGTTGAGAAACTTGTGCGAGCTAAGGACTAACACGGTCTTACCTTTTAACGTGTGATTCCTAACACGGTAGTAGGTGGACATTTTCGATATATGTCCATCACTGTATGTTGGTCAAAGGAGGAGAACCATTTCCCAAAGAATAAAAGAGTAGGACAGTTATCCAGAAGAGATTATTACCAATTAAATGTTTTAAGTAATTTTGAGTGACAAGCGTCTTTGCTAGTAACAATCTTGCCTTAATCTACAAAATTCTGCACTACTTTGTAATGATCATATACAAGAATACGTTTTATGTTATATATTTAGATAGAATGATAGAATTTACTCTTTCGGGTAATGATGGTCAGGGTAGCTAGAGTATACAGAAGAAGAAATGAATCCAACGTGAATCGCTACTTTCGCACAAGCATCGCTCTCAGAGCGCCTTGAAGATTTTTCTGTAGTGCTTGTGTTCTGTCCCTAAAAAAAATATGGAATGCTTTCCAACTTTCGAATGTTCTGGACCGATCGGAAATTTTCTGAGTACAAAACTTCCAGCCTTCATATCTTCAAAGCATGTCCTTCAGTAAAAGACATAATAGACATATTTGTCAACCAAATTGCAGCTCAACTGAATGTACTATTTTGTGGCCACATGTATCATTTGTTCAGGTTTACATTATGTCTGAAAATTTTATCTCTCTCGATTGTATCTGCTTGAGGTTATGAATATATAAATCATAACATTACAGTTTCCTAATTCGATATTATCTTTTTCAATTATTTTCAGTTTAGATTATTCTACTTTGTTTAATCGTTTGAGATTCATTTCTAGGTTTCAGATCTTTATATTTTCAAGTAATGAAATTCCGCACCTCCACCACTGCGCTTCTCATTCCGACATCAAACGCACTCCTTCTAATAGCGAAAACCATTTCTACAATCTCTTCTACTTTGTATGTACTTCAAATGTTCTTTTCATTAAAAAAACATTTTTCCAAACACTTCTCTTAAACCCTCTTGGCCATTTCAGCTTTGTTTTGACAAGTATAAAGAAACATCGCTCTTTCATCGAGACATGTCAGTGTTTTTCTTAATTCAGTCAGCGCACTCATCTTGAACATCGAGAAACCTCGACAAAACATAAACAAGTTAATTTTTATTGAAGTAAACTCCACCGCCTCCGCTCTGTATTCTTTCGCCTGTGGAAAACGGCCGACACGAAAGAATCCAAGAGCTCTTCAAGACGATTAGGTACGAAAATAGATTGCCGGGTAGCTATTTGGAGTGGTGGTTATTTCATTTCGTAGATACCGATGAGGTTTTCCAGAAAATCTTTGAAATATCTCTAGTGACTATCATGAGCAGACCCCCTGCACTTGATATTACAGTTGAAATAGAATACTTCATAAATGAATTATATCCGCCGCGCCCTTCCAGAATTTTTTTCAGGGACTTCATATAGTTCCGATAATAAACTCCTCAAAACAACTGAAGGATCATTTCTTTCTGAGCTTGTGATTTTTAAACAGTTATATGTTATATTATTTAGAAAGGCAATACAAATGGCTATCAAATCCGTGCCAAATTATTGAATAATATTTTAGAATAGAAATGAATACAATAGAATAGAAATTTATTTATACTGAACAACAAACAGAATGGTTTCCACTTACATGATGTACAGTTTTTTTAAAGTTCCTTACATATAGTATTCATTGAGGAAATCGATTTAAAAGATAACAATAAATAATAAAATTACCAGTTCATGGTTCCCTACCATTTTGTTAACTATTTCGAGAAGAGGAGACAAATTGTTTGAAATACAAAATAGATTGTCTCTTCTTCTCAGTCTTACGTCAGGTAAAATAAAATCAATAGTATAGAGAATTTCAGTTACTTTCAGTTTTCTAAGAATGTTAAAAACAAAAATCACTTCTGAGGACTCACGGCGGTCTTTCAATGGTTGCATGTTAAATTCTTGTAATTGACTAGAATATGATATAAATAAAGGCTAAACATTGTGTTTTCTGAAAAACAGTGTTCTTAATAATCGTTTCTGGACTCCTTCTATAGTTTCAGAATATAAAAAGGTCTTTGGATTCCAAATGACACAACCATATTCCAGCTTAGAACGAACAATGGAGTAAAAGAGTAACAAACAAGTATCGTGATTTAATTCACGACTAGATCTTAAGATCTAGTCGTGTCTAGACGTGTCTTAAGACAAAGCTCATTTTTCTATAACATTCAGATACTAAGTATTCAATGTGTCGAGAGAAACTGAACACACCAGTAAAAATGATCCCGAGATCTTTCATCTCATTGATTCTCTGTGAATTAGTATGATTAATGAAATAGTCCTTGATAGTAGTTGACTTCTTTTGTGTGAAACTCATAATATTGCAGTTAGTTTCGTTGAGACATAGGTCAGATACTGAAAAGTAAGTAGGTAGATTGAGATCATCTTGAAGCATATTAGAATCTTTTTCCGTTTCGATTCTTCCAAACAGCTTGAGATCATCGGCATATAGGAGAAATTGAGAATGTCCGATATACCAAGAAAAGTCATTAACAAATAACACGAAAAGGAGAGGTCCCAAAATCGAGCCCTGAGGAACTCCAGAAGTAGCGGTGAACTTGAAGGAAGATACGTTGTTGAACTGTACAAACTGTATTCTGTTGGATGGATAGCAGTGAAAGAAATCAAGTGTGCTGTTTGTGAAACCGAATGCTTTCAATTTCAGGATCAAAACCTCGTGGTTAACTCTGTCGAATGCCTTGGTCAAGTCAGTGTATGTAACGTCTATTTCATAGCCATTTTGTATTCCATCCGTAACAAAGTTACTAAATGCGCATAAATTGGTAATGGTAGATTTATTATGAATAAAGCCAAGCCATACCCGTTCAAATATCTTCGACAAAGCTGGTAAGACTGTTATGGATCTGTATTTTCTCACATTGTTCTATTGCCGCTTTGGTGTACGGGGGTAACTCTGACAATTTTGAGAAAGCTTGGAAAACGATTTTCTTTCAGAGAAATATTGAATATCAAGGTCAGTGGTTGCTTTAACAAGTCACAATAGGCCTTGAAAAAGTAGGCTGGAATGACATCGATTCCAATGACTGCTTTGAGTTTCAGTGTATTAATAACATTTTCAACCTCTAGTTCCTTAACATCACCAATTCCAATGATTTCTACATCATATTCAAGAACTAGTATGGGGTTTACCGGTATACCGCTATTCGTGAAAGTTGATTTGTAGTGTATTGAGTATTCGTGAGAAAACTTCCAAACTTCCCCAAAGTGGTGATATTGTGGACTTGAAGATAATGATGCATGATCCCTGGAGCGTGGGAACGGGCCCCATCTTACATAAAAATGAAATTGTTCCCTCCTGCTTCTAGATCTGTGACGTATTTGGACATCCAACATCGTATTAACGTACCTTTGGGAAGTCAGGGATTCGTCGCGGATGACTACAAGGTCTGTACGATCATTTAGTGTTACTCCAACCCCACACCATTATTGGTGTGGGGTTGGAGTAACTGCAAATGGGACCTTGCAGTTAAGCAGTTGGATTTGAATCGCTGGAGATTAGATCCATATTAAATCCGATGTACTACATCAAATGTTTCAGTACAACATTTGGCATATTTCACTTTTCAAAACTTCTTTGACATTTATTGAGGACTTTTCAAAATAAAACTAACCAAAAAAAAACTGCAAGCTTCATAAGATTTTTTCCAAGACGGAGGTATATTTTAGCATTCGATTAGATAAATATCGATTTGATTTATTATCCATACGCAAAATTATTAAATACGACAAGTTAGTGATAATTTTTTTTTGAGAAAAATACTTTCAATTCACGCAGAAACTTTTCGGAGTGAACTAAAAAAATAATTGCTTCCTCTACACTTGCATAAAATAAACCATTACAGTTTTAATTTTTTTCAAATCGTTGAAAGTTAAAAACCACAAAAAATGTCAATAAAAAATTAAGAAGAATAATTGAATTAATGTGGGAGTTTAGGGTGCTCTACGGAGCTGAATAGCTTGCAAGCCGGCCAGGAAATCATCATATTTTTATTGAGTTCAAAGATGAAGATATTTGAAAAGTATCAATAAATTTTGAATTAGTAACCTATCGAATATCAATTGCTTTGCTCAATTCAGAAATATGTAAATTTTTATCATCAAAATATTGAAATAACTGGAGCAATATTCCAGACATATTGAAATATTCAGTGGTAATGGCTAACAGGTACTGTAAATAAATTATGAAATTTTTCAGCTTCCCATCTTTTTTTGTTGCCATTCTATTTCAACGGATTTTTAAAGAAGTTCGGATTATGTGACTGAGTTCAACTTTTGTGTCCATGAATATTACTGGAGTTTTTTCCCAACACCAAATCGTTATTTTTGACACCTCGACACGTGTTTCGACCACCAAGTGATCATCTTCAAGAGGAAGATTAAACTGTGTCCATGTCATTTATCAAAAATAGCAAGAAATTACAAAAAGAACAACTTTTTCAAATTCTTCATAATACAGTCAAAAAATAAAAATCTCAGAACATTTTTCGAAAAATGTATATTTTGAAAGATAACGAATGCAGTGAGAGTTCATGTAAATTGAAAACATGTTCGTATGTTGCCTAACAAAATTGTGTTGGTGCATATTCAATTTGTCAAGAGTAGGTATTCAATGAGCAGGTATGATACTTACTATACGATTTTTAAAAACAGTATGATAATGATCTGTTGAAAATCTGTTGAAATCTGTTTTGTCGTTAACCAGCTATCGCACCCCTACAGACGACAACTCTCCAAAGTCAAAACTTGTGCGAGCTAACGACTAAAGAGGTCTTACCTTTTAACGTGTGATTCCTAAGCATAAGGTGATAAGAGCAGTATTTTCTTCAAATTCAAAGGGTATATTTTCAGAAGAGATTAATTTTTGGAAAAGAAACGTTTTGGTTTTCTACTTCTCCATCTTGAAACAAAAAATGTGGAAATCTTCCAAAGGAAGGAAAAAGCAATCAATTTCAAAAAAATACCAAGATGTGTATATCATGAAAAGAAGTTACTTTCAGACACAAATTGGAAGAAAAAGCCCTTCTGAAACAGCTATTTTCATATAAACATTGAATTACACAAAAGAAAAATACTTTCGACACAATTACTTTTATATGAACGCTGAATTATACAAAAAACACTTACCTCTTTTACGTTTGTATTCCAAACATTCGTAATGGAATCGAATCAGATATCATTCACAGAATTCCTACACGATATAATTAATGAAAGAAGTGAAATTTCACTTACATGGAACATTGTCATCCTCACTGGTAGATATCCAATGTTTTGCTGTAGGATTCTTGCCTTATCTTCAGTATCAGATACGGATAACCTTATTAGAAAAAACACTTAGAGAGGGCTTTTTCTTCCAGTTTATGACCTTCACATCTATGTACAGAGTTACTTCTTTCGAAATTGATTGCTTCCTTCCTTTCTTTGGAAGATTCCCACAGTAATTTCTATTGCATTAAACCGTTTGTCACAAGTATCGATGGCTGAAAAAACTTGCACGTTGGCAAATATTCATGAATAAATTGAATCTAATTTGAATTACAGTCTTCCCAAAAACCATCGGCTCAAAAATGAACCACCAGCATAATCAGGACTACCAGCGTGCACTATCTCATTACAAAGGAAAAAAGGGAAAGGAAATTACTTCCCACCGAGGGTAACTCCTGTATCATTTATAATGTGTTTTGATCGAATAGAAAACTAAGATCCTATGACTCAGAATCCCGATTCCCGATGGACCGCACCATATCGCATAACTTTACATATATGGCGACACCCCACCCACCCGCACCGTTTTTCTTTTGTTAAACACCCTCCAGAACACATTAAGCATATGTGTCTTTTCCCTTGCTCATTTCATCACTTGGATAGAAACAAGTGCGTGAATCACCGGATATCGACGAATTCCGAGGTGAAAATGAAATTATAACCTCGGTGGGATGTCCGCAAGGATATTTGCCATTGATGGATCGGTTATTGTATGCAGACAATACTGCAAACTGGGCATCGATCAACGGGGAATTCACGTCGGAGTCATCAGATACAATTGCCAGGCTAATGAGATTGCTACTGCATTATTGAGTGGAAATGGCGACTCTTTTTCCAGCAACCACCAACTATTACTAGAATTTGTTATCAATGCACCAATGATTTTCACCTTTAGAAACCGTCCAGTGTTATTTTTGTTTTTTGTTTGGCTTTTGTTTCTCGCTATATCAAGTTATTTGACGATATCTTTGTCACAGTGTCCGCATATATTTTAAAGTCATCCTGAATAAAAATGGCCACTTCTGTTATATCGTTGAAAACATAACATTATATTCTATTAAATGGATTCTCCTTAAATTTTTTGATCGGTTTCAATGAGATATATTCTTATCGTTCTGAATTTGAAACTTGTCACTTCACAAACAACTGAATGACATCCTATACAATAATTTCGATGTCATCACAAATTTTGAAATAAACGTATATATACAATATATTCCTATTTCTGCAATAAACTGAGTTGCTGTAACAATTTTTTTCTTTTTTTTATCAAGGAGTCATTCAAGTATTATCTACAGTTTGGCAAATCTAGGATGAGACTTGTGAATTCTCTCTCTCTCTCTCGCTCTCTCTCTCTCTCGCTCTCTCTCTCTCTCTCTCTCTCTCTCTCTCTCGCTCTCTCTCCCTCTCTCTCTCTCTTTCTCGCTCTCGTTGTCTTCTAATGAACGCACATCTAGTGCGGAAGCTGTAAGCAGAATTTTAGTTAACCCCCTCCCCATTGTTAGCAAAAGTAGCAAAACTGTACCCTCTATGACTAAGTAGACATTGATACGTTAATATTGTATATTATTCTAAATAAATCCTACTAAATTTGACAAAAAAACTGAAATGATGAATGAATGTTGCTAATGTAAACCCCCTCGACCCATATGTCATAAAAAATAATCGATGCAAAGACCTACTACCCCTCCCCCTTGGTGCTTAAGTAATAGTTCATAAATACATTTCTAAATATGAATTCTCCAATGTGAATATTTACTGCTAAGATTGTGGATAATTCATAATTATGTTCAATGTTGGTGAAAAGTGAAATAATGCAAAGCTTGTAATACTTTTCTATACTTGAATAATATAACCACCGATAACAATATTTAAAACACTTTTTCTTCTTCGATTCTTTTGTAATATTAAGATACTTATCAGACATGATGGAAATTCAACCCATAACTTTTTTTTATGTGAAACATCTGCAATATTATGAAGCTTCAAATTCAGTTTTTACAAAAGGAATTGATTTAGTTTCCTGAAATGTTGATGATTCTCTTTCAAAAAAATAATTTATCATTAATTTTTACCACTTTGATGAGACAATATTCATGATGAGACAAGTTTTTGACTGGTGCTCACTTAAAATAAACTGTTCTTAGTGTCACAGTAAATTTTTGGATTGAATAGTAATTAATCTGCTTTGAGCCCCTTGTATAGTTTCTCAATGATTTTCAAATTGTAGAAGGTTGAGGAACTAACCACTGATAAAAACAAACAAAAAGTAATAAAGCCTCCACAAAAAATTTCTCTTAGAAATTATTCAGAGCCATTTATTTCAACAAATGACCTTCATTTATATGTAATTTTTTCATGTTTATAAATATCAACTTTTATCTCAATTATTTTAATTTCTAAGAGTGGATCTTATTTTAATAACTGGTATTTCCTATACCATAAAATCTTGAATGAGGAAAACTCCCAAACATTAAAAATCTGATTACTAGCCATTTTATGCCGTCGTAGACAGCGACACTGAAAAATAACCCTCTTAAATGCCAAAGACGAGAAAAATAAAATCGCCATACACGCCATATAATAAAAGATCACTGACCACAATTTTTATTCGGTATCATAAAAGTTAGAAGGCTTAGAAGCGTCTGAAATTATTACTTGATTTCCCCTGATAGTTATCGCCTGGCGAATGAAAACTTTTTCTATGGGGTTGATTCACTATATAAAATAGTTAGCGAGAGGATTTATTACTTCGCCTGTACGGTTCGTCATATAAAAAGTATTTCGATAAAAAGATGAGGTGCTGGAAGATGGGTAATTTGTTGTGTTTGTTTCTTCGTATATATGAGAGCTCATTCCGAGGCGACATTGCAGAGACAATCACCATAGGCGCGACAAAGCTTTTATTCAGAGATCGGTGATAGTTAGAGTTTTATAAACGATTTTATCTTATAATTACTGCACTGAAAAAACGATTTTATCTCCTAAAAAACACCACCTTTGTTGGTGAAGAGTATTGCATTTCTGGTGATTGGTAAAACTGCTTGTTTTGTATTAAATCTACGTCACAGCTTCCAGTTTTTAGATAGATAGATAGATAGATTTTATTTAAACTGCATTGCAAACAGGTTTACACTCGATTACATGTATACAGTCAATGTCATGGTACATAAAATATATGGTTTTTAAAATACACAGAGTAAATAACACATGGATCAATAAGTCCCGAGACTAACAATGAAAACAACATTTTTTTTACAAAATTTTTTTTTATTCATCAACATAATCTCCTTTTAGGGTGATACAATGGTTCCAACGCTTTTCCAATTTTTCAATACCATGTTTATAAAAAAAATGTATCTTTCGCTTCAAAATAAGTTTCAGTTTCAGCGATGACCTCCTCATTTGAGCCAAATCTTTTTCCCTGGAATATTTTTTTAAGATCAGCAAAGAGCCAGTAGTCACTGGGGGCTAAATCTGGTGAGTATGGGGGGTGGGGAAGCAGATCAAAGCCCAATTCGTTTAATTTTGCCATTGTTTTCATCGACCTGTGGCAAGGTGCATTGTCTTGGTGAAAAAGGATTTTTTTTCTCTGCATGTGCGGTCGTTTTTTTGCGATTTCCTCCTTCAAACGTACCAGTAAGTCAATATAATAATCACTGTTGATCGATTTACCTTTTTCGAGGTAGTCAATGAAAATCACGCCATGCGCATCCCAAAAAACTGACGCCATCACTTTGCCAGCTGACTGCTGCGTTTTCGGACGTTTCGGACGGCTTTCGCCAGCTGTGCGCCACTCAGATGACTGCCGCTTTGACTCTGGAGTGTAGTGATGTATCCATGTTTCGTCCATGGTCACGTAACGACGCAAGAAATCTTTTTTGTTGCGAGTAAATAGCGATAAACAGCTTTCTGAATCATCGACTCGTTGCTGTTTTTGTTCCATCGAAAGCAATCGCGGCACCCACTTAGAAAAAACCTTTTTCATGCTCAATTTTTCATGAAGGATAGTAAATACACTTCCATATGATATCTGTGTCATCTTAGCAATCTCACGGAGCTTCACTTTACGATCTTTCATTACAATTTTTGTCACTTCACTCACATTTTCCGGTGTAACAGCTTCCACAGGTCTACCCGAGCGTTCTGCGTCATTTGTGTCGGTACGACCACGTTTAAACTCGGCAAACCACCGACAAATCGTTGCTTTTGATGGACAAGAGTCCGGGTAACATTTTTCAATCCATTCTTTCGCTTGCACGGTGTTTTTACCCATTAAAAAACAATGTTTTATCAGAACACGAAACTCGGTTTTTTCCATTTTTTAAACAAACTACAAAACGACTTTACTCTAACCTCGATAACTCAGCTGTTTCTGGTCCGATCGACTTAAAATTTCGACACGTTTCAAGCAAAGGTTAGTACTCTAGAAAGACGTGGTTACTGGTTTACTAAGAGCGCCATCTCTGGGTTAGTCTCGGGACTTATTGATCCATGTAGTAAACACCTAAAATTGCGTACAAGAGAAACGTTAATAAAAACAGGTATATATATATATATATATATATATATATATATATATATATATATATATATATATATATATATATATATATATATATATATATCCGACAGGGTTAGCATGAAAAAAAAGTTCTAGTTGAGTCCTATAGGAGATCATAGAGGGAGACTTATTTTTATGAAGTAGGTGTACCTTAGAAATTTCTTCTGTATTTTTCTATCATCTCTGAATAAAATGCTGTTTGCGGATTCCAGATTGTTGAAGCGTATTCAAGCTTCGATCTGAGAAAGGCATTGAATAGAAGAATACCTAGTTCCCATTTGAAATCCCTGGCGTTTCTTAACACAAACCAAGCTTTCTGTTTGCATCACGTACAATATGTTCCATGTGATTTCTGAAATTGAAGTTACTATTGAATATGACTCCTAGATCTTTGATTTGAGCAAGTTTTTCCAGTTTGGTGCCATTTACTGAATATTCCGTTGGAGCAATAACATTTTTCCGTGAAAAAGACATAACTTTTTATTTACCCTCATTCAGCATCAAATTATTTGTCTCACAAAAGATAGTGATAGAATCTAAGTCTTTCTGAAGGTTTTCACTATCTTTTTCATCGTCGATGGTTTGGTATAGTTTGAATCATCTGCATAGAGCAGGAATTTGGAATGTCTTATACAATCACCTATATTTTTAATGAACATTATAAATAAAAGTGGGCCTAGAATTGATCCCTAAGGAACGCCAGAGGTTGGTCTGAATAGTGTCGACCTTTTTCTATTGAAAGCAACAAATTGATCTCTATCTGATAGATATGACTTCACTAATTTGGCGATGAGAACTCCATGGTTCACTTTGTCGAATGCTTTCGCTAGGTCTGTGTAGATTACATCAACTTGTTTTCCAGTATTTATCGTATTTTCTTTAAAAACTAAAAAAACTCCATTTCAACCCCTTTCATTTATTTTTCAATTCGCAACAGCCTTGAAGGGTTATCAACAGTAAAATATTTTCAAGTTTTATACATATTTGAATCTTTTTCATTTAATTGATTCATCATTAGAGTACAATATGAAAATTAAGAAATTTTCGATTAACATAAACATATTTGATCACATACGTATTTTAGACGTTTGACATCAAATAAAAAATACTACATATATCAAAAATATGAAAATGTAAATAGGAAAAACTGTGATACTGTTTTATTCCATGAATTACCACTCATAAAACCGGTATCACCAGCGTCACTCATATAGATGAGAATTAAGAAGGGGCCTGTAACCGTCCCTTGTGGAATACAAATTTCAAGATTATTTTTGAAACTCACAAGTAACTCGGTTTCAATGAGTTGATCCCTCGTTGGAAGCAATTTCAGGCACAAACATCTTATTCCTCAGTTTACTAACCTATTGAGTTTTATGCTATACAGCAGGGGTCGGCAAGTAGTTTTGGGTGGGGTCCGAATACTGGTCCAGAAAAAAACAACTGATGATCATTAGATGATACCTACGCATCATATTTGGCCCAAAATTCATCAGTGGATACCGTTTTATAAATTTGCAAATAAATTATCTCTATTTGAAGTGCTAGCTTTGCAGATTCAACAACTTGGCAATCACATCTGTCCATGTGAACTAATCAAACCATATTAGTTGTAGGTGTTTGTAAAACATGTTAACTAGGCAACTTATTGAAATAAAATCGGTACTAAGTTGAATAATATGTGACTCAAAAATATTATTTTGATTAATAAAGGTATAGTATACTTTATCTACGTATTAATTTATACTTGGTATACATTACAATATTTGGCAGTCCGAGGTTCGACCTTTCGCGGTCCGCCTGTTGATGCCCGTTGCTATACAGTATCATGATTTCATTTGAGTTCGAGAAAAATACCAATATTTTCATGATGTTTATATATCTTTCCACTTATAGTAAGGCTTCAACTATCAAATACTTAAGTATTATGCTGGACCAACATTTCAGGTGGGATGAACACATAAGTGAAGTCACAAAAAGACTGAGAAAATTGGAAAATTGGAAATAAAATAAAAAAATAAATTGATAATCGATACTAGTTTTAAAAACGCCATTCAGAATATCAGATGTCATCGGCCATCAAGAACTGAACTGAAAATTTGTCGAGTGCAGAATGTTTTTACCCAAAGGGATGATTATTAAAGGAATTATGAATATTATTCCAGACTATTGGAGAGTTCTGATAAATTATTGCTTCTACAGGGCATATCCTGCAAAATATCCAGAGTTACACTTATTTGAAAAAAAGATCTATTAATAGTTTCAATCTTAGGAACATTTATGGAAATTTAATTCATGAATAATTTGGCATTCGCAACGATTCAACACAACAATGTATCCAAGGTCTTCGACTGTATTTTTGCAACCTACTTTTTGCAAAACTTGCTGTTGATAATCTTTCTAGAACTCCTTTGATTTCAATTGAATACCTACCCAACAATCGACAAATGGTATCAGTTGGTGGCGAGACATCAAATCGTGTTACTATTTTACATGGTATTCCTCAGGGTTTCATTTTGGGATCACTGTTATTCACCTTATATGTCAAAGAAATATAGTTGACAAGCTTCAAATTTGAAATAAATATAGAGAAAATGCTAACCATCACATTGCATTCGAAATAGAAATATTAATCGATGATGGTCTAAGGTAGAGTTTTCCACTCAACTGAAATTATTCAATAATCATGTGTTATTTGAATCATTTCATTAATACGTTTTTTTATTAATAAGTGGTGGAGCTTGCTTTAATCTTTCCTGCAAGCCAAAATTTATCAAATATGGAATTATTTTACTTCCATGTGTTTTCATACTCCGTACTTTCATAATCATCCAACACATGAAAGTATTCATTTGAGTCCACACAAGCTGAGTTAGTGTAATCGATATTAGATTCCCTTAATTTGGAAATATACAATAGGTATATTTGGTAACGACGTGCATTCATATGTTTGAATTTGAAACGAATAAAAAAATAATATTGAACATAATTTAAATCACATTATTGACCATTTTCTTACAATATATATTTGTGCTCTATTCGTACAAAAGTGTGTAGTTAGGCATTTTAGAGTGCCTTACATGTATTTTATCCATATCAAAACCAATACAAAGTATTCATCTATAATAACAGAAGAAAATAATACAAATCATAAAATTATGAAACAACAAAAATTAATTGGCGCTCTGGGACGACTTCATTGATTCCAATGGCGCATTTTTTTTCAGCTGCAGGAGAACCCGGAAAAATCTGCAGCACCACATCATCTGAAAATCTTGATTTGCCAATGTCCTCTCTTTCATGAAACGAAATGTAGGGTGTCTTCAGAGGCTCCAATAAATTCAAGACATCGCCAGAACACTCAAGAACACGACTATCATCAAACGTAAACCAGTCCATTTCGTCTTTGACCAATGCGTAATAAGGACCAGATTCAACCCCAGAACCACAGTGAACAATGACTGCATGAAGATTATAATAGTGGTCTGCTATTCCATTTTCAGATGATTTAACAATAAGTTTTGCACGGACTGGTTATCAAACATATTAGGAAACGCTTGTTGAAGTTCCAGAAAATCACATACGTTTTTGCTACCTCTTCTTGAACGTTTACTACAAAATAAACAAGTGAGGATTTTTGCAGCAAAAGATCTATCTACAAACACAAGACAAGATAGACTGTACGCAATCATTCAATCAATAATTGTATTTCAACTGTCGACTTTTATAATAATAATAATACTATCTTCATTTACCACTTATGATACAATTTGTATATATGGTACGTCAGCCAGAAATTTCACATAGATAAGTTAAAAAACTTAAATTTAAATGTTAAAATATAAAATATAATATATGAAATATAAAGCACATAGGTATATTTATGTAAAAATAAGGTACCTAAATCTAGGTCTATTAAACGCATAACTTAAAATTCCACATACACGTAAACACACACACCCATTTAAAAATATAGGTATATATTTACACACATACACATAAATTCACAATGAGTTGTTTGTGAGGTTGTCATTCAAGAATTCTTGATAACTATAATAGCACTTATCTATTAAAATGTTTTTTATGATTGCCTGACATTTTATGTCGCTTCTAATTCTTTTAACTTCAGTTGGTAACTTGTTGAAGCAAGTAATGGCATTGTACTGAGGAGACTTCTTAAAAAGTGTCATTCTATGTTGGGGAATTCTAAGAAGGTCACCATTACGTGTATTATAGTAATGCTCGGAGGAGTTTTCTCTGAATAGGTGTAGGTTTGATCTGGCACACATTATGGATTTGAAGATGAAAATGGAAGGAGCTGTAAGAATTTTCTTCTCTATCCCTGTAGCATATGTTATAGATAAGTCTTACTATTCTTTTCTGGGCTAGAAATATTCGAGAGAAATCTTTAGCCATACCCAGACAAGTATGTTCATGCTCATATGAGAGTAGGCCATAGCATAGTAGATGCTGAGCAGGCCGGATTCATCTAAACTTGGTTTCAGTTGCTTCATTTTAGAGCAAGTGTGATCGACTTGTTTTTCCCAGTTTAAGTGAGAGTCTAGGTAGGTACCTAAGAATTTCACTTCAAAAGAGCTTTCGATATCATTTATGATCGGATTTACTGGGTTATCTCTACTAAAGTGAAAGTTCAACGATACAGACTTGATCGATTTTAAAAATTCAGTATTGCATGTCCCCTAAAAAGTTTGGATATCGTTTTCATTGATAATAATAATTTGACTGAGTATTTGTATTGGCAGAAAAAAATTTCTTTTGATTTACGTTGTTTCATCGTGTTTTATAAAAAAAGAGACAAAAAACATATATTCCTCCGAACTGAACCCAAAGTCACGTTTGCGAGAGTAAGTTTGTCTACACTCCCTGGTCCATAAAACTTTACGTAAAATAAAATAAAATCCACCCGAAAACAAAATTTTACATTCTTTCTTATCGAACTAGATTTGTGAGACCCCTCATAAATTAAAGTGGCTTCCTGAATTTCAAATGAGGCGCAAAAGATGCCTAGCGATAACAGAGGGAGCCGACTTGAGGCCAATAAACGAAATTGATTCGGACTTTTTTGTCGAACTCCCACAAATTGCTTCGAAAGTTTTCGAGTAGTCGTCGAGCTTTGAGGCAGATTGGGCGCTAATGGAGCTATTTGTTCCTTGTTTTGTCGATAGGTTTTAATGTTGAAACGAAGGGAAACTGGTAAATTATGGAAGAATTTGTGAGTCTGGTCGAAAGTTGTTGAAGAAGCAGTCGTCTATGCTGGTGGAGGTCAAGGAACAATTCACAGAAAAATCATGTAGAAACAGGCATAGGTGAATATTTTGCAAAACCAACGAAATATCCAACAAAGTATTTATGTGAGTGACGTGATTTACTATACGATGGCAACAATATACATATCCAGTAGAAGGGGATTGGGTAACAATAAGAATCATGGGTTAGCATAAAAATCTAAATATGTGTATAATTATTACTTCATGCAATGTTTTGCATCGAGATTTGTTAAAAATTTTAGGTCAAATTATCAAATGAATATAAAATAGTATATTACGTACCAAGTAGGATAAGAAGCCAATTACACAGGAGCGAAAAATTGTAATTCGCGAGTGGACGTGAATTTCCCTATCCTCGAGGTGCGTACTACACTTTTTCTACGACTGATAATAGAAAGGAATAGTACAATATATTTATTTGAGATTATGACTTTGAATAATAAAGTCATTCAGTCAGTCAGAACTCAGTTAACTGATTTGAAAATTGTAGACAATATTACCTACAAATTATTTCATAGGGTTCATTTTTGTTATAATTATGTACATTTATAGTTACATTATTACAATTATTTATTCCGTTTTGTTGACAATTTGAAATTGTCAAATGTTTTCAATACTATTCATAAGCACATTTTACCATTTGTTTGAAGGTGATTGACAATGTTTCGTGATGAATTTCACTAGTTCGGACTTCCATTGTCTACTATATGAAATGATTTGAAATCCCTGAAACAAGAAAAAAGAATAATTAAAAAAGAATACAATCGTCTTTGGAAGACGATTGTAGATACCAACAATCGAAACGTCGTGAACTAACGTGACTTGGAACCTCTACACTTTTTTATTTTTTTATTATTTTCTTTTTTCATTCCTTTAATTTTTATTTATTCAATTATTTTATTTTTACTTGTAGGTTATTTCACTATCATTTCATTTCAGGTTTATTGTTGCCTAATATAATTGTTATTTTCAACTATTCTTTTTTAATTATTCTTTTTTCTTGTTTCAGGGATTTCAAATCATTTTATATAGTAGACAATGGAAGTCCGAACTAGTGAAATTCACATTTTACCACTATCCTCCGATAAATAATACTAATACATAATTATATCATTTAAATGAAAAAAACTAACAGCTGTGGGATTTGAACTCGGGTTATGGAAAAAGTATATGCATTATACACACGCGTTACCGCTGAGCTACTGTGGCGATTACCATGTCTGATTCTGATTGACACAAGAGGTTGTTGAATCTTAGATAAAACTAGATTCAGTACCAACCCACACACTGGTGAACAATAAATTTTCTGAAAATATGATTTTCATTCAAATTTTACAGAGAATTTGGAGAAAAAATTCATTTTTTGTTCATTCATTTTGCTGTTTGCACAACTGAATGTATTCATTAGATCATATGTTGATTCCCCAAAAGAAAACGTTTAGTACATTTCACTATAGCCGGAACAGATCTTTTCATAGACGAAGGTTCCGCATATGCGGTGATACGTCCTAAATCAGTTGACCGTCAGTGCAGTAGTCTTTACTGTTATTACTGTAAGTGTCCCTTTATACTTTTAGTATAGTATCAGTTTAGGAGTCCTCAGACACTATATTCTCAAATTCAGAAATTTGGATGAACTAAATCTGGTGATTGAGGAGGCCAAAGATGAAGGGCATTATTTCAGAATCTGTCTTCACATAGTTCATTCAACTTATTATACGCCATCAGTACCCCATGTGAGAAAGCAAAGTCTCATTGATTTCATTTTCAAAAAAAAAATGATAGTGCGTTATGAAATAAGTTTTGCACATGCCTTTTTCTGGCTGAAAATGAATTCTCTGTTAACTATCTATAGGTATTGAATCTATCAAAAAATAATTTTGTGAATTAGGCATCATCGCTTCAAACAATTTATTTCAGGAATTCTGAATAATTTTTAAATAATATCGTTTCATGAATATTTTTATGTCCCACATAATTCTTTCTTCTTCAATAATTGCACAATGGGGTTTATATGTTCATAAGAATAACATTTGTAACTGTTTTTCTTCTATGATCGCTTTTAACTGGAATTCCTAGTATTTCGGAACGTATTGAATTATGCTAAAACGTTGAATAGGTACTGTATTTTTATCGCAATTTAGTGGATATTTTGTCAATGAGCCGAATGAACCGTGAATTTCGCCTTTTTTTTATTTAGGGATAGCCCATTTAGATATTTTTTCTCAAAGGAAAAATAGCATATGGATAGTATTTTGATATAATCTTCATCGGAAAGAATTCTGACATCTGTCATATATTGATTCTTTGAACTACTGGAAACCATCGTAAAAACCCATTCAAAAACCCTAAAAACCTGAAGTATTCGATCGAAACTAATCTCCAATAAATGAACATGGAAAAGACCAGATAGATGTTATTGTAACTGAATTAATTCAGTTTCATGCCAGAGAAATATGAAGATTTTTTGATCGAACTTTTTTCTGTATATTTTTACCTTCCACCTGTGTGATGGTTCTCATGTAACAAAGTTTCTGAAAAAAAAATCTAATTATCATATTCACAACGGGGTAGGCAAGTAACATGAAGATATAAAAATTCATGCCACCCAAAAATCTCCTACTGGGTTTTTTTGTTGAAAATTGACACTGTTGAGTGTTGTCTTTTTGATATTATTTCTGACACAACCTCTGAATGGCTCTTGAAACTATATTTCAATTGAAATCACTTTTCAAAAAGAGTTGGAATATTGAAAAAATTAAACGTTTTTCCCACCGAACGTTTGCATGAGAACCCATTTTGTCAAAATTATCCTGTTTCATTTTACTTTTCATCAAACTGTAAACTGAGCTGGAATAAGTCTGACTGTTCCAAGGAGATATACGTACATATTCAGTAAACTTTCTTTCCAGCCAATAAAGTGCGCGTGGCTGTTTTCACGAAATGAAAATGTTACTAGTTCACTGCAGTTTAAACAGATCCTACCTCAGACGAATGTTTAGTATTCGCCCTGGAGTAACTTTGAAGTTACGAGTAGTTGAGTCACGTTGAGTCATGCTGCTGCCCCGCACTGATGAGGAGTAATATTCCGAAACAAGTATGTATGTGATCAATCGATTGATTGAGATCTGTGGAAATTCCCTCTGTGCAGAAATTTGCACAAATATCTGTTGAAGATAATTCAATGTCTACCGGGGAAGTAGTAATTTCCACCAAGAATTTTGCAGATTCTATGAAAACATTCAAAATATTTATTTTCTTAAGAAATGAAGCCTTTTTGTTTACCCCTTATTTTTAGTTTTCAATTGCATAGAAAAAATAATTTGACCAAATATCGGCAGTCTAGGAAATATGGATAGATCGGTATAAAGCCTTTATTGTCTAATAAGGCCTGGAGAGCACTGTTCACGGTTTACAGCACTTTTATGCTTCCTCTTTATTTACCATCTCTGTAAGATATTGGACGATCTTTTCCAATTTCGACGCGACCACCTGTAAAGTAATGCGATCTTTTATTAACATTTTATCGGGAAACCCATCTGTTGTCGGAAATTAAAAGATATTCGATAGCCTCGGAGAAGAAGATCGGATTTTTATTAAAGTCTTCATGAGAAGTTTTCCAGATCCCGGAGATCGGTTTCAATCTTTATTTCAACTTTTTTTCTTGAACAGATTCGTTATTCGAGACGATTAAAGCGGTTTTCTGAGGAAACAACATCAAAGAATAATTAATCATGAGTACTCTGACCCGTTACTTGTTGAAAATCAATAACACTATCCATGATAATGATTATAGAATAATCAAAATGAATTTTATTTAAAATGCGTTTTGCTATACGGTAGCTTCTTCAGTTAGTGGTATATCAAACTACTGTAAAGTATCTTTTATATAAAAGTAGATAAAAACAAAAGTTATTAGATGATTGATTAAAACAGATAAAACAAGTAGATTTGAATGAACAATTAGGTACAATACAATATTACCTGTAGGAACAGGTAAAATATTTGCATTTTATGTCAAAGCCTAATTAGATAAATGAATAATTCCGGCAAACCAGGTAGATTCACAAAGGACAAATTAGTACAGTATTATTTTTATGAGAACAGTTAATTTCATCAGAATAAGTTGAAGAATGGTTAATGAATACCTTCCTGTAAGTCGTTTAAATGAGAATTTGAATGTTAGCGTTTATTGATTTCCAGAAATTCTAGCAGAATAATTTTTTGACCTTTATTTTTTGTATATCGAAGTCCATGTTGAAATCGTGGCTATTCTCTGAAAGGTGTACTGAATGTACACCTTTTAGAGTACTGGATGCACTTCTCTTAAAAATTGAACGTATGCCTCACCATTTCATCGAGGAGGTAGAAAATGAGGCCCAATTAAATCATCCCCAATAACTCCGAGCCACACGTTAAGAGAAAACTGTTCTTGATGGTTAGTTTCGGCAATAGCGTTTTCATCAGCCCATATGTGGTAATTATGAAAATTAATAATCTTGTCCCGAGAAAAACTACATTCGTCTGTGAATTCTATCATCTTCAGAAAGTCACAATTTCTTCTAATCATTTCCAGCATCCAATTGCAAAATTGCAGATGTTTAGGGTATAAGAGTTGTTCCTTTAAAATTCGAAATACCATCATATGATCAACATTTAGCTGGAAAGCAATCTTTCTAGTACTGGTAATTGGTTGTTCTTCAATCAAATTAAGTACTGCTTCCTCAAGCTGTGGTGTTCGTACTTCTCGATGGCGACCACAATCGAGCGTGCGTTCTTTTGTCGAATGAACCATATTATCGCAATCGTTGATGAAGTCGAGCAGATATTCTATGTGAAGGATGCTGCCGTTGAGGATACATTTCAGCATATCTTCTAGAAGCTTCTAACCCATTCCCCTGCGACAGACCGTAAACGTAATGCATATCAGCCATTTCATCATTTGTGTATGCCATTTTAATAACAAGTGAATTATTGAAGTAACAAATTAAGAACAGAACAACAACACACAATTAGTATTAATTCAATTTCGAAAATTCACAAACTGACAGCGTCATACCAATTTAATTGTCACTACCTACTAGATAGATTAGTATCGTATTTTCGCATTTATGACGATGTATCTCTGTAGTTGTTCCTAAAATAATTTTTTGCTGCGAACTGATTTATTTTGGGCAAAAAACCTAAGAGACATTTTTTGTTCATAATGAAACAGGCTATCGGAAATATATTTTTTAATGGTAAACAATTATTCAAAAAGTTACATTGGAAATAAATTTTAGGGGTTGCGTTTTCCACTCCTTACAACCATGGGATAAACCAAATAAATTTCTGGCTAAGTGTCTTTTTGGTAGTACAAAACGTCAGGTTGATTTCAATATTGTAACTTAACAAGGGATGCTCCAATGAAATTTCTTTATATGAAAGATCCTATATTTTTATCGATGAGGAATCACCTCCTTAAATGTTTTACACTTATTTAGTTACACCCTGTATAACTACTACATTGAATATTACTGGAGATTTATCCCAACACCAAGCCGTTATATTGAACACCAAGTGATAATCTTCCTCTGGCAGATGATCACTTGGTTATCGAAGGTGTGGAGGTGTTAAAAATAACGGTTTGGTGTTGGGATGGAACTCCAGTAATATTTATTACTACACCAATGGTTCCAAACATTGCATCACAACTACTACATTGTTCGAAAGTTATGAGTGCAAAATCGACCAGATCTGCTTCAGTTTCTGTATAAAGTTATTCATAAATCTGATCAAAAAACTAACCCCGATTTGACTTTGAGATGGGCACATAGGATCTAGTTTCATCATATTGTTCAATGTTATTGAACGAAAGTCATTTTTTGTGAAGGAAATCAGGGTTTTTAAAGACATTTTTGGGAAATTTTCGCCTCACACTTAGTGAGAATAATGAAAAGTACAATAATATAAGATTATTTTCACAGATATAATTAGACCACTCTAACTTTTGTAAAGGAATGGATGTAGCTATCTGTTGAAGATAATCCAATGTCTATCGTGGTATAAGCCGGAGAAGTAGTATTTTCCGGCAGGAATTTTTCAGATTCTATAGAAACATTCGAAATATTTATTTTCTTAAGAAATGAAGCCTTTTTGTATATCCTTATATTTCAAATCACTATTTTTATCCTATAATAAATCTCAGGACTATCCGCTTTGGGAAAATTTTCTTAAACGCAGTAATTTTTTGAATCTTCAATATAGATTTCATTGAAAACTATCATTTATAATTGCTATTGTACCATTTGTGGAACAGATACACAATCTAAAAAAATGATCTCTACAATAATGACTCTCATTCACCAATTGATGTAAAAATGTTCATAACATCTCTCATTCTCGACCAATGGGAGTGAGTTTCGATATTTATTTGATATTTTACCCATAGCCTTTGTGAGAGTTCAGTTATGCGGAAAATATGTTCAAATGTATTCAAAGGGAGAGGCAGGAGTGCAAATACGTAATAAAATATCTTAATGGGGGGAGTTTCGGACAACAGGGTTATCCCTATTTCGATTCGCATCCCTACTTTTAAGACATACAGTGAGCCAAAATGTACTTTTATATGATAGACCACTATAAATTAATAAACTTTGTGATAACACTTTTCAGTTGTGATAGAGTAGAAATAAAAAAAGTTCAATATTCCACATTTCGTTACTGCTGGGAAATACTGCTTCGGGCTGGTAGACCTTGGCCGAATAGAACCTGGAGTACCAAATGTTGGTCGGTCGGTAGCCGAGCGGTTCGACGTGGGTGCTTTGTTCACTTAGTCAATCAGCCGATGTGTGAGCCAATGGTTCAAGCCGCAGGCTGACCACTCGATTTTCACTTGCTATCGTCCATCCCGTGTTAGGAATCGCACGTTAAAAGGTAAGACCTCGTTAGTCCTTAGCTCGCACAAGTTTCGACTTCTGAGGTTTGTCATTTGTAGGGGTGCGATAGCTGGTTAACGGAAAAAAACATCAGTGGTATGTGTATTGACTGGAAGACGAAGGTTATATTTTGAAACTATACTATCTGCATCCTTTACAGCTTCCCAATTACAAGCGTCACTGATGAAAAAAGTTTATCATAAAACAGGTGCAATTTTATCAAATTGGTATTTTGGTGCAGCTGAAAATAGTTGAAAAGCAGAAAATATATGGTCAGTATGGAATAGACAATGATTAAATTATTGGATTAAATATATAAGTGAATAAATCTGTTGATGTCTTTCCATGATATATTTTGATGAATTTCACCCATGACGTATTAATACAAAATATTTTGTAGTTGATTCGATATTAATGGTGGAATAACAAAACAATCATATCTTAAGTTCTGAATTGAGAGGGTTATATTTTAAGAAGTGATTAATTTTTGGGAAAGAAAGTTTTTGGCTTTCTACTACTCCATCTTGATACAAGATGGATTCTGTACTCTTCTGTATTTTTGAAAACAAGAGTATTCTGTATTTTTGAAAACAAAACTAAAAATGTTCTTCTCCGTCTGGCTATTTTGGGATTTCTTTTTTGATAGGTATTTAGTAGGGTTTTATGCATTAAATATTGACTAGATTGGACGAAAATATAATGTATTCGTCATTGAATATAATATGTCCCTAATTAAATGGAAATAATATTTGTAAAACCATTTTTTTACTTGCACCCATTTAATGATTCGCATTTTGCACAATTCAGAAATGGAATGAAAATTATTATTATGAATATATCAGTTTTATAATATATATTTTTATAATAATACATTATTACCGTTATCAATGTAATGAATAAGAATAAATAAAAAAAATTGATTTTCACTCGATAAATAATTTATTTGGTCCTGAAACTCCTTTGGTTTGAAATCAATGTGATATCCTGTTTTCAAACAAAATTGAATATGATAAAATCGTTACAAAACTGCTGAGACAATACGAATGCTAAATTTAGGTCCTACAACATCTATTCCGGATGTGTTAAGTAAACGAAGTCCGAGAATTAAAATATGATTCGTGAATCTCCTTTCCATATGCGACGACCCACAAAGAACTTCAATAAAATTCATATAAACCATGCTCAACATTTTATGAACATTTAACCGTTTTATGCGGTTTTAAATATGTTAACAAGTTCGCATCATTAAACTCTGAATAAAATCCAACCCAAGCGAATGTAATCCTCATTTTTATTATTCGATTTCATTATCATCAACTATCGTCTTAATGTATCGTATATACATGTTGCGAATGATTCTGATTAACTATCGAAAGCTGAAAAAGTGTTGATTGAAAAGTTGTTTTGAGACTGTCTTTCAAACATTCACATACTGTAAAACTTTTACTGAGAGTTTAATCTAATTCATTTAAATTTTTGTCACATTGAAACGATTTCTGATTGGCTGACGTCACAAATCTTGACTTGGTCGTTACGTTCATAAACACCTTTTTGGCCTAGACACAATGGTATTTTCACGATAAGGCACAGTACAGTATTTGAAAACGTCAAATCAAAGGATAAAAATAAAATGGAGTAGAATTTTAAACATCTCAAGAAATTATTATATAGAATTCATCACCCTCACTCGTGAAAAGGAATTTCATGACAGAGATGGACAGTTTGTGGTGATTCAAATCTTTCCACCTGTTAATAATTATTTTTAAATATTTTTAAATGATTTCAATACGTTTTGTATTACTTCTTGAGGATAATGTTTTTATTTCAACGGATTTTATCTTGAGGCTAGACCTTCATACCTATACATTGACATGTTCCATTAATATAACTTGAACATCATTTGTAACATGACCAACTTCATTGACAGAAAGTTGTGTCCGTGATTTTTGGAATTTTCACCTTGTATTTTACCTTAAAATTTAAATTGGAAGGGTATGTTTTCAGAAGAGATTATTTTTTGGGAAAGAAAGTTTTTGGCCTTCTACTTCTCCATCTTGATACAAAAACTGTGGTAATCTTTCAAAGAAAGGGTGGAAGCAATCAAGTTCAAAAAATCAACTCCACACAAAGATGTGTAGGTCATGCAAAAAGTTAACCCTTTTGAAATAGCTATTTTTATATAAACATTGAATTACACGAAAGAAAAATACTGTCGAAACAAATACTTCTTATAATCGCTGAATTATACGAAAAACACTTTTCTCTATTCCGTTTGTATTTCAAACATTCGTATGGGATTGAATCAGATATCATTCACAGAATTTCTACACAATATAATCAATGAAAGGAGTAAACTTTCTCTTACAAGAAACACTGTCATTATAAGAAAAAACACTCAATTTGTTCATAATTACGACTTTTTATCACGGAATGGTTTGAATCCACCCATCTCATTGATGACAGTTCGTAAATAACATTCATTCGCTTATTTGAATAAATCCCAGCCATAAGAATCTTGTTTAAATTGAAAGGGTATATATTTTTAGGAAATTTAATTGTTTGAAATTGATTGCTTCCCTCCATTCTTTTTTTGCCGTTTGATAAAGTAGTTTAGGCAAACCCAAATGAGGTGTCAACTGATGTTACGTTCCAACAAAAATTGTGGTGGGTAGGGAGGAGGTGTTCTGCAGGTTTTTTGTGAGAATTCGTTAAATATAAATCATACGTTTCATAACCTCAGTTCATTTCAGAACCTTAATGAAATAAATGTACTTGTCAAAGAGTTTATTACTTAATTATTTTGATATTTTGATCATATATTGGCATAAATTGGAGTGCGTTTTGATTTTTTTCAATAGAAATCAATATTTATCTTGAAAATAATAAGAAACAGGTAATTACCCATCGCAGGAACGGCTGGTATAATTTCGATATTGGCGAGTGATTCCACACTATTGTTTTTCTTATTATTCAGAGAGTGACGCGTAAGGAATACACTGATTGGCGTATGAATTTAAGAGCCTTTATAGCGGCGTCTAACCGCTTCCAGTGTTCTGTTCTCCCCATTATGTATTATTTATTCAAGCCACTAGTATCTTGAGAGGCTAAATAACCAATAAGGTGCAGAAAGCAGTTGCCCAGTAAAACCAACTAATAAATTACTGAAACGCGACAGGTGATGTATGGCTTGTGTAAACAGGAATGTAGTCCACCAATATTAATTATGAAAAGTGGAGAAAAGCGAAAGCACAAAATACGTATGTGATACTTGATGAAAATCCATTTATTTTCCTACGAGATTTTCACTAAAAAATACACAAAACGTGCTTACTATATAATGGCTTCTTCATAGGCGTGGTATAAAAAATTGCCTTTCGATGATTTGCAGGTGGACACATATAAAAATTATGAGTTTTAAAAAATCTTCATCTATACCAAATTTACAATGAAGATGATCTTTTATCGCGTATAATGCCTATTGTTTTATGGATTAGTTTCTATATAGTTTCGTTCCACCGTTCAACTAATTTTATCGGACTATAAAAACTGTGGCTAACCGCCCAACGCAAAGGGAAATGTTAACAGGTTTATAATACATGTGTCTAGAACACACGCGATATACGTTCTCATGATCGCCGAAAAGAACCCCTCACGAAAGAGGAATGATAAAATAGTTTTCGAAGGGAAATTGGAAGAGAAAACAAATGAACGGTCGTTACAGATGACGTTTGGTAGGGTTTATGTTACAGGAAAGGAGAAACGAAAATGGCAGGAAACACGGAAGAATGCCGATCTTTTGTTTTTTAGCCCATCAACATCATTTTTCTGAGAAGAATAATGTTTGTTTTTCATGATTCTGCACGATAACGAAATTTCAATTCTGGTAATAAATTCTATGGAAGAAAATAATATCGTAAAACATGCGCAGTAGCCAGTCGGTTAGTAAAACCACCGATATTGTGGAATTTGGTTTGACACCAACCCTGCTAGGAATCGCATGTTAAACTGTACGACCTCTTTATTCCTTAGCTCGAACAAGTTCTTACTTTAGAGTGTTGATGATGTTTAGCAGAAAAACCCATTCAACTTCACTCACAATTTATGAACTATTCTACATATGAGTACATACAGCTTGTCAAATGTAGGAATAGCTCTGTTAAATCCGATATGGTCTAAGGAACGCGTAATGATGATTCTGACTTACCATAATTTGCGGTTGCAACCTACTGAAAAATTGAAACTTGAATAAAAATACATCATTGAATTTACGTTTTATTATTCTAGGATACAATTCACATTCATTATTATATCACAAATATTGATGACTTGGTGAAAATTATCTCTCCGATATGGTCTAAGGAACGCGTAATGATAATTCTCAAGTCTCTTCCTAGATTTGACAACCTGTACTAGATTTTTACCATTACTTGCGGTTGCAACCTACTAAAAAATTGAAACTTGAATACAATTCACATTCACTATTATATCAGAAATATTGATGACTTGGTGAAAATTATCTCTTCAATATTTGGAAGTGAAACTTATGGCGTACGTTGGTCAAACATTTCATTTTTACTTCGATTTTTACTCGAGCTTATGTCAAGAAAGCTTCCTTTCTTTCACATATAATTAGTTTTACAGATCTTCAGATTTCATTCGAGAAGAGATGATTTCAGAAGAGCTCTTTGGCTTCATCATTGAAGAAAAAAAGTGGGAGTCTTATACATGAAGGAATAAGGAAAACAACTACAATGAAATATATTCAGAAAGTAGCGTCGAGCATACATAGAAGTTTTTCTCAGATACAAACTGTGAAAAACCCTTTCGCAAGGTACTTCATCTCCTGAATACATCAACTCGATTGGTGAAAAGCACGTCAACAAGAGTGTTGCAGTTCTAGTATTTTGTTTTGGATTCCTACGCCATAGGTTACAGTGTTACTTTTAATTCATGAAAGAAAAAATCCATTTCATATGAACAATGAATTACAGAAACATCAGTTTTTCCATTCAGTTTGTACTACAAACATTTGTTATGGAATTGAAACAGATATCATTCGTAGGAACGCTACACAATGTGATATATAAAAGAGTATTGATATAAAATGTCACTCACATGACACACTATCATTCTCAATGGTGCACTTCACAGTTTCGGGACGGGACATTTGTCTTACAACATTAGCACCGTTTTGGATACCATAAATAAAGATATTTCATTGTAGTTATTTTATTTTTGCGTTTTTTTGGAAGTTTTTCACATTTTTTGTCTAATGATGGAGTAGTAGTAAACCAAAAATATTGTTCATCTTCAGATTATTAGGAATAATTATTTCTTCATCACCGTGGTCGATGTAGGTAATCAGAAATTTTATTGTTTCTGAGTAAATGTGAATTATGAATTAAGGTTTCAAAGTGTTTGTTTTTCTCGATTAGTATTCTTCTTTCTTTATGAGTGAACCTTCAGCAGACTGCAGTATGTTTTTTTACACAACAGACGGAATGAGTAAGATTTGAACACTGAATAAATTCAGTCATAGTCATCATGACGTGCCTACATTTCCCTGTAGTCGTTTTAGAAGATTTGATTTTATAGGACGGGCATATTAATCAACTTTCGCGAAATAAATAATCTGAATTACAGTTCCTAGAAGTTTACTTTGATCACTTCTCAGTAATTAAGTTAATGGCCTGTAGCATACTCGCAATAGTTGATCCTGTGGTATAGGGCAGATAATAAACGTTATATCCATGACCTCATCATTAGTGTTATAAGACAATAAGACTGTCTTCAATCCAAAGCTGAAAGAAACGAGCAGGGAAAAATCTGGTAACCAAGTAGCACTCTGTAAAGGAAAGGCTAATATCTTGCTGGACAGGATCTATCCTTTAGGCTCTCTGAAGGATGAAGGGCGATATCCAATGATGGATAAAGACAAGCGAAAGGACTTACTGTGAATAAAGTTGAACTGAACTACTTCTGAGATTGGATAAAAAAGACAGAGTTCATCAAGAAACATCCCTGAAATGGTTACATTAGGTAGACAGTTATTTTTACTGAAGGTGTGCTTCAAAAACTGCACAACCTTTGGTAAGCAGGCTCCGATCTATAACATGTGAATCTGCTTAATGGGGTAGCCCTATTTCCCTTTGATATCAACGAATTATCTCTCATTGTTACAATTTCAAGACTCGAAAAGATTGAGATCTCATACCCGATGATGAAAATTTGATTACATACTATTGCAGTTTCGAAAACGGTGTATAAAATGTTGATAGACAAAAGATGTAAGTAGTTTTTGGGATGAATCATGAACCGTACTCGAAGTAATCTTAAAAAAAGAAATGGTGAAAAAGATAGAAATAGGGTTTTGCCTACATTTCATATACGAAGTTTTGCCAAAAAACAATAAGAATATTTGGTGTAATTTTTTTAATCATTTCCCTTGCAACTTTTACATCATATCTTATCACATTCGAATATTTCACTGAAGCATGTTTATAGTCTCCGTTGATTTTCCCTTCCACTGTAATAAATCTGTTCTTTTTAATGCTTACTTTACTTTCGGGAACATAAAAAAGTCATATGGAGCTAGATATGGTGAGTAGAGTGGAAGTTCCAACACAAACGTGGCCAAAAATGACTTAACAATTAGTGCATTGCGGGTGGGGCATGGTCCTAACGAAGCATCCAGCATCCATGTTTCTGGATGCTATTTTCTCACTCGCTCACGAAGAGTTACTATAATCCTAAGATAAAATTCTTTATTTACTGTTTTTCCTATTGGAACCCAATTTACAAATATGATTCCATTGATGTTAAACAAAAAATTGTCATGACCTTGAATTTTCAGTTGGACATTCGAGTTTTCTTCAGTTGTGATGACTGGTATTTTTGATATTGATATTTCAGGCACTAGTTTGGAACACATTTTTGCTATATTGGAATGTTCATGTGGTATTTGTATAACTGATTATTCGTCGATTTCTACAGTCTCGGCCACTGCACTGATACTCAAAAGATAATCTAGACGAATGAGGTTGTTTATTTTGTCGGTGTTTTCATCTATTATCGAAGTTGAAAGATGTTTTCGGCGTGAATAATCTTCGATGCCTTTCCACCCGTCTTTGAAATATTTGACCTGTTGACAATTTACCAAGTTTTACTAAAAATTTCAGGTTGGCATCTTGCACAATAGAAAACACCTACATTTTTCCGATGAGCAGCAGACACGAACAAAGAATGTTGCCCAACTGAGCAAGCTAGTGTCTAGAATCATCTTACCGGCTGGAATGTGGGGGGGAGGGATTTAAGACGATTTGGCAGTATGACATTTGCCGTCCACCGTTTGTCCCAAGGTATCCATTCAATTTTACATCCGGCTTTTCGTTAGTTTGGAGTGACCGTTCCGAGATTGCATTAGTGTACAAATGTTTCGAACTGTTGAAACTTTTCAGTGCGACTTCTTCAGAATTCAATGATATGAAGAAGAAGCAGAGTTGGTTAGTGAAATATTATCTAAAGAAAGTATAATTTACATTTCACATATTGTAATAAGAAATGCTACTTAAAAGTTGAATAAATATTAATGTCTGAATTTCCGTAAAACTCAGTAAAATTTCTGGGCACCTTATTTAGCTTCAATTTGAAAAAAATTGTTCAATTTTACCGTAATATAAACCCATACATCTTGAGAATTATTGAAGGGAAATAAGGAGTTCACAATAAAAACTTTCTTCAAGAAAATCAAAATTCAGATGTTGGAGACGAATGAGCTCACTATAGAAAAGTAACAAATACATTAATTAATTCGAAATGAAGTTTGTTTCAAGTTTGTTACTGAAATGATATATGTATATTTTATTTTCTCTAACTGCTACGAAAATATATTGCATACAAATTTATACGCAACACAAAAAAACTTATTCCAAAACACAACAAAATAATTAATGCTTTTCTCTGCATTGGCACGTGTCAACAGCTGTTTCACCTCTGCAACCTAGTAGTTGCATTTATTCAGAAACTCGATTCTAAAGGAAACATTCGCTCGAAAACATGTCAAACACAAAGCACACAAAAGTCGGGCGTCCGATGTCGAAAACATCAGTGAGAGCAAAAGTATTTTATTTCAATCCAACGAAAAGTAGGACGACGACGTTTAACGCGGGATAAAAGGTCGAGAAAATAACGACACCCAACCCCGAATCTGTCAGTTATAAATAAATACCTGCATCCGACGTTTTGAAGACCCAATTCAGTGCTTAGGAAATTATACACCCACACAGATACGATACGGTTTACTGGTCATCATTTGGCTAGTAAGGAATTGCATATAATCTGAATATGGAAGTGGGTAAGTCAAAACATATAAAAATCGGGAATGAAAATTAACATATATTTATCATCATTTAATAAAGTTCAATTGAATATGTTCGGGTAAATATATGTCATAGTTTTTGAAAAATTCCCCTCTGAACTCATACCATTGTTCTGTGAGCTTAAAAACTTGTATTTTTTTACCATTTGTTAGCCGTCTGACTTATTGGGACATAATTTGGGTTATTCGTAATACCTTTTCCTCTTGAGGTCCAATGACTCATATTCGAATGAAATGCTGCCTCTAAGATATCCATTCTACAGCCCTATTTTGTTCACACAATGACCAGCGAGTAGATCTCTAACTGCTTCGTTGGAGCAGTTATTCAGTTCTATTTTCGGACGATCCCGGTGAAAATACTTTCCGTCTTTGTTCCCGGGTATATTTTCCCAGTATCAAGATTTTTCATCCCACTTCCCAAACTGGTTCTGTATTGAACATGTTAGTACCATTACAGCGGGTTCATGGCTTATACATATATCGATTGAAAACACTGTTTCCTCACCAGAACAACTCATCAAGTTACATATGGAGTTGATGATCTGTGTCTGGCACACTCATCAGCGTTTTCGTTGACAACGAAAACCAGCCTACCTGGTTGGTTGTGCTGGACCCCAGTATATTACAGTCAATGATATCGGCCAGTTTGGTCAGTTCTTAACGGCATTTCCAGACCAGTCTCGATGTCTGAATATTAGGTGTTTTCGCAGAGCGCGTTCTCGGGATGACTGTTTATTCTCCGCTCTTTGTTGTTTAGGTCTTCAATCGAACATGTATTTTGTTGTCGTGTGGTCCTAAAACATTTCTGGTATTCGTTTCTCCACATATTCCCAATTTTTAGTTTTACCCCATCTCATGTAACTCGATGAGTTTTTCAGTCTAAATTTGCACAAAGCCTTGGAAGATACAAGAGTGTTTCCAATCAAGGTAATGGGGTGGTTTTTATAGCTCCTGTTATTGCCAAACATGCAAGTCTTTGTAGTTTGCTCAGTTTGTTAATGGCATCATCTTTGGGCACCAGACCATAAATGCATACGTGACTGTGAGTTTACCACTATGTTTTAGTCCCCATGTCTTACCCCTGTCTCTAGCCAGCATCAGTGCTACCGCTGCCCTTCTTTTTACTTTTGATATATGTTGGTTCCACGTCAGCTTGGCATCTGTTATCACTTTGAGATATTTTTCCTTCCCGATAGATATATCCCTTCACCCCGAAGTTTTAGAAGACCTAAACCCCCTGTTTTGGACCTCTTATTGATACTATGGTCGATTTTGTTGAGCTAATGTTCAACCAATTCATCATCGATCCATCTAGTTCATCACTTTCTGCCACATGTCTTCCTTCATTATAGTATTCAATTTTTCGTGGATTACTAAGTCCTTCGCATAGCCCAATACTTTTTGTTCATTGGTCCTCAAGACATGATAGCTCGTCCATTACTAGGTTTGTGATGGAATTGTCCGATACTTGATAAGAATCCACAACATATTCAAACTAACGCTTAACTGTAAGAATTCCACTAAACAGTTTGAAATACTACAAAACGTGTTTCGCTATACGATAGTTTCCTCCAGAGTTTTTATAAACTGGCAAAGGCAATTCTAATTCCAATTATTTGTATTGTCCAACCAAGCAACGGAGTGCTCCAAAACATTATCATGCATAGTGCACGTGATCTCCCAAACAAGTCACTCTAAGGAACGACCGATTTTTTTAATAATATACGGCTGGGTATAGAAAAATGTTTTAGGTAACTGACCACTCCGAAACTGTATCAATGAATTTTGCCAGCCGATTGAAGTTAAATCTGATTGGCCAGCGTAAGAAAGCTTGTTTATATTACCCAATAGATACAAATATAAGAGTGATCATGCTTTGATCATGCATCTACTTTTGTTTGGGTTACTTTGTTTGTTGGATGGATATAGTTCAGTTGAAGAAATTCAAAGATTATCCACATTTAAAAAATACTCCATCTCAGTAATGAAAGTAGTACTAACATAAAAAAATATATAAACTTTTACTCAAAAATATTCCATGAATGTGAAATCAATCTAAAAGGATATTCAGAAACATCTTTCGACGAATCCGCCTTATAGCAAGTTATTTCAAGTATTTACGTCGGCACGTGAGACCACCCAAAGAAGCCTTTGTGTACATTAGGGCCGTAATCATGTGGTTCTACGAATACAAAACGGACTCTTTGACAGCCCAATGAAAAGTCAATTTTATCAGACAATGGACCAGGGCCTGACCTATGTAATGGAGATGAAGGGATGTCCCATAAATCAATTTGAAAAACTGAAATCGAATCTGAATCGTGCCCGCAGTGGCGTGGATGTGAATTTTATCTCAGAGAGATATTATTGTTCCTTTGTTCCAAATTGGAATTTGAAACATAATATCTTCATGATACAGCAGAAATCGATGGGTATTTATTTTTGACATTTATAGGTTTCCATTTTCTCAAAATCGAAATGTATTTTTTTATCGAGGTAATTATTGAGTGCAAATAACAGAATACGATTTAATGAAAATTCAGACAAAAAGGTTATTTCAACGAGTCATAAGATTTTGCTTCTATATATTTGACAAAAATAAAATATAAATTTTCAATCGAAAATTATATGTCTACGGAACCTATCTCGTATTTTTCTTTTCTAATCTTGATGATATTGTATTTTTCATTGAAAGGTAATTAGATGGAAAACATTGATACTTAAAAAACTCAAAAAAAGCGCGGTATAAATCTGAAGTACATGGAAAACGATAGCAGCTCACCGCTTCAGGTGTCAGCTCTATATGCCTGAAATTAATTAATGTAGAAACTAAAACCAACGTGAATCGCCATTTTCGCAGAGGTAAAAATGATTACCTAACCTGTGAGAAAATCGAGCCAACTATCTTATATAGATGCAATTTTATTTATTAATTTTGAGTAATTTGGGTAGCTTTCTAGAAGAATGGTGATTCGATAACGAATCTGATTGATCAACACATGTATTTTTTGAAAACGATAACATTTTTCACTGTGCATTAATAATCTTTCCAAAAACTTGGACGCAACTATGATTTTTCTAAAGAGGAACGGAAATTACTGTAATTGATTTTTTTTAATCAGCGGTCGATTTTTTATGAAGTACTTAATTAATTGTCAGATTTCCACTGTGCCTTTCTCTTGGATATTAAATTTAATTCTTGAGTCTGTGGTCTATATTGGCTGACACAGATGTTTCAGTAGGAAACAAACCCAAACAAAATATTTCACTCAACTGGATGGTGACATTTCTCAAAGATCATAGAGAGAGTGTTCAATAATGTCGTGAAAAAATAAATTTCGAAACAGATTATACATCAAGTAGTTATTCTCTTTACATCAATAAAAGTAGGGATGGTACTTATATTCTACGCTACTGAAAAAACCATGAATATTTTCAAAACAAACATGTAGGCGGTTTTACTTCAGCAATTAAAGTGGACAATGATGATATAAAAAGGGAGGAGATCAATTTAAATATAAATTTTAATCAAATCGTTTGGATGAATTTTAATGGTCATTTTTAATGTTCTTTTGTCCGTCAGAAACAGAATTAATAGAACTGTCGTCTTTGATTCAATTAATCTATTGCGCTCATTAATATTAAGAATCCAATTTGAGATGTCTTGGACATTGTGGCATCTATGGGAGACCCCAAGGAAAAAATAATTCATTTTTACTTCAGCACAAAAACTCCATGTAAAAATATATAAATATCATTATGTAAATTATGTATGAGAAAATAAATCCAAATGATGAAAGTATGGAATATGAAATGAGTTAAAAATTATTTTTAATAGCACTATAATATATGTAATCCAAACAATTAGAATGATCAGAACTGTTTTTCCGTGTCATTGAAAATTTCGAAAGCTTGTTTGGGGACCCCTGCAATCTTGGGTGAGTAAAATTCATTGTTGATTGATTCTTGAGATATTTTTCTGTTAATTTGGGGCTTTTATTTTGGACAGCCAGTTCCTTTTCACGAAATTAAACAACTCGATTTGGTGGAGTCATTTTGTGAGATGTTAAATACTTCATTTCCAATTTAAAAAATCCAGAATTGATAGGTAGTATTTGAACTCTCTGGCATAAAATTAATCTATTGAAAACAATTTTTTCATGCCAGAAAAACAAACTGTCTCCCGACGCGTATTTTGCTAACCATCAGCACGAGATGTCTAAGACTATAAGTCATCTCCTGATTATGCTAATTTGATAAGTGTAACACGCGTCTAAAGACAGGACAACAGGAATCAAATATTATCGAAAAAGTAGATGAAGCCCACTATATTGGCATCTTCAAAACTGCAACCCGTATTCAGACTATTTGTGGAACAACTGACATAAATGATCACCCTACCTCTTGGATGTCAGTCCAAAACCCCCATGGACGAATATGTCAACCAAGAAACAGAAATAGGAGAACAACCCCTACTTCTACCAGACATAATGCTTCCTCAAACCCCAACAACAACTGATGGTACCAGTCCTAAAACTTCAAAACGTTCCTCTCGACAAGCTAAACGAAATCCACAGAGAGGCCGACCGCTTATTACCTTTGACAACACATATTCATCCATCATCAGGTTATATTTGGACAGTTCCAGCATAAGCTATAATCAGAGTTTGTTTTTTAATCTTTATTATAGACAAATACAAGCACCTGTTAGTCCGACACCGGCGGGTTAGCTGTTCTTGTTCATCTTTCACTGCCTGAACCACTGTGCATGCTGTTTTTGGCGAGTGCATTGGCTTGGGATGTGGAGGTTGAGCAAACCAGCCATCTAATGCCTGCTTCCACGTAGCCCCGCTGGATACGGGAATGACTAATCACTTGTGGTTCTGTTATTCCCAAACTGAATGGCATCCCAACGATGGCTAAATCCTAAGGTGTGTATCCGTGCCGAGAGGATGAATGATACTGAGCCTATCAGCTGTCTCTACGGAACCTTCAAGATATCGGGCGCCCTCTCGTCGTAGCATCGTCTTGTCGCGGTAATGCGGGGCTCTGGCGTGATATCGAGCTTATGACTCCAACTGACCTCCCTGTAAATTTAGTCCAGGGGCGAGTCTACAGAGGAGATGGATGTCGAGTTTACGACTCCGACTGACCTCTCTGTATATGTAATTCGGAAACGAGTCTACAGAGGAGATGGATGTCGAGTTTACGACTCCAACGTACCTCCCTGTAAATTTAGTTCAGGAGCGAGTCTACAGAGGAGATGGATGTCGAATTTACGACTCCAACGGACCTCCCTGTAAATTTAGTTCAGGAGCAAGTCTACAGAGGAGATGGATGTCTAGTTTACGACTCCAACTGACCTCTATGTAAATGTAATTCAGAAACGAGTCTACAGAGGAGATGGATGTCGAGTTTACGACTCCAACGTACCTCCCTGTAAATTTAGTTCAGGAGCGAGTCTACAGAGGAGATGGATGTCGAATTTACGACTCCAACGGACCTCCCTGTAAATTTAGTTCAGTAGCAAGTCTACAGAGGAGATGGATGTCTAGTTTACGACTCCAACTGACCTCTCTGTAAATGTAATTCAGAAACGAGTCTACATATGAGATGGATGTCGAGTTTACGACTCCAACTTACCTCCCTGTAAATTCAGTTCAGGAGCGAGTCTACAGAGGAGATGGATGTCGAGTTTAAGACTCCAACTGACCTCCCTGTAAATTTAATTCAGAAACGAGTTTACCAAGGATATGGATGTCGAGTTTACGACTCCAACTTACCTCCCTGTAAATTTAGTTCAGGAGCGAGTCTACAGAGGAGATGGATGTCGAGTTTAAGACTCCAACTGACCTCCCTGTAAATTTAATTCAGAAACAAGTTTACCGAGGATATGGATGTCGAGTTTACGACTCCAACTGACCTTCCTGTAAATTCAGTTCAGGAGCGAGTCTACAGATGAGATGGATGTCGAGTTTACGAATCCAACGGACCGCCCTCTAAATTTAGTTCAGGAGCGAGTCTACAGAGGAGATGGATGTCGAGTTTACGACTCCAACGGACCTCCCTGTAAATTTAGTTCAGGGGCGAGTCTACAGAAGAGATGGATGTCAAGTTTACGACTCCAACTGACCTCCCTGTAAATTAAGTTCAGGAGCGAGTCTACAAAGGAGATGGATGTCGAGTTTACGACTCCAACGGACCTCCCTGTAAATTTAGTTCAGAGGCGAGTCTACAGAGGAGATGGATGTCAAGTTTACGACTCCAACTGACTTCCCTGTAAATTTAGTTCAGGAGCGAGAGCTTCTCAACTCCCCAACTCCTGATCCAACAACTGAACCTTAAAAAAAAGGTTTGGTGGTGCAGCCAGGAAACGACTGAGTCGTCTCCTCAAGAGCGGGGTACCTTATAAAACCGCCTTGCACCAAATTATTGAGCGGCGTACGCAAAATCTATCTCAGGTGGGGGAAAAAACCCCCCATGAGCAGGTTAGCAAACGTTTGCACTCAAGTGATGATTCACCAAAACCAGAGGCGAAAAAGCCCTGCACGGCAGAATCTAAGGCATTGTCAGGTGCAGCTGACGTGCAAAAAGGTTGGGAAGGTTGTCGAGGGTATCAAGGTGGGGAGCCTGCAACTTGACTATTCGACTATCTTATTAACAGAGCATATACTTTGTGCCTGCCCCGATGGGGACCGAATCTGGTCTTTAGAGTCTTACCATCTGAACTGAAATACCACTCACCATACAAACTAATCGGCTTCGTTAAGAAGCTGGGTTTATTTGGCCGAGTGTGAATAGGTGTGAGCCACAATAAACCCTTGCGGGTTGCAGTGGAGGGTCGAATAGACCCACTCACTTTGGACCTAACATAACCTAACTTAGTCAGACACCAACCACCTTAAGGATCTCAAGAGAGAAATACAGGCAGCGGATTCTGCTGACACTCAGCTACAACGCAGAGAGCATCGCCTCGGGGACGACCTTATGCAGTTAGTCTGATTTTAAACATGTTTTGTTAAACATCGTTTCAATAATTTTTTTGAATTGAATAAAAAATTATTTTTTAAAAAGCTTTTCGGTTTCTGGAGAACATAAGTTGCGGAAAAAATGTTTTCAGTTGGTAGATGCTGTTAGGTTTTATTAACAATCAGCGTCAACACTATGATTATGGTTACAGGGCATGATCTGTCTGTCTGTTTAAAAAAATCTGTTTTTCCGTTAATCAGCTGCCGCCCCCATACGAACGACAACTCTCAGAATTTCAGATTCAGATTCTTTATTAACCATTTGTAGCCAAGCTGTGCTTGAATATGGCAAGTCATATTACACTTAGTAACACATTGTTAATGTTATGCAAATCATTTTTTTTAAATTAGAAATTCAATAAATTATTGAACTTACATACAAGTATTAACATAAATTAGGTAATTTGAAAGGGTTATATTTTTAGGAGTGATTAATTTTTGGGAAAGAAAGTTTTTGGCTTTCTACTACTCCATCTGATACAAAAAAATGGATGAGAGAATCTTCCAAAGCAAAGAAGGAAGTAATCAATTTGAAAATAAGTAACTCTATACATGGATGTGTAGATCATGCAAAGAAGTAACTTTCAGACACAAACTGAAAGAAAGTCCTCCTGAAACAGCTACTTTCATATAAACATTGAATTACACGATATACAAACTGAATAGAGAAAAGTATCTTCTGTATAATTCAGTGTTCATATAGAAGTATTTGTTTCGAAAGAATTTTTTCTTTCGTGTCATTCAATGTTTATATGAAAGTAGCTGTTTCAGGAGGACTTTCTTTCAGTTTGTGTCTGAAAGTTACTTCTTTGCATGATCTACACATCCATGTATAGAGTTACTTATTTTCAAATTGATTACTTCCTTTCTTTCTTTGGAAGATTCTCTCATTCATTTTTTTGTATCAGATGGAGTAGTAGAAAGCCAAAAACTTTCTTTCCCATAAATTAGGTACTTTTGCAATAGTTCACAAATTCTTCAAGGCTGTAGAAAGCATTCATTGTCAGCATTTTTTAATTTTTTTCTTGAAGAGAGGGTGCCATAATTCTTTTACATTATTTGATATATAATTATATAGTGTAAGTCCATTATGTAGTGGTGATTTTGTATAATATGTGTGGTTGAATTTTTCGATGCGAAGGTTATCTTTGTTTCTTGTTTCATACCTGTGTCTATCACCATTTCTAGCATAGCAATCTTTATTAGTATGTATATACAGTAATATATTTAAAATGTATATGCAGGGAAATGTCAATATACCCTTTTGTTGAGGAAGTTGAGAAACACCTTTTAAAGTGTGATTCCTAACGGTTATCTGGTATTACATAACATTTTTTTGAAACTTCACCTACTGCTTTAGTAAAATTTTAATCTTAGAATCTGTATATCATTCGAAATTATTCTGTAAAATTGTATCATGTATCTATCTTTCAAAATGTTGTAATGAAACTATTTGAATTGGAAACAATTTAGCTACAACGGCATTCATTCATTTTTGGAAAACAAAACAATTTATTATGTCTTTTTTTCAATGACCAGATGGAAGTACTTGGTTTGGACACTGCTAAAAAGCTGAATTCAATGTCAAATATGAATATTCATCAAAGGTATAATTTTGCAATTATAGAGTATCTAAAAATAACATTAAATCTCAAGATTTCATCAAGAATTCAAGAAAATGAGAATAAATGTTGGTGAATACTGTTTGATCGGATTTCAAAAGATTCCGGACGTTTATTCAAAACCGGTGAGGTTGAAATATTAGCAATAATGCCAGGATCTGCGCAATCAGATTTGAATCAATGAATAAAACATCAAAAAAAGACCGCTCCTCGTTACCGCCATTTTTCATACCGCATCAACAGATTAAACTCCACCGCTCACCTCTCAATTCTGCATGCGAATTACGTATTTACAAGCTAATAGGGATTCTTTTCAATTTTCCCACAGTTTCTTTCCGGCGAGCACTTGAAATTGCATCCCTCAAGTGGGCAGCAACCCCTTGTGTTTCCCAGACTACCGCTCTAAAATATGCATCAACCCCTGGCACCGATACCGACTTAATATTATTCCGAGAATCCACTTTTTTCTACGTGGAAAAACGTCAAGCCTCCAGGAAAATTGCAGTTATTAAACAACTTTTAATGGGGACTGACGTTGCCCTTTGTATATATTTTTATACGAGTATGTGAGTTATTGTTGAGCCAGGGGGAAATTCCTATTTGATTTTTACAACTACAAAACTGTTTTGAATTGCTGTTAGTTGTCTGTCTGAAGGAATGACTTCAAATAATTCAGTTTGATAAATGGCTTAGAAACAACAAACATTCTACAAAACAATAGAATGAAGTTGAGGAATTCAAAAGTAATTTCTAAATCTATCTATACTATTATAAATGTGAGAGTTTGTGAAGATGGATGTATTTATGTATGTTTGTGGCTCTTTCACGCCTAAACGACTGAACGGATTTAGGTGAAACTCAACATAAATACAGCTTATACATCAGATTAACATGTAGCCTATAATTTACAAAGGTTTTGTGTAATTTTGGTCATAATATAACGATAAGTATTAAGTCGGAAAAGTTCTTGATCTCTGAGAGCTATCTTGGCGTGCACTGCCTATACCGTTGAAGTTGCATGCAGATAATTTACCGTAAGATTTTTCATCTCAAATAGGTCTGAATAAATAGCATAGCATAACATATATCTACCCCTTATGTGGTATAGTCACTATATGCAAAATACTGAGCCACAAATACAATTAAATTGGAAACTTTTTTTTACAATACATATTTTAGAGTATCTGTCAAATTGGACGAATAGTTTAAAAATTATTACGATAAGAATAACTTGACGCAACGCAGTAAGCCATTACGCGTCGCGTCTATTGTAAGACGACGGGAGACTATGCGCGGGAGTTGGAGGGCGATCTAAGCAATGAAGCACCATCACCAAGAACCCGACCCGAATGCGGGCAGATGCGTGAGGGCAGACGTCGTGTACGATTGTTGACGGTTTTGCGATATTTTTATAGGTAACATAATTCGATTTTCGAAGCAACTTAGTGCAGTTGGCATATTTCTTCAGTTGTATTTTTCAAGTAGGAATATAACTTACTGTTGTCCGGTCTTATATTAACGTACAGCCGAAGCTACTGAACCTAGAGTCTTGAAATATGCAGGTACGTTCTTTGTATAGCGAAAATAAGCATGAAGAAAGGGAATCACGAATTTTCATCCCCAAGGGGGAAGATGTGAATGATCAATCGAGACACAAACAAGATTTAAATTTCATTGCATAATGATGCTACTTTACCTACGAGTACTTTCAGTACTGCGAATATTCATCAGCAAAATTATAGACACAAAATATAGCCTAGAACATATTTTTAAATATTTTGGGATTTTAATTTTCCACAAACTGAGAAATATGTTGATATCAATAGCTCAAGTTATAAAAAGAACAAACTTATAAGTTACTGTCTAATATAAAATCCTGAATTGTGTCTAAGAAATGACTAAAATTAATTGATACAAGTTTACATTTTTCTGAATTATGGACTATCTTAAGTATCTTAAGGTATTTTCACTCTGGGACATTTGGAATATCTTCATTGTTCAAGAACTTGACCGCTGAAAGAGTTTCATAGTTTTTGATAAATACAGATTCTCTAAATTTTTTAAGTACCTATTAAAATTCTACCCTGCAACTACGGTAGTTGCAAACATAAAACCTCCATTTTTCAGCGATCTTTCACATACAACGCCTGTAAGTTCTATAATCAACTTCCTCATGATTACAGTATATATACTCTGATGAACTTTAAAAAAAAGTTGAAATCCCTATTATCAGCTCAATATGATTAACAAATGTCGAACTTTGCATCTACAGAACGGATAATGACCAGTCAATCACTTTATGAATTTAAGGTACTCATTAATTTGATAGATTTCAGACAGCAAAATTATTCTACAATGTAATAGAATTATACTCATTGTAGATATTATAGCTAAGATAATTAAGAAAATTGTAAATTAATATTGTATTTCCATGGTTAAGTTGAAAAACACCCACGGGTGATACTTCGCCACTTTATCTTTGTCGAATACCTATTATTGTTATCACTTTACATATGTGCCCAAAGATGAATGAAGACGATTTATTATTATTATAATTATATTCTTTGAGCGACATTTATATGTATTGTCAATATTTTATTTTTACTTTTCGAGTTCATATATATATATATATATATATATATATATATATATATATATATATATACAATGTCACCGATAAAGTCCGCATCAAATGGGAAACTTTTTTATTTATCGTTTTATGTGAAACTTGATTTTGGCAGTAGATTTTGCTTAAGAAATGATGTCAAATGGCGTCTACAAAATAGGTCACGTGATTTCTTTAACCTATCAAAATTGACATTTAAAAAAAGAAACATCGAAAAATGACATTATTCTTAAAAATATCCAAAAATATAAAAACATTTTCTTTTGTAATTTTATACCCACACACCAAGTTTCAAACCCATAATAAGTATTTTATATTTTCACTATTTTTCCGCATTCCTGCTTTTTCTACTTATCAAAATTTAAGCACACCTTTACTAAATCATTTATTTTAACTAAACTCATCACCGAATTTCTTTTTTTGTAATATAATAATATTTTAAGAGTCTCTTTGATGTTAAAAACAAATTTTGAAAAATAAAAGTTGTCAAACTTCATGCAAAGTTCATCTAGTTTCAATGGGGCTTTCCAAACTATACAGTACTTGAGTTTTTTAATGAGCAAATGGCCTCACAATATGAATTAGAACAAAACGGAACATTAGGAAACAATATCTTAGGGTGTTTATTAGTTTTTTTACAAAAAATACAGTGGAATTTAATCTTAATTAAAAGGAACTGAAAATAAACATGTACCTATACCTAATAGCAAAAAAACATGAAAAAAGACTCACGACATTAAATACACTACATTTCTGTATGTCTTCCATCGCGTTCTATACAGAATTGTCCTTCTTGACACATCTTTTATTGAGTTGCTGATACTCACAGGGTTTATGTTTAAAATAGAGTTTCTAATAACAGTTTCTAGGTGATTCACGTCACTAAAAGGTCTTTGTTTATAAACGATTTGTTTTAAGTAACCCCACAAGGAAAAATCTAGTGGGGTTAAATCTGGCGAGCTAGGCGGCCATATTTGCTCCATATTTCGCCCAATAACTTTGCCCCTAAACATTTCTAATAGTTTCTCTTTGACTTGTCTTGAACTATGAATAGGAGCCCCGTCACATTGATACCACAGACTGAGTCTTATTTCAACCGGCATATTGTCCACTATATCACTGATCTCAGTATTTAGAAATTGCAAATAATCCTGAGAAGTTAAATTGTGTCTAAAAAAGAATGGTCCCATTACCTGATTATTTAAAACCCCGCACCACACATTTGTTTTAAATGAATATTGGTCCCGACATTCTATCACAAAATGAGGATTTTCCTGAGCCCACCACCTACAATTCTGGGAACTGACTACGCCGTTCGATGTGATGGTAGCTTCGTCGGTCCATAGGATTTTGTAAGGAAATTTTCTGTTTAATTCTACTTCTCCTTGGTACCAGAAAGAGAAATCTAGTCGAACATCGAAATCTCTTTCCTTTAAGGTATTTATAAATTTGAGTTTGTAGGGTTTGAATTTAGTTTTATGTAAAATTGCTCTTACGCTTTCTCTTTTAACGCCAGTTCTATCTACAATATTGGTAATACTTGATTTTCCCTGTTCGATAACATCCAGGCAGACAGCCAACTGAACCTCATCATTATTGCGTGATTTATTATGACGTTTTTTAAAAGTATTTTTAACTGAACCAGTCAGTTTAAATTTTTTTAAAATCCTACTTACAGTGGATTGCTGTACATGTCTACCAGGATGTCTTGCGTTAAAAATATCAGCCACTTGTCGATGCAATGTGTTTTCACCACAAATTAGCACAATTTCAATTTTTTCTTGTAAAGATAACATATTATTTTAATTTTCATACATTACATTGAACTAACGGGCAATAATTTATTCAGTGACAGTGACGTTTTCTAAAACACATTATGTAGTTTCATATTTTTTCACAGCCTACCCAGTTTTTTTAAATTAGTGTTGTTAGCGGAGTAGGTAAATGTAAATACTATGAGTTTTTTTCTTTTATTGAATGGGCTTCAAGAATCACGAAATGATGTTTCCCAATGTTCCGTTTTGTTCTAATTCATATTCTGAGGCCATTTGCTCATTAAAAAACTCAAGTACTGTATAGTTTTGAAAGCCCCGTTGAAACTAGATGAACTTTGCATCAAGTTTGACAACTTTTATTTTTCAAAATTTGTTTTTAACATCAAAGAGGCTCTTAAAATATTATTATATTACAAAAAAAGAAATTCGGTGACGAGTTTAGTTAAAATAAATGATTTGGTACAGGTGTGCTTAAATTTTGATAAGTAGAAAAAGCAGGAATGCGAAAAAATGGTGAAAATATAAAATACTTATTATGGGTTTGAAACTTGGTGTGTGGGTATAAAATTACAAAAGAAAATGTTTTTATCCTTTGATATTTTTGGATATTTTGAAGAATAATGTCATTTTTCGATGTTTCTTTTTTTAAATGTCAATTTTGACAGGTTAAGGAAATCACGTGACCTATTTTGTAGACGCCATTTGACATCATTTCTTAAGCAAAATCTACTGCCAAAATCAAATTTCACATAAAACGATAAATAAAAAAGTTTCCCATTTGATGCGGACTTTATCGGTGACACTGTATATATATATATATATATATATATATATATATATATATATATATATATATATATATTTCAACTTCATATATTGGCTCTGAACCCGTTGAATATTTGTATAACTGAACTGACCATGATTTACAAATGAATTGAAAACGAAAAAAACAGCAACTGACGATAAAACCTATTTCATACTCAATGGAAAGTGTCTGAATAATTATCATTTCCACGTACACAGGCACAATATTTCCCAGCTACATAACATTTCGCAGAATTTGATAAAAATTAGAGTTGGCAGCTTTGCGTGCAATTACATGACGTTTAGTGCCCACAATTATACATCAGGAAGCTGTAAATAATTCACTCAGTATTTGTCAGACGTATGCTGTGGTGTGACTGCAAATTTAAATCGAGTTCACTGTAGTGATTTATTTACTCAGACACGCCCACACCATTACAGAAATATTCGAAAAAAATGGCACTGTTAATGTTTTTATGAGTAATAAAATTCTAAGTTGAGCTTGTCGACAAAATATATTGGGTTTTGGATTCTGAGAGCGGAGATCGCTGTTCTAAAACATTAATAACAATTTATTTTTGAATTTCGTAAATAAGCGCCGTTGTTTCCGTTTCCTCAGAATATGGAAACGATAAAAATAATGATAAGTTGCCGTTTCTGATGTTCGACGTGATCTGTTTTTCACTCAGACATTCTTTAATTTTTCCAGAATTACTAAAATAGATCGTCGCATTTACAGCTGCCGGACTGAGTCATGGCCGGTGAGAAGCCCCTCCCTCAAGATGTGCAGTAGATGTGTAGAAATATGTTATCAGCTTGTTAGATTATTCGAGCCGTAAAGATCCAAATTCAGGACCGTATTCAGTTAGTGATGGAGTTTAAAAGTAAATTACATAAACATATTTCAAATAGTCAAACTCGTGAAGTTGTTTCTAATATATTTCTATATATGAAGAAAGAAAAGACGTCGGGGGTACTTAGCATTCCATTAGATAAGTTGTACGAAAGAGTGATTGCTGCAACAGGTGTTTCAGAAAGAAGTATTCGAAGAATTGTTAAAGAACAAAGGTATATAGAACGAGGTGCAAGTTCTCCTTTTAACTTCTTTGATTTACGACTTGTTTATTTTGTAGAAATTCATGCTCACTGAGGATACACTATAAAAACACACTTTTTTCTATTTTTCACGATAGTTCTATATTTATTGACTAGTTTCGATCACTACACTATTTTCAAAACTAACTAGATTACATTCAAATCTGACTAATTTATACCTAAATTGTTATCCTATCATAAATAATTAGGTACCTACATTGTCTATAACTGTTATATCGATGAACATAATAAAAACAAAACTTTTGATATAATGTAGGTTTTGGGAACTGGGTTATAGGTTCAGGAGAGGACTATTGTTTAGATCAAGTAGATTTTTCTTTAACTTATTTATTTCCATAGATTCCCTTTTTCGCAAGTGTGGAGGATTTTTGAATTATTTTTATCTATTTTATGTTTCGAATTTTGAAGGTGTTCGTACATTAATGATTTTTTATTCGAAATGACATGTTCATGGTACCTGTATGGCATTCACCACATTCTAGTCAATATATACCAGATCTCTTCCCTTTGTTTTGTAGGTTTGGCATTAAATAATCTCCTAAATTTCCGTAGGATGTTTGTAGATTGAATTTTGAAAGATAATTTTTAATATTCTCGGAGATTCTACCTGCATAATTGATATTATCATATATGTGATCTGGTCTTGTGAATATTGATTTTTGTTGAAATTTCATTATAATGTTGTTAACTAGAGTAATAGGTATTTTGTTTTTAACTGCTGATTGCGTAATTATTGTGATTTCACTTCGGAGGTTTTGATTAGAAAGGGGTATTATGAAAGCCCTATGTATCATTGACCTGAATGCAGACAATTCTTGTAAGATCGGGTTGAAAGAGTCAACCCGATTTTACAATGTGCAATGTGTGAATGTGTTTTTTCGGAAAAAGTTCAAGTCGAGTTCATCATTGTTTTTGGATATTGCCAGATCTAAAAATATTATCTCATTGTTCTCTTCCATCTCTACGGTAAATTTGATTTTATCGTGTAGGTAGACTATTGAGGAATTTCAAGTAATGAGTTATTTGTCTCGTTGAACCACTGAAGCCTACTAATATGCCATCTACATATCTAAACCAGAACACAATATGTTTATGGGAAATATCAAAATGAGAAAATTCTGTAAATTATTCAGTAAGATATCCGCTGGTAACGGTGATCCCATCGGTAGGCCTGAGTTATGTATTATTGGATTTGAAATAGTTTTGTTTTAAATCGCCTTTTTCTGAAACGAAAAATAGGAAAAAGCCTAAAACCTATTTAGACAACGCAGCTTGAAGTTTGTTACGTAGAATGATTATAAATAGTTATACTACTGACAAAATTGTGCCTACAATGCCGAATATTTTAGGAAAATTTTAAGAAACTGGATACAAAGGAGACGAAGATTCTCTTCGTAAAGTAGTAAACTCGAGGGATATCGCTGGGGAAAAACGAAGACATGATATTTGTCAACTAAGACTAGATTTTATGTCTCATGAAATTATACAGACAATTGAACAAAACGATTGTATATATGGATGAAACATACATTCATGCTTCGCATACCTTTGCTACTTGTTGGAACGACAATTCCAATGAATGACTAGCTAGGCGCCCATTTCAAAAGGACAAAGATTAATTATTGTTCATGCTGTCAGCGAGAAGGGCTCCATTCCCAATGGTCAACTAATTATTAAATCAAATTGAAATACCGGAGACTACCATCACGAAATTAATTCTATCAAATGTAAAAAATGGTTGGTGGAAAAATCAATTCTTAATCTACCTCCAAATTTAGTCGATTGTTTTTTGGTACAAAAAACAAGATGGAATATGACATCGTGTTCCTCCTCAAAGTTGACAGGAGCGTCGACGCTCCTGCCAACTTTGAGGAGGATGGACAAATACGCCCGAGTGGGAAGCAACGTCCAATAAACCCAGAGAAAGAGAGATAGAATTTCTCACGCTATTAAGGTTATGGAGAAATGAAGAGGTCAGGGGAAAAAAGATGACGGTCCATTATTATTAGATTTTGAGATTGAGGTTATTTTTTGTATACTATAACACAAAGAATCTTATAGCGTAGTCGTTGTAAGCAAGAAAAATGAGCCTTCAAAGTTATTGCAGTTTAAAGTTCAGTTGGTTTGGGGAATAAAGGTGAAGGTACCAGCGAATGGATGGAAAAGAGATGAGCGCCCAAGTAAGTTGGCGGTCATGTTTCACTGTTTCAGCTCTTTTTGTATAGCCTATTCTTATTTTTTGATATGCCTATTGGTTATGTTTCAAAATTGATAATTAATTTTACCTGAATAATTATTATTCAGGCAACTGATCCAGCTGATATATTACTATCTTGGTTAGGTATAACACATATTAGAACATTTCTTCACTTCTATGTATAGGGTAGTTTCTGAAGAATATAGGCTTTATCAATAATATATCGGTTATTCTACATTTTTAGGGCCTAATTCTATTTTTAGATGTTTTTTGAACTCAAATACTTTTCATATTTCAAATCAATATATTCAAGAACTTTTTTGTTTTTGATTGTTGTACCAGTTAAGTTATATGTACATTGCAACATAATGTGAACAAAAATATTGTAGTTTTACTGTGCAAATTACTATGAGCCTTGAAAAATTCAACTTACGTTTTCCCAAAATGAAGCATCTTGGACACACATCTTTCTTCTCCTGAACTCTTCAAATGTTTTTAGATTGTCTCCACGATTTCTTACTGTAAAAGTGACAAGAGAGTTCCACCAGATTTGGAGTAACATGCCTATTTGTTCAATGAATACAATTTCAAACCATTCTATGTGTATTTTACCTCAGCCGAAATAACTAAAGCATCACTTGCAGACTTTTACCATTAATAAATCTTTTTAATATTAGTTTTTCTACATACATGTTATTGGAGGATTTGGTTTGAATATTACTCAATAAAAATTCTCATTTTCTGGCCTAAACCAAAACTTATTGATGAGAAATAATTTATCTTGGAGTGAACCCCTTCTTCGATACATTTTTAGCCAGACCCTGTCGATGCGTCGATCAGCAACAGCATATACTTCACCCCATTTTCAGGAAACTTATTCGAATTGAGTGAAGGGAGCATTCCCGAAGTTGATTCCCAAGAGCTATAATGCACTTTTAATTCCGAATTCTTCGCGTGCCTCAGGAGCGTTTGAAAAAGTTTCGGGATACTCTCACACGCTCGGGTGTACGCGTAGGCGTCCCATACGTCGGGGAACTCAAACTCGATTTAGTTTTCTATGAAGTTTGCACGGAATATATTTCAACATGATGGAGCTTGGCAAAATTTGAATGGGCCGCAAGGCTTCCAAGAAAACAGACGAAATGAATAGTTACGATGAAGAATCCTATTCAGTGGTTCCATCTGGAATTCTCCTTTTTTCATTTACATCGATTTTACTCAATTTAGTTTTTTGTAATAATATGATTCCGGAGGAGTCAGAAGTATAAGATATTGAGTATTGTCATAAGGAACCGGAGTAACAAACTTTAACATCATGTTTTTTACCACTTAAAAAACTTAAAAGTGGTAAAAAACATAGAAATTTTCATTTCTCTTTTCATTATGATCTCCTACTACGTAGTAACGGCTACATCCATCAATTAATTCAAACTTTAACAATATTCGTTGATACATTTATCTATTGCGATATTATTATACAGAAATTTAAGAGTCAGTATAATAACTGAATGATGTGACAATTGTGTCAAAAGCACCATTTTCCTAAAACTAACCAAGAAATGAAAAATTACACGCAAAATCGGTAAATCAATCGAAAATCATTTGAAGTTCTTGAATGATGTATTTGTATGTCCAGCTTGTCAAATGTAAAAAGAATTTTTTGAATTTCGGTAGGGTTTCTGGTTGTGAGCATACTGAAGTCCCATCATGAATTTTACAATATGTTTGTGTTTAAATTAGCAGTTATCTAACTCATTGTATTCTACATTCCAAAGGCAATAAGTTAATTTGTTCTACAAAACTCCCAAAGATTCAACTAGTTCGTCATAACTGAAAATTGAATATTTATTAAAATGAAAGTTCATAGAAACCAAAATGCTAACACAACATCATTTATTCGCATCAGGGGAATGTAATGCTTGACTTTCCCTATTTATGAATTTATTATTTGAAGGTAACATTGAAAGTTGAGGAAAGATATCGATAAAATTGTACAAAATTTTAAGAAAATGAGCAAATATTGGAAACCGAAACTATTCAATGAGAAATATGGAAGAAGATAAAAATGAAAAATTATGATACCTGCGTACAAAAAAAAAATACAACAAAAGTATTAGGCAAAAATCACACAATTCGTATTTGAAATATTTTTAGAAGAGATTAGTTTGATAGTTACAACTGAAATTTCTGATGTGAAATGAATCATAAGTCCCACAACAGAACAAAAACACTCACGTGACACGCATTTCGCTAATCCAGTTGGCATCATTACAAGACGATACCAACTTTTCCATACCAGAACAAACACACTGTCTTTCGACGTGCGTTTCGTTGACCAAATGGTGTGGAAAAAGTGTTTTCTTCAGATAGAAGAAATTTAATTGAATAGAACTGGCCGATACTTGATGAAAATCTATATTAAAACTCAATAATACACTTTATTCCACTATAAACTATATACAAATTTCTAGTGAAAATGTATTAGTTAGTTTTAATATGGATTTTCATCAAGTATTGGCCAGTTTTATTCAATTATTGAAGAAAGCCAATATCAGCTTTCTGGCCTTGTGGTATTTCCATTTCAAACCCAAACATTTGGTGTTTCAACCAATATTTCAACGAAGAAGTGTTCGCGAGATTTATTTTATAGTGAAAATCATACAATAAAATGTGTTGTTAGTTAGTTTTTTATTTTGCTCTACAGTAAAACTGTAGACTAAATGCAATGGGCAATTTTTCAGAAAAAACTATATACACTGAATAAAAAAGTATGCATTCAATTCATACACACTCTAACTTGAACACGAACAAATGGCATAATGATAAAGGATTGAAGCTTTCACAAACTGAACATTTGCTCGATGTTTCTGAGTAAATATTCAATGACGAAAATAAGAATGGTATTTTTCAGATGAATTTCTGTTTGTACTAAGAAATAGAAAATCCACAGTATGGCCAACTAGATCGAGAGATCTGAGCTCCCAGTAATTCAAGAAACAAGAAATGAAACGCAAGAATTCATATTCTCGTATACAGAACTGTCCCTGAGTAGGTTGATCAATTCATGTGAATACATATGTCAAACGAAGTTCATAAATATTTTAAAATAATAACTCTAATTGAAATATAAGCCATAGAGCAATAAACAATGGGAATAAACCATGGGAATAAACACTGGGAATATCAGCGGATAACTGGAAATTCACATAGTTATCTTAGAAAAAAAAATCACCAAATTCACACATAACAGATTTGAACATCATGTATTTAGATGAACTGACAATTTTTTATTGATTCCATAGTTTTATAGTGATGAAATCATCTAGAATTGTGGTATTGCATAGTATTTCCACCAGAATTATCTAGTATCACGATGTTAATACGAAGTACATTAATACTTTCGTTGATGAACGGGACCGTATTAGCCTCCTCCGCAATGATATAATGCCACCTTAACCTTCGAAGTGATTCAGTACCTAAAACAGAAACAAAACTCACCTACTTCATCATGCGTGTTGTAACAGTTTTTGAGACCGTCCAAATTCATTTTCTTATGCAATGGTTTTGACTCTGCGATTAATCCTAATTGTGTGGTGTATAAGGCAATTATATTAAATTGTTTAAAGTTACTATGTTAAACATAAATATGGGTATAGTGAGCTATCCTCAAAAGATGGATATATGCTACCACATACTTTGTCCATCTATAGTTCTTCGGGTAGCACCATCGCACAGACATCTCACGAATAATATAGCCATATTTCCACCGATTCACATGAAACAATCATGAAGTATTGACATAAACGTTCCTCTTGAATCAATCCGTCCATTGGTGAAAATCGTATGAAAATCCATTCGGTATTTTTTAGTTCATCGCGTTCAAACAGACAAACACATTGGGGGTTGTTTCATAATATGTAGTGATATGTTCGAGAATCGGAAATGTTGGCCATAACGAATCAACTTTAAAGAAATTCATTAAGTTGTGGAGTCCATAAATGATATCCAATGTGAATCTTCGCTCATCAAGCATTTTCGAGCCCTAAAAACATTCATCAAAAGTGAATGAATCCTTGGAGTTTTTACAGCCCTTGGTAACGTATAAGCTTGCTGGCATTCATGTAAATAGTAGTACTTACCGTACATACTATTGAAAGGTAACACCTAAATATTATTCAACGAAAGTCATTTTTTGTGGAGGAAAAAATCAGTTTTTTATCGACCTTCAGCTTCACAAATTCAACAACATCCAACTCAACAATTACCGACTCAACATCCAACGACACCTTTTACAACTAACGTTATACCTTACATTCCAAGACTATCTGAAAAAATAAGACGAATTGGAAATAGATATGATGTTAGAACTACTTTCAGAACAAAAAATACACTGAGATATATACTCACACATACAAAACCCAACAACACTGAAGAAAAAACAAAAAATTGTATTTATAAAATACCTTGTTCTTGTGGTAAAAGTTACATTGGTGAAACCTCAAGACCATTGAAATTGCGTGAGAATGAACATCGAGATTATATAAAAAATAGACAATTGACAGGATCAAAATTATCAGAACACATTTTAAAATCAGACGGTGAACATCGGGTGGAATGGAATAGGACAAGAAAGATTACCAATGAGCCTCATTCTAAGAGACGTAAGCTAAAAGAATCAGCGTATATTCTCATGTCTGGAGAGAATTGTATCTCGAATAGCTCCTTAGAAATAGATCGTACTTGGCTACCCATCTTGAAGAAAACTTTGGATAGTGGCGAAATGGCAACAAACTGATATCGGAGAGTACCTTGTATTACATCGAATGTTTCAGTTGTCAATCAACAACATTGACATAATTTCATATTTCAAAACTTCTTTGACATCTGTCGAAGAAGTAAAGAAATAAGCTCTCAAAAAAGGAATAATAACTGCATATTTATTCGAATTTTTATCCATTTCTGAAGACGGGGGCAGATTTTGGCCTCCGAAACGTAAAAGATAAGTATAATTTCTTAATTTTTTTTTTGATAGGCAAAATTGTGAAATACGACAAGTTACTGATAAATAGAAGATTTTTCTTTGTGAAAAATACTTTGATTTTTACGTAGTAACTTATCGGGGTAAACTAAAAAGTTTGCCCTTCTACACTTGTATAAAGTTCTCCATTAAAATTTTTATATTTTTTCAGATTGTGGAAGGTAACCATTACCCCAAAAAAAAAAGGTCGATAAAAAACCTAAATATTGTTTTTATCTTCCACTACCATCAAAAGGACACTTCCACTACTTCTTCGCTGGGGTTGTAAGGTGTTGCTGTGATGTGTGTGAGTTCCTTCTGGTTCCATAATCTATGACTGTTTCCCTTCCCTCCAGTTCCTCCTTTCTTTCTCCTATTGAAAAAATCGTTTCTTTTTTATTCGTCCAATTCATAGCTAGGTTGTTAGAATCTACTCAAATGTATTTAAAGCCAATTTATTCGTATCGAAACAATTTAGTAGATGTTACTTTCACCATCCAGTATAAAATTTGATTGTTCTGACACTATATTATATTAGAGATATATCATTTGCATTCATAGTACACTGCAATCATTAATGAATTTAAATCATCCATACGCCTTCTACAGAACGCGCAAAAACAAATATGCGGTTACTAAAATCACCCGTTGCTTTCTGTTTAGGTTTATATACAGTTGGTTATTCTTCTTTCAATGCTTATCCTCTGAATAAATCCCACGACACGCCAAAGGCAAAGAATCGTGTTCTTTTCTCTCACGATCTCTCGTCCCCGATTTCATCTTTCGGAGATATCATTTACAGAAATGAGCAAAGTTTGACGATGAACTTGATATCATCGCCGGGAATTGAGATAAATTGGTTTACTTGAATAGGTCACTCGCATAGCTCAGTTTCTAAATTATTGCTGTTTCAACGCTAGCGATGGAAAATGTGGATCGCCTGCAGTTTTTTCATGTTCTAGATGGCAGTTGTAGATTGTTCGATCAGTAAATTTACAGCGACGATGACAAATGCCCAAGTTGCGAAATAGCGTTGACCTTTGATTTTAAACAAGTTGATAGAAGAGTGCAGTCGTCATGTTTCCTTGATTTCTCGAAGATACTTGACTTGAGTCGTGAAATCTCCCAACTAGAGGTTAATTTCCTTTCTTATGGATATTCTCTACAGATTTAGTTGATACATTTCAAAAATAATCTCAAAATAATACATCATAAAAATTAATTTTGAGGGACAGAATGGATGAGGTACTTGGACAAATTTTTTTTTCAGGTAAGTACAAACTGCCAAATAATCCTAATTTACAATTTTTTGCAACTTCAGAATTGTCATTGTACTCGTGTGGCATTGCGTGTGGCACATTCAGAAATGATATCCCACTCATATTGAATCTACACTTTTCATTTGAAGAGTTAGTTGGAGTTTCTCTAGGAAAAAACGAAATACCAACTTGAAATATTGAACAGTTATTGGCTTAGTTATGATTCAGTTGAATATAGTTTTTTCAAAATGGAAAATGGAAAAACCATATTTCCGGCGACTTGTGCAGATGTTATTTCAAATATTCAACGAAAGTCATTTTTTGTGGAGGAAAAAATCAGTTTTTTATCGACCTTTTTTGGGTAATTGTTACCTTCCACAATCTGAAAAAATATAAAAATTATAATGGAGAACTTTATACAAGTGTAGAAGGGCAAACTTTTTAGTTTACCCCGATAAGTTACTGCGTAAAAATCAAAGTATTTTTCACAGAGAAAAATCTTCTATTTATCAGTAACTTGTCGTATTTAACAATTTTGCCTATCAAAAAAATTATTAAGAAATAATACTTATCTTTTACGTTTCGGAGGCCAAAATCTGCCTCCGTCTTCAGAAATGGAAAAAAAAATACGCAGTTGTTTCCTTTTTTGATAGATTATGTCTTTACTTCTTCGACAGATGTCAAAGAAGTATTTCAAAACTCCTTTGACATCTGTCGAAGAAGTAAAGAAATAAGCTATCAAAAAAGGAATAACTGCGTATATATTCGAATTTTTTTTATCCATTTCTGAAGACGGAGGCAGATTTTGGCCTCCGAAACGTAAAAGATAAGTATTATTTCTTAATAATTTTTTTGATAGGCAAAATTGTTAAATACGACAAGTTACTGATAAATAGAAGATTTTTCTTTGTGAAAAATACTTTGATTTTTACGCAGTAACTTTTCGGGGTAAACTAAAAAGTTTGCCCTTCTACACTTGTATAAAGTTCTCCATTATAATTTTAATATTTTTTCAGATTGTGGAAGGTAACAATTACCCAAAAAAGATCGATAAAGAACTTATTTCAAAAATTTTGAAAATATCTTTTTCAGTACGGTCAATGGACTCAGATCATTCTTGTTCCCCAAATATGAGTTACACTCCTCGTGGTTCTGGTCCCCTTTCAGTGGAAGAGCTTCATGTAGCAAGAGCCGAATCAATACCCCTACGAAACCCTTCATTACTTTGAAGGATCGATCGCAGCTTGAGAAATGGTTCTTATGCAGATTATGTGAAACATGTTCTTCCTTACGAATCAGTAGAGGGTTGTCCTGAAAACCTTGAGAAGAAAATTGGATTAGATAATTTAGGAAACACTTGCTACATGAATAGCATTTTACAAGTGTTGTTCATGACGACGAATTTAAAGAACGAGGTTTTAATGATAAATTATGATTCACCAAACTCAAATACCTGTTCATGCAGTTGCAGTTTCGTAAGAATGTATCATCTTTCCCTTCAAAAGATTTCCTGGAGTCTCTGATACTCGTTAGGACAACAAGAGGATTGTTCCGAATTTTTGGTGTTCTTGTTGAATACTCTCCGTGAGCAAAACAATAGCAGAATCAATACTCCTGACCGCTCTGGATTGAATGATTCCATACAGTCTATCTTGTCTTATGTTTGTATATCTTTTGCTGGAAAATATCCTCACTTGTTTACTTTGTAGTAAATGCTCGAGAGGTAGCAAATACGAATGTGAATAACTGTATTGCCAAACATGCGCCAAACGAACTGACCGTTATAAGAAAACAAGTATAGCTGAGGCACCAGTCAATCTAATAATAACACTGATGATCTTCAAACATGACCCAACCTCTGACATAAGCACCAAACTTTTACGAAGGTTCGAAATAGATGAACACTTCAATCTAGCAAACCACTATTATAATATTCATGCAGTCATTGTTTACTGTGTTTCTGGCGTTGAATTTGGTCATTATTACGCCTTGATCAAAGACGAAACGGACTGGTTTAAGTTTGACGATAATCGTGTTAAGTTTGACGACAATTGTGCCACGAAGTGTTCTGGCGATGTATTGAATTTATTGGAGCCTCTGGAGACACCCTACATTTTGTTTTATGAGAGTGAGGATATTGGCAGATCAAGATCTGCAGATGATGTGGTGCTGCAGGTTTTTCCTGCAGCTGAAAAAGCAAATGCGCCACTGGAATCAATGAAGTTGTCCCGGAGCGCCAATTGATTTTTATTGTTGTTTTGTAATTTCATGATTTATATTTTGGAAGTGTTATTAAAGGAAAAACTAGAATTTGAAATAACTGAAAATCAATATTGGGCGGCCTTCTACAAAAACTTCACATTCTTTCAAATACAAACTTTTGTATCACATATTTCAAGAAATAGTTTGAAAACTGAAGGGTAATTTCGTCACTGGACGTGAAAGCGATATATGTTTTAGGAGAGATTGTAATCTCCAGAAGTTGCTGATGAGGTAGCCATTGAATGTGTAATGACTAATACAGAGAAAATGATTTGCACAACAGATAAAGCTTTGTTTCGCGGTGGTCGTGGTAGTCGACGGACATGCCGATAACACCCGTCCTCAAAGAAGGTATGACGATGCCACGTACTATCTGGGGGCTTCTATTTATGTTGTGATTGTCTATTGTGCAAAGTCATCAATATGGTAAAATTCATGTGAAAGTTTAGACAAAAATGTGAGTTGACGGTCCCCTTTATTCACGCCGGTGTTCAGGCCGGGGTGGTTCGGATAACCACGTGAAGGGGGCCATGTATGTGAATTTAAAAACCCGAAGGTCTCCTGAAGAGGAGGCAACTCAAAAAATATATGTGTAAAAAATGAACAGCTCTTCCAAGCAGAAGGCAACAATAAAAATGTTTGAATTGTTTTCATCGTGAAAAAAGTTCGACAAAAAAGGGGTGGCAGTATTGCTTCGAGCAAGACCGCCCCCCCCTCGACGAAGCTCCCGTCATCTTTGATAGGAAGAGCCTGGACAAATGCGCCCGAGTGGAAAGCAACGTCCAACAAAATTAGAGAGAGAGAGAGAGGCAGATAGCCACTGAAGATTATAGTGTTCCATGTAGGTAAAATTATATCATAACTTTTTCATATAATTATTTTATTGTATTGCTTTAGTTCCTTGATGAATATTTGGAGTACAAACTGAATGGGAAATTGTGATTTTCGCATAATTCACTGTTCATATAAAAATATTGTTTTCAAAGTAGTTTTTTTCGTGTAATTCAATGTTTATGTGAAAGTTTCGAGAGGGCTGTTTCTGTCAGTTAGTATCTGAAAATTACTTTTATGAATAATCCTCACATCTTTGTGAAAAGTTTATTTTGAACTCAATTGCTCTTTGCCTTCCTCCGAATGTTTCCTACTTTTTTGCATCACAGAGGAATACATAGAATTCCATCGAAATATTTCAGAAAAGATTGGCAATACTTTTCATGAGTTCTGTAGATGAATTACTATAATGTATAGTAAAACTTTACAGTAAGGTGTATTAGTAGGTACTTGAGTTCGAGAAATATTCAAGATTGGAGAAAAAAAACTGAATATTTTCTCAATTTACAAGGTACCTACTGTCTAAAATGTATACTAGTTGTATTAAACCGATAAATGAAATGAATTTACTATTCGATCTACTATCGTTCATAGTAATCACAGATTCATAATCACTTATGTTTTGAGGCTTTTTTATGTTTTGTGTCTTTTGTTATTACACTATCACTTGAAAAGGTAACGGCTTAATAAAAATACCGTGAGCTACAGATGATGAATATCTCTGGAAGTATACAGTTATTAGTCTAAAGCGATGAATTATCAGATGACTTTAGGTAACAATAAAAAGAATAAAAAAATACTTATGACTGAGAAAATCATAAAAATAAAAAGTTATTTTACCACAAATGTCTCCAAATACAAAATTCTGTAAAAAGTACAGATCCTCCAAATCCTCAATCAATAATAAGGCAATATGTTATCGGTTTGCCGATAATTGAGTCGAAATTTACGTTGGCATGTTCTATATAATGAAGGGAGGTATGTTGAATAAAACATATTTTGACATTCAAATTTTATGTGATGGAATTGGTCAAGACTTGATAAAAAATCATAACGTATTTATTTTATCGTAAGACTTTTACTGAACAGTTTACAAAAGCACAACACTTGTTTCGCATAAAGCGTGTATGGCACGTAGCTTTCTCAAGCGTGTATAGGCATGTCTGAGGAAGCTATTGTCTAGTGAAACACTTGTTGATGTTCTGTAAAGTGTTCAAGGAAAAGCTCCCAAAACAGGCTCACTTTCAGATTTTGTTTGCTTCTATAGTAGGCCTAAAATGTTTCAATACATCCTCAAAAATATATTCAGTTTCTAAGAGTTTTATTGATTTCTTTACATTATTTACCCCGGATGATTTCCTAACCAATTCTTAGATTCAGAATTGTATTGCTTCAACCAAGACCATAAAGGTATATACCCTTTGGATATATGAACAGCCAAGCGCATATCTGCCATCGAAAGTTATCCGAAACATTTCCGATTCACGTCACTCGCGAAACTCCTGAAACTTGACAAAAGGCGAAATATAATATAATAAAGACGAACATTATTAAGGTTGTTTGATTAATGCTGAACTGTAGGTACGCGTAATCGAAATATTAGTCACGCTCTCCGAGAACTTGTAAATAACAAGAGAAATTCGCAGTTAACTTGCTCGGAAACATTATCCAAGCGAACTCGAATGAATGAAACTTCAGCCTGTATTCGGTGTAGCGAGGGAGACCTTTTGCACCAACGGTGGCTGAAATGATCGGTGGTGAGTCGCCCCTTCATAAACTTTCTAGTTGAAAATATGGTCTTACATTTTCATAAATGATTTGAATTCAGTTTTCTTTGACGTTGGGGGAAAGAGACAATGTCAAGAAAATTCTCGAGATTAACTTTACTTCCATATTTCATGTCTTCCTTAAATGTCAACAGGACGATTGAAAAGTTTACAGGGGTTCTTCAAGGAGTTGCTGGGAAAACTGTCGTAGAAAGAGAATCCAACAACTATAGAGTCTCTGCAAATATTATCTATATCCAATCGAGAAGATCAGATCCTTCAAGAGATATCTGGTTGAAAAATGATTTTAATTAATAGAATACTGCAATTACCATCCATTACCTACTCTATCAAGGTATATTCAGAATTTTGTATCAGAAAGTGAAGAAAGATTGAAAACATGAAGAATTGGCTAACCCAGAAGATCAACTAAAAATCGAATTTTGTTAGCTAAGGCACAAAGATCACAAAGTTTATCTGAACTGCACAAGCACTACAGAAAAATCCTTAAGCGCTCTCAGAGCGGTGCCTGTGCGATAAGTAGTGATTCACATTGGATTTGAATAGCTGAAGATTGAATCCAATTGGAAAAACGTTCTCAGAAAGTTTTTTCCACATAAATGCAGTTCTCTAGATGAAAGAGTTTTTAAACAGTGACGTTCGAGGTGTACTGAGTTGAACCTCAAAATGAGCAGCCAACGTTCGTCGCGTATTTCTGATATGTACCGCTCTTGGTGGAATCAAATGTGCCAAGTCACTTGAACATTTCCTGTGAAAGTATCTATAGAAGAGAGACATTTCTCCAACCTTTCTTTTATGTTCCAGGCTATCAAGGTTGCACATGATGTCTCCAATCAGGCGGATGGCTCTTTTCTGGATGGAATCCAGCAACTTCAGTGTATGTTTGGGGGCAGAGCTCCATACATGAGAACAATACTCCAAAGAAAGTTCCACTACAAATGTTGAGTTGTTTATTATATATTCCAATAACACGTTATTGTGAGATTATGACTGAACCTTATACAAAACCACAACACGCTTTTCGTTATGCATACTGAACACGTCTACGGATTTTCATCAAGTATCGTAAAATTCCCATACATAATTTCGAAAATTCAGGAAAAGAATTATTTGTAGCATTTTTTCTAGAAAAGCGTGAAGGATACTCAATGTTGAAATCTTCAATTATGCTTAAAAATAATATTGACAGTAGATACTTTTCGAAACAAATGAAGTTGGCAGTTTTATGAATAAATAAATCATCGAAGCTTCAGATGAAAATTATTTGAAGTGGTACGGTTTAAGTCGTGAAATTTCTGTGGTATTTGTAGGTGTTTTTGATGAATTGAATTACTTCTGCTTGCACATAAAATCGACAAAGACAAATGTATATAAATGATATTAAGAGGAATGAAAAGTAATTACAATTCTTGACACAAAAAACGGGTTGATAAGATTTTTATGAAATAATTAAATACTCTACAACTCATTCCAAAGTATTCAAATTCACGACCTCTCAATGAACTTACGTCATTAGACCTTTGTTATCAAGTGACACTTTTTCACTTAGAAATATTTTATACAATAATATTGTTCAGGCTTGTTGCCGAATTTATTGAGAATTGTCAAATATGTATAATGTTAATTGTCATTACATTACATTACATATTTATTTATTCATACATTTGACCAAGTACTTGCATGTACTTGAGTATTTCGAGGTATAGATTACGACTCCGAAAGACAATTCGGTGCTCTAATTTATTTTCAGAACTAGAGCATTTCAAAGATCCAAAACTATTCAGCCTTCTTTTTGCACATGAATTCGTTTTCTGTCACATCTTTTCATTGTGATGTTATATACCAGATGTTATATGGCAGATCCGCCAATTGATTTTTTTTTGAGAAATATGTTGATTATTGAACTGAAAAGTGTCAAAGTAGGTGAAATGAGATATGAAAGTGATGTGCTGGTAAATTCTTGTGATTCTATAATTGGTAGTGTGCAAAAAGAAGCCGGAAAAGTTGCAAGTTTTAGAACTTTGGAGGGCTGCAACTTTGTTTGAAAATGTAAGATAGTATCGAATTATTTATTTGAATTGGTAATCTTCACTTCGTAATACGTAAGTATATCTTTTTTTTCAATATCGACGGATGAAGCCTATCCAAAATTTTAGCCAAAGTACAATTACCAAATTCTAATAGGTATCCTTTTAGAAGGGAGACGGGGTCTCACACAAGTATATTTATAAAAGGCATGGCGATATATATCCAAAATGATTCAATTACATTTGAAAATTGAAGAAATGCAATGATGAAAAAATAATAATAGTAATTATTAAAGTTATTCCGAATACTTCAGTTTGGCAACTGGGTGTCTACAGTCCAATGAAATCCATTCTGGTACTTCTCCAACAATGTTCATCGAACAAGTCATTTGATGAATGGACTTTTCGATTCATTTATTGACAGTTCGGAACCATAAATAATGCCATGGATAAACACCGAGAGCAATGGATTCTCTGATTGAAAAGCATTTGTCAAGCTGTCCGCGATATCATAAGGAGCGTGACTGAAGGATTAGCGAGCAGAGAAACTCTTCGTCACGCTCACGTGCCCCACAGGGCTCTGACCGAAATTTTAAGATATTAGAAACGCTTAGCGGAGGGGAATATTTGATTATTTTAATTAAACTGATGATTGGGGTTAGGAGGTATTGCCCTCGTGGGATTAGAATTGTGTATTGATTATTTCGATGTCCGCTGGGGTCATGATGATTGTAATGGCGGTTAAGTACGGGAAAAGGAAATTTTTACATATGCGTCTTCAACTTGCTCATCCGAAATAAGTATGGGCAAAGTAATGAAAACGAAACGACGGGGGTGCCACTCTGAAAAACCTAACTTTTCGCCTTGAAATTCACTAAAAAGTAACCAAATGTAACGATTTCAAATTCATAAAATTCATTGACTATTCTGTGAATATAAGTACTTTATTTTATATTCTATTTTCCAACTTCAATATCTGAATCTGAACACTTTCTCAACACCTTAACAAAAATTACAGTATTTCAACGCGCGTTTCGCTAACCAAGTTAGCGTCCTCATAAGATCATTATGACTGAATTTCACTACGATTTTCGTGTGTTTACGAACTATCAAGTCCAATATCTGGCAATTTAAATATTATAGTATGCGGAATGTTACAAAGATCCATTACAGTTTTGAGATTGAAATTCATAATTAAGATAAAAATCACTCAATTTGGACACCGTATTTGGACTAACGTTTGTATAGCTTATCTCTTCAATATATCGAGTGCGAGCTTTTATCCAGCAAGATCTCTAGCAAATGTTTATTTTTCGTTTTTCACAGGTACAATAAAAGAATGAATAAAATATGTGTTTCAACACATATTTTTTGATGACGCATTGGGAGTTTGTTTCACTGTAGAACTCAGACTAATTGTAATGTGTATTTTAAAATGTTCTCTAACCTGAACAACATCTCAAAAATGGTGAAATGAGGCGCCGGGTATGAGACAGGCCAAAGAGTTCATTAAAGAGCCATCGCCAAAATTCACGGAGTACCTACTAAGTCTGAATAGGCGATCAACTAGAGTTCTGGTCGGGCTATTGACGGGACACTGTAGACTCAACAAACACATGAACAACATCGGACTTGCAGACACAGCCCTATGCAGGCTTTGCCAAGAAGATGAGGAAACCTCCGTACACATACTATGCTATTGCGAAGGTCTGTCAAAGATAAAGATTGTAACATTAGGGGAGGAAAAACCACAACCCTCTCAATATATGGGGAACTTGAGGTCTGGCCTATGGAGTCTAGTTACAAGGACGGGCCTAGACAAGGAAGTCCAGCATACATGAGGACACACACAATAGATCTGCAAAAGTCGCAGTGTAGTGGATGTTCAGCACAGAAGCCCCATATTAATCTAATCTAACCCAAACAACGAATTTTTAGGAGATCAGCACTTCTCTTAACCTATTTGCTGCCACAATTGACTTGGGATATCATCGAATGAAATTAACCACTCAGATTTTTATAAGTAATATTATTTTCATCACTCAGTACTCACTCAGCTATTACAACTGCATAGAAAATATGAAATCAAACATTGTATTTTAAAATAACAATGAATGCTGAGGTACGCAGAAAGGTAGATCACTTCGAACTTCGCCGCATAGCTTTTGATGTCTGCCGCAGTTGCAGACGAAACCTCAGGCCACAAAACCTGCAGATCTTTGCTAAAAAACTCGGAAACAACAAATGATCTATTAGACACCGGCCGTGAAAGCCTACACAATATGATCAGTTCTGTAACATCTATCCGGAATCACGTGACGATGAGTCGAAGTCTCAGCACTCCCGTGTAGAACAAATTACTTACCTACTCAAATTTGAAACACGCCATCATTAGCTTTCTTCACAAACACGGATTTGAAAGGTTTTCAAAGGTTCAAAAGGTTATCATTTATATAATGCGTCTTCATTAGCTGAAATAGCTCTGCTGACTTTCAGTAATAGATGAATATTGGATGGGCTAAGTTACTATGATCATTTACGTAGTTTCAACGATTATGTAGCAGGGTTATATACATTAACCACCTACAGTGTAGGTAGTTGAAACTGGCCTGAACGAATTGTTCCTTTAGATGACCCATATTAATCTTTTTCCACTTTTAGTAAACTCCCATTACACATGTTTATGTTCTATATAGAACTGACGATCTTTTAACATCCGTCAACATCCGGCCTGGTTACCAGCGTAGGGGGGCTGACAGTTCTTTCAATTTATATTTCACTAATTTTTACTAGTTTATCATTTTACTAAACAAAGGTACCCTGTGGATATCCAGATTATTATTGATTCTGACATTCTCAATAACAGTATTCTTATAATAGTCATCAATTAAAATATTGCACCATTGAACACGTATTCCGATCTACTGAATCACAATAACATCCATTATACTTTTTCTGTAAATCACAACCCAGTCATAATGTCAGGTCGAAGCTTATATACCGTACAATTATCGAATGAAACTGGAAAGTAGGTTGAACATGTATTCAACTCATATCATGACGAAGAAATGACGAATGGCGATGATAAAGCAGTTATTCGCGTGTCAATATTATATAAATAAACATTTTCATGTCTCATTAGTCCGAGATACGCGCTTTTTCAAATTGCTTATTAGCCTATTATGTCACGAGCAACACCTCTATTTTTTAGGGCGGGTTATTTTTTATCGCGTTAATCAACCGAGGAATTCTTACGTTTTCGTTGAAAAAAACGCGATAGGTGAATAGTGAGAGCAACTATATTAGCGTAATCAAAAAGTAGGATCTTTTCTATATTTTCGTGGGGTCAGATTTGATTACAGATTTTTCAGAACATTCCTTATGAAAAATATAAGAATTCCTTAATTTATTGACGAACACATTTTTTGGGAACACCTTATTTTGTTTGGAATATAGAAATTGATGGAATGGGTATTCCAAATAAATCAAGTTCCCAAAAAAAAATTTGGGTGTACTTTCCAAGATTTCGAACTTTTAAAAACAACATTTTTATTAATATCAATTCGTGTATTTTTTCAATATCTTCTTTAGAACTTTTCATGTTACGTGACCCTCAGGTTAGTGGAACTACAATTCTAACTCAAAAATATGTTTGTCCCTTGTAATAATATTTAAAATATATGATTACCAACTAACTAATATTATAATTATCCTAAATGAATACTAGATGTCTAATTCAGTTTGTAGTTTTGTTCCAAATGGTAAGTTGCGTTTCAAATTGTTAGTTGTAAGTTAAACATGTAAAGCCTGATACAATTTACGGTTGTTCTGTTTTTCACCGATTGGGTAGCTGGGTAGGTAGGTAGAGAGGTCCAAAGTAAGTGGGTCTATTCGACTCCCCACTTCAACTCACGAGTGTTTATTCTGGCTGATACCTATTCAAACTCGACCAAATTAAGTCCAGCTTTTCAATGAAGCCGATCACTTTAATCGGTTATTAATCTCTGAGGTCAGATGGTGTGAGTAAGACTCTGCAAAACACACAAAACTTAACCCGGACCGCGGAAATACACGTACAAAAAGGATGCTATAAAAAAGTATATTTTATCGTGTATTTTATTGAGGACTGATCTACTACATCTATTACAAAACGGAGTATATTTTACCACTGGCGTGATAAGCAGTCGCCTGCCACCTCTTCATCTCAATATCGGCGTCCATCCAAGTGGCCCCGAGGCAGTTTATCGAGAGGACCTTTCGCTCGATCCATCCTCTCAACTTTAAAGAAAAGAAGTACGATACGAAGAACAGGCAATACGATATTCCCCTTTGCTATTTACTGAATCACAGCTTGCCACAGTTAGCTTCCACAAACCATGATTGATTTTCTACTCGAGTCTCTTCAATATTTAATAATTTTTTGATAATAACCTTGACTCATTTAGCATTCAGATAAATAAAACATTGATTCCAAGACATCTACTTGAAGAAAGAGATTTATGGAAGATCAGAAGAAATAGAGGAATAATTCCATTAATGTTTCTGTAGATTTTCTATTAATAAACATCGACAGGTACTGCTTAATGATTTTATTTATGACGTGTGAACAAATGGGCAGGTACGACCCTGCTCATTAACAGAAGTTTCTGATATTTACCAGTATGTTTCTTGCCATGAATGAGATTGAAAGAAATGAGTATAAGCAAATACAGTTGGAAATGCTTTCCTCAATATATACATTATGGCGAAGTCTTCAGAATAGTTAGTTTTAGTACAAACATGGGCGAGTGAGAAACTAAAGAAAAGGAAGCACTCAATTGAATAAATTCATAGTGCTAATTGAGTTCAAGTGTAAGTGTTTAGTACTGTATTTTTTTTGTATTGAAATTCTGTGGTATGCACCTTTCATTTAAGGGGCCCATATACGCGTTACTGTGTGTACATTTTTAATACTATCTCTGATAAATACTAACTGAGCAACTTTCACAAATAAAATTTTTATTTTTGACATGTTTCGCTAACACTGTACCTTCATCGGTAATAATAGTACACACACTGGTCTTGGTGGAACAAATGTGCCAAGTCACTTGAACACTTCCCGTGAAAGTATCTATAGAAGAGAGACAAATCACCAACCTTCCTTCGATGTTCCAGACTATCAAGGTTGCAGAAGATGTTCGCGTCTTCAATTGGGCAGATAGCTCGTTTTTGGATGGAATTCAGCAGCTTCAGGGTATGCAATACTCCAAAGCAATGCTCCAAAGAAGGTCTGATCTGTGTTTTATAAAGCATCAAAAGTTGCTGAGGTGTGTGTATAGTTTTCTGGTTTAGAACAGTGTTTCAAGCTTTACAGAAGCCCCAATTCGAAATTACTTCTAGATCCTCATTAAGATATGCAACCTCCTGCTGCCGTTGGAAATGTGCATCTACAGCCGATACCCAGGAATCCAAATGTGATGAAGAGACAAGTTGCTGTCGTCAGCAAAGCAATAAATTGGATTCTTGGTTTTTTCCAATAAGTCGTTGATATGCAATAAAAAGAAATATGCAATAAAAAGAAATTTGGAAATATGGATCTCTGGGGAACATCAGCGTTGATATGAAAAGTTTTAAAAAAAATATCCATCGACGGCCCCTTGTAGGGAACGTTCTTTCTGGAAGCTGAAGAGCCACACAGAAAAATGATCCGACAAACCATAACATCGAAGTTTGGCCAGCAAACCCTCATGCATACACGTTCAAAGACCTTAGAAATTTCAAGCGCAACTGCTCTTGACTCTACATGTTTCTCGATTGCGTTATTCCAAATATGGGTTACATACGGTAGGAGTAGTATTATTGATTTTCATCAAGTAACGGGCCAGGTCATTCAGAATTTTCAATGATTTTATTATTTTTTGTCCAGTGATCGTCTCCTGTCGAAGGGTATCAATTCATCTTCATTACTTTCTACACAAATGAACAACTCAAACATTCATGATTTTGAAAAATAATCAAATTGTTGATAAACTTCATTGTCACTATTTTTCACACCATTCAAATGGTTTTCAAACCCTCCAGGAAGATACAACAAAGCCTCAGATCAGCTAATGGCATAAGAGACCCACTACCAGCAGCAGGAGTATATCGCAAACCGTGCACTTGTGGGAAGGTATACATCGGAACCACCAAAAGATCCTTTGGAATAAGGCAGTGGGAACATTAAAGAAACCGCAGACTAGGCCAATCGGATAAGTCGACTGTGGCGGAACACGCACTAAGTGATGGAATTCACATGATTCTGTTTGAAAACAGGAAACTCATTGCTTACAACCAGGGATACCATAGCCAAGGTACGGGAGGTAATAGATATCCACAAACACACGGAAACTTTCAACAGAAAAGAAGAAGCTGTGAACGTCAACCAAACATGGAATTCCATTCCAAAAAGTTCAAGAGAAGCAAGCAGAATGACAGCAGGGTCGACGAAAGAGTCAACATAAATATGCTTCATGCAGCCGTAATATCCAGTCATCAGAGATAAATTCAGGTTGTATGAACACCTGAAGAAGCTAGCTACTTGCGCCAGTGAAATGTCAGGAGAAAATCCCAAAAATCGACGGGAAAATAGTGACAATGGAAACCTAGGCCGCGAAAGCCTTCGCCATTTTGTTGATCAACTCCTTTCCTTCTCTTTCAACGGTGGCTTACAGTAACTCTTTCCATGCAGCTCCTAATATCACCATAGCAACTGATGTTCTTTGTATTTTTTTTTCATTTAACTTGTAGTTATAGACGCTACTATACTTGTTTTCTCATTCTGAGATACTCTTCGCTTTAGCTCGTTAGTTTCTCAAGAAATTCAGTAAACTTTTATTTGAGTTTCTGAAACAACTAAAAAGTCTGAAATATCTGAAAACTTTTGTAATTTTCAATTTTAGTACACTTCTTGACAAGTTATTGAATAGTAAATATATATTTTCGGGTTTTGCCTTTTCACCTTACCCCTGAATTGTGATACAAACCTAGTGATTGACATAGTGATACAGGTGAACTACCCATGTGCTGAGCATTCCACCTAGCTTGGTGCTATGTAACAAATCGAGAAAGCCACGTTACCAACTGTGGGAGAATGTTATGCAGCGACAAGCGAGTGAGCAACCATACAATTCATCAGCGTCCATCCCGATTTCACTGCGGACGTACCCTAAGCCTAGTTGTTTTATTGTGTACCGGGTTTGATACTTCAGGGTGATATTCTATATGGTTACATGGAAGCAGCGGAGCTGACAGATAAGTGTCAGAAAAACAAAAATCCTCCATAGAGCTAATCATGTTATAGCCCATTCGCATTTTTCGTTCGCCTCACTAAAATCAACGGATCGAATCGGAATATTCATCGTAGACCGTAAATATTTTTTATCAGTGATAGAGAACCAAAGTCTTACGGGTTAATTTAAACAAGTAACAGGTTTATGTAATGCAACACCTGTGCGACTGTGTTTGTTCGGTCGCACGCATATTCGAGATGCGTCCATTGATAAAGATAGCGGCACCACATTAATAATGCATGTGACAATATGGACTCGCGGCGCGGATTCATCGATCGAAATCGCCGGATAAGGAGATTGTTGATTGCAATTTTGCTATTTGAACTTGATAAATTGGCGTATTGTCAGCGAGCGTGAAATAAATTGGCTTGGAATGAATCGAAATTCATAACCGAATCATCAAAGGATTGTTGTAATTAAAATTGATGTGGTGCTGGTGGAAGGTTTATTAAATGTTTTACCATATTTTGATGAATAAAGGACCACATTCTATTTTAATGAATGGTTTTGGTTGATTTTCATCAATTTTTGTATGCTGTAACAACAAAAAATGTTTGTCAAAAGCATTCAATGAACACTCGTATTTGAAAAGAAGTTGGAATGGTGAAGAAGTTAGTATTGTCTTCAATAAAAATCACTTCAATCATTTGTCAATATCGCAATCTAGTCAACAAAATTGCCATTAATGGAAGGTTTTCAATAATTACAATAAATACATGATATTCCTTTGAGCTCAATGTGTGGGCTGGCACAGCGAGTTTTTGAATTCAATACTTCTTTGACGGAACGCTGGATGGTGAACAAACAAACAGATATCCAGATCTAATCTCGTGGGGGTTAATTCAATATAATTAAAATTTGAAGGGAAGAAGACGATTCGCCATGAAAACTGTCCAATCAACCCTGAAATGCTAAACAATGTTCAATAAATTGAAAAGGAAATTTTCTGATTGATTCAGCCGTTACTTGATGAAGATCCAAAGTAATTTCAAAAACTTTATTTGAAAAATATATCACGACATGTTTCGCTAAAGCAGTAGCTTTTTCAACAGTGATTTGAATTCCAATCACTGTTGAATTTTTCAAATAAAGTTTGTGGAGAGAGGTGTAGTTTTTGAAATTGAAAAGGAAATATTTTTAGGAGAGATTAGTTTCTTGGGAAAATATATCTTTTCGTTTAAAGATGAAGAAGTAGAAGGCCAATATGGGTGCATTGAAATAACTAATTGTCAAAATGATGACTATCTTTTCTATTCAATACTACAGTAATTTTACTCGTTAATGAAAAAGTATCATCCTGATAGTTAAAATATTCATTCAAAGTCATTTCATTGGGTTTCCATGATTCATATTCTCAAGATTGTTTCAAGAACTAAACAAAAAAAATTATTGTGGCAGTGCTAATTCCATTTTAATTGACTCTTCACTATCCAAGCTTAATGAAAATAACAACTGCTACATCTTGAAATAGATTACTTTAGCCAATATACAACATTCATGAATATATACACCGTAAAATATGTCAGCTCGTGAAAATGAATAATAATAATCCTTATTTTATAGTCAAAAAAGGTAATACAAAGCCAAACCCTGATCTGCCCGCCCCAAGTCATAAAACACTGCCAAGTTTAGTGCACGCATCTCTAAAATTACAACACGACATCAAACGTGCCGGCAAGCTACAATCATCCTTGTTGGGGTAAACCAAGTATTCCGCAAGGATCCGCTTTGCAGCCACTAGATGGAAATACACAATAAATGTTTTACTCTACATGAAAATAAAATTACCCAAAATATAAAATTTTCGTTTCGAATTTGATGGATGTTTATAGTGATTGGTTTTGATCAAACTTTTTATACACTCCTATTCAAACTGTACGATTGCATATGGCGTATGTGAATATTTGTTTTGTTTCTGTAAGTCTTACCAATAGTCCAAAAGTGTTCAAGAGATGCACTCCAAACTTACCTGGAAAAAAAAGAAAAATTAATCAAAAGATGAGACAATAAAGAATGTTTTGTTTATTACGAAAATATTTGTGAAAAATCCAGGCCCAGTTCTTGGAAAATGACAGAATATGATATGTTTGTTTTTGAAGAAACATAGTAGACTACAAGGATAATACCTGAAAAGGATCACAATCGTCATTGATCGGATTAGTCAGTCCTACTGTGATTTCCTTTGATTTAAAGTCGAAATAAACTAGGAATCAAACGTTTCAAGTCAATCTCTTTGTTTTTTATAACTTTCAAAATTATTGTTAATGTCAAAATCGTCTTTTCTTATAAACAAATCATGATCAATTATTTTAACATACTAAGTGAACAAAAGTAAACAAATTTAATTAAAAGCAACAACAGTCATGATGGAGTCCGCGAGAGACTAAGCCTTTGGAAGAATATTGTGGTTGGGTTTATATAGTTACATGAGAATTGAAAATCATTACATGAATATTCCCAAAATATTTTAGTAAGTTTTGTGTATATATATCCTGGGTATACCTTTCTGGACAATATTCACTTCATGTCTAGGATAATTAGGGTTAGCATGGAAAAATCAGAAACTGTGTAAGTTACAACGTGCTGATTTGAATAAAATTTACGAAATTTTCAATTCCATAATCTAGTTCCGGAAATATTAAAAAAACGAATTTCGCTAATTCTGTTTATTTATTTTTTCGCCGTTTTTCAAGCTCTACAAGTTATGTTTACAAATTTCCAATCCGACTTTTCGTCTCCGGAAAACTATTAAAAATCCGAATATTTTTTTATTACAACTTCATCAATGCTCTAAAATGGGCAACCTTTTCCAGATTTAAACGACTTTACATCTCTCACGGTTTCCGATTTCTCCATGTTGGACCTCCCTTATTTGACACATTTTATATACGTTACTTCATTACTTGATTTGAAATTGAGGTATTGCGGATGACTGACAAACTAGTGAGTGATTTTAAAATGTCACTTAGGGATTACTTTGAATTGACGACGAAACCAAACGAAGTGAAAATTATGAAAATCCAAAGTAACAATAAACTGAAAAAATTCTTCACGAAAAAAAATAAAAACCTGTGATTAATTGGAAAAATAATTACCGAGTACTTTTGGTGTGATACATTAATTATTAGGGGAACTATACCACCACTTAAAAAAAAATTGACCTGAAATTGGAAAAAACCGCTGTGTTGATTTTGAGTAAGACTGTAGAAGAGATTCGTATGTTTGGGGTTGATAATGAGTCCGAGTTATTCGAATTTAGAAACTGAGAGGGTTTTTAGGATTGTGATATTTTACGAATTAGTGAGAATTTCAATTTTCAGAAGTTAAAATAATATGAGTTAATGTTTTGTGAATTTGGAGAATATTAGGCTGGAATGAAAAATGGAGTATTGAGGGTGCGAAGTTTGGGTTTATAAGACTTATGATTTAGAGTATTGGGGGTGAGGTTTGAGGATTTTGTGTTATGTGTTGTGGCTAAGAGATTTTTTTTCAAAGACAAAACACAAGCAGTACAGGAAAATCCTTAAGTGATTCACATTGGATTTGAATCGCTGGAGATTAAATCCATTTGGAAAAACGTTCTTAGGATTTGAAAATTGAAAGTTGAAAGTTTTCTAGATTTTGAATATTTTATGTCCATTCATAGATTTGTACATTTTCTTGCTTTATACTAATAATTTCTCAAAATTAACCTCAGAAAAAGTTAAAATCGATTTTGAAGTAGAAGGATACCTTTTGAATATTTCAAAGAAAATATTGTGAAAAATAACTACTCTGTGATACGACATAATCACAAATATGAATAAATATACAAATCATACTTGTATTCAACAAGACGGAAGCCCTCCAATATTCTAAAATATTTTTTGAACTGTATAAAAAGTAATTCAACTCATTTAATTGTACGAGAGAATAAAAAGAAGCAATACTCCTCTTCCAATTTCAGTCCTGAACTTATACTTGTCAAAGAAACCAATAAAGAAAAATCAGAAACTCAAAGCTTTGATACTGTTACCTGAACTGAATGTTTTGATCTCTGCAAAATTAACTTGTCGCCAAGGTGAGAGCATATTTGAAGTACCCATTATATCCCTGAATAATATATCGCAATATACGCGTCTGCTCGCTTCCTTGTCTTTGTTCTCTGCGCGTTCTATCCGCCAACTTCTGCCGTTAATAAACTCAAACGCCTCATTTTTCACCGTATCAATTTACTCTCGCGTTGATAGAGAGACAAATAATATTGTGTTTATTATTCGGTGTCTTCTTGAAGTTGTGCCAAAGTCTTTCAAATAATTATCGCTGAAATCTTCAAAGACCTTCGGCGATGCATTCTAGTCTTCGTACCCACGTACTCGTAATTGATGACGGACCGAAAGTGAACTAGCAAAAGAAATACCGAAAATTAAATAAATAATCGCGGCGACGTATCGTTTTACTTGACTGGAACGGCTTGTGACAGCCTAAATAAACGATCGGTTAAGTGATATAAATGAAGGTTGTGCGTTTCTAACGTGCATGTGGTATTTCACTTTTGTTCCGTAAATAATTTGCTTTTTTCATTATTAACCCGATTCCTTGTCTGTTCGGGACAAATTTCACAATGAAGTCAACTTTCCGATGAGCTAGAAATTTTAAGCAGAAAAATTAATAACAATGTGATAATAAATTAACGATTGGTAATTGATCTTTCGTTGTTTTTCTTAGTACTATTGGGTAACAATAATTTTTCGTTTTTTCATTAATGGGAAACTTTACGGACTGAAATCTCGTGGGCGAACAAAGGATAATATTTCATTTCGGTTACATAGTTCATTTTCATTATTAACAAATAATAATAGGCAATAGTGGTCGAAAATTTGAAATAAAACCTCCACCATTTTTGAAGAACATTTTCAATATCTAAAAGCTGTGAATATTCTTGATGAAATTTGATAAATTTGTGGTGTACCTCTACTAAAAACCCTGCGTGGTTGATGGGATTACATGAAAAAAGTTAGCTTGTTTTAGCAAGAAAATCTTAGAGAGAAAATAAAATACTCCGAACCTGTCAGCAATAAGAGATATCTGAATAATTGATGGAACTGGCCGATGCTTGATTGAAACAAGCGTTTTACGCTTGAGGAAGTTATTGTATAGCGAAACAAGTGTCGCGGTTTTTGAAAAACCCTTCATAGTGAAAATCATACAGTGAACTGTAATAATTAGTTTTTTTTACAAGGGATATCATTTATTAGGATGATCTGTTAGTATCAATGAAATTATCCGTTTTTATGGTTTTCGTGACATTCATCATATTCGAAGTGAATATAGAAGTAAGTTAAAGCTACCCTAAATAAAACAAATGCAACTTCACTGGATTCGGAGATAAGGATTGAAAGAAAATATATAGAAAGAGCCATCGGTGAAAACCTGGATATAAACAGTTCATCAATCACATTTCAAAGTAGCTCCAAGATTTTTGGGTTCAATCGTCGACAAAAACCTCAAATGGGACAAATGCATTGGGTCACTATGTTCCACCTTGAAAAAGCACTTCTTTGCGTTGAGAAATTTAAAGAACTGTTTAAATGAAGGCCTCATGAGCGCTTACTATGAATAGGTATATTCTTCTATACGTCATAATATTATAGTTAATGGTCCCGCTACTGGCAGAAGCAGAGTCTTCATAGCACAGAAAAGAATCATACGATTGAAATTCACTTGGGTTTTCGAAGAAAAGAGAATATTGATATTCACGAGTATCTATTTGTATAAATTATTAATATTTGCCTTCATTCATAAAAACCATTTTATACAAAATGCGTATGTCCACCACTACCCAATCCGTCAAAGAATTCAATTCAGATTGGAAATTGCCAACTACTCGACCTATAAAAAATCCCCAAAATATACGGCGCCAAACTATTTCAACATGCTACATGATGACTTGAAGAATTAGCCAAACCTGTTCAGATTCAAAACAAAATTGAAATGTTATCTGTTATCTAGGGCATTTCATAGTATTTCAGAATTCATTTCGGACTGTCAATGAATTGTGTACTGTGTACTACCTATTATCAGTGTTGCTTGGTTTGAAAATGTTTTTGAAGTGTTTTTATTGTTTTATTATTTTAACATTGTTCTGTTTTTGACCTATCAATCCAATGTAAATTGGTGGATGATCAATAAATGTCTATCTATCTATCTAACCATCTATTATATAGTTTCCTTGAGCTCATTTCTCGTCACCTGATCTCTCTTTCCTTAGTTTTGATGATTTCTCTTATCGTCATATACGTTTTATTCCAAGTCTCTTCGCCACGTAAGAGACTTTCCATCATATTTTCGGCATTGAATATGGTGTTTGTTTCACGTGCATACAGAAGTCTCGCATTTTCCCATCTTATACAGACAAAAAGGGTGTTCTACGTCGTCGTCTGCATTGCAGTAAAGACAATCTGAAGATTCTGCTCTTCTACGGTTATTTAGGTACCTATAATACATCCTTGTCGTAGTGAGATTTGCTCATACACCTGTAAGTTGTCTGAGATTTCAAACAGAATGTATTTATGATCACTTAACGATTCGTCTTCTAGTACTTCCCACTGAATTATCTTTGGTCGGATGTTTTCTGTAGATATAGTCAAGTCCAGGATAGAACCATAGTTTTGATATTCAAATGTAGCTTTTTTCCCCTGATTGATCACAATCAAATTATTGGCTGCAGTCCACTACGTCATCACTTGTCCTCCCGTGTCGTTATATTTCATACCCCATTGTGGGGATTTGGCATTGAAGTCACCAGCTATAATGCAGTCTCCTTCATTATCGTTTATGAGGAGCTGTATTTCTTGCAATGATTCCTCTAAGTCTTCGATATCAGCATTACCGGAGCAATAACAACTAAATATTGTAAAATCTGTGAAGGCGACATATGTAAACCCGTGGCCTTGACCTTGATCTTTTATTCCTTCGTTGTAACCTAGTAATTTAATTGCTGTTTTGAAATCGTCCCCGTATACCCAGTTTTTTCTACCGCGAATCATCCGTATGTTGGGTTCACTCACAATAAGTATTTCTACTACTAGCTTATTAGCTGTAGCAAGAGCCATATCAAGAGCTGTTCTACTCCTGTTACAATTTATTTGTAGAATTTTTGTCATGACTACCCGTGTTTTCATTTACTTCCGGGGCTAATACTTCTCCGGTTGACTTTGTTTCAGTGGCCACTTCCTGCTCGGTTCGCGAAGTCAATACTGATTTTTTTTTAATTCGGCTGGACATTTGAATGTACCTGATTGGTGCCCTTCTGTCTCACAGTAAATATAATATGGTCTGTTTCGACACTCACTTTCCTTATGCTCTTCTTCTGCACATCTCAGACAAAATCCCGATCGATCTGGTCCTGCGCACTGTTCCTTGGGGTGTCCAAATTCCCAGCATTTGAAGCAGCGAATCTCATTCTGTCTTTCAGTGAATCTACAGATCGCCCAATCCATCCTCGTTGCTTTCAATTGCAACAGCTCCATCTATCTATCTATCTATCTATCTATATATCTATCCATCTGTCTGTCTGTCTGTCTGTCTGTCTGCCTGCCTGCCTGTCTGTCTGCCTGCCTGCCTGCCTGCCTGCCTGCCTGCCTACCTGCCTGCCTGCCTGCCTGCCTGCCTGCCTGCCTATCTATCTATCTATCTATCTATCTATCTATCTATCTATCTATCTATTTATGACGCTACGTAATGAACTACTCTGATCTAATATTACCAAACTGATGGGAAAAACAACCCACTGAAATGTTTGCATCTCTTAACCACTTCTGATTTTGTCGCCCCTCTAAGCTGAATGAATTAAAAAGGGCTTACAGCCCTTCTGACGTCACAAATGTCCAAAATTGTATTCAAAAAATATATTTCTTTATATTGCTTGATAACCCAATACAAAGAGTTATTTTTCTCCCACGAAAAATATCTATCTGCTTGAGGTCTTCTTTGAAGATTTCAATAGTTTATTATGATATTTCAACTCACTGTAATTTCGATCGTCTCAAACTGTTTCAATAGAGCAAAGAACGATTCACTATAACTACAGGGCTAATCACTGAATATATATTTGGATACTTTCTTTCTTTAAGGAAACAAGCATTACAGGAAAATTCTTGAGTGGCTCTAAGAGCGGTGCCTGTGCGAAAGTAGCGATTCACTTTGGATTTGAATCACTGGAAAAATTTTCTCAGGAAGTTTATTCCACTTACAGTTCTCCAAATGAAAGAGCAGTGATACCTGAACGAAATAGGGCTGTATAACGGAGACCTTCCGGTAAACAAACAAAGGGCCAGAATCAGCTCAATACAGTTTATTCGAATAGATATCACAAGTGTTTCTTCATTTTATTCATTCATTTATCGAAAACTGCAAAAGTAAAAGCATTCAACATTGCTCACAATCAATGTGAGATCGCATTCAATTCAAAGGGGAATAATGTGTAAATCATCCGTTAGATTGTGAAATTTAAGTGAAATGTTTTAAACGCAGTTAAATTGAAAATCACTTGACAAAGCTACTTTGCTAGCGAAACATGTTGTATAATATTTTTCAAATAATGTTTGTGGATATCAAATCGTGAGATGTAGTTTTTGAAATTACTATGGATCTCCAACAATTAACGGCTGAATCAATCAGTAAATTAAAAATGATTTATCTGCATTAATAGTTTTAGTCTGAATATAGAGTTTGTTTCCCAATCTTTCCGAAAATGTTTTTCTTTCAAATTATATCCTGTTACTACAATTCAACTATATTGAATTTTAAAACTCGAAGTATAATATAATACGATTCATCATTGAATTTGATTTCAACATAATCAAATAAACTTCTACCGTCTGTTAACTGTGATATTCGATAAGATCATTGTGAATGTGTTAAGAACCTGTATCAGCATTTAATTTGATTTTCCCACAGACTACTTATAACAAAATTCGGACAAAAATGCAGCTTAGGAATTATAAATCACTCTCATATATATTAATTGAATTTTAAAGGTAGATAACAAAAACGCCCAACTTTCAGACGTATAGAACCCGCGCTACGTGTAAAAAATCCACAGTTTCTGGCTGGTATGTGACGCAATACTGCATTAATAAAGTGGGGTTTTGGGAGTCTTTACGGCCTGTACGTAGTTTTACAAACAACCCTTTATTGCAACCCCGTGGGCCGTACTTTGTTCGATACTTTTAATCCTCCCAGTAAACCGCCACTATACAATAGAAAGTTCGGAGTTGGCAAACTTCTTCCGACATTTTATTTTTATCACTGCGAGGAATTTTAAAGTCTTGGTAAATTAATTCTCACTAATTTATTAAGTAGCGTTTGAAACTTACGAGGAATTTAATCCTGGGTGGAATTTTGGAGAAAACGCTTTCGCATCGCAATAATTTGTACTTGGAATATTTCAACTTGTGTCTGAAAATCGAGTTCATTTTCTTCTTGTCAGAAGTAGAAATATGATCGTATTAAGTATATTCTGATGAATAATAATGAATCTATAATGAAGCTAATTTTCCAATTGAACATATGGTGTCGTTTGATACGACTCCATTCGTTAAAGTCAATAAGTGTAAAATATTGAAAGTATAACTCTTCCTGATAATGCAAAATTAATATCATTTACTCTCCAGTATACCACCAATTGAAACAATTGAGAATTATGCTTCCTGAAAGAACGTTCCCTGCAAGTGGCCGTCGATGAATATATCTTTCACGTTGGTGTTCCCCAGGGATCCATATCGTGTCGAATCCTTTTTTTGTTGTATATCAACGACTTATTGTAAAAACAAAGAATACAATATATTGCTTCACTGACGACAGCACACTTGTTTCATCATTCCATTTGGATTCTAGGACATCGGCGGGGATGCACATTTTCACCGGCAGCAGGAGGTTGCATACCTTAATGAGGATCTAGAAGTAATTTATAATTGGGATGAAAGTAACCTGGTTCAATTCAATACCACGAAAACCTAGGCATCGGTTTTCTCCAAATGTATGAATGTCTCCGAACTGGATATAATAATGTCAGGACAGACAATTCTGCTTCGATAAGTTTGTTGGAGATTGAAATGGACACCAATATGTCTTGGTACAATCATGTCGCTGGAATTGCAAAGGCTGCTTCTCAAAAGCTAGAACACTGTTCCGAACCAGAAAACTGTACACACCTTAGCAACTTTTGATGCTTTATAAAGCTCAGACCAGACCTTCTTTGGAGTATTGTTTTCATGTATGGAGCTCTGCCCCTAAGCATACCCTGAAGCTGCTTCCAGAAACGAGCCATATGTGGAGACACGAACATCACTTGCAACCTTGATAATCTGGAACATCGAAGAAAGGTTGGAGATTTGTCTCTCTTTCATATATACTTTCACTGAAGGTGTTCAAGTGACTTGGCAGATTTGATTCCACCAAGAGCGATACATTCAACTCAATACACCTCGAACTTTACTGTTTAAGAATTCTTTCATTTGGAGAACTGCGTTTATGTGGAACAAACTTCCTGAGAACGTTTTTCCAAATGAACTTAATCTCCAGCAATTCAAATCCAACGTGGGAAACTCCTTGAATTTGTTGCTAGCTGAAATTTTCATAGATGATTCATAGAATAAAATCTATAATAATTATCTGATGAACAATTTTTCATTCTGTTACAGACAGATAGATAGTGTCTTAGTCTGTTTTTTCAATGGAGGTATATTTGGATAAGTTTGTTAAATTTGCCCATTCCAGTTTTTGAACAATTAAGTTCACCACCGACATTGAGGTAGATTTGATCATCACTGAAATCAATAATTGAAGAAAATGATTTTGCAATTGTTCAAAAAATATCTTATATGCACATTATCATACATAATTCATCTGCACATCAATATCATCATAAAGTAGTAGCATTCAATAGTATGCTTCACAAAATACTGAATATTTCAATTTCAGAAAGCACTTTTCAAAACTAACCGAATTTCAATAAACGAATTGCCGTCAACAACGGTTACAAGGTGGATATTATTAACTCAATTTTGTTTAAAAAAATCACAGAACCAACCTTTGAGTCATTAACCTACTTTGGTGAAACCACTAATAGTATGGCCCATTTTCTGAAAAACTGATTTGGACATTGCTCACAGAAAAAGTGAAAATTTAAGCAAATTCGTCAAAAACAATAACGGCAAAACTTCAGTGTCCGATAAACACAAGTATATCAGTAGGCCAAACTAGGAGAACTTTAGTCGAAATAATAAAAGATCACAGAAGTAGTTTTTTTGAATGAGTTTTCACAAATAAAAGGGGAAAACAAACAAATTTTGTGAAGTCATGATTGCCATATTCATCACCACAGAGACTTCTAAATTCATAGACTGGTTTGAAGAGTAACTGTAACTGCAAAGGAAGAAATTGTTTATGGAATGGTTACAACATCATCGGATCACATCTAGATTTGTTTATACTCGATAAAATGTTCTAAAATTGCCACACTTTGTATTTCATTTCGATTCCTGCTAGATATAACTATTTTTTTTAAAGCAAAATTTTTCGAAGCATCATAATCTTCCTTTCCAATTTCGAACCTTTACATTACAATAACCGATGATGCACAGTTCTAGCTGCCTGATGAAAATAATTCAACTTTCTTTACAATTTAACCTTAAATTATTCGGACGCTTCCATAGTCTCATTATCGATAATAACACTAAAACAATACTTCACTCTAATATCATCATCAAAACCTTCATCAACGAAATTGCTGCTCCTAAAGACTTACGGATTCGTCAAGGTACGTGGAGTCAGATGATTGAGGATACTCGTTTATCTTACATATGAATCTGTCCAATTAAATTCGAGGATATTTTTCATGCCGTACGTCTTTCGCAGTTTTCTTATTCAATTATTCCAGATGAAGTCTGTCTAATGTTATTTTAAATCGTACTCCCGCTAGAATGCTTTTATTGCACCGGCGTTCATTATAAGACATCATAATGGATCGATCTCATCATAGCTGCAGAGAATATATTCGATATTACCGTGATAAAAGAGTATTCGAAGATTAATGAAAAATCCCAAACCCTTCTCATGTTCACACTTTTTCAACAACATTTTATTTGAGTGACATATTCCGGCAACTCGAAACATAAACATCTTTCAAGTACGTAATAAAAAGTATGTTGGTCAAACTAAATGAGCTATAAGCGCTCGTTTCAATGACAACCCGACGCACAGGAAAACTCGAGCAGTATTGTTTAAGAGAAATTTGAAAACTGATGCAATTTGTACCAGACACCAGACTTCTTCATGTTCTGCAGAACAACGACAAAGGTTTTATGACCAACAACTCTTCCTTCCTTCAAAGAGGTTGTTTTTCTAAAAAAAGATTAGATTTTCATTCTGTTATTAGAGTAAAATCAACTCAAGCTCTGCTGATAGTTCAAAACCCTAGACATAGTGAAACTATATTCATCTCCTGATGACGCTTCATTATACACAACGTGCACTAAAAAACATTTTATCGTAGTTCTCATGGTTTAGTAATAAAATATCTTTACAGTCATGAAAAAATTGGATTTGAAAATAATGTTCCGAGTTGGACTGTGTACATCTAGAAAAAAATTAATAAGATGAGCACATTTAATCCCACAGTTTCTCAGGGGGAATGGATTCTCTCATACCTACTATTTACAGGACTTGACTTCGAAAAATGTTGGTTGTGAATGTGAAAACTTGACTGCTCTTTGAGCTCATTGTGCACATTTTCATTATGTACTCGTATTCGACTTATGTCCTCTTTTATCACGAAGCCCCATTTTTAAATCAGCATCTTACGCATTGCTTCAAGTTTTTGTTAAATCAGAATACAAAAATGCCTTCAATATAGTTTATGGTATACAATTATTATAACCTCTCTTTATATCACTTAATGATATTCATCACAATAAACACTTCGAGAAAAATGTTTCAACTCGAAAAGTTGTGCTGCCCTTTTTGGATTGATTTTAATGCGTTGACAAAGTCTATCAACATCGATTTCAATTGATAGTGTTCAGACTATATTTTTACAGTTTTCTCCGGCGTTTACACTCTTTGATAATCAACAATTGCTAAATGGTTAATGGAAAAACTATTGGATATATTTCAATCAGTTGAATGATCTGTTAGATTTTCGTGTATATTTTTTGAATGTTGGAGAATTATTACAGTTTTGTTGTCATTGAATTACAACCTTTTTCAAGTATCACCATATTAAGATATTTCTATTAAACAATTCATAAAAAACTACAGCACGTGTTTCACTTTACGCTTCTTCAGGCGTGTTCAAAGTAACTCGAATACTTTTGCGAAATATCTTCCATAAAAATGTAAAAAACCTCTGCTAGCTTCAAACTCAAAACGTTGGGAAATAGATAAACCACATTTCTGCAATCTTTCTAATGAATACGCCTTTTTCTTCGATTTTCAGAGAAGAACTTCTTCAATGCGTCCTCGTATGCAAATCTGCATACGAGATGCAGTTCAATTCCAATTTGAATTGTATGAATTGACGTCATCTTGTTACAATTCCCTGAATCATATGCAGTGAGTAGAAGAACTTGTTTTTCCATAATCAAGAATTACACAGACGAACGAACCCCAACAAGATAATCTCAACTCAAAACCTATATTGAAAATAAACATATCTATTTACCATAATCCATTCAAGATCATGAGCCAACTGCCTACTGATTCAATCCCTTTGCTAATACGAAAGATATTAAATTATTCCAGATCATGACAGATTCCGCAGAAAACGGCAGTAAATGCTCTGGAGCAGATAACAAACTTGTTTTCATAGAAAATATCTAATAATTCCCGCAAATTTATCCGACAGCTTGTTATGTATTGGCGAGCCGATTTCTGCTGGGGATAAGCCCCGAGTCTGAGTTGTAGGTTTTCATTTGTTTTTAGCACAGGAGATATGTAGAATATTTGGTCTTGGTATTCTTTGAAAGACATTTTTGTGAGGACGTTAATTTGCCTTGAGCTTTTCTGAGTTTATAACTTTGAATGATTTGAAACATAAAAAACTCTAGATCGATGAAAAATCTGCTTTAGTGTGGTAGAGAATAAACTAGTACCCGCAGTTACTGCGTAATTTGAAGACATAGTCAAATTACGCTTTTTGAATAGCACCTAGTAAATGAAATGAAATTAAAGACATGATTTTAGCTTTTTCAAAAAAAGATGACGTTTCAAAAAGTTATCCCTTCTCGCAACCAGAACTTGATTCTCTCTTTCTCCAACAGAGGGGAAACTCCCATATGATAGTCCTATCGAATCGTCAACTCTTTTAAAACAACTGAATACAATGACTTTTTTTAATTTTATGATAGACAAAATGTATACGTATGTCAATTTACTAAAATTAGATATTTCATGTAGGCCTTTTCCAGGTGAACTTTTCAGTTTCCGGGTAAAACTGAATTTCATCAATTTTACCCGAAGCTGCTGATGACATTAAACTACAAACAAATGTAATATTGGTAACAATAATATTTTTCAACTTGTTATTTTCTTTTTTTGTATAAACTACCCTAGTATTGAAAACAACAGGAGCACGCATACGGGAAGAGCTAAAACGTTCTCAAATGTGTGATATTTAAAGAATTTATGCTCACAGGAAATATTTCGAAAATATGGTACTAAATTTTGGCCACCATATGTATCACATGACTACTTCTTTACAAATTATCAGAAGGAAAAAGTACAGTGCTGTGTGTTTGTACAAACAAATTCCTGAAATTGTCAGATTTTAAAAACTATACAAATCATTGTTTTCGCCACAATAGTGGCAAACATAACAAGGCTAAAGTGACACGGTGGGTGGAAATCGACCACACGGGCAGAGGTATATATCGATGAGAGTCTCTTAAGTAAAATGTCAATAAAATGTTGCAATTTGTTGAAAACGTAACAGCATCTACTAGTGGAATATATATTTCGAAAACAATAGAAAAGTCAGTGAAAATTCAAAGTAATGTACCTACCGCTATCTGCGGTATATTGGCAGAACCACAGTTAGCGGTCCTGCTAATATAAATAATTAGCTATTAAGTTGTAAAACATGTAGTTTAAAGTTGAATACATATAATTTTAGTTTGACCGTAGAAAAAGTATAGTGTTCTACTCATGCAGATAACCTATTCCACATTGGTGTGATTGCAGCACTCGCATTCGCACGTGGAAATCCATACATCGTGTGGAAAAGGTTACTTTCTGCACTTGTCTTTTAACCAAGGTGAGTGCTCGACAAATCAATGTCGGTGAACCTATAAAAATTTATTTCTAAAACCCATCAGACATTTCCATTGAAGACTACGGATCCAGCTCGAAACAAGTTTACAGTTGCAGAACAAATCGATTTGTATTCTCGATGGCACGCCAATGACGATGCTCACTTACAATTCCAACGCAACTATTACGACGGTAATGGCCTGTAAAAGAAAAAGATAATTCAGGTCGAGTTTTTCTTGCGATGCTTCCATTGAAGTCATTAAGGTGGAGAATTTATAGTCGATGGCGTATCGTGGTGTTCTTGAAGCGGTCGACGGCACTTCATTCATTTGTTTTCGTGATATCGAACACAATGACGAGAGTCGGGATGAATGATGATGAGGGCTGGCAGACTGGAAATGCATCTCGGGAAGAACAGCTCTCAAGCAGGTCATGAATATACAGTACACACATACACAAAGCTCCACTAGAGATAATGTTCGAAAAGAGCCGTCGAACCAAACAGAAGACTGACATGAATGTCAAAATACCTATATTTTTCGATTCCTCGAGAATATACCAATAGTTATTATGTGTTTGTTATCCAAGAGAAATCATCTATGAAAAAATATGTCAACACATATCGAATCGTCAATGAATTTCATCTCTGCCCATTTCTTTCTTTCATCTCTGCCCGGATCCTAAAGGATTAAGACCCACCTTAACGCATGTGAAACACCATTTTCATCAAACGTGACGAGAAAAAAGTTAGGTTTAGTTCAATTCAGTAGAACCACACATACTTGTCAAACATCGAAATGCAATTTACATCACAGAGTTTTGCTTCTTTGAGCAGCACTGATCGAAGTCATAACTTGTTAGCATTTAGTTTAAACCATTATGGTACATAAATGTTCTGATGGATGTTTTCAGTTTGAGTCCAGAATAGAATAAAAAGCTTGTCGCCCACTTGTCCGGCACAGCACAGCACGGCCCGTCCCGTCAAAATACGGATAGGACTGGAACAATGAAAATGAATGGACAACCGCCCACTAGCCCGGCACGGCACAGCCAAGAGCGTCCGCCGCCGGAAAGGATTACAGCTCTCCTATCCTGTCCGACAAATAACGGTACGTTCTGTGACGGAGTAGCCAAGTGAGCGCGTCGCCAGCCAGCGCTTGCCAACATCAACTTGTCTGTCTTTCTGTTTTGCTATTCCATCAGTTGACAGCACAGTGTCAGACGGTGCCTATGAAAATGGACGAGGAAAAATTCAGTTGCTTGTTAAGGCAGGCTCTGGAGTCATTTGGAAATACTGGAAAAATGTTTCCTCGTCTGCTTTCAGTTCGTTGAAAAGATGGTGAAACTATCCCAGACTTGCCACAACATTCTTTTTTGTGACTATTTTCTTCTACATTCAATAATGCGGCCACTATAATGACGACTTCTTCATCAGAACTGCTAGTGATAGACATGTTTCTGTCACCGTTCGATGTCAACTGAAATTCCCTTGAAATCGAACAAACAGAACCTTCTGTATGCTGGTTGTAGCTGGACAAGTGGTCGATGCTACTGCCCGTCGCCATGAGGCGACGAACAGCGCCGTGCTGTGCTGTGCCGGACAAGTGGGCAACAAGCTCAATCAGAAAAAATGAGAAGTGAATCAACTAGAATTTTACAGAGAACTCTGACAGAAGGTGAGCTAACCGCAATCAGATAGATGAAAGCGGATGAGGATGTGTGAAAGTGTCACCCCAAAGACAACGCTACGGTAGTCATAAAAACGATGTACTGCAATCGGAGAATTCCAAAAGTTTTGGACCCTTTCATCTATAGAGAACAAGAGGGATCTTATCAGTTGATTCTTCAGCAAACTAATGAATCAAGATTGTGGTGGACATATAAGAAGCAAACTGACGAAAATTAAGTTTCTCATACCCATATGCCAACCTGCAAAAAGTTCACAAGAAAAATATTCCGCCAGGTCCAAGTATCAGTTCCATTAGTTTTGAGTCCTACGAAAATACTTAACTCACGAAACCATATATTGGGAATAAACGATGAACGATAGCATATTTTCATGAAAAAACCAGTTTATATGTGTTTTTTCTATTCACAAAGGAAGGATTTTAAAAGACAATGAAGTTTTTTTCAAGGAGTTGTCTACATGACATGCAGCTCTTGTCAAAACATGTCTAATGACAATTATAATTTGGAACGATGCTCAAATGAAACTGAAAACCTTCACCAATGTACGGATAATATAATTTAGAAAAAATATGAAAATCAATTCAAAATTTGAACTCAAACGGTTTTCTAAACGATTTACGTGTTTATAGACTCACACGAAGGGGAATGAGGTAGAACAGAGATTAGCTCTGAAAAACCGGAAAAAATGTAATAACAGGAAGCCAATGAGTCAGGAATAAGACAGCTTTGTCCAGAGCAAGCACTGTTCCCAAACACCAGAACTACAACACTCTTCTCGACATGTGTTTCGTCACCCAAGTTGGAGACTGAGTAACTGTGAGAGTATTGGTTTTCTGAGGTAGTTTAGGAAAGAAGAGAAATCGAGTACAAAATTAACCTCGAAAAATCATCACGCAAACATATTCAATTGGCGAAATGTTTCAGTTATTATCAAAATGTAAACGCTAGCAACTAATTAATTTTTTGTTATTTAGCGTTTTTATCTTATTCATCGTTTTACGATGAACGATCGATTTTCACTTGTTATCGTCCAACCCGTGTTAGTAATCACACGTTAAAAGGTAAGACCTCGTTAATCCTTAGCTCGTACAAGGTTCGACTTCTGAGGGTTGTCGTTCGTAGGGGTGCGACAGCTGGTTTACGGAAAAACAGATTTTAAACAGATTTTTTTAAACATAGCTACCCTCAAAGTGAATTTAATGTAAAAAAACGCTTTATAAAAATTGAAATGACAATTTTTTGTTATTTCAATTTTACTAAAGCGTGATGCATATTTGAGATCAACATCAACACTCCAATACGTTTTTTAGCAAGCAGTTTTTTGTACGTTACTTGAATATTTCTAGATTATCCCACGAAAATACAGTCGATAATGAGAATACAACTACATAATTAAATTGAAACCACGTTATTTTTCAATTTCAATGATATTTCACTAAGCAGGATAGAATAAACACCAAATTATTTCTTGACAACTTCAGAAGCATTTCTCTCGGTCTGAATTAAAAATTAGGTAGGTCCTCCAAGATTTCAGAATTAACATCTCAGAACTAACATTCACAAATAAATCAAAAGTGGACATAAAAGTACATTCGAATCCATAAATGACATCTTCCAAAACATTTTCCATAAACATAAACAGCATGACCGCAGCAGTATCCGATATCTTGATTGGCGTTTCGTGCAAACTTTCATAACAAACAAAGATAAAGTACGGTTAGAAGAATACAGTTTGCTTTATTTTATTTTTCGTAGTGGGCACGAGATACGAGAAGAGAATCCAAATGACCAGTTCAGTTCTTACGTCAGTGATGGATACGGACTGAAATAGTATTGTGTTTTTTCTTCCAGAAGATCATGTATCGATTGCTTCATGATCGAATTAGAATTAAAACTAATTCTATCAAGGCCGTTTTAGGTACTCCAGAAACACACTCAGCAGAATTTGTGTAACACTTTGAACCCATGTAACTATAAAATCTCAAATAAATGTAGCCCAAAAATGTTTCAAATGAAAAGTACGCTTGAGAAAGCAATTGTATGAGTACTGTCCAGTAAAAATCTCACAGTGAGTTTGTTACTTGAATGACTTTTTTGTTTTCGATTCTCCGATGATTTGTGATGGACTAATGAAACATGTAAAATAACAATATTTTATCACAAGCTCAGATTGATAAATGAGTGTATTTGGTTCATTGACGATGGCAAATGATGTTATTATAAAACTGGATTCGTAGCGTATATGGATTCAGAATCAAGATAAATTCACGGTTTTCAAAGATGCTCTCCTTTAATTTCAAAAGAAATTTCAAACGAGATAAAAAATAGTGTGAATGGCAGCGCCAATCAGCTCTGAAATTTTTATAGAATGTTCAGAAAAACTAAACGAACTTATCAAACACTGGAAAAAGAATAGTGTCTCGACGTACGTTTCTCTCATCAAGCTGGCATCATCAGAAAAGGACTAGTTTGAGTCATCTTCTGTGGATGGTAACTAACTTGGTGCTCTGCTTTTAGTGGGTGGAAAAGGTGTTTTGATTATATTTTACGCCAGATGTTTCAGTTTCTACCTAGAAAGCCTCTTATAAATGAGTTCAACGATACAATGAAAGGGAAGGTTACTAGGTAACTGAAGCCTTTTGGAGTCAGTTAAGACAAAACAGATCGTGAAAAATACTGCAAACGTTAATAAGGTATGAAAGATTCAAAACAATCAAGGTGATTCAAAGATTACATGGATCTGAAGAAAAACATACTTAGTACACGTACTAATATGATCTAAAGACTTTCAGAATAGATGGAAAAGATCAGAAGATTCGTGATTAACCTCGAAAAGCACGAGGTAGGGGCGTTCCATTTATAAAAAGAGAATCTAACCTAGCTGGGATCGCTTAATATTTTGAATTTTTCCAAATGGGTAGGATTATTAAATCCGGTAAAACACTTGAGAAATCATCAGTGAAGGAGCAAGGAAAAAAAGAAATTATTGCATTTCATAGTTGTCGGTATTCAGCTACAATTTTTTTAAAATTCAAAAATTGTTTTAGGTCATAATTTTCAGCAAATTTCAGAAATGGATTCATTGGTCTTGATTCAAAGAAGATATCGTGAGTTCTGTGGAGCTTAAGATTAGGCTAGACTTACTTGCTTTCAAGAATATGAGTAGATTCTAACAATTTCAAAGACATGCTAGAAGCTGTCATTTGAAGTACATAGCTGAACAAAATGTATGTCTATAATAAGGGAGCCCAAGCGGGGATTTCGGGATTTACTAAAGCGCGGCAGATTAATATACATGGGGATACCTCTTACCCGGTTAAGTACCTCCACCAAATATGAGCCCCATATATAAGGCCGCCTGTGAGGGTAAAGGATCAGATTAGTAGAAAAAAATTGATCATCAGAAATTCTCGAGCGCGTCAGATTAAGGTAGGGTGAGTTAATTACCTGCTAAAAAGTATATTTTCCAGTAATCTGACAATTTGAGGGTAACGTAAAGAAAGGGGAGGGCAGCAAAGTTGTAAAAAAATAACGTCATTTCGACATTCTCGAGCGTAGCTAATTTTTATTTATTTTGAAGGAAATAATTCAAGGAAAATGAAAAATATATAATCTGACGATTTCCGCAAGCCGAACTAACAAAAATTCGTCGATAAAGTTTAATGCGTGCAGCTGTGTGATACCTTTATTTCCCTCTTCGAGTTTCTATTCCTCTATTCTCTATTTACTTCTTCTCTATCTATTACTTTCTCACTCCGTACCCACTCTAAATTGTGTTTCCATGACGCCATCACAGCTGAGACTCGTTCGTGGTGAAGACGAAGATGATGATTAATTAATCAATTGATTGATGGATGTAGCCGTTACTACGTGGTAGGAAATCATAATGAAGAAAAGAGAAATTAAACTTTCTATGCATAGAAAGTTTCATTTCTCTTTTCTTCATTAATTAATCAATTGATTATAAAAAATAAAAATTTTTTGAGCATTTTTTTAATCTACTTAAAAAACATACCTACACTTATTTATTTGCATGCTATTTCCTGAGCTTTTCAATTAATTAAGTTCAATGAATTGAAAAAAAAAAATTAAAAAATTTGTTTTTATCAGATTAAGCGAATCCCTCTAGATAATCGTCAGATTATGAGACAGCACGTCTCAAACATAAAGATAAACATATATATCTTAATCTGACGCGCTTGAGTATTTCAAAATGGCGATTTTTTTTTGCACATTATAAATAATGGCCGCGAGTTTGCGTCAGATAGAAATCGTCAGATTACTGAATGAGAGCTTTTTTTTGTTGCACTTAACACCCCCTTAAAAAATCTGACGCGCTCGATTAAATTTTTTTTCTTTTCACTTTTAACCCTTACGTACAACCACCCACATCATGCAAACGATCAGATTAACATACCAACCTTATTAAAAATACGTAGGACATTGATGCCATCAATATCTGATGCGCTCGAGTATGTCCATGCAACACTATTTCTTTACATATTTAAAAATCTATAGCCGCTTTCCCCACCGATGAAAAGGTTTATATTATGTAACATTTTTTTCTTCTTATCATCTAAGCTTTGCAACCTTATATGTCTCAATGACGCTCGAGTAAATCCCCATTTTGCATCGTGGGCTCCCATGCTACTAGATTTTTCTTGATTTATTACATTTTTATACTACAGCTGCAGGTAGTGTTGTAGCTTTTTATAAGAATAACTACGCTGATAACATACATATCAAGCCAGAAAAACCCATTATTTTGAATTAACAGACGTAAAAAAAAAATTGTTATGCTTGATGATGATAGATACCCAAATGTTTCGATTTCCCACAGTGTTCTTTCAATTGCGTTAATGTAGATTGCGTACACAAAAACCTAACTCTGCTAGATTGTGTACACTTTTGTAAATTAGCCTGCTGCAGTCCTTTTGTTGGCTAGGTTGGGTTACTTTTTTATAAGAGAGTTGTCTCTTCAACTTTGACGATCGGGTTAGGTTAATTTTCGATAATAAAGTTCAAGAAAACTGACAGTATCATCAAGTCTATAGAAAATATAAGTAAAAACAGTTTGAGAAAAACATAATCAATCCGTCAAAAAAAGTACGCAATCAAGAATCTTTGAGCTGGGCAGGTTATATGTGTTTTATATCTGTATATTGGAAAAAGAAGTCCTCTCGAAACAACTACACAAATGAAAAAATACTTTCGAAACAACTACTTTTATATGAACACTGAATTATACAAAAAAAACACTACTCAGTTTGAAATAGGATCCTAAAGTGACCCTAATAATTGAAATGTTTCTAGAATTATTTGAGTCCTGCTTGGTTATTATTATGCTGTGTAGCATTTGAAAGCAACATGATTCACTAATCTTTGGATTCAGAACCCCATTAGACAAAAGCAATAGTTAACTAACAGTTACACCTGGCGTCTGCAAAGCTATCGTGCAGTAAACTATCAATAATAATACCAAAGTACTTATAGGATAACTACTGGTTATATACACACAAATTCGAAACAAGTTCTGCCACTGGTAAATCACATGCATCTGTAACATATCTGAATTTTACCAACCCTCAGTGCGTGCTTATCGTAATCAGTAATTAGGCACCGCTTTCGTGTCAAATTTCATTATGAATGAAGTTATGAAGTTTCGAACAAATTAGCACAATTTGTACTTGTCCGCCTTACCTGTACAAGAAAGACGTTGGGAGGATCAAAAAGGGACTGACTCTATATTGCCGAAAGGTCAGAGAGAAAGATGAAGATCACATATACTTCAGTATATAAGGTGGATTTTCAATATAGTTCATTACTAAGACAGGTTGGTTGCGATTTGCGTATTTGAAATTTTAATTGATTTGGTGAATAACCTAACAGAAGAAAAACCATAGACAAATAATGCGTTCGACATTCAAGTTACACATTTTACATAATTGTGTGTTGGAGAAAAATTAAACCCAAAATGGTATCAAGTACAATTTTACTTATTATCCTATGTACGGAAAATTGTTTTCATTACATTGAGACCTGAATGAATACCTTACAATCCGGATATTTTACCCGACAATTTGCTGTTGATCATCTTCAAGGGGAAGATGATCACTTCGTGATCTAATCTCGTGTCGAGGTGTTGAAATAACGGTTTGGTGTTGAACTAAAACTCTAGTAAATACCATAGTTTCATTCTATAAGGAGAAATGAAACTTTCTATGTTTTTAAACTACTTGTATTCGTAACTAACGTTACCATACTTGTGATGCACTGATAAAACTCCAGTAGTATTCATTACTACACCAAAGGTTCCAAACAGTCCATTACAAATGTTATTTCCAATGCCGCAGAATAATGAAATATTTTCTATAATGCCAGTCCGATTAGTCAAAAGAAAGGATGACAGAACATCATTTCTTCGACAACAATTGAAAGTTGAAACCAATTATATGACATGAGGTTGCAAGCTATCTCAGTTGATGATGCGAGTTAAGTCATAAAACCACTGATGAGATGGCACCAGGCGTCTGCGTGAGAAGAGATGTTGCTGTTTACTATTCAGGCTTGTCCTGAAGTATAGTTAAATCGAAAATTGTATCTTTCATTCAGTTTAGTACCGCTGATGATACCTAGAATATGTCGAGAAAGTGCTATCCTGTACTAAATGACGAATGCTTTGTTTTTGGACTCTGGTTTTGCACAGGCACCGCTCTTAGAGCGACCTTAAGATTTTCCTATAGTGCTTGTGTTTTGTCCTTAAAAAACTGGCACCAATATGAACGATCATATATCTTGGGAGAGCCCAAGAAATAGTTCGCTAGATTCATGATAAGTTAATATAATGCACTATTTATGCTTGCTCAATATAATTTACCAAACTTTTTTCAGACTTATTCATTGCATGTATTCATACACACTACACACAGTCTGGATATTCAGTATCGCAAATGGTGTTTAAAATATATTTACACATGTCAATTTTTCTTTTCAATCCAGTTTCACGTGAATCATTGACACAGGAATTTCCTGAAATCCTTTCACAAATGTATATAGTATAATCAATGATTTGCAGAGTTTCTGCTTTACCCAAAAATTTGATTTATTCTCGGTGTGATATTTGTTTTCAATACTGAGACCTTTCTCAGTTAACACAACTGAAAGAATGGATTTGTTTAGTGAAACTTTCAAAAGGATTGATCCGTATAGGAAGAATAGTACGAAGAATAGTACTTTTGAAATCAAATCGATGTGACTACAAATGTACCACAATAATTCGTCTTCACAACAGTTTCCATAATTCACCATGAATACCTGAAGGATCAGAAATATTTCTCGTATCACGAAAAGTATATATGTATATCCATAATAGGAGAGAATAATGAAATGTATTTGAATTATTCGACAACATAACCAATAATTGAAGCCGTTTTAGATAACTTTCTCGGAGAGAAACAGGTACGTCAAAGATATAAATATATCAAACGGAATTTGAAACATTTTTCTCTCCCAGAACCCTTGCAGGATATAATTTGTCAAAAAACAACAACGTCCCTAATTAATATCACGACGGATACTGTATTACATCTGACTGGAATTCACAAACGCCTTTCGTTGTTCAGCAGCAGGAATCACCTGAAATTAACAATCACCTAGTGATCGGTTTCGGAATGTTACTCGGAGTGTTACTGCACGAGAGTGCAGGTGAGACCAAACAAATGCATACAATATAACTCCGGAAAGTGTTCATTTTCCGTAAAATAACTGGGAAAGATGAATATTCCGAACATTATCAGCTGTCTTGTTCTACACTTTTACCATAGTAAAAATCAACCAGTAAGTCCACTTCCAATACTTTCATTCATAAATTCACAAAAATCTTGGTGACTTCGAAACGAAGTACTGGGCCAATTTCGTTCTTGTACCATAGGCGTAACAACAACGAATAAACTAAACACAATATCAATTTCCGACCGTTTATTATAACTAATCCGGTGCTCGTGGTACCGTGGAATCCTTCGATACTACAGCACTGAACGCGTTGGATGAGAATCTCATCCTAAGAGCGGTTGAATGTCCCCGGCAACTCGGGCGGATCACGTGGTAAGAGAGCCTACTGGTTTTATTATTTTACTGTGCTTTTACTAGGTAAAAAACTAAGATTGTGAGGAATAAAACTGGCGTCGCAAAAAACACAATTTTTCTCACAATCGACAATCTTCTCCAGACAATAGATCACACGGTAGATTGCCTGATTTCTTCCTCATTATTCGATGATAACGTGGATGCGAGGTTCTGTAACGAGTTTCATAAATTTATGGGCATTACGTTGCTTCGTGGCCATCAAAAGCGGGGTTATAAAGCATGCAGTTATTGCGTTTCCACGTTTTGAATAAGTTGGTCGGTCAGCATTGACATTTGAAACTGGCCTTCGCGATACGGACAGGCACTATCAGCGAAATGATATCTCGCAGAGTTATGGCACGATTTCGTTTATTGGCATGACCACCGCATATTACGATGCCGTGGAACGATCTGTCGTGTACCGTAAAAGGGAATCCATTACGATAGGCCGAACACTCTGATTAATACAGTCATTTATCGAAAAACCGAAAATAAGACTAATGGTTGATTAGCGACTAACATATCAGAGAATGGTTCAAGTTCACCCTCAGAATGAAGTAACGAATGGAAATCTTCTCGGTAAACGAACAATAGAAAGTAAGAAAATAGCCGAAAAACCGTAAAGCTTTTTGGTAAAAAAGGTTAAATTTGCATAGTCTCAACGAAGATATACAATCCCGAAATATATTCAATAACATGTCAATATATATTCGTTCCACAACTGTACGTATACATTTTATGAGGACTCTAACATTCCTTTTGATGCACTAAGCTTATTACATGCTGGATGAATTGTTTGATGAAAGATCAAAACAGAATGGAAATGTCGTTATACTCATATTTCAAAATGGTTCTGTTAATGGTCAGTTTTTATACACATTTTCTTTGAGTAAAATTGTAACTCTATCTATCATAAATTTTTTTATTCGAAATTATTTCTTCTATGATGAAAAACTTCACTGTTTTATTGAGTTTCTCTCTGCTATCTCTCTCTCTCTCTTGTACCCTTTTTATACTGAATAAGCATACATTTTCTGAAAGTCGAAAACAAGTAGTTTTCAAGATATTTATATATATATATATATGTTTTTTAATTACAATTGATAATTTTCAACAGAGTTGATGAAATCAGTTTGAAATAGTTAGAAACAAATCAAGGCAACATCAAACAAACTACCTACACCGTAGGTTCTGGGAAATGCCTGCCGAAAACCAACTACTTTCCCGGCTAATACCACGCTGGATATTGAATTATATCTCACAGACCATTATGCATGTTATCTCACAGCAACAATTCCTGAGCCCCACTGCTCTCTTTCATTTGTTGACCTGTTGTTCGATAAACTCAAGCTTGCAAGACCGTTTCTTGTTGAGTAAGTAAGCAATGATCCATTTCTTCACATTTTCGAACCAATAACAGTTCACCAGATACATAACTCATTACTTTCGAGGTCAATCACAAATGAGCAAATTCTTTACAGTTGTGTTTGAATTATTGTTATTCGTAAATGAGCCTAAAAACCTACTTCCGAATTGTTATCAAATGGCAAACTCAAGCATTGAACCTGTTTAGCAGCGGGGAGCATTAGAATACCCCCGCTGGAAAAGGTGTCACCCATGCCAAAAATATGTTTTATTCTAATCTCAGAGCCATTAACGGGACCTTTGAGAAACCGGGCGCTCTGACGTCGTAAAAAGCCTTGTCACTGTTATGCGAAACTTGCGACTCTTTGCTGTGATGTAACTTTTTTTCCTAGCTACTCGTACGACCCTTTATGAAGTAACTAAAGAATTTGACCACGGGGGAGATCAACGTCCACCAAACGATCGCAAATGTCCTTCCTGATCAACAGCAAGAGCTTCCAAGTTATCCAACTCTTGAGTTCGTTTAGAAACCTAGAAGGCTGGGTTCAGCCAGAAAGCAGCTTCCCTTCCTTGAGAGCGAAATATCTTATGAATCTGCATTGTACTGAATTATTGAGCAGCAGAAGCAGAATCCGCACAAGGAAAAAAAACTTGGGAAAATATTTTAGAAACACGACGTGAAGCCAATTGAGGCCAACGAAAACCATCAGAGAAAGTCTAAGGTCAGCTAAGAGCCCCAAAACCTTTAGCAACACCAGGGGTCTACATTGGAACCACGAAAAGAAGTGTAAGTACCCGTCTCTCTGAACACAAGAGAAATTGTCGTCTTGGACAGACCAACAAATCAGCTGTAGCAGAAAATGTTCTCAACACAGAAGGCACTCACATTATACCATTCAAAGATACAGTAATTCTCGATAAAACTCAAAATTACTATCCGAGAGTATATACAGAGGTGAAGTAAATTCAAAAATACGGGGACAATTCCAATGGAAAAGAAAAGGCAATGAGCATTAATAAAATATGGCTACCTGTCCTCAATAACCAAGCCAGCCAATAATACTATAAAATCGGAATAAAATACCAGCATTGTAGTTTCTTTGTTGGGAACAACGGGAACAACAACTCGAGCACCAACTCAAGCACAGTTATCTCACACAGTTATCTCCGGCCGTGAAAATTTAAATTTAAAATTATTTTCATTCGAGACATTCCCAACAATGAATCTCATTTTGGAATATTCATGTTTCAAGTCATAGAAAAAGTATAGTATTTTACTATCTATTGTTTTTGCACCTGGAATTCCTTGTATCAATCACTAAGTTCTCAGTTTTTACGACTTCACATGACTTTCATTTTCATACTTTCATACTATAAAATCGGAATAAAATACCAGCATTGTAGTTTCTGTGTTGGGAACAACGGGAACAACAACTCGAGCACCAACTCAAGCACAGTTATCTCACACAGTTATCTCCGGCCGTGAAAATTTAAATTTTAAAATTATTTCCATTCGAGACATTCCCAACAATGAATCTCATTTTGAAATATTCATGTTTTAAGTCATAGAAAAAGTATAGTATTTTACTATCTATTGTTTTTGCACCTGGAATTCCTTGTATCAATCACTAAGTTCTCAGTTTTTACGACTTCACATGACTTTCATTTTTATGTTCAAAAATATCTGTTCAAGCCTCTTTAGGCCAATTTACAACTATACAGTAACGAATTTATGAGAGTTGAATGTGATTGAGATAAATCAATACTGAACAATAAGCCTTGTATGTGATGTAAGAAGAACTCCAACGAGACTCGAGTTTCAAATGTCACAAGCACCCGCTAGCTGCAATGTGCACTGCACTCGAACACCCTCTTGAATATTTCTGAGAACGCAGAAAATTAGATTAATCAATTTCAGTCGCAGCATATTCTGTCGTTGCTCAATTCTACAGCAAAGGTGTAGCGTTTCAATTTGCTTCGGTGAGGAAAATGAAAATGTACAACAAATACTTATTTAGTGTACTAGCTTAATCGTGAAAATGACCAGGAACATATTGAAAATAACGTAGATAAATCGTAATATTTTCCTAGTTCAAACCAATACCGACTTTCAAAACTGCAACAAATATAAAGTAAGCTAGAAATTTGGAAATATAACTTGAGAACAATCCAAATCGACGATGGAGTTCCTCAGGGATCCACAAAGTCTCTAATTTTTTTTCTTAAATATATCTGAAAAAAGTAGTTGTCTCTGACGGAAATAACTCAAAAAAACTTTCGTTTTTTGACCGTGATCTGCAGAGTTTAATGCCTAACGTTTCGTCTACTACAATATTGTAATGAATCTGAAGCCGGCCCTGACCGACGCATGACGGAATACCGCGAAAGAGCTGGAAGGATGCGGATGAGTCCCGAAATCCGCAGAGGGATCCGGAACGTTCGTTGACAATATAAAAACGTCGCTCTCCGTCCCGAAGAGTAGTAGGCAGGTTCCGAGAAAGGGACAAACATCCAAGGCCGACCAGACAAAATCAGAGACCGCCCCCACGAGTCGCCGTCAGGCGGCTCAGGCAAGTATAAAAATCTTAAGTGTATTAACCATATATTCTCTTACAGGAAAACCGCGATTCAATTTCAAAATCACATTTCTCAGCTTCACTGGGAAAAGCCCGACTATCACAACTCTGGCCGCCGTTAGCTTTGGGGGCCCCCATGCAAAAATTCAATTAGGAATACCGCGACAAATAATAGCCAAATAAAATTTAAACCGAGAAGTTAGATAGGGAAATAAAAGCACCTAAAGGCTGGTTTCCAACCAAAAGAGGTTAGATATCAATCTTGCTGAAGTGCCAGCAGCTGGATTGAGGACCGTTTCCTTAAGAAACGGGGGTGGAAGGAAAGGGTCGCCAGGTCCAAACCTGCGGAAGCATTTCCGTAAGGAGGGAGCTTGCGACCTGGGCACACAACCCGGGAGGGGCATGGGGGGCCGAAGAGTAGTCTGTACCAAGAAAGCGAATCGAGCGGTTAACAAACGGTGAAGATAAATTAAGCGTTAGTTACTGAGTGGTGTAAATAAATTAGTTGTGATAGTGAAGTATTGTTAAAATAAATTTGTTTAAGACAGTTAATTCTTTAATTCGTTACAATATCAAAGGGGATGTAGTAACGGTCGCAGTGCTCAAGTTGATGCTCTAGTTGTTCCCGTCATTCCGACCACAGAGAATACTCTTTGTTCATTCCATGGAAACTTGGTGGAATTTTTTTTCAGGCACAAATACATTTTTCAGTTTTTCTAGAAGAATATTTTGAAATACTGTATATGATAAATTCAGGTGTCTTTTGCTTTGGTACTCCAGAGTAATTCGCTATGTTGTGTTATGAAGAGTATGTTATCCATAGTCAATTTTGAATATAATTAGTGCCTTGTACAGATCTGAAACAGTATAACAATCAGAACCCAACTTCAAGTGACCACTAATTATGATTTATCACGTCCAGAGAGAAGGAAATCTGAATTTTTAGTCATCAAATTCTTTAAATAAATGTGGATTTGCAATAATAATCAAAATTTGCTCATGGTGATATATGTTTATAATTTTTATTTAAAACTCTTGGTTACGCGTCAATGTTATCAACCATTTTTTTCGAAGGTCTCCGCCAAAGTCTGCATAGTACCTTCATTTATTTATTTCTCATGTCATGTACAGAATACATTCATGACAAGTCCAATGGTATATAGTTTTTAGTAAAATACAAAATAATAGATGAGTGTCAGCTAAGCAGATGTGTGTGTAAGAAGATATCGTATATATAAAATATGTGAAGATGAAAAGCTAAAAAATTGTAACAATATGGAATGTCTAGTAGAAACTGCATGAGATTAATCTGGAAGAATATCTAACGCTCGTCCGAGAGTAAAGATAACTAGTTTTAATTCATTTTTGGTAAGAAACTACATATGTATCAATTAGAAATCGCGTACCCCAAGTATACACTTCTACCGAATAGAAATTGAAATTTACTAAGAATTGTTTCATCTTCCTTTCAGAAGGGATGAGATTTCTCCATTCACGTGGTAGCTTATTGTTCAGATGCAACTTCAGGGAATTGAGTTGTGAGATTGCAAGTTTATATCTAGGAGGCCTCATATGGTCTGCTTCCCCGGTTGAATAATTGTGTAAATCGTTATTTATGTCAATTTCAGTTTTTCTTGTATGTATGTCGAGAATACTTTGATAGATTTAGATAGAAGAAACACATAGAATCCAGAAGAGTTCTCGGCATGAGGCATTATACGGGGCATCAGCCATCAAACGTATAGCACGTTTTTAGAGACGGATAACTGTAACAGAGTAAGGTGAGTTTCCCCATAAAATAATTCGGCAATTCAAATGAGAGTATGATCTAAAGCCTATACGAATCTTCATAGTAGCCTTCTTTTCAGGATTGTCAAGCCGTAGGTAACTTGGGAGAGGAACGCAAAATATCTCAGGGTGTTTTTATGGAAAATCTCAGCCCACTAAGTTTAAAATTATAGTGCGGGAAAATATAAAGAAATATATTTGCAACTGTTTCTCCAACACTTTTTATGACCGTCATTTTAAAAATGAGTCATAAAGAAACTAGAGTCGAAGTATTTCATTTTTATTCTTGGTCAAAAAGCCTCATTGCACATTTTCCACTGCTCTCTCATGTCTCTATATCCCTTCAGTTATTTCTACTATCGAAGAAATTTCCACTGCAATTTCCCGAGAAGACAAACCAATCAATTTAAACTTCAAAGTCCGTTTGACTATTCTTCGAACAACGTCTCGCGAACTTCAATAGAATACTGAAACAATCACCGAAAATAAAATACTCTTTCGCTGCTTAATTTGTAAAGCAAACAAAGTAATATTTCAAATAAATTACGCGAAAGGAATTTTTCGTTGGGCCCAATAACAACTTCGGAAGAGAAACGATGGGGTTTTATTTACAAACAAGACTAATAAATTCCTAGTATTGTATGTGACGTGGAAACTGAAAACTTAAATTACGGAAAATCAATCGGCGCTGGGAATGCAGAAAGGAAACAATTTGTGGTGCTTCTCAGCGTTTGTAGCAATTTGTTTCACGAATGTATTGCAACCCTAGAAGTGATTTATACATTCCACAAGAAACCGAACTGTGGATCAATGCGAATTCAAACGGTGTGATATGAAAACAGTTAATATTCCCAGCACTACGAACATTATCTACTCTCGAAAAACACGTCTAATGAATGAAAAATGAGAAAAAAACTTCGTATGTTTTTAAACCACTTGTATTTCTAACTAGCGTTACTGCAGTTTCGTCCTACAGGGACATTTTCAAACGAATACAACAAACGAAACAATAAACGAGTTTTGTGTATTCATTTGAAAATGTCCGTATAGAACGAACCTGCAGAATCATTAGTTACAAGTATAAGTGGTAAAAAATAGAGGAAATTATATTTCTCATTTTTCATGATGATCTCCTACCACGTAGTAATGGCTACATATATCAATTTACATCTAATAAACTGAATTGAGGTAGTTGAGACCATCAAACTATTATTTGTTCATAGAAATGGGAAAGTATTCTGCGAGAAATCGCACGTTGAAACGCAAGACCTCGTTAATCCTTAGCTTAACCCAGTTTCAACTTCTAAAGGTTGTCGTTCGTTCCTTATATAAGAGATCATAGTATCTAACGATCAATACTACGGAATGAAATGGAAAAAACTTCTAGTCAAAGTTTATGGATTCCACATATATATTGTTTTCAAAAACAAGACAAAAGTAACAGAGAGCACATGTTCCAAAAGTATTAGAGCAGTAGTTTTTTGAATGAGAAAACGAATTTCAATATTTGTCAAAGTATAAAATTCAACTTTTCGGAAATATAGGTCCAAAATTTCAGAAAATTGTTAAAAATGCGTCTTGATTCATCAACACACTACATGTAACAAAAACAGTGATTCGTAAATTTACAATATTGTTGATGAAAATAAAATATTTATAGAGCTGCTTTTTAACTTAATCTTGAGAAAGGACGAAATTCAATTCTACATGCACAACCCATACACAAAATTACAGAATGAGAAGATATTTCACTGTGGTGATAGACTGTTTTGTTGAATATAAAAAAAAAACAAGTTCGTACAAGAGAATTCATAGATATTTCCATATCCGATAACAATATAACATTGGATTAAGAGAATATAATGAATTTTTAAATTTTTTTATTTTGTTAATAAGAATCGTTCAAGAAAATTCTACATGAATTGAAAGGTTACTCATACACAAAAATACAGAATGAGACTTTTTGTTGAATATAAAATAAACAAGTTCGTACAAGAGAATTCATAGATATTTCCATGTCCGAAAACAATATAACATTAATAAAGAGAATATAATGAATTTTTCAGATTTTTTATTTTGTTAATGAGACTCGTTCCAAAAAATTCTCTAAAAAGTCATCAACTGACGGTCCATAAAATCCGCCAGTCTTCAGTGCTGAAAAATAGCAAAATTTTCATCTTTCAACATGCGTTTTCAGGAAAGATCAAGCATAAGGTACTACGAAAGTCCTTGCAAAGTATTGGTCCTCCACCAAAATTGAATATTTCCCTGCTCTTGTTATCTGACTGAAGAATGTATGCAAAATTCTCTCTCGATATATTGTTTGCTATCTGAGAGCCAATAAAAGCTACTGTTTATTAAAAGGTTAGGTTGTTCGGAGCAATAGTTGTTGGTTTTCAATAGTTTATGTCAGTTTGTAAACAAATAGCACAAATTGATGATGCATGCGGATTTTTTCGTCGACCAAACTTATGTTTTTTTTTTTCGTGTATTTCATTAGGATCGCGTGTAATATTTAGCTGCCCTAAGTGTACCGATAGAAAATACCAAAAGTCATCAAAAAATTAACTCGGCTCATACGACGAAATGACTGTTTCGCACCAAAACAATTGACAATATAGCAATATATGGTTAGGGATTTGAGCAGATGGTAAATACTCACTAACAAGATATAAGCCGGCGTGCGGCATTGTAAGTATTTATATTCTCTATAATAACGAAAGGCTCAGACTCGGCCCATGATCGCACAGACAGGAAATGATTTACGATCATATGCCTTACCATAAAGTAATCCGATTAAACGTCTGGAATACCATAAAACAAACATACCATCGAGTTCCGCGACTATCCTATAGAATGGAAATGGTAGAAGTAAATCATGTACAACATCGTGATCTTATCTCCTTGAGATCGCTCCTGCTGATCTTAGCCTATCCGATGTTGCAACGTTTACGAGCAAAATCTTTTCAAAATCATCCATATTTGAAACGATTCCAGAACTTAGTAACGAGATGAACTCGTTTAATTACTACGTTTAGTTAGAACTGGAATTATAGAAAGTTTCGGCGTTGGGGAGAAAGTATTTGTTCTATGATGAATGTATTTACAGAAGTCATAAGGGAGAAATCAAGTAGAAATGCACATCACAGTAGACAGTTGCATAACATTTTGTTACGAGACTGTGCTGTTTAAGACAGTGATTTTTTGGTTTCATTCTAATCGAAGAATTTCAATTAAATAAGGAACTAAATACATAAACCATGAGATAAACACGTATCAAGTCATTAATAATGTAAAAAATTCTCAGTATACAGTGTGTCCAATATAAGAAGGTCCAGTATGGAAAAACCGGATATTGAAAGATGTATAAATAAGGTCGGTTTCATTAGAAAATAGTTAGCCATTTCAGAGATTGTTTGAATGACGTTTTGAAATTTGAGAAATCATGTAGATACATCAAAAGATATGGCTGAAAAGCCTGGCTAACTTACAATGTGTGATTCTTTTACTGGTCCGTATAAAAACTAAAATGGGTATCGGTTTCTTGAAGACGAAAAGTCAGAATGAAACGAATCTGTGCGAGCCATCTTCTACCAGCTTGAAGTGTAAACAAAAAAATGTTTATGTTTTGTTTAACATCCCCTTGAATAACGTCATAAAAGATCAAAACGAAACTGGCGAACTTCGGTTCTTTTCGAATATCTCAGGAACTAATCTGAATTTTCGAAATTTTTATTTAATTCAAATGAGTTCTAGAATGAGCAACTTGTTTCTGATTTACCCGATTTGTATCTCGTTCGGTTTCCGATTTTTCCATATTGGATAGTCGATTTTCATGTGATTTATAATACAGTTTTCTTTGCCGTCGTTAGCAACAACCACCAAAGATTATTAACTTTGTGTCCTATGTATGCCCTATTGTCTACAAAATATAATTTTTTGTCACCTAAGGTTGCGCTGGTCGTGTCCTACCTTCCGAAGCCTCGATACATTGAGGAGGGGGCATGACAGCATTATCAACCAACGATCACTCGCTACACTGTGGGATAAGTGAACATTGGGTTCGAAAAGCATGTGCCCTGAGCAAGCGCAGTGAGCCAAGAATTATTGTTATTATTATTTTAACCGTAGTTTGCGCTGGTCAGGCCCTATCCCCCGAAGCTTCGACACATTCGGGAGGGCGCGCCAGCATTATCAGCAAACGACCACTCCCCACACCGTGGGGTAAGTGATCATTGGGTCCGAGAGTCATGTGCCCTGAGCAAGCGCAGTGAGCCAAGAATGACAGCCTTCTACATCTATCCAGCTAAAATGTCTGCCTTAGTGCGGCAAGCCGGTATGATTTTAAGATTCGAGAGTAGAGAGGGTATCATTTCACCAAGGATCCCAATAATTAGAGCAACCATCTTGACAGAGTGGTCTGGATAGAGTCTGCGGAGTTCAAAGACAAAATCTCGATGTTTTATCCGTTTTTCCTCCTCTTTTCGGAGGATATTCATCTCACCAGGAGCTGAAAACTCCATGACAAATATCGTCTTGCTCTGGTGGTCGAGAAAGACTATATCAAGCTCATTAGCTTGGTATGAGCCTGAGGGTGAGGAAAAAAATAGTTCCAATAAATTCGGCACTTCTCATCCCCCACAACGTATTCAATATCCCCCGTAGCGTAGGGCAACACCGGTGTCTCGTCAATACCATAATAGTGCCGTAGATGGTAGTATAGGACACTTAGGGTCGCGTTACGTCGATGGATAAAGGCAGAGACCGCATATGCTGGACATGCTGATAGCAAGTGCATTAGGGTCTCAGACGCCTAGCGAAAGGCCCTGCACCTTGTGTCAGGAACCTCTATACCCATCACCCGACTGCGGTAGACTCAGGTGTTAAAGACACCATCCTGGTAAGCCTCAGTTTCCGACTTCAGCCCACTCGATCTGAGGAAAGCGAAAGTCAGGCGCTTTTATAAGCCAATGTCTTCAAAGTTATTAAAGAGGACCCCATCCATTGGCTTATCCTTGTGTTTCCGCAGAAGTGAGGTGATCTCTGTGGCTTTTTTATGAGCTTTTTGCTGAACGGGTTCCAACTCAGTGACACAGTTGTGATCACCCCGTACAGTGTTGAAAACTAAACCGAGTTCCAGCTGCTCGGGCAGCTGCCCTATAGAGAAATGCTCCAATTCCTGATCTCTCATGGTCACGGACATTGCAGACATGGGAAACTCCTGACGACTTTACAGGCTACATCCAGTACTATTCTGTCATGTAGGCACTCCAAACTCAAAAGTCCACGGCCTCCCTGTTGTCGGGGGAAGTACAACTGTGGAACGGGCGATTTGGGATGCAAACTGCTATAGGTAGAGATGCATAATTTTTCGGGTCTTTACGTCGAGTTGATACAGCTCCTCATGAGTCCATTTCACTACTCCAAACTAGTAGAGTAAGATTGGAACGGCAATCATATTTGTTGCAGCAACTTTGTTCCTCCCCGACAGTTATTATTATTATTATTATTTTTAACCGTAGTATGCGCTGGTCAGGCCCTATTATTATTGTCATTATCTGCACAATATAAAAAACAGCAATTCTAATAGTATTTGAGAAATGTATCCATATGGAGAAATTTTTTTCAAAAAATGTCCGAAATCTTAAAAAACTTTTCGTTAAATTGTCTTTCAAAAAGTATAGATGAAGATGAACAATAGATGTAAAGTATATACGAAGTCAATTCGAAAGACAAAAAAACTGAATAGTTACCGAACATCGGCAGTTTTTTTGTACAGCATGGGCGGCGTAGACGAGGTCTAATCATTATTTTAATGTGGGAGATTCTATGTTGTATTAACTAGTAAATTTATCAGACCCGGTGATAAATTTACTAGTTAATTTAGCTTTTTGATGTTTCATTGTTGTTTTCAACATTTTCGGGACTTTATGAAACAAACTAAAGTAATTATCTAGTCAAGTATCGGTTTTAACAGCACTGGTGATTTTTTTCATATCAAAATATGGTTTTTTTTTCACTGCTTTTACGTTCAATTATAATATTTGCTATTCAAATTTGAAGTTGAATATTTTCGTTACGTTTAAGATTGTGAAAAATTGAGGAGGTTTTAAAATATATTTTTGTGAGAAGAATTATTCTATCAAATTATAACTGATAATGATAATTTCAATTTTGCTTGTAACGATTGGAAAATACGATATGTGAGATACTGAATGAAATATATATATATATATATATATATATATATATATATATATATATATATATGTATATGCGATGCATATATTTTCCTGGCTCATCAGTTGTTTCTTTCTGCTTTTTTTATGATTTGATACAATAGTGCATGGATTTAAATAGTTTTTATCTATTTATCATTCAACATACATTAATATTTATGACATTATAACATTAAGATTATTTTTTTAATATTTATTTTATTTATTTTTTTTTAATTCAAACACACCCAGGGTTAAACCCTCAGTGGATTTGCAATTCATTCATCATCATGTTAATTGTATTATTTTGTGTGCAACATAGATGAATAAATATTATCATCATCTTTATTGTTATTATAGAGGGCTCACTTATTTTTAAATTTGCGAAGACTTGGCAACACTTCGCTCATCTGTGAGGATCGTAATGCTGCGTAAATGACCGACAACGTGAATATAATAACTCGCATGTCGGTATTTATAGCAAATTGTTGTGTATTTTCGTATTATGCTTTTGCGGAGTGGATTTACATTGGATTAAATTGCTACTATTATGAATGAAATATACGTCCGGCGAGGTAGAGTGTATTGTACTAATTGGATGAGTTATAGATACACCTACGACATCGTTCAATCGGTTATGAAAGGGCGGGTCCAAATAGAAGCCTTGAGGTAGACATCGAAATATGCGACAAAATATATTTTATAGCGTAATCTTCTCAGGTGAAAGATGTGATAGCAGCGAAGTTACTTGGAGTGTACGCAAACATGCGAATGACTCTTATTCACGAATACAGTGTCGTTTCAATAAAGACCATACACTGGAGAAACTTGGTTTCAAAACACACAATCATTACATATTTTATAATGGTATATTCACTAATATTGTATGTACTTTATCATCGAACGTACAAAATTATGTTTATCCACGAACTTTCCAGAAATTTACGGTTTTTTTAATGATATTTAGAGAAAAAAAAAAGAAGAATACCATTGAACATTAGGTCAATTATGTAAATTTTCATTTTACATTGTACTTTTTTGTGTAAATTTACGTGTTACACTTGAATCGACATCTGTTTATTTTTGTGTGATAACGTATTATAACTGTAAGTACCCTAGTTTTGTTTCAACTGTTATTATATGCATTATTTGCCATTTTCACTGTCGTGATACCAAAACCAACGACAAACATATTGTTATTCATTGGAATATGCCAAAGAAAACAACAACATTCATTTGTATTGGGCAAGGTTGTGGGGCAAAAATAACAATATACAATAGATATAACTTTCACGTACTTATATAGAAATCAGAGCAATCATTGTTAAACCCATGAAATAATTCATTTTTATTTCTGATCAGAGTCGTTTCTTTCCTTTGCAAATCAGCGTTCTAATATTTTTGAATATAACACCCATATATCGTTTCTCCCTAATCTTTGGTAATACTCATCCAAATTTTAGAGTATTAGTACTCAGTATTATTATTTTTATTAGTTTTATTAATGTTTTCTTATGACAACACAATGTTTTCTGTTGTTTTCTGTTGACAACACAACAGAAATCCGAACCTGTAACACTGAACGTTTGATCACCTAAACATTTTTAATTGTTTCAGGTAATGACGTGTTTCGTCATTTCTGAGACTTTGTTCAAATCATCTAAATAAACAATTCGTTCAGGCCAGTCTCAACTCCCTACACAGTAGGTTAATGGACTGATACATATCAGAAAACAACTACTCCCCTGGCTAATACCACGAAGGACATTAAATTATATCCGACAGGTGTCAGTGCAGGTCGGATATAATCCAACGCCCTTCGCGGTATTATCCAGGGTAATAGTTGTCTTCTGATAGGTGTCATTACATTAACCTACAGTGTAGGGAGTTGAGACTGGCCTGAACGAATTGTTCTTTCAGATGATTTGATTTAAAGCCATTTTTCAAGTATGGCCACTGATTATATGTGAAAAGTTTTCTTTGCTTGTACGAGGAATTCGCAAAATTGGGATATTCAATTGGTTACCTCGTTCTCAGGTAGAAGTAACGCTGACAAATCTGTTGTTTGTTGTCCGCTTCAGCTTAGTTCGAAAAATGATACTCTGAAGGAATTCGATTTTCAATTATTGGAAATCATCGACTTTATGTTGATGATAGACACTACCATGCACTGACGAGTAGCCAAACCGGTCTGCAAGTGTGTTCCAATAATTGAAAATCTATTGCGGCAATTGTATCGCCAACAGCATATGCAGGAATAACTTCGGTGAAGAATCCTGCACTGACACCTGCAGGATATAATCCAACGCCCTTCGTGGTATTAGCCAGGGAAGTAGTTATTTTCTGATAGGTATCAGTCCATTAACCTACAGTGTAGGGAGTTGAGACTGTCCTGAACAAATTGTTCTTTTAGATGATATGATTTATAGCCAGTCTTCAAGTATGCCCACTGACTATATGTAAGAATTTAGTACCTACTATTTTGGAATTATAGTATAGCCAACATGGATTCATTATTTTCATTGACGCATTCTAAGTGGTATTCTCCCTTCACTTTAATTTAAATTCAAAAGTATCACTAAAGTGAAAATAAATAACAAATTTTTATGGAAAAACTTTTCCTACACCAGAACAAAGAAAGTGTCTCTCCACGAGAGTTTCGCCAATGATTCTCATTATGGAAGACTCTGCTGCTACTGGTAGCAGCAACGTCTTCATATCACAAAAAAGAATTGATATTCCACTTGGGATTTCGAGAATCTTGCAGAGATGTTTTCAAAGAAAAGAGAACATTAACAATCACGAGTATCTATTCCTAAAATTATTAATATTTGCCTTCATTAATAAAAACCATATTATTCAAAATGCGGATGTCCACCACTGCCCAACCCATCAAAGTAACCAATTCAGATTGGAAATTATCAACTACTCGACTTATAAAAAATCCCAAAATAAGCTGCGGCAAATTTTTTCAACAAGCTACATGATGACTTGAAGAATCAGCCAAACCTGTTCAGATTGAAAACAAAATTGAAATGTTATCTGTTAGCTAGGACATTTTATAGTATTTCAGAATTCATTTCGCACTGTCAATGAACTATGTACAAATAATTTTTTAAATGTTTTATTGTTCTGTTTTTGACTTATCAATCCAATGTTAATTGGTGTATAATCAATAAATGTCTATCTATCTATCTAACTATCTTTCTATGCATATAAAAATATAAACATAGCATTAGATTCTTCTTTGAAGATAAATGTGATATTATCACAGATAATTGTGTCAGAGAACACAATTCGTTGGCTCCTTTGATTTTTTCATGTCAAATTTGGAAGCATTATTTGTTGCTCATCTCTAAATTGAATAAAGATGAACTCACCGAGGGAAAATAATGATGAACCCGAATCAACAATGGTGTGATTAGCGTTTTCACTTTCTGTTATTCTCATCACTGTGCCTCTTAGTTATTTATAATTCCTTTCTTTTAGAAAAGAAAAAACAAAATAGAGGTATAAAAACAAGACTGAAGTTAATTAAATTGGATCCTGCGAATTGAATGCGAAATATTAGACGTCGTATTCCCTACTCTGTTTACAGATAGAAAGAAGAGCCTCGAAAATTCGCGAAATATCATTTCCTGTTCGAAACAGGAGATACAACAAAAACGAATTGCACACTTTGAGTCTTCTTCGCTAATAGCGTTCAAAAATAAATTGCAGAGCTTCTATAAAACAATGATAAACTCAATTAAAAGACTGTTTCGGGCTTTGGAAGTTCGCTGGCGAAGTAACAAAGTTGTTAATTTCATTGGCTAGATAAAAATTTACATAACGATAAAAAGCGCTAAATACCGCAGCAATGTGTTCAACAAACCTTCTGAAAATGCTAATTTCACAGTCGATAGCATCTCTAATTAGTAGTGCATAAACGGACCAGACGAGATAATTTCCAGAAGATTTATTAAAAAAATGCATTATCCTATCAAAACTCATTGAATCAGAAATGAAACTTGGTATTCATTATGGCAAAGTATGATAGCATATAGAAAAATCAAATTGTTTTTAATATTACGAAAACATTACGAAATATAAACATTTCATTTAAGAAAAGGGCCAGGTTTTCCAGTATTAACACATACTAAAGCTAAAATTATCTATGATGAATGAAAAGGTATACCGGCATTCAAAGTTCTAAACTTTTCATCTTTAAGATTCGATAAACTATAATTTCAAAATTGTAGGCACTAAATTCTCAGAAATGACTGACGTGTTTCCCTTAATATGTTTCTTGCAGTGGCATAGGGAAATTATACTGAAGTGATTAGGAAAAATTATGATAAAATATTTAGAATCACAACCTTGATAACAAAGTTTTCGTTTCAATGCAATAATGTTTATTTTCAACGTTTTAATATTATTACTTGCTTACAAAAAGGATTTGAAGCTATAATAACTTCTAATTGTTATATGCGAGCGCGTTCTGTTTTAAAAATCTGTTTTAAAATCTGTTTTTCCGTTAACCAGCTGTCGCACCCCTACGAACGACAACCCTCAGAAAGCGAAACTTGTGCGAGCTAAGGATAAACGAGGTCTTGCCTTTTAACGTGTGATTCATAATACGGGTTGGACGATAGCAAGTGAAAATCGATCGTTCAGGCTGGGGCTTGAACCACCGACCAACACAGCAGTCAATTCGAGTGAGTGAACAAATCACCCACGTCTAACCGCCTGGCTACCGATAGCAGACTGTGCTATCATCTTCATGGTTATATTCAAACTGAACGTTTCTTCTTCTTATTTGTTCTTTTATAGGGTCAAATCGTCTCAGTAAATTTGTTTATGCTTCATTAATTATGGCATTTGAATTTATGGATTTTTATTTTTTCCCAGATGTTCATACATGAGTTTGATGTTTTCTGGTGAGGGAAAGTTATGTCTGTTTTGTATGGCGTTTGTGGCGAAGTTTGATTTATATGTTATTACGCTCGTCGTACCTTTGGATCAGTTTTTTCTTGGTTTGGCCGATATGAATTTGTTGCAGTCCGAGCATTGTTGTATGATGTACGTTGTATGCTGTATAAAGGATCTGTAAACACTATTACAGAGAACAAAATTTTCAAAATGGGTATTTTCCGAAAACTTGGAAGAATTTTATTAGTTACAAAACTTTGAATTACAATAAAATATAAAAATAATATCTGATTTTCATTTACCCTCCCCCCAGTTCCCAATTCATCCTGGCACTCCCGGTAGACTACCAATTCCAGTTGTCGGCTAAACCACAAATATACCTTATATCAAGTATTCCTTTGCCGAGTTTACAACGTACCTCAGCCACGTAATACACTAATCCATTCTGCAGGATAATCATGTAATTTCCTCAGATAATAGACTTCGCTGTGGGCGAAGAGTCACAGCGAAATCTCCATAAGGTCCATTCTCCGCCAGAAACAAGGAAAGTGCATATTGGGACATGTTTCCTCTCCTGGTACACGACAATTTACAGCAATTCGAACGAAATGTTATGTAATACCGATTGGGAAGTGTAATTTTGATCGTGTTAATAGCAGCGTATGTTTCGTAGCTATCAACTGGATTTCCGAGAGAAATCGTGGATATGAAGCAGGACGAGTTTTACACCATCTTGAAATATATGGGCTGACGTAATGTCTATATTTGCTATTTTCACAAGAATAGGAGTTACTTCAATAATTGTAGTTTGCAATTATTCGAGTATTTATGATGGGTGTATATGACGTGACACGAAGACATATATTTTAATTATTCAATAATAATAATAATGAATTTTGTCATTGTAAATTTATCTTGTTTTACAACAGAACATCCAAAGCAAATACAAATCCATGATTTCTAATGAGGTTGATGATGCTAATTTTAGGCACTGAGCTGTAGACGAATCGTTGTAAATTGCCATTCAAAACGATCTTCTCATTTATCCAACATAAGAATGAGCTGTAGTTAGTCTATATAGTGTCTCTTATTCTTATCCAAATGACAAACTCATTTACTTTGGAGGTATCTGGTCTTAGAATTAAAAAATGCAAAGTGACAACTTATCACAAGATGTAAATGATCTAGATGTCCTTGGAAACGTTATTAGACTTTCGAAATATGGCACTTCAAACGTCACTATTTAGTATCTCAGTTGAGAGAAAATAAGAGCCGCCAAGATGAATAATCACCAAATCTATGTACCACAACATAGCTGAGGCACTAGGAATCTAAAAATAATTCAAACATAAATGAAAAATCTTATCTGTCCTAGAAAAGACAAGTGGCGCGAAATGAATAAAAACTGGAGAACATGCATTTGAAAGAGAGCGAAACTTCAAGTATCCGATGGAGGTAATGAGACAAATGAAAGGAGTATTACAATAAACGATCGGATTCTATCCTATTGAAAGACAAAAATTTACCAAAAAAAGCGGTGAATTGGCGAAGTGGTTGTATATCCGACTCGAGATCTTTGGAAGCCCTTCGACCTAATATTTTTCTGGAGAGAATTGTTTAAGGGGAATTGATTTGCTGCGTTACACAACTGCAAGTACTAGGAATAGTCATGACTAGCTAGATACTCGGTGACTTATTAAGCTAGACGTAGGTTAATGATCGTAGTAGTCGTTGTAGCTGCCGCCAACAAGACACAAATAAATAAAACTGGAGATATACCGCCCAGTAATGATTTAATGGCGCTGACATAAGGTGTCTAACGCAGATAGTGGAAAACGGCAATGGAATAAGAGGCAATACTTTATATTGGAAAGAAAATATAATATTATTATCCCTATATCCTATATATTATCGATGATTTTGAAATACTTATTTGATTCATATGGAATGTCTTTCAATATCGTATTCTAATTCTATTAAGGTATGAATTTGTTTATACAGTGTTAATGAAAAATAGATTTTTAATTGCATTACAGAATAAATTTTTAATCAACACATAGAATCTCCAATTACGTTAAATATAATTGTCCTGCAGCTGGAAAATAATGTTCGAATTCCATCCACCACTCCATTCAGCAAATTTATGAATATATTTCTCTTGAACTGCTTACTGGAGTAATGTAAGTTTTCAATTTCATTTCCATTTTCTAGTTACAGTAGGTTCTGCGTTGCCACCTGGTTGTACGGTTAATAAGGAGTATTTCTTGAAGTTATGCGCTGTTTGCGGGAAGCAATACAAAGAAAACGTCTGGTGTTGTGGACAGAAACAACACCGTAACCATGCCTCAGCCATCGTATTAACCAGATTTGGCCCCTTGCGACTTTTTTCCGTTCCCAGGTTCGAAGAGACCCATGAAAAGACGACGTTTTGCGACAATTGCGGAGATAAAAACAGAATCGCTGAGAAAGCTCAAGGACATACCAAGAAGTGCATATCAGAACTGGTTCGAGGATTGGAAAAAGGCTGGTACAAGTGTAATATATCTTAGGGGACTACTTTAAAGGGTACAAAATTGATGAGTAAATGATTATTTCTGGAGAAAATTGAAAGATCATCTTATTTTTTGAACAGACCTCTCATTTTTAATTTTAAATAACTCCTCGTACATACCATTTCTTTTGTTCGGTAGGTTTGGAATGCTGGTGTTTAGGAAAATATTGAAAAAGTATGTATTAGTTTATAAATATAGCCTCGTCATGAAATCTTATATATAGTAAATATATAAATATAAATTTAAAAGAAATAATACCGTGCATTCAGACATATCCGATTCAATTCGACTGAAAGTACTACGTACAACAATAAATTATTCTCTTTTGTTTATTATTGTGACCCGTTGTACCCAATAATAAGTAATTCAAAGCCATTTTACTTAATGTAAACGTCTTAAATCTATATTTTGACGAATATTTATTTTACAATATAAATTTTGAATAAATTTATGATTTATGTTTTCTGGACTACTTTCTTCATTTTCGTTTTTTTTACCAAAGCAAGAAATATTATTAATCAATGAAGTTGACATGACCGATACTTTAATTGAAAAAATCAAATGATCCGTTTGAACTTATATACTGAACCTAAATACTGAAATGCATGTATAGCTCAGATCATGTCAGGTTGTCCTTAGATTCTAGATTCACAAATCACATTTGGTACCAGTCATCTGGTAAATAACCTTTTTGGTTGACTTTTCTACGAGAACCAACACATGAGTTCACAGCAACAAAATCATATAGTCAAGATTAAAGCTTTCATTTTTCGGTCTTAATGAAGTTGAACATTTTGATCCCGATCTTTATAGTCGTTTTTCTGTCGACAGGGGCTGATTTAAATTCCGATTTATTCCGTAATTTGCAAATATACAATGTCACAGTAAAAGAAATTTATTGACCAAAGGACTGTTTAGCTGCTATCCGACACTCTGTGTGGTCCGAGTTAAAAGCTGTACGCAAGATCATGTTAACCTTGTTTCAAGAACAAAAATAAACCGCGTAGCCAGTAGCTAGTATACTTTTTGCAGATAGGAAAACTCTTTTGTGATGAATATTCAACGGTTTCCAGTTTCGATTTTCATCCTCTGACTTAATTAAAGATTGGTGTATCACGGGTGAGCGGTTACGATATCGAAAAATGAAAGCAAGCTATTTCGATGCGGATTGTATTCAAATTGAGCTTCAGTTTCATTTCGAGTCTGTTCTTCCTTCAATTACTCTTCCAAATGAACAAACGTTATGGTCATTGAGCACAGTCAGATAACTAATTAGTTTAACTTGATTACCTTGAACGACAATTCAGCTTTTAGACAACAGTTCCATGCGATGAAGAAAATGATAAGAGCAATATAAGACGAACAATTGGAGTTTATTCAACTTGTGGAAACTGAACAGTTTTACAAAAACGTAAGGTGTTTCGCCATACAATGACTTCTTCGGGCGTGATAGTAAAGCCACGCCTGAAGGAGCCATTGTATGGCGAAACACGTGTTGCGTTTTTGTAAAACTGTTTATTAAAAATCTCACAATAAATTGTTTTTGAATACGTTAGTTATGAATTTTCATCAAGTATCGGCCAATTCCATCATACAACTTCTGGAACAAAATCTTTGGCAAATTGTAAAACCAAAAAATTATAGGACCACACTTTCGAAAATAAGTTATAATTTTCAACATACCTATTAATAGCAAATTACAGGTAACATACATCAAATATGCAAACGAAAAACACAAGGCGATTTCGATTATTATATACTGGAAATGACTTTACTTTGTTCGCAAAATGATGAAGTATCATTTATAAAACACCTAAGCATATTCAGATCCAATACTAAGATACATGTGCAATCTATTCTATTTGACTTTTCCTCACTTCTTCATTTCAGTATAACCTATTGAAAATTCAATGAATTAAACAATATTTTTTAATTATCGTAAGAAAAGTACTAAAATAAAAATTAGATTTTCCCTGCGATCTACCAGAAAGGGAGGGACGGAACCTTATGAAATATTTTTGTACAGTTTTATAATATCTTTTAGGTTTTAAGTGAAACAACAATTTGATAGAACTCCAAATTTCAAAAGTATTTGATATCTACAAAAATTTCAACTGATGATGTCAAATGGTCTTATTTGGGTGGAAAATTAGAAGCTGGTAGCGAGAGTGTTTAGTTCTCCGAATTTCAGCTATGTAACTTTGGTTCAATCCCGGGCGTGTCTTTAGACACGCCCGAAGAAGCCATTGTATGGCGAAACACGTGTTGCGTTTTTGGTAAAATAGTTTAATGAAAATCTTACAATAAACTACAGAAAATTCTAGTATTAGTACCTGAATTAAAAAGAGGTGGTGACTGAATAATAAATACATTTCCTTCAGAAAAGTTGTTTTTTTTTCTTCAAAATGAGAAACGGTTCACAGAGCATATTTGATTTCAAACTTTGTAGTCGCTTTATCCACTTTCAACCAGTTTTATCAACGATTCAACTTCTAATCCAGAATTCCCTCAAAACACCCACTTTCGCCTGCAAAAGGTTTCCTTTACAGAACCATCAAACTGACGAGAAACCCATTTTCCGTGACATACCTTTGTTGCTCTTTATTTGCCGTCAAAGCCCCAAATGAAAACTTTCTCGGCAATCAGTTCTTTTGTTTCGCCGAGATATATTGTTTCTCCTTTGTGACAAAGACGTCTCAATTGATATTTAACGGGAGCATTGTATAAAAATCCGCCAAGAATAGAATGAACAATACGAGAAAAGAGTTCAAGCCTACTCGATAGCAGATGTAGTTGTTCTCTTGTGGTCTCGTCTAGACATCAAAATCGTGACAAGAAACGTCATGGGTGGAGTTGCTAGTGAATCAGAAACCTTCAACACCAGTGGTTGAATTGATGGAAATGTAAAATGCAACGCAAAATGAATCTATTTGAAAAAAAAGTGATCAAAGGTAACTTTTTTGTAGAGGACTTTGCAGTAAATTTTCACCTTCCACAATCCGGAAGAAAAATTATTCTCGGAAATTGTATACAGGTGTTTGAAAAGCATACTTTTGTTCACCCCAATAAGTTACTGCACAAATTCAGTATATATTTCCGAAACAAAAATGTCCAGTTCATCAGTAACCTGTCATATTTGATAATTTTGTCTAGCTAAGAAGTTTATAGATACTTATCTCAACATTTCGGAGGCCAAAATCTGTCTTCATCTAAAAAATCAACTATACCTCTGTTTCAAATTTGTCCTGTTTTCAAACTCACTCGATAGATGTCAGATATTTGAATTATGAAATGTCAGAGCTTCTAGCTACCAGTCTTTGAGAAAGACATAGAAAGTGACAGAAAGGCAACAGAATCATATTCGAAAATACCAACGAATGTTTTAAAGGATCTAACAAAACAAAAATATTTCATATTTCTAATCTCTTTCAACATGTATTGAGAAATGTTGAGAGTTGAGAGACAAGTTTGAGAAGATATGATATAGTTCATTAGTTTCTTCTCCTGAAGACGGTAAATTGGTTGGTGAAACGCGGCTCGAGCAGAAAATTAAAATTCTGGTAATTGTTAAAAGTGCCTGTTTTTCGATAATATAGTTAGTTTATTTTTTAGACAGTGGCAGATTTTGGCCACCGAAACTTCAAGTATCTATGACATTCTTAGCTTATTTTGGATATGCAAAATTATTGAAAGGGACAAGTTACTGATGAGCAGCACATTTTTCTTCATGAAAAATGGCTGATCCGAAATTCAAATTTTGAACAGAATCAATTAAGATTTAATTTCTTTCAAAGAAATAAGAATTGTTAAATTTTTACGAAAATCAAATGCTATTTTTGTATATGACTGAAGTCGGACAAAACGGTATTTACCAGGACCTGCTCGGCATCTTCAACACTTTGGCCTACTGTAGGGAATTGTAAATGTAGAGGTCTCTGAACAGATATAAGTACCTGAAACCGTTATGTAGTTTTAATAAGCTGAAACTTTATGCACGGAAGTTTCAGCTGGAGTTAACGAAATGCATACCAACGAATAATTGAATAGGGTAGATATGGTCTCTACAATGTTTTTGGAATATACTAAATGCCCTCCAAGAATTTTAAGGTACTTTCATGATACATGCATTTACATACAACTCACCATAAAATTAAAATTTTTTCTCAAACTTGTAGCCGTCTGGGTTATTTTAAAAATGTCCTATTTGGTCGGCGATAGATATTTTTTGTATTTCAGCTTCTGAAACACGTAACAAGTAGGCATTTTGCAAGGATACTGATGGGTACAGGCGCCTATCGACAAACTCGGGAATCCCACTGACACCGTTTTGGGGAACGAGTAAATTCTGTACTTTCAGCACCACGTAGATATGAACCAGATAGCCTTTTGTAGATATCAAACACCAAAATAAATGAATATTACTGGAGTTTTTCCCAACACCTTGATACGTGTTTCGATCACCAAGTGATCATCTTCAAGAGGAAGATAAAACTAACCATACTTACAAAGCTATCCTTATTTATACCATAGATAACTGTTTAGGTACCTGCGTCATGAGTGTCTTAAATGAATTTTACAATTTGCCTATCTACTTATCTCAAAATAATTTAACAATGTGTCCTTATATAATAAGGACACACGGTCCTATATCGGTACCTATATACGGTACCTATATCTGTTCAGAGAACTCTACACAAAGAAAAAACTCCAGTAATTTTCATTACTACACCAAAGGTTTCAAACAGTGCATCACCAAAATGAATAATAATAATGATTTACTCCTTTGGTTGATACTGCATGGGCAATCATTAATATATTTGTAACGGATGAATAAATGAGAAACTGTCAGTTTGTGAGATGAATCACTGATTGAAGATTATCGATTTCAGTTACTCAAGGTTGACATTGACATAATAGAGATGAATAAAAAGAAATTACTGTTTTTGCTAAGAACCTTGTTCGATCACCATTGGTGAAAACATAGTACATCTTTCAAATTTAGGATGTAGGGTGGCGTAAAAGGCATTACTATTGTCTACATGTTGATTGTATCTACACGGTTTGAAAATACACATCTGAGTTATTGTTTACTTCTATGAATATCATTTATAGATCATATCCATTTTATAAATTTACAGACTTTACAGTTGGATCCGTTGAGTAATATTCTGTTTAGAAATCTGTTCAAAATCTTTTTTTTCCGTTAACCAGCTGTCGCACCCCTACGAACGACAACCCTCAGTAGTCGAAACTTGTGTGAGCTAAGGATTAACGAGGTCTTACCTTTTAACGTGTGATTTCTAACACGGGTTGGACGATAGCAAGTGAAGATCGATCGTTCACACTAGGGCTTGAACCACCGACCAACACGGCAGTCAATTCGAGTGAGTAAACAAAACACCCACGCCGAACCGCTTGGCTACCGACCGACCAAATATTGAAACCAGACATTGGTTCAAGTAGAAATCATGAAAAATGAAACTCCAATGCAGAACAATGTGAAATAATATTACTCAATAACAATATAAAAAAAATAATACACTCTATGGAAAATAATAATGGTTGAAAAACGTAATCAATTCTTACCAAGATATCAAGGTTGAACAGCTCAATTCAGATTACTTACCTGAAACAAAAAATCACTTTCAGAAAAACCATTACTGGTAAGTACAAAAAAAACGAAATTTTTGTAAATACACATATACCACAAACTTAAATTGTACGTCAACCTGACTTTCACAAACTCAAAATATATTTTCAAATAAACTGTTTCCCACCACTTCATTTTGATGGACCTCCTTTTTTTGAGTTTTTCCAAATTCCCTAACAGCAAAAAGTTCTCATGCATTAGCCTGTCATTCATTTATAAGAAAACCGATTTACAAACTTCAAATATAAACCACCAAAGTTTCTGCAAAATGAAGAGCAGTTTTTCATAGCATTTTCATTCAACAATTCTTTGGTGAAATTCGTTGAAAGGACATGACGTTTTGATTCATTAACCGATTGAAACAAAGTCAAACTTATCAGAATATATAAGTGAAACACACATCCAAATCGGTTAAGCCGTTTTTGAGAAATGTGTGCACAAAAGCATAGACCAAAATTTTTAAATTATTGTTTTGGGTTCTTTTGCGTCAATAAAGATCTCCAATAATGATTTTTCTCAAAAATATTCCAAATATATACAGCAATCAGTTACAATTTTATACTAGTGACCAAATGAAAGTAATTGTCTAGATCAGTTGTCTGTTAAAAAACACCAAATACTTGTATAGTGTATCAACGCTCCCATTGATTCACATAGTAATAAATTTCTTAGCTGATGGTATAGGAAAAAGTCAATCACTATTCATTAAAAATTGTAATATTTCGAAAATGAGTCCCACATTTTGCGATTAACTTCTTTATCGAAGCAATTCTCGAAAACACACGGTATAGTAAAAAATAATAACAAGATAAATTTGAATCTGACGTTTCTTCAGTAGATCTCAAAAAGTGGGAAAGTTTTCCAGAACGTATTCAAGCTCAGTTGTGGTTAACAAGTACTCTCGTGATTTTTATGAATTCGCGAGGGTTCTCATTATACAATGCATGTTTATAAGAAGATTGATCAGCTGTATTTTACATAAAAAAAATTTATAACTATTATTACATACTATACACCATGCCATCAATGCTGCAATTAATAATCCCTCAGAAAAGACCCACATGATCTATGAAATTGTAAATTTAAGCACCCCTCGAGCATTAACACGAGCAAGGCGAGATTAAATCGAGATAGACAATCAGAATGATCCGATATGTAATGCTCATGAATAGAAATGGTGATGAGTAACACTGATTGCGCTTTTGCCGCCAGCCAGAGGGAGGAAACGTTCAACACTACCCTCATTACTGTAAAATGTAAAATTCTAATGTATACGCCGGAAATTCTTCTTTTAATTTCCTGTATACGTCAGCCTCGGTATCTTGTAATTGTTATATAATGTATACTCGTAGTAGTATATTCGTCGAGGATCCGTCACAAAGCAATAAAAGCCTGTGGTATATAACTTACACAATAAGAAGAGTTTTTAAATTCACTGATGAGTACAAAAATGGACCCGATTGATTCATTTATTGGTTTATTCTAAACGTTAACGCGTTTCTGTTGATTGAAGTGATCCGTCAGAAAATTCCTGTTGATTTTAAGAACTCGCATACATATTCTCCTCATTTGTCTCAACCATGGAAAGTACAAGGTGGGAAGTAAAACATATGTATGTTCTTGTGAAATCCTTCCATCTAGCTCTTTTTGTTGCAATATAGATCCATGTTAGTCGAATCATAGCCCTATCAGGCTAGCATGGCGAATCCAGCAAAATTGCAAAAAAACAATACATCAATTTGTAGCTAAATAGTTGCTAATTAGTTGCCAAAACAACGATTTTGTTGCTCGTGCCGATCCCTAGAAAATAATGCTATCGTGATATAAAGGTAGCAAGGTAACTCAATAAATTGTATACTTGTCCTTTGATCTTTACAGAAGATTTAGTTACTATTTAGTTGCTAAACCTTAGATATAGCGACACATTTTTAAATAATTTTTTTTCTGGTCTTGCTATCTTGAAACTGGTTTTTTCTGGAATTGGAGATGTTCTAAATTTGTTGCTCACCAAGAGTAAACTTAAATACACCTTGAGTATCAGCAACAATATAATTGAAACCGATCGGCCGATTTTCACGATTCATCCGTTTGATAAAATAGAAAATAAATAATCCCTTGATTGACTATGATATTTACCCCTAATTCACCTATAAGTCAAGAGACACGGAGTACATTACAAATACTCACGACTAATCATATTTTTGAATAGCCGAAACTATCTAAAAAGACAACTGACTAGCGTAACTTCCATCAGAAAACAAATCAGAGTTAATCTCTAGTCAGGCCTAAAGAAGTTTTACTTCGAATATTTTTAAAATCAGCTGATCGGTTTCAACTATTTTGTTGCTGATTCTCCAGGTGTATTCAAGTATTCTTCTGGTAAGCGACAAATTTAGAACAACTTTGATTCCAGGGAAAACCAGTTTCATGATAGCAAGAACGTGGAAAATGAAACAAAAAAAAATTAAAAATCGGCCGATCGGTTTCCACTATTTTGTTGCTGATACTCAAGGTGTATTTGAGTTTACTCTTGGTGAGCAACAAATTTAGAACACCTTTCATTCCAGGAAAAACTAGTTTCAAGATAGCAAGATCAGAAAAAATTAAAAAAAAATATTTAAAATTTTTTTGCTATATCAAGGTTTAGCAACAAAATAGTAACTAAATCTTCTGTAGAGATCAAAGGAAAAGTATACAATTTATTGACTTACCTTGCTACCTTTATATCACGATAGCATTATTTGCGATTTCTAGGGATCGGCACGAGTAACAAAATCATTGTTTTGGCAACTAAGCAACTATTTAGCTACAAATTGATGTATTTGTTTTTTGCAATTTTGCTGGATTCGGCATGCTAGCCTGATAGGACTTCGAATCATGGTAGTTGAAATACGATGATACTGTAAAATTTTGCTAACCAGCATCGATTTGCACCAACATTTGGATTTAGGTCCTACTTCATTTCTTGTTGGGAATGAAAAATGTTTTATTAAGAATATGTCAGAAATGGGATAGATTGACTAAGAACCTTTTATTCCGTATTTTTTTTTTCTGAAATTTTAAACCAATTAACCCACGTTTTCAGACGGGTTTTTCGTGATTAACTCAAAAACTATTTTATCGAAAACATCATTCCTAGTGTGTGTGTGTGTTCTTATTCTAAAAACGTCAAAATTGAAAGCTTGAACGTGAAATAGCCAAAATATAATGCATTTTTCGAAAGAAAACTCATAAAAATATTCTTAGAACGCTTGAAAAAAAATATTAATTTTTATTCGTCACAAAAGTCACTGGAGTTGAACCTAAACGAGTTATGATGAAAAGGATGTTGATCTCCAGCAACGAAAAACTGTGAAAATCAACACTTGATCGCCACCACAATTGAAAATGTTCATTACGACTGTATAATTCACTTCATTCATGTTATTTCAAATACTTTAGAACTTGGGCCCATTCAAAGTGAACAGTTTTGATTAAAACTGAGCTTGAAGTGAAAAAAGATTTTTTTTAAATAGCATTTTTCTCAAAATTAATCGAAAACTATTAATTGGATCAATGACGAATACATCCCCTTCTCACTAAAAACTCTTACTGTTTTCCATTTCATGTTATTTACAAATAATATGTTATCATTTTTTTTAATTCGATCATAATTCATTTGTCAAATCCTCAATATGTCAATCTGTTGTTATATATTTAGCTCAAGTAGCCTTTGGATTCATCTGTTGGGCAACAAATTGTTTTTCTTTCTTCTTCTCTCTTTTCAGTTTTTTCAAATCTAATAAGCAATTCAAACCAAGCAAACTTCTAGCACAGATCACAAGTGAATAATCGAAATGAATTGTAAAAGTAATGAACATTCATAAAAAATTAAAATCGAATACTTTGGAAAAAGTTCTATGACTTTTCTCCAAAAATTCATTGTTTTGGTTAATTCACGTTGAAACTTTAAAATTTTGGCTTTTGAAGAATAAGACCAACCTTCAACCAGCTATTACTACGTTTGTATTCGATCTACAGACACCATAAACCCATCATTCTTTTTAGTTTTTATTTGCTAAATTTTTGCTAAAAGTAATTTTCGATAACAAAATTATATTCTGAGTCATTTGCTAAAAACCGCCCAAAAAATTTAAGTTTATCAATCAACAAATTGACATATTCACTGGCAAATAAATCTGAAAGTATTAATTTCCACAAAAAACTGAGTTATTTGCGAAAAACCGACCAAAAAATTCAAGTTTATTAATCAACAAATTGACATATTCACTGGCAACTAAATCTGAAAATATTGATTTCCACAAAAAACTTGGTAGGACATTTCCGGACTCATTTTCATAGAAACATTTATTCACTTCGAAAAGGGGCGGCATCCACCTCCAGTGAATAAGCAACCCCCATTACAGAGTAAACTTTGGAGAGTAAAAGAGGAGCTACATAGAACTTGAATACATATTTTATGAACATCGGTGCTTTTTGGAAAAATGATACTGAAAAAAAGGTTACTGACTGGTCATGTGTGAGTCAATAGAATTGACTGCAGACAGATACAAACAGTATAGAAACCAGTCGTACTTACTATAAAGGTTATTCTTTTTCATTGCTGTAAATATACGACAACTGTATAAAGTTCTTCAAAAATAATTTTAATTTTTCCAGATCGTGGGGTCCCAGAAAACAGGAGACTTTTTCAGTTTATTTAAATTTTTAGTAGAAATATTGAGATGAGTGATGATTTGCCATTTTTATTATGGTTTACAAGATGATTTAAATATGTTGTTTTTTGAACACTTAATCTATTACTCCATATAACTCCTGAACGATGTAAAATATCAAAATCGAACAGGAAACAAAAAAGTTCGAAGACAAAATGAGCAATCTGTTTTTTTGGAAGAAGCCAGTGTTGAAAGGACTCAAAAATAAATATCACTCTTTAGAAAAAACAATAATCTTTTATTGCCATTTCTATCTGAAAGTTTTGTATTTCACTAGTTCGGACTTCCATTGTCTACTATATAAAATGATTTGAAATCCCTGAAACAACTAAAAAAAAAGAATTGAAAATGAATAGCTGAAAATAACAATTATATTAACCAAAATAAACCTGAAATGAAATAATAGTGAAATAAAATACAAGTAAAAATAGAACAAGTGAATAAATAAAAATAGAGAAATGAAAAAAAAAAGTGGAGAGATTCCAAGTCACGTTAGTTCACGACGTTTCGATTGTTAGTACCTACAATCGTCTTCGGGTGATGACTGGGCTGATTCCTCCGAGAGATGACTATTTATTCATCTAGTCATTTCTTTATTTTTATTTATTCACTTGGTTCTATTTTTACTTGTATTTTATTCACTATTATTTCATTTCAGGTTTATTTTGGTTAATATAATTGTTATTTTCAGCTATTCATTTTCAATTCTTCTTTTTTAGTTGTTTCAGGGATTTCAAATCATTTTATATAGTAGACAATGGAAGTCCGCACTAGTGAAATTCATCATGAAACATTGTCAATCGCCTTCAAACAAATGAAAGTTTTGTGTCAAATTTGAACTTGCTGTCTCCAGAAATATACGTGGCGTATAATAATCAAGGTTTAAGAATATATGCATTTATGAGAGATTTTTTCCCAGAATAATTCGTAAAACCCCTTCAAGTATTTACATCACATCCAGAAACACCCTATATGAACTGGAAGAATTCATGGCAATAGCGACTTTTATATGTGTTGGTGACTTCCAAAAATTTTGATTTCATTCAAGATTTTCGCCGCTTATTATACCTATTATTTTAAATTGAAAATTTGTAATTCTATTAGGAAAGTAATGTAATCTCTGAGAAAAAAAAATAGATTTTGGGTTAAATGACAGAAACTATCACTCGAACTCGGTAAGTAGCACTTCAAAATTGGAAAAACGAAACATCAAAACCATTGATTCAGGTCTTACTTATCAAATAATTGATAGTAATGTCGAAGATTGAAAGAAGATTCGAATCTTTTCTTGTTACATTTTTTCTAAATTTTTCTTAAAAATGGTCAACAATTTGAAACATCCATTCAATACAGTGTGAACTGAAATTCCTACTCATTCGAAACAAGAATCCATACCGTTTTTGAATTCAGTATTTATCTCAACATCCATCGAATTATTTCGTTTCAAGAGAGTTCCACCGTAATTATTTGATGAAACCCAACGAATCGCTCAATCAATTATTCCATTACCGCTTCCCTGATGATATTAAACTCAATGGCCTCTTAAACCTGTCAGATTCACCTTATTACTCAGAAAATTGTTTCAGATCGCTGTGCTCCAACTCGTACACATCTATCCATAAGACTCATTCTGGCTTGGTTTCTTGCACATTCCCTGTAATATTCCAGCACTAAAAGACCCTTATATCCAAATAAATCCTGAAGGGCGTTAGCTTGCAACTAAAACCGTTTTACTAATCGTCCGCCCTGAGGTTGTAAAACGACACTGAGCGAACTCCGAACTGACGAAATCTCATACATATTTAACGGTCTCGGTGGTGGCGACAGAAAGTTTTTCACTTTCCTCTCAGGAGAATATGTTTACCATATAGCGAAGTTATTTGCTTCTCCGACGTAAGTATGTAGATGTAGATACATGTATATTTCAAGCAGGATGGATTTGGCCTGATTTCTCGTTTTGATCTAAGATGTACGATGATGAGAAATGCTGACTGTTTTAGTAAAGTTTTCGAAAATCATTCATGCTGGAAAATTATCCTAAAGGTATCGTGCTAATGATGTTATCAGTTCTGTCCTCCTATAGATAAGGTATTTTAGGAGGATTGTTTCAATGTGTATGTAAGGTTTATGTAAGAAGCACTGCCTGCTCGATCAGGCGTCAACTCAAATGTAATTCAAGTAACCGCTGTGATGGTAGACTGATAGGGCAATATGAAGTTTTTTTAGTAATTCTTCTAATAACAGATGAGTTTTCTGATTTTCAAGTGATGTGTATTGTCTCAGTACATAAATGTTACGATTGAAACATTTAAAGTTCGCGTTTCCACATAGGAGGAATATCAGGGGAAAATGTTGTACATTTTGAAACACTTGTGATGTCTTTTAATTCTCTTTCTTTCTTTTAATGAGTCAGGTCGAATGCGATAAACTTCGTTTTTGATGTGTCACTGTCAAAGCACCGCGTTAATCTATGAATTTCCATACATTTTTTTATCATTCATTCAATTAAAAAATTCATTTCAAGTATAATCTATAAGAGTGTCAATTCAAACATCTAAATAAAAGACTATTGTACCGGGTCTGATACATTTATTAGTTAATACCATTAAAACCTCCCACATAAAAATAATGATTAGACCTCGTAAACTATACCACACCGTCCATGCCATAAAAAAATTGTCGACGTTCCATAACTATTTATTTTTTATGCCATTCGAATTGACTTCATATAGACTATACCTACATTCCAGTTTTTCTGTTTCCCGTTATTCATGCCGATCATTATTATAATTTTCCTCATGATAGTGATCACCCTATCAATCATTATTTGTCAATACATGTATCTAGTACTTGCCCACCGGTAGCAATCAAACACCTGGTATACGTTTCTATCAAGAAAATGGTTAAAACTATCTAGTTCTCGACCGAGTTCGGTGGATTCTCATCTCGCTACAGCTCTATTTTCAACATTTTGACAAAAAAATGTAGCTCTATACAAAAAAATTACCGCGCACCCTCTCACCAACAAATACAGTCCACTTGCCAGCGGATTTGAGATCAACACTTAAGGAAAACCTTAATGAGAATAAGAATAAGAGACGTGGAAATCCAGGTATGTGACGTTGATCCTATGGTTGATTGCCGATCACATCAAATTTCAATATTTCAAATGTTTCCGCGATGCCGGAAATTGCTTTTCGACAACGTATAGTCAGGCAAATTTCAAAACAACTGAATACCAACAAGTCGTCGTATCCTGATGAAGTGCCCTCATCGTACTTAAAAAGTGCGTAATTGAACTCGCACCAGTATTTTGCAGACTTTTCAACCTGTCTTACAAGGAAGGGGTTTTTTTCTGCTTGTTGGATCTTGTTGTTTGGGCGATCATCAATATGGCTTTTGAAAACAAAGATCAACAGGTGACCTTCTATCGTATGTCACGCATATTTGAAATAACGCAATCGAGAAACATAGAGTCAGTCAAGAGCTGTTGCGCTTGATATTTCTAAGGCCTTTGACCTTGTCCGTGTATGTCCTAGTGTTTGCTGGCCAAATTTCGATGCCATGTCTTGTCGGATCATTTTTGTGTATAGCTCTCTAACTTACTGAAAGAATACTCGAATACTTTAACCATCAACGCTGATGTTCCCCAGGGATCCATATTGTCGCCAACTCTCTTTTCATTGTATATCAACAACTTATTGGAAGAAAACAAGAATCCAATATATTCCATTTGGATTCCAGAACATTAACTGCGGATACACATCTTCACCTGCAGCAGAAGGTTGCTTATCTTAATGAGGATCTAAAAGTGTTTTCGAATTAGGGTGAAAGATCAATTCAAAAACTCAAGTATCGGTTTTCTCCAAAAAGGTATATGACTTCGAACCGAATATATGTCAGGACAGACAATTCCGCTGTTGATAAGTTTGTTGGAGGTTAAAATAGACACCAATATGTCTTAGCACAATCATGTCTCTGAAATTGCAAAGGCTACTTCTCAAAAGTTTGGAACACTGTTCCGAAACTGAAAGCTATACAGACCTCAGCAACTGTTGATGCTTTATAAAGCTCAGATCAGACCTTCTTTGGAGCTTTGTTCATATGTATTGAGCTCCGCCCCTAAGCATACCCTGAAGCTGCTGAGTTCCATTCAGAAAAGTACATCCACCTGATTGGAGACACGAACATCACTTGCAACTTTGATAGTCTGGAACATTAAGGAAAGGTTGGAGATTTTTGTCTTTCTTCTATAAATACTTTCACGGGAGGTGTTCAAGTGACTTGGAACATTTTATTCCACTAAGAGCTTTACTTATTAGAAATACGCAACGGAATGTGACTGCTCATCGTTTTGAGATTCAACTCAGTACACCTCAAACTTTCAGAGCGCCTTAAGATTTTTCCTGCAGTGCTTGTGTTTTGTCATTAAAAAAATACACAAATCACCTGTTCAATTTCCAGGAGAAAAGAAGGTGCAAAATGATAGTCCCAAAAATACCAAGCCAAACACATTCAACTTTCAAGGGTTTCGGATAACCCTCGACTAGTAACGACAAATGTCGCGATTTACTACACATTTTACAAAAAAGTGCTCTTTTTCATTAAACAAACATTACATAGTAAATTACCATTTCCTATCGTTCGTTCTCTCATAATTTCACAAAATCGCATGGGACAATTTAATTCGAAAATCAGCACCTTTGTTCGGGTGTGGGTAAAGTATTTTCGAAAATTCCTTTTACAGCAGAAGCTACAATGGGGAATGTTCCTCCTGAAGAAAATCAAGTAGTTTTCATAAAAGAGCTCTAAAACAACGCAACTTATCATTTCAACCTTTTTCTTTAAAAATTATTTGAATACTTAAAAAAGAGGAATGAAATAATGCATTCAATATTTAAAGGGATTCGTTTCTATTTCACCATTTGGCAACATCGGTTATAGCTAATAAAGGACAATGAATATGTTACCTGTATGAGACAAACAAAGATGACATATTTCAGAGGCGTGCTGTTCTGTTTACTTATGTTCCGAGTTCCGAGACATTCTGTGACATATTACAGTTTGTGTACCTAACCTATCTTCCTCTATATAAATAAATAACAAAACAACTGTTGTTTATGAGGCTTGTAGAGGTGGTATTGAACTATAATTTATATTTTGCCTTAATTGTTGATTTATAATTTTAATTTTTTGAAGTAAAATATCTAGGTACGTATAAATTATTTCAACTTGATATAGGTGCTGTTGCCAATATGTGAATTAGAAACAAATCCCTTTAAAAATTAAAACCCAACATTTGAAACATCAATTTGAATACTTTTCCAAGTGAATTTGAAACACTCATGAATTGAACTCAACTTTATTTTGTTCAAACTTGGATTTGCTGTAATAACCCAAATTGAGGAACATTCCCCATTCTACCTATCGAAATGTTCAGATATATTCATTATAGTCATTTTGAAAGAGCCGTACCACAATTTCACAAATTATTCAAATGTAATTCTTCATTGTCAATACAAATGACTTCGTAGGTATTAATTGAACTGGAAATTCTGATGATTTTGAAAAGACTGCCAAATTGGTGAATTTGAAACTCAATATCAATTCATTCTGTTCAAACATCGATAATACGTTTTAGTTATTTCATTGTGCTACAGAATAGGACAGTTAAAAAAATTAGAATTCCACCATACAGCATCTAAATAAATACGGATCTTATTCCAACGGATACCCAAAGTTGTCCAATTTTGCTGCCAAACAAATATTTTTAGCGATATATAGAACATTCTATATGGATTTATTTGAAATTCAGGAGAAATACTCAGCGATAAATTCACTTCTCACTGTCACACTCTGTATTTCAGATTCAACTATACATTTAAAAAAATTTAAACTGAATTGACTCGACAATTTCAATAAAAAGCCTCTCAGCCTCTCAATTTTATCTACTCTAATAATTAGCGGAATTCCTTTCAAAGAATACTTTCATGATAACCAATTTCCATCAAGACAAAAGAAACTACTGTTGGATGGATTAACGATTAGTTTTGTCGAAATCCATCAGACAGAAGAGGAATTACGTCACCTACAAAAGGCACTAAATCCAGAGAGCCAATAAAAATAATCCGTCTGATTGGGGCTAATGGATAGAAGTCCATTTCATTTACGTCTTTCCACCTCGCTCTTGTTACTCGATGAACTAGGAATATGAAACAGCACTCGGGGTGATTCAATGGAGAATATAATCGATGGTACTTTTTTTGAGGAAAGGTATTTGTGTGTCGTGATGAAATCGATAAACTTCATTTGTTGATTCATTGGCAAAAAGATTGATGGACAGATCTAAAACTACCAGTGAACCATACCATCATAGATTTCTAGCAATTGAGACAAATCTATTTTGGTAATGATAAAAACGATCACATAATAATAAAAAACTTAAATGTTGTGTGAAAGGTGAGATGTATTTTCATATGTCTCTTTTTGCATTTATCGATTTGTACTTACCCATTTTATTTTCAGCACATTGACCAAACGATATATGTAGCAAATATAAAAATATAGTGTGGTTTGTAAGATATGAAGAACTGAAGAATTAGGAATAGTTATGAAGGATGAGAGTCCTATTAAATATAGTTTATAGAGCCTTCTGAGTGTTTCATATCTACCAATAAAACGTATTTTCCAAAAAACAACGTGTTGACGAAACTATCAACAAAATATCAACGCTTGGGTATTCACTATTCAACTCCATTTATCATTATCTCTGCAAAAATTGTTGACGAATAATAGAAAAAGGATGTGAACTTTCACGGACGGAGATAAGTGGGACTCTATCTAGCCTTCTTGGAGGTTCTTGTGAACAGACATGAAAATGGTACATTGGGCCACTGAGTGTACACGAAACCAATACACACAGACAGGTACCTGTACAAAAACTCTAACCACCTGCTACAACAGAAGAGAGGGGTAATTAATTAACACAGTGGTTGAGAGAGCACGACATATCTGTGAACCTAAGAGTCTTTCTGAGGAACTCAATCACCTAAAGAATCCCTTCAAAAGGAATATGTACAGCGACGGAGAATCGAGCGGATCATACGACCCAGGAGAGAGAACCTCAAAGTAACCCCAACTAGGCTGGTCAAGGGAAATGCTTCCCTATTTCAAAAATGTTACAGACCGGAGTGGGACAATCTTAGAGAAACAAGATGCGAAACCAATATTTAGGCCAACAGACAATCTAAGATCAGCTAAGGACCCCAGAGAACCTTTAGCAACACCTGGAGTATACCGTATACAATTAGTATTGTAAGCACGAACTGATTTATGAAACTCTTGATTGATATCTTCCGTGAACGGCGCGAGCGTGAACGCGTTTAGTTCATGGAAAAAATATCTAGGACAGTTCACTCCGGAATTTTTCTAAACTGGTTTTCGCACGAACGTTTTCCAGGGGGTTAGTGACAAACCTAAACACCGAATGAACGGTAACGCCATCAGGTTACGAAGAGCTGCAACACGACAATTCTCGTGTGAGCCTGGGCAGGAAGCATGACGCCTCAGGCGGAGGACGCAATAAAGCTCTGTTGAGCAGGGAGCCTCCCGACACCATCAGCGGGGGCGCCCCCCATTCCCCACCATGAGGCTATGTGGTGGCGTTCAAATCCCGGTGCTCAACATTGAAATCTCCTCCTGCTTCCCCCCATTTTTTTCCCATACCTTTTCTTCTTCCTACCCCTTGACCACCCACTTCCGTATGTAGGAGAGGTGTATATATGTTTTTTATTTTGTACATAAGATTGTTTATTGGAGCTCTGGCATTGTAGAGGGAAATAGGCAATAATCCAATTAAGGGAAACCAAGCCACGCCCACTAATAATGATATAAAACTGGAGTGGAAAAATATAAAACCAGAGTCGATTACAAGCATCGTACTCAAAAGACTTATTTAACCGAATATTTATTACCCCATTCAACTTGAGATTTTAGGAACTCCAAGGCCGATACGCATCGAGAACGACAAGAAGCGGCCATCGGCACCCTGACCAAAAGGATACCACGGAAAAAGCTACCGTTCCCCCCAGCCAGATTCCTGGGATTAGTGGAAGACCCTATGGAGCAGATCCAGAACATCCTAAAGGAATATCCATTGGCTATCAGATAGCGGACAGTACACGGCCTGGAATACCCTGAAGACTCAACCACCCCACCCCTGACTTAACACAAACCAATTTATACAATCACAGCTATGGACCAGGACACCCTAAAAAACAAAGGAAAAATACACAATCATTAATATAGATAAGATTAAATAACTGTAACCCTGAAGAGGCATAAGTCTATAGAACCCCACCTTATACGTAAATGTACATTGTAAATCACTAATACAATCCTACAAAATAAATAAAATTTGATCAGTTGAATAGCTTTCACACAATAGAAAAAGGGTTGGGAACAATAAAAATTATTGAGGTATACCATGGGTTGGTATACCATCCGAAGACAAGTATAGACTACAAGGAAGAAGGCTGGAAAACCTCAAAACTAAAACTATTAGTGAATCCTCATATCAGACGGTATAGAATTTCTCAGTAAAATCGAACGCAACATCAACTCCGTGTTTCTCGATGGTTGACAATAATAGAAGTTCACCAATTTATATTTGAGGTTTAAATCAAAGTAAGGTTGAATTCTGCTTCTATCTGAAATCGTGTGGGTGCTGTTAGAAAATGCTCGCAGGGCTTGAACGGAATTTACCATACCTATCATGTTCGTCTTCGGTTGATACAAGATAATATTTCCAATTTCTCATCACCAATCAACTGAAGCTTCCTGGTATATCAGCTAGATAGAGGTTGAAAAAATATAAGAATTACTTTACAAAATTCACGTCCTCGTAACTTTAACAACACAACACTGACATTATGCAGCTACATTTTCATAGAATGTTCTCTTTTGCAACGGTTGAATTTTCTCCTATATTGTCTCAGATCTGAATAGGTCACCTTTAAACCCAGGAGAGTCAGTTGAATTCAGGGAATGTCAGACAAATGAGACAGAGCGACATCACAATTTTGAAATACGTCGGCAGTCTAGATGCGACATCAAGATTTCAAAACCCCATCTCACCAACCATTTAACTTCATGATTACTTGGCAATAAATTATAATTGGATGATGCCGCAGTTAATTAATTAACGGTGACTTTGTATAACAGAAATTGCCTTTCAACAACACCATCCCATTCACTTCAATAGCATTGTTACACTTTAATCAGCTGCTGTATATAGGGCTTGATGTAATGGTTCTTTTTGAAATGGTAGAAAGTCGACGGTTCGATCTGCACTGAATCGAAAACGAAAATCCGCTTTGATACCGGTTGAAATTGGAACAAAAATTGTCGGCTTTCTTGGAACGATGAGAGCAGCAGGAAACTAGAGAAGAATATGCAGTTTAGGAGACTTATATTATCCGAGGAAGTCAGTGAATATACTGGTCCCTTTTCATTCAATAGTTCAAACGAGTATATCTTGTGGAATTTAATAGTTAATATATTTTTCAGATGAGATCAGATTAGAAAAAAATATTTTGATTTTCTACTTCTTGAAGGTAATTGACTTCAAGACAAACTGTTTGAAACGATGTGTAGATCATGAATGAACAATTTTTTCCGGCACAACCTGAAATAATTTTATGCTTCGAAGAAACTTGCTCTTGATTTCGCAATAGACAAAATTATTATAAATGTTCAAGGTGAAAGTTACAATGATAGCACCAGTGAGAATAGTGATTATAGTTCTACAAGCGATCTGTATGGAGCTGAACCTTTGTAATTTTTTTATCATAAATTCATCTTAATAAATATAAAGTTTTCCAAGAAATTTTCATATTGAAATTAAATCTTCAACCCAAATAAATGACATTTTCAGAATAAGTCTTTCTACTTCTCCTCAATAAACCCGAAATTGAATGCAATACAGACTGCTGAAAAACTCATTTGAATTCAAATACGTAAATAGCGCATTATCATACCAAAATAATAACTGACTATCAATTAAAAAAATCATCCGCCCTTATTGCTACTTGTGCCGAAGACTATACAATCAAGCTATTCTAAAACCCAAATAGGCGCACAAGTTTTTTCGACCCCAAGTACACCCTAACGATTGTAGATTTCATTGAGATTAAAAAGGAAAGATTCATAAAGAATATTAGTTTTTACGAGTGGCCATGTTGATCAATGACCCTAACACGTTAACCTAAGGCACCTCATCAATTCGTTTGGGAGTCATTAACAATTTTATTTGTAATGATGTTTTGAGATAGTAGATATTTTTGAAAAGTGTTCAGTGCAGTTTTCAAGTTTTTTGAAGTGTAGATAATTATACAGACTTTTCTGATAATAGGTTCGAAAACAAAATTTTACTTTTTTGATGCAGAATCTCATCCGTGAGAGAATAAAACGAATGAAATTCAATCTAACCGATTTTGCCTGCACGAGTACTTGTGTGAAACTATATTTCTACGGGCGAAACTTTCAAACGAATCACGAAAATTTTATAAAGCGGGTCTGGTACACATATCGGTTGGAAAAGAAACTATTTTCAGTATCTGTAGTCGTGTCAGACCTTCGTATTTACATAAAATGCCGCATATTCCAGATCGAAATGTGATGCAACCTAGCTGAAACATATTTCGCATAATATCATGCAAACGTGTCAAGAAAGATGACACTCTCAACATGTGAATATGGTGAATCCATTTTCTGAATTCGGACGTAATATGTCAGTAAATACTGCAGATTTCATAAATTTCAGGATTAATGTTGTCTTTTATTCGAAACTACATATTCATATGCAGAATCACAGTTGAGACGATTTAAATCAGTTGAATATGATCAATTGATTCATTTATTGATAAAATCATGATTAGAATTCAAAAACAAAACCAAAAATTATCAAATTACTGTTTAAAACAATAGAATTCAATGATATTTGATAAAAATAAAAATAGAATAGAAATCCTTTCTTAAAACTGAAAATGAAAAAAAATAATATTTGAGTATATTTCTAGATATATGAATTAACGAATTAATAATGTAAAATGTGAAAAAAATAAATCCAAAATATTGTTTGGGTCAAAAATTGGAGAAAAGTTTTTTGAAGCTTACTTAATTTCATATTCTGATCATCAATAATTTGTCGTATTTATTAATTTTGCTCATCAAAAAAAGCTGAGAATTTGATAGGTTACTTATCTTGTCGTTTCGAAAACCTGACTCCGATGAACAAGTTACTGATAAACAGAACAGTTTTCTTATTTGAGACAAATATTTTGATTTTATACAGCAACTTATTGGGCTGAACTAGAAAACTGACCTCTTTATACCTCTCTACACCAGTATAGAGGCCTGCATTACTGATTTTTTCTCATATTATAGGAGGTGAATATACTGGGAAAAGATAAAAACTCTGTTTCTTCTTCTCGATTCCAATAATTCTCAGCGTATATAGATTTTGAATGTATAAGAATCTATACATTTTTGCTCTCCATTATAGACCTTAATGGAAATATATTTATCCATATCGTAGAGCAGACTCAATCAATATAACTGAATTTCAAATATAATGGGTTCAAATTAATTTTTATTGCTGCAAATATTGGGTGAAGAAAAATATTACCTGTTGAAAAATATTTGTTATGGGAAATTAGCATAGAATTACAGTCGAAAATATCAAAAATATATAATGAAGCTCCATTTCATTATATAAAAACATTCTTGTAACCTATGATCAGTATAAACAAATATAATAGTCAGTGAAAAAAGTAATATAGATCATGAAATTATGAAACAAAAAAATGAATTGGGACTCCGAGGCGACTTATTGATTCCAGTTTTTTGATATCATCATAGGCTGTTTTAACATGTCAATGAGGGAATAAAGAAAATCTGGAAAAAGCTTCTATCAAGAAGTCAACATTAGATAATACCTACCATCGGCTCACTTTTCATACCCCAATGAACAAAATTATGTTTCACAAATTATAATGAATAACAATGATGAGGATTGGTTTCATTCAACTATAAAACAGCTTGCACACGTTATCGACCTTCTCTAGATTCAATTCACTTAAATGTAGAATATAATTACATCTAATGATTTCGAAAATTGCTATAGACTCGAAGACTACATTAAATTCTGTCGTAAATTATTCATCTGGAAACATCAATTCAACTTTTATTACCCCATTATAAGCTCGTTATACTATCTTCGTATTTCTAGAAAGATAATAATAACAGTTGTTTCGGAATGCGAGGAAGTGACTCGATCAGGGAATTGAAAGTAAAGAGTATTTCCTAGTAAACATTCGTTTCAAGTACCAATAACGTAAAGAAAACAAGGAAACTCATCAAATGGCATTTAAGGCTTACAACTAGTCGATGGTGAATGAAAAACATAGGACCAGGTGGAAAATAAATTACTCGATTATTTCGCAATTCTAAATGCATTCGAACATTCGCATATAAAATAATGAGCAGAATAAATTACATACGAATTCTGCAAACATTTTTATCACTTTGGCACTTGAAATAAAAATACTTTTTTCAATAAGCAATGCTCAATTTCAATAACTACAATATCTCAAATAATTGAAAAATCAGAAATAGAAAAAAAGGAAGTACGGAAAATTGTGGAAGAATAAAACAAAAAAAATTGCTTGAATTTTTTTATTAGTATTTTATTATGTGACCTTATTGTCCTGATTTTATTGCAAAACTTTTTTATGCAGTGCATTTCTTTAATGCCCCCCCCTTTTATATTTTGAAGCGGTAAACTCAAAAAAGTGAAATTTGGGATAATGAAATAAATACATGAATACTTTGTTTTGAAGTGAAATTGACAGATGAAACTTTCAAGATGGCGACTAGGCGCCATCTGGAAAAAAATTGAATGGAAAGGGGGGTCTTGTGATACATCATTTTGAAGCTCCTGACGAATACTTCATAACCCCAAAATATGAAGTCAATATCTTCACTTACTACAAAATGACGGAACATTCAATAATTTCCTGAGGACAAACACATTAATATCAATATTTCTAGAAATATTCCTTTTTATCTTCCAAAAACCCGATAAGGTTTGTTCATTAAAAATTGGAATGACACCAACCCTCACGTTTTCCGGGAAACACATACCCAATATCCAGAAAAAATTAACATTTGGGCAGGAATATTGGGAAACCATATTGTAGGACCTCTATTTATTGATCAATATTCAACAGGGGAACTGTATTTGAATATGCTGGAAACTACTGTTAACCATCTCACTGAAATCGTCGAATCCTAATGAATTGGATATGGATATTGTATTCCAACAAGATGGAGCACCACCACATTTCTCTAGACAAGTAAGAAACTATTTGGATACTACTTTTCCCGGTTGTTGGGTTGGCCGTCGAGGTCCTACAGAATTGCCAGCCAGCACGCCAGATATGATGATTTTGGACTTTTTTTATGGGGCTATTTGAAGCAAAAGGTGTACGAAACTGAACCTGCTTCGATATTCGATATTCGGCAGATAATCATATTATTAGTAGAGATATTGACGTTACTGTGTTCGAAAATGTTCGGCGTGGAATATCGGATAGGCTGTTCATATATCAAGAAGTTCAATACAACCTTTTCGATCACCTTCTGAACTGACCTCAAGCTTATTACCTCATATTATTTAGTTAAATGTCAATGTATTCCGGCAATTATTGAAAGTTCTGCCATTTTGTAGTAGTTGAAGATATTGACATTATATTCTAGGGTTGTGAAGCATTTGTCAGGAGCTTCAAAAAGATGTGTCACAAGACCCTCTTTTCCATTTAATTTTTTTCTCAGATGGCGCCCAGTCCCCATCTTGAAAGTTTCATCTGTCAATTTCACTTCAAAATAAAGTATTCATGTATTTTTTCACTATCCCAAATTTCAAATTTTTAAGTTGACCCGTTCAAAAAATAATAGGGGAGGACATTAAAGAAATGCACTGTATATAAAACAGTTGGTAATTTTATTTTGTACTGTAAAATATAATTGTACTGATTATTTTTTTGAGTGTTTTTGTTAGAACAAAGATCAAAATTTTCATTATATAAAAATAATTATTCCTCAAGTTTTCAAAATGGACCACCCTGTACAAGTTATTTTATATTTGATTTTTGGAACGGTTTTGCCTTTCCCACCTATTGCCAACCGACTATCATCTTTTTAAGCACTTCGATAACTTTCTTACTGGTAGAACCTTCGCCAAACAGTATCAGGCATAAACGGCCTTCTTCTACTTCATCGAAACCCGAGCACATAATTTTGATTTGACGGAATTGGTCGACTTGGCAAAAATACACTCATTCAAAATACAGTCATTTCGATTAAAGTGAAATAAGTATTATCTGATATATTACAGTTTGAGGTTAACTCATAAAAACGAACAAAACATATATCAAGGCGAAGTCTCCGGTACATACTCTCATGATAAATATCTCCCCGTTCAATATTTCCGAAAGGGTTGATAACGTGAATATCTATCTATTGATTTCTCTTGAAATTATTTCACTTTGAGAATTGGATTTAAAAGTTTTCGCTGGAGAAGTTGAATATTGAAAATAATATATTTTTGAAACTATTTTTGTTATTATTTCCTCATCGCTAGGTACACTCCTATGTATTTAAAAAAAATTTCAAGGTGAAATCATATCTTGAATAAAATATTGGGAATTGGTCGGTGGTTCAAGCCCCAGTCTGAACGATAGATTTTCACTTGCTATCGTCCAACCCGTGTTAGGAATCACATGTTAAAAGGTAAGACCTCGTTAATCCTTAGCTCGCACAAGTTTTGACTTCTGAGGGTTGTCGTTCGTACGGGTGCGATAGCTGGTTAACCGAAAAACAGATTTCAAACAGATTTTAAACACTATTGTATATTGATATAAAAAATAGTTCCAATAAATTTTCATGGCAAGTTTTTACACGAGACATTTTTTGATAACTCTACTCCTCCATCTCAAACTTCTAAAGGAAGCTTTAATGCATTTTCATATTGCTTAGGAAAAATAGTGGTGCACATATTGGATTTGAAAATATGACATAATTTCCTTCGCATCTTTTTAAATATCCGCCATTCTCACCGACACACATCTCACAAATATCGAAGTGTGAATTTTATATTCATAGAATTCCCGAGTATATCTCGCATTTTTCCTCGTCAATAAGTAATTCATAGGTTTATAAAACAATTTTCCAACAACGAAACCATTCTATATGGTAATGCCCTTATTTAAAAGTACTCTTACCTTATACAAAGTTTCTCGTTATATACATGTTTGTTTTATGTCATGACCTTATGAGGTAGGAGGTGATGGACACTTGAATGTTACGGAATTTACATACCGATGTTGACTCTTCGCTGATGAAGAACGGTCAACATGCTTGAAGAGACGTACTTGTTTGTGTGTGTGTGTGTGTGTGTGTGGACAGTTTGCGATGACAATGTCGCTCTTTTGAATATTTTTATAAAAAATCATTTGAGGCAACAAATTAACTGTAAACGAGCTAATAATTGCTATTTTGTTTATTCGTCCACAAAACAGTGCTCAGAGCACTGTGCTCTGAAAGTGGTGCTTGTGCAAAAATGGAATTTTGTGTTTTATTCATCAATAATAATAATAATGATAACATTTAGTTGCAACTGTATAAAATAAGGACATTATCGTAATTAAATACTGTGACCCTCAGCTACAAATATCCTCCCGAATACAAAAAGTAGGAAAGTTTTAGGGTTACCAAGTAAATTATAGATTGTAGATCGTGTTGTTTGTTATAGGCACGACAGCAATTATTGTGGGCAAGGTACTGGTTCGATGAAAAGTGGAGTCTCTCCAGCAAAGGGTACCACCCCATTGAAGATGAAGAAACAATGGAATGGTAACAAAAATAATTAAATTGTGCTGATTTATAATCAAGCCTTCCGAAATATACTAATCAAATGTATATAAAACTCACAACTACATACTGGGTGGAAATATTCTGAAATAAAAATTTAATTTATATTAGTTACGTTTGTTTGAAAATGGTTGACAATGTTTCATGGTGAATTTTACTAGTTCTAATATAATTAGAAATCTACGAAATAATTAATAAGATTAGAATGAATAGCTGAAATATCAAGTATATTAAACAATAAAACGTGAAATGAAAATACAATAAAACGTATAAAGTAATAAAGATAAAAATTAAAATGAGCAAAAAATTGAAAAAGAAATTGAAAAAAAATAAAAAAAGGTTTAAAATCAAGTTACTTCACGACGTTTCGATTGTTAGAGAGCAACAAATTGCTATTCTTGGACGTATTGGTGAAGAGCACTAAGTGGGAAACATCTGTATACCAAAAACCCACTTACACAGGACAGTATGTGAACCACGAATCCTACCACCATCAATCTACCAAAAAAAGATTCATCAAGACTCGTGGATGTTACTTTGGGACTCTGTAATAAGAAGGAAGGTCTTGAGAAGGAACTAGGCATCATCAGAAAAGATCTTCAACAGAATGGTTACTCCAAAGTGATGGTGGAACAAACTTTGGCTAGAAGACAGGAAGAGCCTCGAAAGAAAGAGAAGCCGTCACAATTAGTGCTCGCCCTTCCCTACGCGGACTGCGATTTCAAGAATTGCACATACCAGATATCATGCAAGTGCGGCAAATCCAATATCGAAAGTCCGCATTGCCAAGCACAAGAAAAACACACCACGAGGAGAAACCAGTAAATCAGTAATAGCAGAGCGTATTTAATCTCATCAACACCAAGTGATCTCAAGCCGAGATCCATCCACAGGGAAGAACACTGGTTTCAGAGGAAGTTCAGAGAAGCTGCATTTACGTTGTTACGAAAGCGATCAACTAAACAGTCAACTCCTGCTGAACCAGATTTCCCCCCCCCCCTGCGGCTTTTTCGTGTTCCCAAGATTGAAAAAACCCATGAAAAACGGCGTTTTGCGACAACTGAGGAGATAAAAACCAAAAAGTTGAAAGAGCTCAAGAACATACCAAAAACTGCTGAACTGCTGTGAATAGGAAGTCACGTACAAGCGATAGTCTCAATGAAACTTGAACTTTGTGACGAGCAGTATTTATTTACTTTCAGCATCTTTTATACTTACTGATTGTTTTATTGATTATTAGTGAGTAAACATTGTTATTATATTTGAGGATTGGAACACTGGAACAAGTGTATTAAATCTGAGGTGGGTTATACTTTAAAGGGTACAAAATACAAATTGATGAATAAGTAAACACTTTTTTAGAGAAAGGAGAATTCCCCTTATTTTCTAAACAGGCTAAGCTAAGTTAATAATATGAAGTGTTAATGAGAACATAAATATATTTCGGGAAACTTTATAATTTACCCTTCATTTATTTCAAAATGTTCGGCGAAGTGAAAACTCTTGAACGTGTTCAAGAATAAAATAGACTATTTAAAATTTAAAGTCATTGTCTCATCTACTAGCACAATTTTTCACTCTACAGAAAACAAAGGTCTTGAAATAACTAATCTACTGCCATTTAAACCATGAAAAAATTATACACTGGCATTTTCACCTCGGAATCGCCACTCTTCTGATTCTATCTTCCCATCCATGCACGTGTTGGCTAAATAACATTAGACTATATGAAAACTAAAAAGGGTGGAAGAGCCGGCGCCCTTAGGGAGACACCCATGGCTTCGGTAGCACCCCTGCAAGCAACTTTACATCAAGATTAACAAAGTTATTGTCGACAAGTAGAAAAGAAATACGAGCCTGAACCTTTTAACGAATTTATTGAATTACACAAGGTATTCAAATGTTAATTTATTCAATTCGAGGGGATCTAATGCTTTCTTATTGAGTGTTCCTTCTTACAGACATATTAATGCAGTAACAACTCGACCAATAGTGGGAGATGTATTCGAATTATTTAGTGAATTTAATATTTCTCACGAGGAAGAAATGAACTGACAATTTAAATGAAGACGATTTGAGAAATTTCAACACTGAGGCTCATTTTTGGTTTAATATCTTGCAGTGGAAGCCCGACCTTTTTGTCTTTCTATCGCCATAATCAACCTTTGGTCCATTAAAAATATCAAATACATCATTACTTTTGTCGGAAAATTTGTGGTATTATTTTTTGTATAATATATTCAGATCCATGCACACTTCACTAAATTTGTACGATTAAGGTAATGTATAGCTAATGATAACATTCATAAATTTTTCAAAATTTATTTTCACTACGGCGTCATCAGACTAAAATTTATAGATATCATTTCCAAGACATATGAGAACGAAGGTTATATCTGGAAGACAACGCACATACCACTGATGATGTCTGTCACAGTAGTAGACGAAACGTTTGGTACTTCAGGTTCCACTCGCCCTCAGAAGGGCGTATGAAAAACAAAAAAATCATATTCGAAAATTTTGTTTCCACTCATTCAACCACATTTTTTAACTAAAACATTCTTACTTGGACAAACTATCCATAATAGCTTTTCCTTCCTTCTTTTATTTTCATGAAAAACTCGTAAAATGACTATCGCTTCACGGTCAGTGATCGTTCATACTCTTTTCGCTTCTTTGCTTCAACCGTTACGATCATCCATCAAACATCACTCTTTACAAGAAGCTAAATGTCAATGTCGGGTCATTGAATACAAATATCGAATGGTCCACTAGGGTTCATCAAGTGCGATGTTGCCAAAAATAAAGAAATACGAGTGAAATGTCCAGATTATATAAATACACTGAATAAGACTCAACCAGATTCGAAATGTAAAGTGTTCAGATTATTTACAATAAAAGTGTATACGAGGGTGGTTCTAGAAGTATCCGGCCTGACCTACAGATGGCGGTAGTTGTTTGAAAAATATCACTGTATTAGAAAATACACAATCTATAAAGCATTTTTCAAGTTTAAAGACGGTGCCATCAATAACGAACGTTTTCGGTGAATTTGTGAAAATGGAGGAAATTGTTCATCATTATGTGTTACAATACTTTTATTCGAAAAGCCTCAGGCCGACCAATATAAAGGCTGAACTGGATTTTACTCTGGGTCAGTTTGCTTCTTCGTTTACAACAGTACAATATTGGGTAGCAGAGTTTAAACGAGGCAGTACGAGCTACCAAGAACAGCATCACAGTGGTCGACCAAATGAGGTGACGACTCCAGAAGCAGTGGAGACCGTCGATTGAAAGTACGCCATCTAGCAGACTTAGTAGGCATTTCAAAAAGTGCGGTACATCGTATATTATCTGAAAATTTGGACATGGGAAAGCTGCTCTAAAAACAGCCAAGATCCCCAGAGTACTCGACTCAATATGAATTGTCGCCATACTGACATATCAGCAGTAGCTGGTTACGCCCTCAGTGATTACATCCACAAGATCGCGTTTGAAGAGATACTAGTAATTGATATAACACAGAACTACTATTTAATACTATATGACAGGGTGATAGGCATTCAAAAACACTAATCATCTTAACCGAAACTAAGAGTCAATCAACATCAATAAAGTCTCGCTACCTGCACTTAATTGCAAACATATCAGGTGATTCATTTCGACAACGCACTTTGTCCGTTGCTTCATCTCTTTTGATAATATCTATTCTGTCTTATCTATATAGAAAAATCACTGTTCGTGTCGATATCCACAATTTGAACGAACTAAATACAAAGATAGTTCAACACCTTCATATTGCAGAACAGAAACATTCAAACGGTCATTGTCTTTTCAAATTATCAGAACATATAATGAAATCTTTCGAAAAATGAAATACAAATATATTTCACATTTGAAAAATTTCCTCAAATGATTATTCCCTTTTCGTCACTGAAATATTGTTGTGTTCAACACCACTTCACTTATAGTCTTAATCACTGATCAACGAAATTCATTATTCAGAATCATATATAACAATTTTCGGATAACAACCTCAGTCAACTATATTATTATGTTTATCACCATTTTCAGAAAATGAAACACAGTTTTTTAATGTACAATCATCACAGAGACCTGATTGAGGTTAGGGTGTAGACACCCCTATCTACAAAAAACATAAATGTTCAACTTGTTAAGTTGTATCTAATGAATGGAAATAATAAAGAGGCTAATCTTTCTCATTTTTATTATAACACATAAAGGGTTTTAAGCCAGTCATATTTGAATTTATATTTTACAAATAATTGCGTTCTCAGTTTAGCTTAACTAGAACTAACCTACTAGCTGTACGAATTGTTTCCCTAAATTAAGTTGGAAGTGGCAACATGCAGCTAGAAGTTATGCAAATAGGGATAATTCGAACCTTATCCATCACCAACAATCCCGAACCGTGTCTGCAGAAGACGTGAATTGATGACCCCCCAACTTTTCGGCAGGGAATAATATAAGGGTTTATTTAATTCGAAATTGGACCTGAGAGACCAACCACACAAATTATACTTCAGAATGTTTCCTGTTTCAGTTCGGATAATTAAACAGCGGTAGTCAAATTTTCATTAAAAGGTGAATTTCGAGTCTTGTAGTTATATTTCTCCTGACACCATTTATCAAAGTTGAATTGTAATGCTCGATAGAATTAACTATAAAACCCAGAAGAACAGATAAACAATCAAGGAATCTACTCAGAATGTATATATAATTGAAAAAGGAAATGATAAGGACGAAAAGAATTTGCACCGAGTAGAATGTCATAATCTATATCAAATCCATTATGACCCTTTTTCAACCAACCCACCAAATAACTGGAATTATCAGTTATAAATGCATCAGTTCCTAATTGGAGAGACAAAAGGATATTTGAATGTCCGCGTTGGCGATCATAGAAAAACAAAAAACCCTCGGGCGATGAATTAGGAGAATACTGGCAATTCATCTAGAGCTATTATGTTGAAGGTTTTTGGTAATTATGTCAAAAACAATTGAAAAACATACCATCTAACTTTAACTATCGATCATCGAAAAATGGAGGTGATTTGTCCAGAAAATTTTGAAAGTGCGGGAGTCAATTCGTCTAGAAAAAGCCAAACTTTTCGATTCAGTTAATAGGAATATAATATCTACGTTTCGTTGCATGTAACGATGTTGTATTGCGTTTTCCAAATTGAATTTTTTCAGAGTTTCCTTACTCCAATGTTATTTGATAAAGACATTATTCCAATTAAATATTGAGAAAACTAAATAGAAAATTAATACAATGAAAGCAGTAGATAAAACTCAGAAAGGAACAATATAAACCTCGACTGCATATGAAAAATACACAATGCACAGAAAGCTGAGATCAAATTCATCACTATTTTATCAGTAGTCGAAGAAACTAATTCATTATCACGTTGTTGACGGTAAGCTAATATAGTTATAAAAAAATAAATACTACTCTAAACTATATCCATCCAACAAACAAAATAACCCAAATAAAGATAGATGCGTCATCAAAGCATGGCCAATCAGATTTAACCGCAATCGGCTGGCAAAATTCATTGTTATAGCGTTGGAGTGGTCAGTTACGTTTTAACACACATCAACAATTTTCACAGATTTTCACACAATAGACATTTCTGCTACTGCACAGTGGAACACGTGTTGTAATTTTGTAAAGTATGTGTAAATCTCAATAAAATTACCTATGTTAATCATGGATTTTCGTCAATTATCGGCTAATGTGTGAAAAATGTGTATCTTTTTTCCAATTTTTAAATTACCACCATCTTCAATTTGATATGTTAAATCAATGATGTGCAAATTAAAAATAAATCTTTTCAGAAAGTGAATTGCTAGTTATCTATTTAATATTCCTTCAAAGTAACCAACGATCATAAAATCAACATGCTGATGTTAGACACAATGTGAAATACCATTATAAATGATAATGAGGCAATTTAAATCTCATAAATATTCAATTCAACAAAAGTCAAATTTTTGGAAGACTCGTTTACGTCAAATCTGCCCATCTCATATTTTATTTTACACAAGCCGTCAAATTATTAATATATTCTTTGTTATTCTATCTAAAACAATCCAACCTGATATCTCCCAGGTAAAATCTACCGCTCTCTCATGTGTACCCTCATAACTTTATACCGATTAATAAATATATCTGAGCTGACAGGGTGCACAGGGTGTCCGCCACAGGGTGTATATCATATTTCATTTCTAGCCGTTGACAGGTCCTGAAAAGTAGTTTCATCTAATGAGAGTTCTATTCAATCTTCCGAACTGGGCAGTGGTTTCATTTATTCTTTTCGGAATGGTAGTCTATGAACTGAAATGGGTGAATGGACTAATTAAAGAAGTGCATGTAAACAGCAAAACGCCACACATATATACTTAGTACTTGACATCGACATTTTACAATGGACTATCATTGACAGTATACGTGACTGTTCAAAAAATAATTCTTATGTTCAAATTTCGCGGACTACGTACATTTTATTAGCGATTTTTTAATTGTTTTATGTTGATATAATTGTCTCGAAAATATTTTCACAGTTTGAGCTGTTTGATATGTTCAGTTTGATAGTGAGAGGCATGAAAGTTAGAAGTGTTTTGCGTTTGCTATAGAAAAATATGGATCGAAAAAAATTCAACAAATTTTGTGTAAAAATGGAAATAGGTGTTAAAAAATAACTAAAATGTTGATAGTGGCATACAATGATTGTTCTCTGAGGCAGAAAAATATTTGCAAGTGGTACAAGGTGCAGAAGGTCGTAAAAATGTGAATGACACTCGCTCTGGACGCTCCAGCCCATTAACAACCGATAAAAATGTTGAGAAAGTGAATAAAATTGTACTAGAGCAGCGATGTTCATTCCAAAATTGCTGACCAAAAAAAAACAGTCGCCTGAGCATCGCTCAGGAACTGGTAAATAAAGTCAACGACGATCCAGATATGCTAAAAAGGGTCATAACTGGTGACGAATCATAGGTATACGGTTATGACATCGAAACCAAATTCCAATCGTTCCAATGGATGAGCCCAGAAGAGCCAAGACCATCGTATTCCCCAGATTTGGCCTCCTGCGACTTTTTTTTGTTCCCAACATTGAAGAAACCCATGAAAAGACGGCGTTTTGCGACGATTGATGAGATAAAAACCGAATTGCTGAGAAATCTCAAATACATACCAAAAAGTGCATATCACAACTGATTAGAGAATTAAAAATGAAGCTGTATTATATCTGATGGTGATTACTTCGAAGGGGACAAAATAGAAATTGATGAATACATAAATATTTTATGAGAAAAAGGAAAATTCACCCATTAAATTTTGAACAGACAGCATAGATTGTCTGATATATGTCTAGAATTGTAACGGTTCTGGATTAAAATATTCAGAAATAACAGTTTGATTTTTATCATGAGGAAAACTATCCTTAACTTTAGAGAATGAATTATACGAAATATTTCTTATCTCTGCAGGCAATATCTTGTTTATGTTTGCATGTAGTGTATAGGCTAGGCCAGGTTGCAGGTTGAATTCTGTCTGAATTGGCTGGGATTGGCTGAATTACATGTTATTTTATTCAAACATTCTATATTCTGAATAAATCAAATGAATATAATTAAGTGCTGTATACTGTGTCGAGTCAAAACTGAAAAATATACGTGAGAAGCGTTTGCACTGTAAAAAAATGTATCAAATAAGGTATCTACATTACAACGCACCAAAATCGATTTGGAAATACTATTCAATGAATGTGTTTCATTTCCATACAGTATGTGTATTTGTTGTGGAAGAAAAAATATAATTCTAAAATTTAACAACATTTTTTGTAGACTTTTAACACTCCATAATTTGGTTCCACTATTTTTCTCAGCTGACAAGAGTTGCACGTGAGATGTTATACAAAATATTTATTTAATTAACTAACATTATTTCCACTCCAGTATATTTCATTCGCTCCAAACCTTTTCTTGCTTATGTTCATTTATCAAAGCTCAAAATATCACAAGTCGAAAATCTACACAATATCATGTCCACACCCTATTTTTGAAGCTGAGCCTTTTAAAAATCGGTCTTTTGGCTATGCCGTTCCAGAAGGGTCAATGCAGAGTTGAAAGGAGCCAATACTTCATCCACTGACCCTTTCTAGAGGAATGTGATACTTTATGGTTGAAGAACCAGACGTTTACAACCCATAACATTTTCTCAGTTAAAAAATATTAAGTTTCCAGGAGCAGCTCATTAACTGTTTTCATTCATTTCGAGCTCTGGACAATCCTTGTCCAAAACACTGAAGAGAAAATATTAATTACCGTTCACATGAGCTATTTATTTAATCAATGGAGTTGAGCACTCAAACATAAAAAACTGAATTGTTCGCGCTTCATTTATTTTTAAACAACTAATGGAAACTGACAAAATAAGATTCATCAGATCTGTTGCGAATGTTCTGAATTTCAAATTTGCTGAGTGGAGAGTTGTGAGTTATGACTTCTGAAAAAATTTGTAGGTTTAAAACGAATTAAAATTTTATTTATTCATAATGGTTATGCATTGTAGAGGCGGAGTTAATTCAATTTCATTCTCAATTTTGATGAAATATTTGGTGGCAGGGATTCCAGTTTTGGTAATAAAATGTATAAATAGGAGAAATGTGGTATGTTAAAGATTTTCGAATGAAAAAAATCATTTACAATTGGACTTCAGTGGTATAATTCAGGAAAAATAACTACAGTATTTTTTTAAATGTGATTGAAAACGTTTTTTAATGAATGTTAGTAAAGTTCATGAAAAAAAAAAAGGTTTTGGCTTTCCACGTCTCCATCTTTATACAAAAATGTGGAATTCTTCCAAAGAAAGAAAATAATTTCAAAGCCAGTTCGAAATGATTAATTTCATATGAACTTTGAATTAATCGATGAATGTTGATGAATATCGAATTATATAAACTGAATAGGAAAACGTGTTTTTTGTATAATTCAATAAGTATTTATATAGAAGTAGTTTTTTCAAAAGTATTTTCTCTTTCGTTTATTTCATTGTTTCGAGAGGACTTTTTGTGTTTGAAGTTACTTCTTTGCATGATCTACACATTTTTGTCAATAGTTTATTTTGGAATTGATTGGTTTCTTCTTTTCTTTGGATGTTTCCCAAATTTTGTGTACAAAGATGGAGAAGGAAAAAGCCAGAACCTTTCTTTCCCAGACATTAATCTCTCCTAAATCATACCCCTTTCAATTCAAGCACATTTATAACTTTAGAGTTGTCTTTCAAATATTTTCGATCGCAGTAAGCATTGTGAGTTATAAATCGTTTTGGCTACCTACCAAGCTACCTGCTCGATATAATATAATATGTATAATATTTGATGTTTTCTCAAAACAATTTTTTTAGATTTCTTACTCTTTGTCTATTTTTCTTTAACCGAACTTCCGTTCAGTATTTTTAATGTTAGATTTCAAATCTATCAAGCCTCTTAGAAACAAATTTTCAACTTCAAAATATGTCCAACTCAATCACTGAATTGACATTTCGTTTCAAACCTAGATTCTAAAAAAACAAGAATAAAACATGGACTCAGAAAGTGAAAACGAGTGTACCTCATTATAAGTTTGTGATGAAATGTTTCTTTCAAAAATTCCTCACGACATGAAAATGATCAGAAGTTCGAATAGCTTTATAATGCCCCATCTCATAAACTGCTTCTTGGAGTGGTTAGAGCTCTGGGCTAGTTTAGTGTGCCATGGGTCCTGGCAGGGGTCCTCTCCGACAGTTTTTTTTTGCACAAAACCTTCGAACTAAATTTGAAATGGAATAAAATAACAGAAAAGAGAAACATTTTCTAACACTTTTTCAGATTACTTCTATTTCTCTCATTCGGGATAGCTTTCACAAATTATTTTTATTTTGAAATATTCCTGTTATAAGACATAGAAAAAGTATAGTATTCCACTCGTGAAAAATGACCATTACTCACTCGAATGATTTATCTTAGTCTTCATTTGAATGCTTATTAGAGAAGTAGATATGAAACTGATGATGCAAGCATATTTCAAAATTAAAAACAATGTAAATAGTAATTTTTTCCAACACTGTCGACACTTTGTTTCAGTATTTCTTTATACTACCATTCTCTCATTTTTTAGGATAGCTCAGAAAAGTACTAAAGTGCTAGAAATTCTTTATATTCTGAATATCAAACACCTGCAAATCGATTTTTCGATTTCTTATAAATAGAATATTCCATTTTTCAGCAAATAAAGCTGATATCAAGTTCCATGTAAAATATAACTTTTCTGATTTTTTTAAAAATGTTTTTCAACTGTTGTTTTCTCGCTCGTTTTCAATTGTTTTGTATTGAGAACTTAGAGATAAATTCTCAATTATATTATGTATGTATGAATCATATACAATTGTTAATGTCAATATTTTTAGACAAATTAATTTCGAACCTGTCATATTCGATTAACCTTTTCCTAGAAAACCAAAAGAAGAAGAAAAACATAGAGAAGATTACTTCTCATAGGGATTTCTCTTTTGCTTTCGGAAATCATTCTTTATCGTAATTAGAGTCATCGCTTGTTCACTCAGTAGTGAGGAAGTTGTCCTTTTCTCTTCCAAGAATCTTCTGCCTTTCCGCTTTCTGACTTTCACTAATGGCAATAAATCATTGAAATCAATCCAGACCCACACTTCCGTTTGTAAATTGCAGCTTAGTAATAACTGGGTATAGGTTTTTGAAAACTCACATTCAGAGTTCCGTCAATTGAAAAAAATAGGTGACTGTGGAAACATCGTTTACAACAATAATATTTCCAAGACAAAATAAAACGTAAACTCAAGTTAACTGAAAATGAAAAACAATTTCCATTGTGACAAGATAATCGTCGACTTTATATTCTGGAAAATATCTTTTGAATAAGCGTCGGGGAAAAATACAAGCATTTACATTCCTATTAGGAAAAGTTCAGAAAAAAATGAGAAGCACAAGAGACTCACAGAAAGATGAGGGGAAACATGATATGCTTGCGGCATAAGTTAAAGATGAGCCGATAAAAGGAAGAAACCACCTTTGAATGGGGGCCTTCGAGAGACAGTCCATAAGATCGCATAAGTCATCGTATCAATCGGACTTTTGCAATAGCAAATTGAGGGGCAAGAAAAACAAAAATACACAGAAAAAGTATATGAAGTACTATGAAAAGGCAAGTTAATGTTTTCCGTCATCTTAATAAAGATTTTACAGAATAGAAAAATGTTGAATTTATGTATCTGGCACATAATGAAATTTAATTTTGAGATGTCTGAGATTCGTAATGAATACCCGAACACATAAAAAAACCAGCCGAAGGATTTTTCAATAATTTGTATTTTTCAATACTGCATTTGAATCATTGTTATTATAATTTGATTTGATGATGAAGAATCGATATTTCTGTTTTTCAATGTTCATGTCATATTCAAAGATTTTTGAATGTTTAAAGGTTGGGTATATCAGTGCCTGACTTGCCATAAATTTACATTGCATTTAAAATAGTCAGTAAATTATGGAAATATTGAAAATAGTTGATACAATTTGTAACAAGATTTTCTGTCGTATGCTGGGTTTTTTGTAAAACTATTATAATAGAAACCTGCAATATATTTTATCAGATATTGTTAATACGGATTTTCATCAAGTATCGGCCAGTTCTATTAAATTTTTGCAAGGGTTAAAATTCGAATAACTATAATCAAGAATAATCAACTATTAATCTCACTAATGTTGTTTAGTGAATCCTCAGTGAACAAATCTCAGGCAACAGAATTTTTCGAAAGTTTTCGCTTTCGAATCTTATGTATTTGATACTTCCAATGTGAAGATATATCATCTTTAAAAACCTGTGACGATTGATATTTCAATAATCACAAAATTAATTCATTGACTAATGACAAATGAAACAGATATACTTCAAATTCACGTTTGAGGACTACAGAAATACAAATTTAAATCTGTATACCTTCAATTCCCACTCCTGACACAAATCTGATTCGAATATGTATGCCGAAACTATCGAAATTGATAAGTTTCCACAAAAATTTTAACCATAATTTTCGGTACCGAAAAGAGTGAGCGAAAATATTTCGAATATATATCTCCCTTCGCTACAGGCTTTGTAAAAAATTGAACATCGAGTCCAATCATAAGCTTTATTAATAGCATTGGTTTAGCCGAGAGTGGTTTCATTCCAAAGCCAAACAATGAAGTGGAAACGTTCTGTTTTTATCATAGCGTAAACCTCGTTATTGCCAATATTCGTGACAAATCGTCAGATAAGTTGGCCAAGTCTATAAATTGAGGGGCCTTTTGGATTGTACCTCGGCTACGAGGGATGTTTGAGAGGTGTGTTTAAAAATAATTGTCAATTACATTTCAATTCCATATTTGCCGATTGAATTTGGCCAGTAGTAGTCAGATTTGGTATTCACCAGTCGAAATGAGACATTCGGCGATGAGACAACTAATAATAAACAAAAAGAGATGGTCATCCATCATATCATTAATATATTGGTAAAATATTTCTGACACTATTATTTCACTCACAAAATTTAAGTTTAATTGAAATGTTGGATTAGTTATCGATAACAGTGTTAAAATATGTGTGAGAAAATTTATATCGATATAATAATCTAGTATCTGGCCTACCAACTTGGATATTTGAAGTACCGATATTTCCATTCCAGCAACAGGATAGGAATACTGTATCTGAGTTGCATCGATCATGATAAAGTATTTTCAAAGTACCGAATTTGAAATGATAAAACCTGCAGGTAAATATCCGAATATCGTTAAGTTTTGTTGTAAAAACAACTGATACAAATTTGTAGAAATGGTGACTTTTTTCAAGATAATGTCATAATATACAGTAAATTACTGCTGCAGAATTAAGAACATATTCAGTTAAAAATGATCTTTGAAGTTGATAGATTTTGTTTTAGACAATAAGTATGTTGGAGGTCATGAAATCTCGATGAATTTTCGTATGAAGCAATGAGTACAAGAACCATGTGGTTAGTCAATGTAGAAGATAGAATCGATCTCACTTCAATGTATGAGGAATGGTGTCTTTCGTTAGATAGACGCTGAGATTGAAACATATCAACAAAGGCACTGAAGACAACTGTATGTAAAATAAAAAACCGAAGAGACACTGGGTTGACAAATGACATAATCTTATGGAATTTGGAGGCACACAGATCATGCGTTCTGAATATTCAACTGCTATTAAAACACCAAAACTGCAATAGTTTTATCGACGCTTGATCCACCAACCAAGTTGGCGTCATCATGCTTCTGTTGGACATATTCTACGTCGAGGGTACTGAAAGTTGTCGTAAACAGAAAATAAAGATAATATATCTGATGAGACACGGTTCGATTCACATGATACTAAAAAAAAAAGTTTGGTTTGATGTTTTTTACTTAGGTACCTTTGAATGAGATAAGAAGAATGACAATTCCATATGCTGGATCTATAGAAAGTAGGATTCCAGAATTCCAGATGACCTGTTATTATCGGAAAAAAATATTGAGATTAATCGTTGGACTATCATAAAGATACCGATAAAAATTTATTCAAAACCTGGTTAACAAGATATATCTCAATAATGTCATAGTTATGAATAACAATTCTTTCCTTAATAGACAACTGGCTTGTCAAAAACAAAAACAAATTCAGAATACAAATTCAGCTACTTAAAGAAAACTTTCACAGAAGGTCGCAAAAATTATAATCTCCTCCAAAAAAGTGGCTTTCGTTCAATATTTGAGAATATCCATTATGCAGAAGTTTCATGTTCATTATAATTCAGCTGCAGATCAGTGAAATGTGGTACTAAGAACTTATCTATATCTGTGTGTATTTAATCGAACTGAGTTCTTTCAGTACCAACTTGAATACATCAAACTAGTAGAGTAAGTAGCTTGATAGTAGATGAAACTGCAAATATCCCAGAAGACAGTCTGGAAAAAATCAGTAGGAAAAATTAGGTGAAAATTCTTATTCACTCTGCTACCGTTGTAGATTCAATAGTAATTAAATTTTTCAACTGCATCTTTTGTGAATACATAAATTCATTATTTTTATATGCTACTTTGAATTAAACAATTTCTACACAAGGTGTGTTCGATTTTAAAAGTCTGGAGCTGAGCGAGCAGATGCAGATTTGATACCACGTGATCACAGTCAACGGAGCGAAATATAGTTGACGAACGTTCTGTCCTACCTGAAATCACCAGTTTACAGTTGTGGTATTATTTATCATCACAAAACATATAACTTTACATATACAGAACTGTAATTTATAATTTTCTTTTCAAAATGCAATTTTTTTACAACTATTCAGGAATGAATGAAGAAATCATTATTATGCCAATGAGAATACGTCGTGAATTCTTCTTCGAAGATAATATGTGATGACGAAAACGAGCCAAAAATTTTACCAAAAAATTAATAAATTTGCAAAAAAACACCATTTTTTTTAAAATTAAAAGTGACACCTAAAAATCTGTCTGATCTTAACGTTGATCTCGGTGCTAAACGATAACATTTTTTCCTCGCTGGCTCAACAACATGTCAGCATTACCGAACACTTCCCGATCGAACCAAGCTTATCGAGCTCTGTATCTGTATTGAACGAACACATTTACAAACTGTTATTATTATTAATGGACTGAACCGTTACTTGATAAAACAATAACAATATCCACGATAAAAGTTGAAAAATTTTCACATTTTTTTTTATTATATACGCGTTTCGCTAACACCGTTGCTTCATCGGTAGTAACAGTACACACTGGACTTCAATTCTTATATACAACAGTACTGTATATTGTAAAGAATCTGAAGCTGAGCCTGACCGATATGCCGGCCAGCAAACAAACACATGACATCACCGCGAAGGAAGGCAGTCGGCAACCGCCGGTAAAACTCTAATTGAGTAAAGAACCGACTACAAATTTCTAGAAAGAACCAAAACCTATATAAGCCCGGCTTCCCGACGAGTTCAGAAAGTGAATCGAGCGGCTAAACAAGAAATTCAAATAGTGGAACTAAACTAAGCGATAGTTGCTAAGTGTTGTAAATGAATTAGTTTGTGATTAGTGAAATATCGTTGAAAATAAATTTGTTCACGACAGCTAATTCTTTGATTTGTTACAATATAAAACCAACCAATTGAGTGAGGTGACTATATAAGAATGTTAATCCAATGTATACTACTATTACCGATGAAGCTACAGTGTTAGCAAAACGCATCTAGAATAAAAATATTTGTGAAAATTGTTCAATCATTATTACGGAAATTGGTACTATATCCACAATATTTAAATACAAATAGACCCAAATATCAAATCCATTCGGTATATCTCTGAAAATACGTCACCAATTTATCCTTCTGCCCTCGTACCAACAGATAAACATTATCCGCAGCGGTCCCCAAGTGCAGCAATTCGTAAACGTGTATAGAAGTTGTTAGGTTATGTCGGACGGCATACCGCATACACGGCAAAAATAAAAGGAATTGATTCGAACGACCGCGTTATTTGAAATCCACCGGATATTACATTTTTCCTTTGAACTTTTTCGGAGTGAATGTATCATGTTTGTGTCGTATTTCCGGTATGGTGCTTTAATGGAGTGCTGCTGCTGCTGCTACTGCTATTGCTGAACTCCAAATACTTGAGTGAACGCTTCGCGTGGCGCTTTTATTGCGATATGGGTAGTTCTCCTGATTTATATTTGATTAGGAGGAAAATTGAGTTTCCAGTTCAGCTGTAATGGTTTTCCTACAAATTGGAGATGAAGTGACCTGAAATTCTCTCGGGATACTAGTAATTGAAGTGAACGACGAAAACATCAATGAATCAAGGCATTTATTTTCATGATACGTAAAAAACCTTTCTTCGGTTTAATCGAGTCAAAACAAAGTAAAATATTGAGTAACACTAACCTTCTTTTATGGAAAAGCCAGGATTCGTATGAGAACATTCTGGCTCGTATTTCAAATGTCCAGAGCGAGAAATGAAATCAGCAATAAACTTTCATTTCATTTCAAGAAAAAGTACCCCACTTCTGGCGTGTGAGAAAATTATTGTTCTCAACAGATATTCAAAATAGGTCAACAATAAATAATACAGGTAAAATGCTCTGAACTTGCTATCAAATAGACTGCGTAGCTATATTAAATGAGAACAAGTCAACAATCAGATATTTTTGTTGCAAGAATTTATGTAGTTGAAAGTGCGACACGATTGATGAAGATAGGTTATGATAGTATTGGTTTTCAAGAAATACTTCAAAGTGAGATTTTCACTCTAAACAGTTTTACTATACTGAATAGACACCCCTGAAGAAGCTGTTGTATTCTCTGCTACCCCACATAGTTCTACATATTTTCAACATTTTCTAGCTCGATTAGAGAAATGTTGAAAATGTGTATAAATAATATGTGGGGTAACAGAGAATATTTGTTTGAAGGTGGTTAACAGTTATCACCCGAAGACGATTGTGGATACTAACAATCGAAACGTTGTGACATAACTTGGTTTGAAATCTTTAAATTTTTATTTTTTAATTTTTCGTTAATATTTTTAATTTTTTAAATTTTCTCAGTTTTTATTAATATTTCAATTTTAATTTGTTTGGTTGTTGTTGTATGTTATTTCTTTGTAATTTCAGTTTTTTGTTTTTGTTATTTTCGGTTGATTTTTTTGATTTTTTTCAGGGTTATCAAATCAAATTATATTAGACAATTGAAGTTCGAACTGATGAAATACAGCAAAGAATATATTTATTTATTTATTTATTTATACACTGTTCTACAGGGTACACCTAACTACAGAACAGGGATATAAGTCAAATCACAATACAATACAATTACAATAAGTTATAAGATAAATACAATACATATAGACTCAGCTGATATAAAAAGACCTAATCTCAGAGAAGGAACAGTAAAAAAGGTCGTGCTGACAACTTGCTGAATTGCATCTAACAAACATGTTATGCAGTGGTGAATGTTTCAGAATATTTGTACGTGGTGTTGGCAGATAAAAAGGATTAACCACTGTAGAAGTTGGTCTAGGTGACGTATTCCAAAAACACTTTATCGTGAGATTTTCACTAAATTGTTTTACAAAAACGCAACACGTGTTTCGCCATACAATGGCTTCATCTGGCGTGTCTTTCAACTCTTGAATTCATCTGGCGTGTTGAAAGACACGCCAGATGAAGCCATTGTATGGCGAAACACGTGTTGCGTTTTTGTAAAACAATTTAGTGAAAATCTCACAATAAAGTGTTTTTGGAATACGTTAGTTATGGATTTTCATCAAGTATCGGCCGATTCCATCATATATTTGGTCTAGGTGAATTGAAATTTAGTTTTTGCAGAATATGTAGGTCAATAATTGAATTATTAATCAGTTTAAAAAGAAAAATTGTGGAGTGACAGTCAAGACGGCAACTCAAGCTATGCATAGCATGTCTAGCTAACGATGCTTCATGGGGAATTCCCTTTGATGGATAGATATTGTCTGATCTATAGGAGAGTTTTAGGAAACGACGTTGTACTGATTCAACTTTCTCTGTATTCAACTGATGAGATGGATTCCAGATTATGGATGCATATTCTAATTTTGATATGACGAAAGTATAGTATAAGGTTTTCGATGTAAATGAATCCAAGAAATCTCTGGAGATTCGTGCAATAAATCCATACATTATGTTTGCAGCAGACAGAGTGGCTTCAATATGTGGTAAGAAGAAAAGTTTTGTTTTGGAGGTAACACCTAGATCGGTGAATGTGAGAGGCCGTTGAAGTGGTATATCGTTTATTAAATATTGATATGAAAATGGACGTTTATTTAGTGAGTACGCCATTACATTACATTTACTCGCGTTTAAAGGAAGATTTTTGCAAAAACACCATTGCTTAACACGTTTCAGATTGAGGGATAGTTGAAGACAGTCCTCGATGCCATTGATCTCACAATATATATCAGGTCATCCGCGTATATGTCAATGACCTCAACTATGTCGTTTATGAAGGCGTTAAAGAAAAGTCGACCTAGGTTGCTTCCTTGTGGAACACCAGAAGTAGCTGCATATATCACAGACTTGAAGCCATTGAATATAACATACTGACGCCTGTCAGTGATATGAAAAGTTGGATCAGAGAAAAGTCAGAGAAAAGCCGTACCTGTATAATTTCGATAGCAGTAATCCGTGATCAAGTCATCAAGTCTGTCGAACGCCTTAGAGAAGTCCGTATATATGACACCAATTTGGGATCTCCTATCAATGATTTCAGAAATATATTGGGTAACATTGAAAAGATTGGTGATTTTCGAGCGACCTTTCATAAAACCATGTTGAAGTGGTGTAATTTGATTGCCCAAAAGAGGATATAACCTGCTACAGATAAGGATTTCAAACACTTTGGCGAAGTTGCATATTATTAATATGGGTCTATAATTACCCACATCAAACTTATTCCCTTTTTTTTTAAATTGGCTATATCGACAGTTAGACACTGGACATTTTCGGATAACCATGGTTCGCCACGATTGGTGGACAGGCTCTCTAGCTCGGCTAGGCTGGATGAGTTAGAGCCGTGCATCTTCATTATCCCAGTGTACTACTTTTAGGACTGGATAACTATGACGCGTCGCTAGATTGAACCAAAGCTGAAATCATACATCGGGAGGAACATTGGTTTAAACAGAAATTCAAAGAAATTGTGTAGGTATATTGAAAAACAACGAATGTAATTAGATCGGTTTCAAAACCTTCAATCAAGCAGAAAAATGGTCTGCAGTGCACTGAATCAAAAAAACGTGTAACGGGTACTAAGAATCGAAAAATGTAGTATAATTTCAAATACTTTTTTTTATTTTTCATCATTCTTCCTTTTCATTTTTCCAAATATTGATGTTTTACCTACCGTTAATGAAGTTTTACCTAACCCGTACTATTAACACTATTTCATTTATATTTCATATTCATTGTTCTCAACTAATTTGAATATTTCCCTCCAATTACACAATTTTTTAGTAATTACTCCATGTTTTTTATATTTCAAGTTTGTTAACATTTTTTTAGATAATGCAAGTCTGAGCCTCCAAAATTCAAACTTTCGAAAAATCACTTATTGTTTTACAGTATCTGAACAAATTCAAGTGAAAAACTTATTGCCCGGTTCATGTAATAACAATAATTGTTATTCATTACTTCATTTATTTTAAAGAATAATTTACCATTGCATGAAAGTAAAAAAAGTAAGAGGATATTAATTCAGACTTGTTCTTGTACACCCAATTCTTGACATCATTTTTATGAAGTTCCATACTACTTTCAAAATAGTATTCGTCATTCTTATGTAGAGTTTTTTTTAAAGTAACTGATTCTAATCATTTTCCAACGCATATTACAAAAAGTTTATTATCATTTTTCAACTGAACATGGCACCATTGTTGACAAGAATGATATTTATTTAAAACAAAGATAAACACACTCTAATTACAATAGAATTACTCCTCCACTTCAGTAAGTAAGCTAAAACAGAACGTAAACACATTATGATAAATACAGCTACTGTTTTACATTTTAAACACTACCTGTTACAATAACAAAATAAATTAAAAACCTCCGGTTGGTTATTTAACACTTCTGTAATTATGCGGCGGGTAATTTGCATCCATTTTACTTCAAAATAAACACCTAACGAAGAAATTAAAATGCAGTTTAATTTTTTCTGCAGGCATACTCTGCTTTGAATCTCAATCAAGAGGTAGACGTTTTGAGAGTGAAGTGGTGTTTGCTTTATACGGATTGTGAGTAAACAGTGTAAAATACAGAATTAATTGCAAAATAGTCTCACTTATCCTATAAATTTTATAAAATAATTGATGGCCTGAAGGCATCTTCACGACATTTCAAAGTGCATATATTTTACAAAAAATTCTGACATGGATTGGATTTAAATCAAACACGCTGTATCAAAAATGATGCGCAGAATCGCCGAACAACTTATCATAAAATTATCATAATTCAGTATCAGAGTAAAGAAATACCAGATAATGATCTCGAATAATTCTACAGTAAGCCGACATTTTTATGCAAGTTTAAAATTTAAGTGAACCTCGATATGGCGTTATTTTAACGAGCAAGGAGCTTTCAGTCAGATAATTTCTTAAAATATTAATCGATAGTGAATAATTTTCTTTTGACGACACAGATCATTAGTTGCAATTCCTTTTATTTCTGCGGTCTGTCTTGTTTGTCTGTGTACACGGTTTTTACAATTCTGTCTTGAGAATGAAACGAGAAATCTATTTGAATTTCAACTGAGTTACTTATAAAGAATGAGAAATTAGGAATATACAGTGCGTGTATAGGAGCCATAGGAAAAACTTTTTTGTCGTTAATTTCAATTTTTGTTCATGAAAAATTCTAAGACAGGAACCTGAAATGCCCACCATCTGTTAAAAAAATTATTCTATTTTATAAAAAATTAATAAAAAAAATTGAATTCTCAGAAGAATAAAGTATCTTAATTTTCAACAATATCGAAATAACTGAATCAGTATTGAAAATCACGTTCAATCTGCATTAATTTAATTTAATTCACAATACAAAAAATAAGATTTATTTCCGCCCATATTTCTATTTTATGAATTATTTTTGTTTTTGTTCATTTGAATAATGAACATTCATCTCCTCAAATTGGTAAAAACATGAAAACCTTTCTGATATTAATGTTTTCTAAATAATTTACATGTACAATAATTCCCCCTAAATTTTCGTTGTCATTTCAAAGATCAGTTTCGAGAAATGAAAAAATATAAATATATGCAACTGCATATTTAATCCAGAACAACTTTTTTTCAATAAATCATTTCGATAATGTTAAAAATAAAGATACATTACCAGGAGATATTTCGTATTTTTCGACAAACCCCGTTTACGACAGAAAAAATTAAATAACAAATGAAAAGTTTTTCAAGTACTTCCACCAAATCACTAAAGATGACTGCTCCAGTTGCAGTCGAAACGTTTGGAGATTATAAACCAAACAAGACCACGGCAAAACCTGAAAACCAACTAAAACAGAAAGGAAGTTATTGTGTTAACTCGTTTGATAGAAATCTCAATTCTGTATATGTTTAAATTATTCATCTTTCACTACCTGACAATTATGAAGTTTGTTTACAAATTAATAATGGAATGTTCCTGGGGTAATTTCGTTAGAAGCATCTCTTATTCTATTCATCAGCTCTGGAGTAGACTGCGGTTGTGTAACTGAACTGTATAATTTACCAATCTTCAAAAAAATTTAGAGGTGTCATATCAGACAATGTAGAGGGTCATTCTAAGGGACTATCCACCTTCCACCTATCACCTATCCAATGTTTTAGATAGTTGTCATCTTGTCAGTTTCCCATCTTGCTGAAACCTATCGAATTAGTTGAAAACGCATTCGGGTTTGACAATTTTCTATAACGGTAGACAGGGAAACGTGATCACTTAGAAGAGCCCACTAAATCACCTGATTCGACGTCTTTAGATGTTTTCGAGGTAATGCGAGAAATCTGAAGTGCACGATACACCACCATGATTTGAACATTTATTGGTATGAACTTGATATTCTTTTTCTTGAAATTATGATACTTTAATTTATTGGCATATTCCTAAAACGATTAATTCGATTTTCAACAATGAAAAAGTATTGAACAGAGAATTGAAATAACAAGCTATTATAAGACCCCCTTTTTTATTTGAAAAAAATGTTGGTAACAATATACAAATATCACAATGATTGTACGACAGAACAATGTACACAATAACAATTACAATCAAACATCGAACAACTTATGAAAAAATGATAAAAATGATACTTACTTTTTTACTTACCTTTTTGTCCGACCTTAATATTTCGTCCCTTTCAAAAGTCAAGAGAGGGAAGACTGTTTACGTCCCCATTGTATATTTAGAATAGGTTTTTATTGATTTCAACAAAATCTAATGAATGTTTATTTTTCTGTTCATGGTACAGAAAATATTAAAAAAAAAACAAAGATTGCTCAGATGAATATCACGAAAACAACTGAAAATATAAAGAAATTACCTCGAGGAATAGTGACAACATAATTTCAAAAATCAATAATAAAACATTTTTGCGATTCGTTCATGTAGAGTATCTAATCTCAATTACTCTTTCATCGATTCATTGTTGGTGTGGGGACATACACATTTTATTTTCAACAAGTTTAATTTCACTCTAAAATTTTACTTTATAAATTTTTCAATACAGATTTACTTTCGTATATGTCTACATACCACAAATCTTAACTTTCCTAATAATAAATAATATTTTCAACTACTGTTATTATATTTCAGGTATTGAATGTCCAACAGATGAGTTCTGATTTTACTTGAATGGATCATCACTTTGTTACCTTTGAATTATCAAGAAAATTCTGACTAGTACCTTTGGAATGTTCCTCTCTGTACACCAATCAGTCTAACGAACGTACTCGTAAATACAGAATGTAAGACACGTAATGCATTCTGAAATGACGTCTTGACTAAATGTTATATGTCGTTTTTAGTTCGATTCGGAGCACGGAGTTCAAAGGTTAATCTAATTTTCCAATTTCGATAGTTTACTTTATACGCCACCAGTCTATATATACTCCATTCTATCTAGTTGAAAATTCGATCACGACTGACGTCTCCCCAATCATACTCTCAATTTTATGAGGTAATTCGATTTTTTCGTCATATATCTGGGTTTTTTCTATGGGACGGTACAGAATTTGTTTTCGATTTAGGAGGATGATAAATGGGAGTCGGATGTTAACGAATTTATGAACAAAAACTTTATCGAGGTTGTAAGTGAATAAACGTCAGATAGGAGAGATATAAGATTCATGTTATTAATTTTTTCTTCAATATTTCATATTTGTAATGCCATTTTTTAGTGAAAAGACCATATTTGAAAATTGTAACGTATTCAGGAAACACATTTTTGTGAGATTTTCAATGAACATTTTGAATGGAAGAGCAACATCTGCCTTGATTTATCATGTGCAGATGTTAATTCTGTCATTTGTTAGGTTAGGTTACTATCTCTTGTACTGAGGTACCTTTCAATAAAAGCATTTATTATTATTATCGAAACTGTAACAGGGTTTCACTATATAATAAATTCTTCATGCGTATTAATACAAACGGTTATAATGAAATGGATAAAAATTTCACAAAAAATTGTTCATAAGTTTCGGCCAATTCCACATCAGAAATTATAAAATGGAATTTTTTTACCGATATTGTTGATCAGAAAATCAAATTCATACCACTTTTCTGCTATCACCAATATCTACATCATTATCGGTTTATATAGATTGTATTGTTTTGGAGTAGAGGACATACTTCAGTTATTGAAATTTCATATTTTTCACATGGAAAATATGCCCAAAAAAAAAATAAAAATAACTCTGTGATTGAGATCTGTATGATTGTCTCTTGTATAAAAGAGTATTTTCATCTACCAGTATTTTCATTCACCTATCACCAGTCCCGACAGTGGGAAAGGTAATATCAAAAATTTTATTTGAAACAGTTTTTAAATTTGATGCAAGATATAAAACTGTAATGAAAAGATAGTATTCCATTTGAAATATGTAACTAAATTCGAATCTACTTGGAATCATTTTAACACAATTGCTCCCAATGTCATTCCCATACTACCAAATTTTCACCATTTTCATGTTTCAATTTTTACAAATATCGTTCGACGCAGTTCCTGAAACAACACCCTTATATTTTTTAAGCTTTAAGGAAACGTCCATTTATACTGCAAATCCACTATATTATTATAAAAGCATTTCCATATATTTATGTTATTACGTAGACAATATGGAAAACTTCTGTATTATTCAAAGTTGATAGTGAACATCACAATGTATTTATATTAAGAGGCGAATAATAAAAATCTGTTTACAAATGAAACATACCGCTTTGAACAGACGTGTCGCTCAATCTACTGAAATTTGAACCGAATAATCTTTTACCCTTTTGAAACATGTGTCACCCCCAATTCAACAAAGCAATTAATCCGATTTGGTTTCAACTCGCTCGAAATTGCTCCGAATTTCCATTGTCCCCTCCTTCTAATTGACCCTCCCGAACCTCGCCGTCTTTTTCGACTTGACCGCAGCGTGTGTCGACGACTAATTGCATCTTTCACCTGCCAGACTCGCACTTCCAGAACGGGCTATCTGTTCGGGACGTGACAATGGCGACGTTTCCGGCCACATACCCACTCTGACCTTCCAATTAACAAGCTCTGCGTCGGACGCAAGCTGCATCTCGCGGTTATATCCTGCAGAACCTCTAGGATGCTATTTATTCCTTTTGGAAGGCCCTCGAAGAATATGTCTACTAGAGATGTTCGGACTCTGCACATCAATCAAGCATGCGGACGTCAGCACTGCAAAGATAACCCGAAGTATATAAGGAGCAATTTCGCAATTTTCGAAAGCTCCGAATCCCAGAGATATCCGGAGAGAAAAATTGAAAACAATAATGTATGACTTCCACCATCAAGTACATGGAGAAAGAAGTATTGAGATAGAAGAAGAATTAGTCAGACTGTTTTCATACAGAACATAATACCTAGCATATTTATAGTTCAGTGGATTTAGTATACCAATATTCCAAATTCATTCCAATTATATCAGAACACAAAAAGTTTACTGAAATACATGAACAGAACAATTTGTGATGAAAAATACAGTAACTGAACCTTTAAAAAAAGTTTGGTGGTGCAGCCAGTCAACGACTGAGTCGTCTCCTCAAGAGCGGAGTACCTTATAAAACCGCCTTGCACCCAATTCCTGAGCGGCGTACGAAGAATCTGTCTCAGGTGGAGAAACAAACCCCCCCATGAGTAGGTTAGCAAACGTTTGCGTTCAAGTGATGATTCACAAAAACCAGAGATAAAAAAGCCTTGCACGGTTGAATCTAAAACATCGTCAGGTGTAGCTGACGTGCAAAAACCCTCATATGGGAAGGTTGTCGCGGGTATCAAGGTGGGAATCTTGCACCTTGACTATCCGACTACTAAATTAACGATGAAACAGCAGTGCATATACTTTGTGCCTACCCCGCTGGGAACCCAATCAGGTTTTAAAGTTCGGCAAAGCCGTACTCTTACCATCTGATCTGAAAGACCACTCACCACACAAACTAATCGGCTTCGTTATGAAACAGGGTTTATTTGGTCGAGTGTGAATAGGTATGAGCCACAATAAACCTTTGCGGGTTGAGGTGGAGGGTCGAATAGACCCACTCACTTTGGACCTAACCTAACCTAACCTTGTATGAAATGTGTTTAAACATCCGTGCCAACAATTAACTAGGTAAGACCTTGTTAATTCTTAGCTCGCACAAGTTTTGACTTTTTAGAGTAGTCGTTCGTAGAGGAGTGGCAGCTGGTTAACGGAAAAACAGATTTTAAACAGATTCTATTATGCTTTTAACCCTGATATTTCATGAAATTTTGGAAAATTAGAGATTAAAAAATGCAATAAACCGAAATCATTCTGGAAAAATTATTAATTTTCCTGAACTGAAGTAATAATCGCTGCCAAGAATTCAATAACGTTACTTTACCCCACAAATCCTGTGAAGTGAACATAACCTGGTACTCCTAAAGGAAAATGTTAAGTTTAAAATGAATCTCCAAATAAAAATGTACAATTACTTTTTTATTCTCTATTCTCTTTTTGGTTCACGATCTATAATTCGCGGAAGACAAAACTCCTAATAACCATTAAACTGATTTTAGCATTTATATTAACAAGAAAAGCCACGAAATATCTTCTTCATTTGATAGAATCTCATTTCGTTAAGGTGCTTGGTTTCCTTGCTCGATCCGCAATCATTTCTGAAGATAGCGAGAAATCCTGTCTCTGCGACCACAATATTGTGATTCAAAGTGGTAATTCGAGATTAGGTAGAATTGGAAACGTATTTCTTGTCTCGAACGAGCGTTCTTACTCTTTGTTTCGGCAGATAAAAACGGATAGATTCACGGCAACATCCACGCTACAAACGGGGATAATTGTGTCTGAGAAATTGTTTAAGGAGTTGAGATTTATGGTACTCCTCGTCAGATAAGATGGAAAGTAATGAAAGAATTTCTAGGTAGTATTGGTCGAACACTTCTAAAAAAAAATTGATGAATTTGAGGGAAAATATAATCCAAAGCTTTGATGTAGCGAGTATTCTATAACACATCTTTTAATCGTCCACTGATTGTTTTGGAATAATTCTACGCTAGAGGTTCTAATTCTGCCTTTGACATCTCTTATGCTAATAAACTCCAACCGCACAAAATGTATTGCACATACAAATTTATTTCAGTTATTCATTTATTCAACCATCAATGGACGAAACAAAATATATAAGTTTGAAGACACATCCACATACCTTTCACGTTTCTTTTGAAATCACCAAGGAGAGTATCAATTAAAATATCTACATTAAGATGGTTGGTGTAATGTAAGAGTTCTATTTATTAGTACAATTACAGGTTATAACACATAAGGAACTATTTTAACCTGACTAACCCTGACAGAAGAATGCAGTTTGTGAGTTAATGTCCAAACGTATTTATGCAAATCGAATGCACTTTTTCCTAAACGGAAATGTCAACGGCCAAAATGTGCGATATTGGTCAGACTCATTCATAGGTATATTATTCGGTCACACTCAAACTCTCTAAAAAATAAATGTCCAGGCAGGAATACTATGAAATCATATTGTTGTTCCCATATATCTAGACAAAAATCCGACTGGTGATTTATATTTCAAAATCTCATTTACCCATGTATTCAATAAATTGTGGCCAACAATCAAAACTAATTAGAAAATCCAGTTGTTTTCCAACAAAATGGTGCGTCCCACAATGTTATAGGCCTACAAAGGATTGGTTGAATCAGACATACTCAGGCTAGTGGATTGTTAGTCGCGGTCCTGCTCGTTCACCGGTTTTGGCTCCTCTCTGTTTTTTCATTGGGGCTATATCAAATTGAAAGTTTATGTTATGCAATCTAAGACAATACGGAAAATTTGTGACAGAATTATCGAAATTTGTGCTATCATTACCCCAAAAACAATCCAAAATGTTAGAAATGAGTTCGAAAATAGTCTGTTTAACTGTCAGGAGGTGCATGGAGAACGTTTTGTACATTTTCTCAAATGATTTTTTTATGTATAAGATAAATAATAACGAGATTAAAATAAAATGCTCGCGTTATCGAAACTCAAAAAAGTGAAGGTCACTGTATAGATAATTGAAATATATTTCATACGAAATGTCACAAGACCGCCCTTTGAATTTAAAAAATAAGTTGTTAGCGTCCTATTGGCGCAAGTGATACCACACGATTGGTTTTTATATCAAAAAGTTGTGAAATTGATTCCTTTTTACAAAAATTATGTCTGACTGCGATATCTTGTACCGTTCCAAAGCCAAGAGGGGAAGAATGTTGACGTCCGTACTTTATAAACACCATAGATGAAATTTCAACCAGAAATAAAAACCTCGGACGAAAATATGTGGCATTCAGTGGTCGGTAGCCAGTGCCACCGGAGAAGGCATATGTGAATTATTTTCTAAGTATTTCAAGAGTGTATATATTCACGACCCGCTTGCAAATGATCGTCCAATGCTTAATGATAATCTTGACTACTCTGTTCTGTTAGCATTTCTGAACAGCAAGTTTCTCAAGCAATTAATGATATAAACATATGGAAGTGTCCTGTTCCGGATCGCATACCAGGGATATTTATAAAAAAATGTAATTAGAACTTGATACCACCCCTTTTTCACATCTATAATTAATTTATCCCTACAGACAGGAAGATTTCCTAGTAAGTGGAAATCTTCTATCGTCATGCCACTCCTCAAAGGTGGTGATAAGCGTAACGTTAAGAATTATAGACCTATCAGCAAACTATGCATTCCCGGAAAATTGTTTGGAAAAATTATGCATAGAATTATTTTATATCATGCACAAAATAAAATAATAGTACAACAACATGGTTTTTTCCCCTGAAGATCCATTGATACTAATGTAATCGAGTTTACAGATTATGTGTTAGAGACTATGGATGATCAGATGCAAGTGGATGTGATCTATACGGATTTCAGCAAGGCTTTCGATAGAATAAGTCATAACTTGATCATTGAAAGACTCGCAGAGATCGTGATAGATCAGCATCTTCTGGTGTGGATATCGTCATACACTACAGGAAGGCATCAAGTTGTGGATGTTAACGGTTACCAGTCAAAACCTTTTGTGGTTATATCAAGTGTACCACAAGGGAATCACTTGGGACCATTACTTTTTATAATTTATATTAATAATATTGTTGAAGTATTTCAACATTCCAACTTTTTGTTATGTGCCGATGACCTCAGGATTTATCGAACAATCAAAGAAATCCAGCACTGTGATTGCAAAATGATCTTGAAGCATTTGCAGAAATTTCTGGCAATAGTAGCCTATACTTAAATCATAATAAATGTCACAAAATAACTTTCACCAGAAATAGAAATCACATTGATTTTCAATATCAAATAGGAAATCACACAATCAAAACAGTTGATGAAGTACGTGATTTGGAAGTGATAATGGATTCCAAAATTATTTTTAAATCCCACATTGAAAAGACCGTTAATATGTGTACTCGTTTATTGGGTTTCATTACAAGAAATACAAAACATTTCAGAAATGCAAAAACTTTTCTTGATCTATATTACTCTTTTGTACACAGTCGTTTGAACTTTGCATCTGTCGTTTGGAGTCCACAATATACGATTTACCAACAGAGAATTGAAAGTGTTCAGAATAAATTCGTCAAACAATTGGCCCGTAAAACTGACATTTCTATAGTCAATGGACATTTCCGTCCAGTTTTCAAAAGGTATTCTTTGTTGTCTTTTACAGATAGAAGAAAAATGTCAGATATATTAATGCTGTTGAAATTATTCAATAAAAGTGTCGATTGTCCTACGTTGATAACAAAAATTTCATCGAATACACCTTGCAGAGACTTGCGAAACCATGATCTCTTTGCAACCCCATTTAGAAAAACCAATTCAAGAAAAAACTCTCCTTTATGCAGAATTGTCAGATCCTTCAATACTCATTGCAATGATATTGAAAAACTGAGGTTACCTTTCCTTAGATTTAAAAAGTATGTGAAATCTATTTTTATTTATATAATTAGTTATCGGTTCCTCATATACTATTTATTTTATTTTTTTGTTAATATTCATTACTATAAAGAGTAATGTACTTAGCATTTATATTTTGTTTACTCACTATCTTTCATATGTAAAATGAGGATATTTTTTAGATTTATTCTGTTTGTATCTCTATTCGTGTTATAGATAAATAAATAAAACTAAATAAATAATAAGGTGAGCATTTTTTAGAAATTTTTCTCCTCTTTAAGGATTTTTTTTCAAATTTCGGATATCTTTAATATTTTCCGAGATATTTTCAAAAAATCAAACCCCTTTTTTTTAATGAATTGTTAATAACTTTTGTATTTTTTTCGAGACCCTCTTGAAATTTTTCAAAAAATTGCTAGAGGTCATTCCGAATCGAATGAACCCTGGATCATAATTTTCGGTGTCCTTGGACAGAAGTTCCATAAAAAAGGATCCTGTGACCCAGACTAGAATACTTCAGTTAGGAATGAGATCAGGACTATCAAAATTGAATTCAATAAAACAAATGCAAAATGTATATATTGGGTATATTGTAATTTAAAATTCATCACTATAGTTGCCTGCATTGCATAATTTGTATAGATGATGTTTTTTATCTATGTGTGTATTGACGAACCTTACTATTTTTATTCGTAAAAAAGGTGAAAATTGTTCCAATTGAATAGAGCATATTTTTTAGGAGAGGTTAATTTTTGAGAAAAAAAGCTGAAAGCCAAAAAGCCTCCCTCCCAAAATGATTGAATTTGTTTCATGTACGTGTCCGAAAATATAACTCTTCTCATATGTCGGGATTTATAGCCGAAAAGGGCAAACCAACAGCCATATGTCCTGTAGCTACCTGACTCAGCTCCCCATTGTTTTCCTACGATTAGATTTGAGATAAATTTAACGATATCGCATGAATGTAGACATCCTTCAGCATTATAGTCTATTTCAAAAGAGTGTAGAGTAATAAAATCTCATTAAGTATTCAAAAGCGCTACAGGGTGATCCGTCAATAAATTCTGTCACTTCCCTAGTCCGCATTGCAAAATTATGTCGTTTCATAAAGAGCAGGTAGGTATCACCCTGTTTTAAGGGATTTGTCCATTGTTATCGACGGATAAATACTGAGCCAGAGGCGCGCTAGTGGGATAATTGCCAAAAGAATATGCATTCATAAAAATTATATTAAAGGAAATAAAAATTTAATACAGCAGAACAGTGTTATTAAAAAAATATAAAATGTAACAATAAAATATATACGAACCGAAATCGGGAAATACTCACAAACACACACGAACGAACTTTACGTATTGAAACACTTGTGGGGACTTTAAATCAATTTATTCACAAAAACGACAAGAACTTTACTGGATACGTTATTACAATTTGACACTTGAACAATACTAAAACTGTGAACTTCCCTTAACGTTTAACAACACTCTATTTATACCCTAATTGAATGTTCTAGAGATTACTAGGTACAATTTTCGAGAACCTTCCGAGAAAATAATTATTCAGACTACCCTTAATTCTAAACCCTAACCTAAGCAAAAGTGTCACTGTCACTGATACACTGGTCTCTGTCCAGATTGCTTATCCCGCTACAGTATATTTACAATTCAATTAAATTATTCTACATCAATATAGTCTTCATCCGAAGAACTGTCATCATCCCCTGGTGTTATAATTATAGGGTCAACCACCTGATCGACCAAGTTGTCCAGTTCCCACATTTTATCTTCCTCTTTTAAAACATGCTGGATTGCTTTTTGCCAGTTTTCTGATGTGATTTCCATAATGGCTTGATCAAACAATACCTTGACATCTTTCATTTTAAATGTGGTATTGTGCCTTGCAACATATCCTTTAACTTGTGCCCATATAAGTTCTATAGGATTTAATTCGCAATGATATGGCGGTAGGCGCAGCACAGTTACTTTATACTTTTCTGCTACATCTTCTACGGCATATTTCATGAAGCGAGATTTATGTTGTTTTACTATGGCTAGTAGTTCCTTCTTTACTGAATTCGTCTCAAACTGAATACCTTTATTTGACAGCCAGTTAATAATTTCTTGCTTTCTCCAAGCTGAAGTTGGTACCTTCTCTAAGCGCCTTGAATGGTAGCTTGCATTATCCATAACCACGACCGAATCAGCTGAAAGAAATTTTAACATTTCCCCGAAGTAGTCTTCGAAGACATCCGAATTCATGTCCTCATGATAATATCCCGTCCGGCACGACTCAAAGCTTAACAACCCTTCTTTTAAAAATCCGTCTTCGCTTCCAATGTGAGCAATTATAAGCCTCTTCCCTTTTCCCGAAGGCACTTTAATACCCGTCGAAAGGCCTTCTATGAAAGCTTGGCGAGAACTTGTTATATTTTTATCTTGCCACATTTTTTTGACTATATAACCTTCGTTTATCCACGTCTCATCAAGATAAAAAATTTTCTTTTGCTCTCTGCGGTACTGCTTTATAGTTGTCAAATATTTTCGTCTCCAGCAAACAATTTCATCACTTTCCAGTAATAGTGCCTTTCGATTGTGCTTTTCCCAGGCAAAATTCATACTTTTTAAAGTTTTCCATAAAAGTTTTCTGGATATCAAAGGAATATCGTTATCTTGGCTTATCTCGATAAATATTTTTTCAAGAGTGGGTATTTCCTTTTTAAAATAAAACGAATGAACTTTTCTTCGAATGTCACATTTGGTGTCTTCATCTAAGATTTTTATTGGTCTTCCTGATTTTCTCTTGCATGGACTTACCTGGCCTGATATTTTTCTTTCTCGCAATAATTTAAAAATCGTGGACTGTCCAATTCCAGTCATTCGGGCACATCGCTCAACACTTTCTTGCACAGACAAACTAGGGTGATCGTGTTTTATGCAATCATATACATTTAAAATTATAACTTTTTCGCAAACAGATAGCGGAGAATTTTTTACACTTCTTTTCTTTGGAGTAAATGTCCCCATTTTATAACTTTTTCACTATTTCTATATCACAATATCACTGTACGTTTAATTGGTGTAGTAACAATTACTATTATAACTCGAATGTTTAAGACACCATTACAATATATTTAAACCCTTTTTCTTAATTACCTGGGTTTAATAGGTATTGCATGATTGGTGGGCAGGGTCAAAAAGGGATTATTATAATGACATGGCACCTCGGAACTAAGTGTTAACCCTTTTTTGAGAAATCATGCTCATGTATATGAACCCAAATTGCATATTAAATAAGTTTACAAGAACCACTAAAATTAATCTTAATCTTTTTTTAAGAAATTTTACTTACCTAAATACATGTAGGTACTTAGTTTTAGACCAAATTACTTCCCAAAAATGGCCTTTTATTATTATCTATGTTTTTAATTTACTTTAATTATTAAGTTTAATAATCCTAAGATTTGCCTACGCCCATGGACGACAACGAAATTCAGGCAAATTTTATGACACTTCATGATTTATTACTCTACACTCTTTTGAAATAGACTATAGACAATATTTGTCTAGGATTTATATTAATGGAAGCAGAGACGAAGTGTCAGGCCCTACAAACGGGTTAAATGCACTATTTGATGGACTCCGATGGGGGAGTGTCAAATTAAGGGTTGATGCTGTAAGGGTGCGATATCTGTTATGTAGGATCTATTCCACGAAGGAGACCAGAACACGTACCGTGTGCTAACTAAATGAATTTTTATGAGCATGAGATTATATGTCAGTCCGCTGAATTAACTTTTGAGTTACGTTACTTTTGATGAAATGATTTATTTTACCTAGTATTATTATGCCACAATTTTAATTGAAAAATTTTGAGGTGTAAAAAATTTCAAGAGTACATATGTATATGAAACATTTGAATATACCTATTGTGAGTATTAAAAATGAAACAATTTTAGTATCCACTAAATCTTTATAAAAATGTTAGTACATCCTAAGAAATGATAATTAGAATCTTTTCATCGAAAACTGCTGTTTCGGTATAAATTAGTCATAAAAAAAACTTGAGATAATAAAAATCTTGATGAGTAGAATTTGAATTTCTGATATGAAACGAATCTGATGGAAAGATTTTTCCTATACCTATGCTTTTCCCATACATAACTAGAGTACTTTTGATTGATTTCAGAGGTATGTTCTGGAATGAAATATTAAAAAATATTCGGATAAATTAGTAAATAACGAGAATGAAAAAAAATAATAAAAACAATGAGTTTGAAATGTGAAATATAAGGACAATTTGTGAAGAAAAAAAAATATTGTGACCTGAACTGATGCTTCGATTGTTAGTATTCACAATCGTCTTAGGTTGATATTTTTTTTGGTTTTAATGAATTATTTTATTCTTTCATTAGTGATAGGTATTGTCCAATTTTTAATGTTATATGTATTTCATTTATAAATATATGATTTCAATTATTGAAAGTAATAAGTAGGTAAGCGATTTTTGATAACAGTTGAATAGTCGGGGTTGTTATTTTCAAAAATTACCATTTTGAAAATGTTGAATCTCACGAAACATTATTTTCAATACGTCATTGGTTAGATAATTGATTTCTAAAGAAATCAGGTAAAATACTCAGGGAAAGGGAGGGCGATTTCTTGAAAATTGGTCTCAATGACTCATAATACAAAACCATATTCACAGTTACCAATAAATCAGTTAATGACCAATGTGTAAAATTTTCCAAAGGCGTCAGAAGCAAGCTCAGACCTGACATGAGGTGATAAAAAGTTCCTGATACATTTTTGATGAGATGTTTATTGTAACTATAATAACTATAATATAGAAATAAGCGAAATGACCTAGCCAGGTTGTTGAAGATAGATACTTTGAATTGAATGGCATAAAAAAAACATAAGTATGAACTAGTTTTAATCACAAGTGGCTCATCAAAAAAAATCTACATTTCGAAGCATAGAAGACACTATTTTGTTGTCTACGCTCTTTAAATGTAGACACATTCTAAAGTGATCCATTTTTAGTTGAACCGTAGATATAAATGATCAAAAAGTCAGAAACAAGAAAAAAGGCATATAATTATAATGAAAAAACATTTAACCCATCCTTTAAATAAACAATTTCACCTACTTGTAAACTTGATGTTGACGGTTCTGACATAAAAATATGTTGTCTGAGAACCATCCAAAATCTCATGTCAACAACAAGAAGGAAGGCATGTAATTATAATAAAAAAAAAACAATATTTGAAAAAACAATTTTACCTACTTGTTAACTTGATATTAGTGGTTCTGACATAAAAATATGTTGTCTAAGAAACATCTGAAATCTCTTGAAAAAACAAATTAGACGGTCTGTCAGGCGGCACTCTTCTACACGAAAAACCAATTTCACCACCTTGTTACGGTGTCGAACGACAGCTATCATTAACATGATTTGAAAAATTCCCAGAATATTTGCGTGCATTGCAAGTTTTTTCGTGGGTCCAAAAGGTCGAAACAGAAATTTAATTGGCAACTGAGCATAATGCAGGAGATTTAATGAACAAAACATTATTTTTCTGGAGGCAATTTAGAAGGACTTAGTTGATCATTAAAAACATTCAAAGAAAAATGTTATTGTCTGTGTGTTTATAGTTGGAATAACACATGTTTATCATTAATCTACTTACTTAATACAGAGAGACAAAAATGAAAAAAATAAAAACGGTTATTTTGAATAAATAGAAAAATGTTTGGATAAATCACATTATTTCAACAATGTAGTAACGAAGTGAAATATTTTTTTATTCAGTGAAAAATTTATTAAAGAAGTAAGTAATACAAATCATGAAATTATGAAACAAAAATTAGTTGGCACTCCGGGGCGACTTCATTGATTCCAGTGGCGCATTTGCTTTTTCAGATGCAGGAAAACCCGGAAAAACCTGCTGCACCACATCATCTGAAGATCTTGATCTGTCAATGTCCTCTCTTTCATCAAACAAAATGTAGGGTGTCTCAAGCGGCTCCAAAAAATTCAAGACAGAACACTTAGTGACACGACTGTCGTCAAACTTAAACCAGTCCGTTTCGTCTTTGACCAATTTGTAATAATGACCAGATTCAACGCCAGAACCACAGTGAACAATGACTGCATGAAGATTATAATAGTGGTCTGATATATTGAAGTGTTCATCTATTTCGAACCTTCGTAAGAGTTTGGTGCTTCCGTCAGAGGTTGAGTCATGTTTAAAGATCGTCAGTGTTATTATTAGATTGACTGGTGCCTCAGCTATACTTGTTTCTATATAATAGTCAGTAAATTTGACGCATGTTTGGCAATACAGTTGATCATCATCCGTTAAAAGTTCCATTTTCAGATGATTTAACAATAAGATTTGCATTGACTGGTTATCAGTCATATTAGGAAACGCTAGTTGAAGTTCCAGAAATTCACATACGTTTTTGCTACCTCTTGAACATTTATTACAAAGTAAACAAGTGAGAATTTTTCCAGCAGAAGATCTTAAAACACAAGATGATGTCCATATTAATGTGGACACATTTTTTTGATACAACAAGCTATTTTTTCAGTGATACTTTAAACACAACACCGGAATTATTCATGAATGATAATCTCCTACCACGTAGTAACGGCTACATCCAATATGCAACATGCGAATATACTTATATTTGAAATCTAGTGAGACGAGTTTGGTAGCTGATGAAAAAAGTAGTGAGAAACGAGTGAGAAATTGAGATAACGAATGAGAGGTTGTGAATCACAGATAGTAAGCAAATTATGCTCATTAGAAAATCCAAATAAATATGATAAACATTCAACTGAGAACTTTCACGAAGTGAAGGATAAAATATTATTGGATTGTGTGTCTTGAAAAGATAGAAGAAAAAAGCATTGATAATATTTCCGAATACTTGATGAAAAAAACATCAAAGTCCATAGAAACTTAACTTTTCAAACTTTTGACATTCTAATCAAAAACATCATCAAGGAGTAAATTTCAATTAAAAAATATTGGAGTTTAATTATCAACTGTTTCTTTTGGATACTGTATCCATATTCACATATATTAAGGTGTTTCAAATTATGAAATAAATCGAACTAAATTAGAATTTTTGTAGATGTGTGCATAAGAATATGTACGACTTTCAAATAAAGACATTTTGAAAGCAACTAACGATTTGAATATTTAATGTTCTGGCGAACAAAAAAAGTGTTTAATTCTCTGGCAAACATTCAGGGTAACATTCACTCTTGTTTTTATATCGACCATCAGCAGAAGTTGGTGTCATCAATAACATACTACCAGGAAAACCACAAAGCTCGACTAATTCTCAATACGGAGCGAGTTCTCAATTTCCTGTAATTACTTGTAAGCTACTAAGCTCCTTCGTTGTAGAGAATTCATCTTGAAACTAGCCGAAGGAAACCACCATCAGTTACACGTCACAGATTCCATTTCTGGTTATTCGTTGAGAACTTGTAAGAAACTTATTTATCATCTTCTGGTAGTAAATCTTTTTCTATGAATGAGTTTCCTCCTAGAAACATTTAATACTACACAGATACGATCTCCTGCTCACACGAGCAGACCTAGAGCGCCTACATAAATCAGAGAGGAACTCTATAAATAAAAAATACGGAGAACATGTGTATGTAAACTTTTCAACGTGTCCTCTTTGTCCGGTCGCCATTAATATTTTCGTTAACGGTGGTGTCCGATTCCACTTGAATATCTACGTCATATTCATTTTGAAAAAAAGTTATCGATAAACTTGCTATGCGTGCATTAAATAAATAATTATTCAAAAACTGGTTACAGGGATTATGAGGTGTCGTGTGGCGAGATGAATCACCGGAATTTATGGATTTTTAAGTACCCCGAAAAACAAGCTGCAACTATTTTAACGCATCCCAAAATATGCGCACAAAAACAACAAGAGGATGAATAGTCGGCGTCGTTAATGCCAAGAGAATTAATACCATATATCTTGAAATTACGATGACAGTTTTACGCGGGTTTCCTTAACAATGATGAAATATTTCAAGGGACTTACGAAAATCTCATTTGAATTTTCCGGTTATCCTTTTGTAAAGCTACTTACGTCTTGAACCGATAAAGTCTCTATAAGAACGTGACAAATGGATCTGGCGATTCCTGTCAATGAATAATGTAAGGTGTGTCTAGAGATTAATGATGACGAGATTAAATATTACAAATTATCCCAAAAATAGTTTAATACACTTCACGGTTATAACCAAGGGTAGTTACCTAATAAAACAACGGATTTTTATCCAAAAAAATATTGTGTATCAAAGATATGTACTGTCGAAGCAAAAGAAATATTCGGCTTGTCTTTTTCAATTCAAAATAACAATAGAAATATTATCTTTTTATTGCTGGTGTAAATATATTGGTGAATAGGTTTCTTTTTTTATATAATTATTAAAGAGACTAATATATTTATAAATATAGTTTTACCATTGTTACACAATGAGTGAATCAAATCTATTTCATAAATTGCGATAAATTGATAAAAAAAGGAAAGATCGGATTATAGATTACTTATTTTTGAAAGCTTGGTAAGAGTTCCTTATGAGACCGTCGGCGAAACAAGTTCACAGTAGACATAATAGAGGATGATGAGTCCTGGAGCTGTGAGAAAGTCAATTTTTTTTCGAATTTTTTTTATCAAAAATTAATGAAAGTGTCTAGAAAAGCATTAGAAACCTAACCTAACCAGTACGTTAAGTAGTTCTTTCCATTCGTGGGTTTCTAAATATTCCACAATAGTTTCCATTGATAAAAAATTCATATAAACGCGATGGTTCCTGCATTTATGTGAACCATGGAATAGGTTTCTACACTGTGCCCAAGTAATGGCAATAAGTTCAATCTCATGCAAATTAATCAGCTCAGCACGAACTGATACACGAGAAACGGCTCTTGTCACTTCCGCTGGCTTCCATCCTGGATCATTATCACTTTCAGAGGATAACATCGTAATAATTAAAGCAGCTTATTTTCACAAACACTCCTTTCACGAAGAAAAACAATAAACATGCCAAAAAGGAAATTAAATTAGGGCATGCGCGCATGACAATAGAGGGCGCCACAAGTCAGTGTGCAAGTTTTCATGTTGATCGGACCATGGTCTCATAAGGAACTTTACCCGAAAGTTCGTTTGAATGATGAAAATTAATTAACTACTTCGAATGTTTGACAATTGCAGAAGTCTCATTTCAGTCAAAGAATACAAAGCCCATAGAAGCCCATAAGTACAATTTTAGTGTATCCTAAAATTTATAGTACCTACCCTGACTGCCAGAAAGAAATAGCAGTACGATGTCGGTATTTAATAGCTATGTTCTGGTTCTCAGTTTGTACTGTTCTGAATCGTCCACAATCAGTGAGTGGACTGATGAGGTTTAGCGCCCTTTCACCTTTTACACGGGGAACTTCACTTCTCTCACTCCCGAGAGAGAGTAAGGCTCTTAGCGCGAAAATGCAACGAGTCCAATGGAACTTTCAAACGAAGAGCCGAAGTCGCCACGTCTCGGAAGACGAGAGCTCTCACGACTCCTGCACCTCTAACCGAGAAGCCACGTCTCCTCCTCCAAATGTAAAAGGATGAATGAGGGCTTCCATACGATGAGTTAAACGGCTCTTCCTAGTTGATGCTTCACACTATTTATCATGGCAGATTACGATCTGGAGCTGCCTGCAACCCATTGGGATGAAAGTCTCGGCATTGATAAGGACCGATTGGGACAGAGAGATCCTCGCTGGAGTGCCACACGAAGCTTTGCTCTCTCCGGAGCTGTATTCTCTTTACACCAGGGAGCTCCCAAGGTCCGAACGTGTGAAGATATCCCTGTACGCCGACGACACGGCTCTTCTCTCGTCGTCCATGGGTCGAGAGCTCGGCGTCGTCTACATACAACGTGCATTGGACGACTTCGAGCGCTGGTACCTTGATTGGAAGATCCGAGTAAACCCGTACAAGACTCAGGCGATAACCATGGGAAGATTGCTATCTTCTCCGGCCAGAAAATTAAGAATCTCCGGACGGGAGATTGACTGGCAAGCGCGGGTAAAGTACCTCGGCCTTCTAATAGACCGTAGGCTCACTTGGAACCTGCACATCATGTGCGTTAAATCAAAGATCGAGAGTCGGAGTTTGTACCCTCTGATCAACAGAAGATCCAAATTGAGTTTGAAAAACAAAATTACCATCTACAAGACGATGTTCAAGCCTGTCATCATGTATGCCTCAGGCGTCTGGGGGCAAGCGGCTCCGTCCAATATCTCCATCTTGGAGAGATTACAAAACAAGTTAATTAGGATCCGCAGGGATTTACAGCTGCCTTCCATTCGGCAGTCCATTCAGTCAAGGAATCGGCAAGTTTTTGGAGGTCCGGAAACTCACGAAAATCCGTTATTTAGGGAAAGCTACAGACTTTGTTGTAGACGACCCCTCCCGATATAGAAGGCCCCGGCACTCTGTAGAATGAGGCCCTCATGTCTCCCGTTAACGGATGAACAGTTTTTCCATCCATCTCACCCCAGCCGGGTAGGGGTACACCGCGAAGGACGGTACTGATGCCTGAGGACTTCATACCGCCAACATCCCCTCAGTTATGAACCCATTTTTCCTTCTTCGACAAAAATCAGCTAAAAGAGTTGGAGCTGGGCTCCAACCTGATTGAACTGAAGACGTTGGGTGGCGTAAGAGTTGGGAAGTTTGTAAGGTGCTCAACGTAGATTTCGCAACTTCATCCATCCCATTCTTGATCGTTGACGTTTCTGTCGTCGAGGTTTGTTTAGAAAATGTATATGGCAACAGCTCGCGTGCGATTCTACTACTGATCTCAAGGAGCCAGGAGCTGAAAAAGCTCCCGGTATGAATAGGCGGTAGGTAGAAGTGGTAAACGCTCCCATATAGGAGCGAGTGATGTGAAGCTCCCCGTGTGAAAGGGTCCTTAGGCGAGAACGTGCACAGTATTCATTTGGGTAAATGATGAAATAGTTCGGACAGAGAACCAGAACAGGCCTAATGTGAATACCAAGAGAATTGAGTAATCGTTGACAACCAGTCGGCCTTTCAATTTAATTCAATTTAATTTTGTCGTACATTCAGACTTCGATATGATCCAGCCGACTGGTTGTCAGCGACTATTACCCAATTATGTTGGTAATCACATTAAATACCGGCATCGTACTGCCACCGCTCTGTGGTGTTCAGAAAAAGTACTATACATTTCAGGATACACTAAAATCGTACTTATGAGCTTCTATAGGTTTTGTATTCTTTGATTGAGTATAATGTTTATTCCCTCTATAATTTGTTATCTCGATTTTCACTTTTGAAGCTAACATTATTTAAATAATAACTGAGTTCATTTGCGATATCTTAATTTGTTTAATTTATTTTAACCACTGGAAATAACAATATGAGAATTTTTATGACCACGAAGGGTTCCATGTTCTCGTTGTGGATATACTGTTTTTCATGGGCTTTCAAAAAACTTTTTTTAATACACCCAAGACAACCAGGTGAGTTTCAATATGATTATTTGATGCGGAATAATGAGATCAAGAATTATATTGGTCGGTTTTTTACAATGGTATATTCAAATTAATCACATATATGCTCAGGAAATTTTCGTAGTTTTCGAACCTTGGCTATCTGATATTATTGGTCAGAACGACATGGGTCCATGAGATATGTGCGTATTTTTTCAAAATAAGTAAACAGTATGTTCTGCATGTACAAAAACAATTGTGGTACTATTTGATACAATTGCGCCATAAATTTAAATGTTTCAGGGATATTTAAAATAAAAGCTACCTGAAAGATTTTGCCCAAGTCTATTTATTTCACAAACATGCGAATTTCATCAACCATTCACTCTGTAAGTTTAATTTCTCTATCCCAACTGGGACGAAATAAAAAATTGTCCCAAGCATAAAATCCAAAGAAACCCATTTAGAGGGACCGAACTCATGACCTGTTAGATATTTCATTAAGTGCTTCATATCTTCAAATTTAAATAAAACAAAGTGTGTTAGATATCATCAATTTTTATTTTTTCGTTTAAAAGACCTATTGATGCAATTATGTGTGGAATATAATGGCTTCTCTGGGTTGAGCGCATCCGAAACGTCCAATTTTCCATGACTCTGGCGCATAAATCAGGCTGAATTTGACCGATGACATGTGTTATGTTGGCTTTGAGGATCGCTGTGTCTCATCCACATACACCTACGACTTTAGAAAACCCCATAAAAAATGTCTAACGGGTTCAGATCACACGATCTGTTGAAACTACATGTCGTTAGTGTCCAGATCATCCTATTCAGGCCGGTAGCCAAGCGGTTCGGCGTGGGTGCTTTGTTCACTCACTCGAATTGACTGCCGTGTTGGTCGGTGGTTCAAGCCCTAGTCTGAACGATCGATCTTCACTTGCTACCGTCCAACCCGTGTTAGGAATCACACGTTAAAAGGTAAGACCTCGTTAATCCTTAGCTCGCACAAGTTTCGACTTCTGAGGGTTGTCGTTCGTAGGGGTGCGACAGCTGGTTAACGGAAAAACAGATTTAAAACAGATTTAAAAGAAGTTGATAATCATCTACCTATAGTATTCGCCGTTGACAGTGATGGCCTTGCCAATGTCGTTCGGTCCATATTTGGACCGTTCATCGGTCGCTAGTCCAAAATCCACACCAAATAATAAGGGAGCCCAAGCGGGGATTTCGAGATTTGCTAAAGCGCGGCATATTAATATACAGGGGGATACCTTGTACCCGGTTAAGTACCTCCACCAAATATGAGCCCCATATATAAGGCCGCCTGTGAGGGAGAAAGGATCAAGTTAGTAAAAAAGATTGATCATCAGAGATTCTCGAGCGCGTCAGATTAAGGTAGGGTGAGTTAATTAACTGCTAAAAAGTGTATATTCCAGTAGTCTGACAATTTGAGTGTGACGTAAAGAAAGGGGAGGGCAGCAAAGTTGTAAAAAAATAATGTCATTTCGACATTCCTAAACATGCCTAAATAACAAAAATTCGTCGATAAAGTTTAATGCGTATAGCTGTGTGATACCTATATTTCCCTCTTCGAGTTTCTATTCCTCTATTCTCTATTCACTTTTTCTCTATCTATTACTCTCTCACTCCGTCTCCAATCTGAATTATGTTGCCATGACGCCATCACAGCTGATCACAGAGACTCGTTCGTGATGAAGATGAAGATGATGATTAATTAATCAATGAATTGATGAATGTAGCCGTTACTACGTGGTAGGAAATCATAATAAAGAAAAGAGAAATTAAACTTTCTATGTTTTCACCACTTTCATTTGTAACTAACGTTACTGTAGTTTCGTCCTATAAGGACATTTTCAAACTTATACAATATATAAGTTTGAAAATGTCCTTATAGAACGAAATTGCAGTGAAGTTAGTAACAAATGAAAGTGGTAAAAAACATGGAAAGTTTCATTTCTCCTTTCTTCAAAAATTAATCAATTAATTGATTATAAAAAAATAAATTTTTTTAAGCATTTTTTTAAAATTATTTTCTCATAAATACAAGTATTCTACTTAAAAAACATACACTTATTTATTTGCATGCAATTTCCTGAGCTTTTCAATTGATTAAGTTCAATGAATTTAAAAAAATATTGTTTTCGTCAGATTAAGCGAATCCCTCTAGATAATCGTCAGATTATGAGACAGCACGTCTAAAACATAAAGATGAACCATATACAATATCTTAATCTAACGCGCTTGAGTATTTCAAAATGGCGATTTTTTTTTGCACATTATAATAATGGTCGCGAGTTTGCGTCAGATCGAAATCGTCAGATTATTGAATGAGAGCTTTTTTTTGTTGCATTTAACACCCTCTGACGCGCTCGATTAAATTTTTTTTCTTTTCACTTTTAACCTTTCCGTACAACCATCCACATCATGCAAACGATCAGATTAACATACCGACATTATTAAAAATACGTAGAACATTGATGCTATCAATATCTGACGCGCTCGAGTATGTCCATGTAACAGTATTTTTTTACATATTTAAATATATATAGCAGCTTCCCCCACCGATGAAAAGGTATATATTATATAACATTTTTTTTTCTTATCATCTAAGCTTTGCAACCTAATATGTCTCAATGACGCTAGAGTAAATCCCCATTTTGCATTGTGGGCTCCCCTGCTAAAACAGTTACTTTTTCGGGATGAATTGGGACGCAATGTCCAAGTTTGGAAGTCCCTCTTGGAAGACCCTATATAAATAACGCATAACACTGAACTTTCATTTATAGCAATTGGAGCTAGTATGAAAATATGAGATATCATGATACCAAGAAAAAAGTTCATATTATAAAATATTATCAATAAATGGATTCGGTCGTTATGAATTCTTAAATATCCCATTCACTTCCTTTTATGTCTACTTACACATACATATTCCAATTCAACACTATATCGTTCAATAAACCTCCGTGGACCGAACAAACAAATTATTGATACAGATGCATTAGAACTTACTGAAAACCTCTTAGTTTATCTTCTGTTTATCAGCCCTTCGCGATCCATTTGTAAACATCGGTAAATACCCCCATAAACATTCCCAAAGACAGATAGTAGAGAAACGGAGGTACCATAACATTGGTCCGCTACCTCTTACCACAAACAATTAACAAGCTACGGGAAGCCAATTGTTAAACATGCTCTAAAATATGCCGGCAGCGGGGCACAAGGGATCCTATACCTAAAAAAGGACACAAAGTATAAATTAAAGAGGATAGGCCTTTGTAAATCAATTGGTTGCAAGGCTGTTATTGTCAATGTTGACTGGGGCGATTTATTTCTTGATGCAAATGAGATGTTTTTGAAAGGTGATCCTCCGAGACGGAAATGGATCGTTAGATAATATGGAGTTGGTGAGAATGAAGATACTTTCACTAGGAAATAATTACATGGGAGCAGGTTATTACTTAGACAGTAGATAGATCAATGAAATGGATGGGCATATATTATTCAATATTTAGTCAAGAAATAACAGAAACATTTGAAGATTGAAGGTGAAAAAATGCCAACAAAATTATATGAGGATCGAAAAAGATCAATATTATTCAGTTTAGAACCATCAAACTCGAAATGGACAAAACCTTAACAAGAAATAAAAAAGTCCTTTTCAAAAAATATCTCGCCTATATTTCGTCTATTTTTAGATCACGGACTGATTCTGCATGTGTATCACAAAATGCACACCACACACCAATTTTTGCCAATATATATATATATATATATATATATATATATATATATATATATATATATATATATATATATATGCTGAACTGGTTTTTCCGGGTATTTGATCCGTGTATGTGATATTATCTCTAATAATGAAATTGGAGATAATATCACATACACGGATCAAATACTCGGAATATATATATATATATATATATATATATATATATATATATATATATATATATATATATATATATATTTTATTTCATCTCATCCTTCGATTGTACACGAGAAAATTGACCTTTATAATAGGTAATGTCAACGTCACTATGAACTATTCAACTTTTTCAATCAATGTGTTTCAGTTTCCCGCTATTGGATTAGCGGATTCTTGGAAGTCACTCGATATGGAATTTCCGACGTGTTGTCCTTAGGCTGGGGCGAATCTAATTTTTCATACAAAGATTCAGAATTGAAATGCCAATGTATCTATTTTTATTTCTACAACTCGGTTACATCATCCCTGCTTCCTGATTTAATTACTGCGGTGACAAATTCATTTTAATATTTAGACACGACGGGAAGTGTGTCGAAACTCAGAACAAACAAACAAACTGGCGTCCTAACCAAACATTCGGATTGTGACAGGGAATATTATATCGGACTTAAAGGTGTTCCAAGGAACCGATATCCTCTAATTACAGGTGCAGGTCGTTATACTCGGTCGATAGGTAAACACAGTTTCAAACCTGTAATTTCGGTCCGCACCATCTCGTCTCCTTGCTTTGATTGATGGGAGATATCGAGTTTCGAGTTTGCTGTGGTTTATCTTCGAAACTAGATACTGCGGTTGGAGTTATCCGAGGGTGAAAAATAAGCTAGACAATGAATGAACAAGAACAATCTGAGATGACGGAAATATTATATTCAGGTGACCAGGAAATGCGAAGAAAATTAATTTTTAATTTGTGATGTAAGGTATACTCGGTGCCCCAATAAATTTCTTTATTTTGAATGACCGCAAAAACAGAAAGAGTTACAATACTTTGACAGCCAGAATGTAAGCATCGCTCAACTTCTTTCGTTTTTTTGATGAAGTATCTATACAGTGAGTCTTGAATATTTTTTTTTAATTATATTAATCAATTGTTTGCGAATTCCAAAAAAAATATACATCTGCAATTACTCATGAGCGATTGATTCAATTTTCAAAACTGATAATCAGATAATCAAAATACCTATCAAATTAGGTATCATCAGAGAAAATATTTTGTAGCGCCCTTTCGGCGATAAGTGATACAACATTATTGTCTTTTTGATAAAAACTTACTCAAAACTATCCCTTTTTTGTTTAGATTTTTCCCAATCTTCAATCTTCAAAAGATTTGAGGTCGGCACTATTTGATATAATGTACTACTCAAATCTGCTATCACTATTATTTATATCGGGGAATGTCTTCAATTTTTGATAAAATAATGGACTGTAACTATGGTTGCTGCAAACATGAATTATTTTTTATTAATTTTTTTCTCTGATTGATTCGGCCGTTACTTGATGAAGATCTATAGTAATTTCAAAAACAACAACTCACGATTTGATCTCCACAAATTTTATTTGAAAAATATATCACATGTTCCGCTAGCACATGATTTATCACTTGAAAAATATGAGAAATATAGTTTTAATTTTCATTCTTTGCAGATTCAACAATTTGGTATCTGCTTCGGTATCTGCTTTCTTACTATCTGCTGTTAATTTTTGAATAATTTGATAGTAATTTTCAGGAATATACCTATGAATCAAAATGCTGAAAATATGAGAATGTGTGAGTGTAATAAATGAAATATCAAGAAATGATATCAAACTAGTTGAAGAATGCGATGGAATAAGTTGATACTTGATGAAAATCCACGCCAGTAGAAGGTAAAAGTCTGGCAACAAAATGGTACTTGAATGAGTTAACTTTCATTCTGAACATATCGGAAAAAACTAGAAGCATTCAAAATATTTTTTTAATGCAAAATATTATTAATGGCAAACCGCTTCCAAAAACAAAAATAGTCTTATTACGATGTTTCCACACAGTTTGTTTTGAAAATGAAACGAACATATTTCCATTTCAAGAAGAATTGTTATTTGTTTCGAAAACTAGTGGAATTATGAAAATCCGAGTTGATTATTAATGGTATGGATAGTAAGAAATATAATTTCAAATAGTTATTGAAGATTTAGTATGATCCTACAAAATTATTCAACTATATTTTTACTAGTTGTTGCCCGCGGTTTCGCCCGCGTCGAATTTGGTAGTTGTAGTACTTATTAGTACTATGTTGCTGTATCGCTGCTGTTCTAATGTTTTGACAGAATCAGAATCAGTCGTGCGCAGCGTTATAGAACAGTGCTTTAAAAAAATTGTTCTACAGCGCCATCTAGTGGCGAGTTAAGAAAAATTGATAGCCTAAAAACGTTCTCTATGAACAATTACTTATAAATGTCAAGTTTCATCACGATCGGTTGAGCGATGTAGAAGTTTATCACTTTCCAACCAACCAACAAACATCCATTTTTATATATTAGATTGTTTTTGTACGCAGTAATACACAGTACATAGCTCATTTTGAAATTGAAAGGGAGCTCACTTCCAAGCCCCAAAAATGCTGGCATTGAAGGATTGTTATGAAATGGTGTCAAAACATATTTATATCATGCACAACAAATGTAATATATTTAGAGCTGAATAAAACTACGAACTATCTGAATTATACTAATCAATAATATCAGCCTAAATTCGTCCTGGCAAACTTACATATCTTAAATTTCAGTAACTATTTCTCGAGAGTAATGTACACATTGTTTGTGGTACGTGAGTACAAATACTGAATTTTCAGCAAATACTGTTATTTGATGGTAATAAGTTAAAAATAATAGCAACAAACAAAATGCAGTTAGGTCAACGAGTTTATGGGTCATTAATTTGTGCATCTATCTATACTATAAATGCAAAAGTCACTCAACACTCATTCATCGCTGTTTCGTACTGGTAGTCCTAGGAAGCTGTGGCTCCCACTCCGAACAAATTGCTTTAATTTTTTAAAGTCACCAATAGTGAAAACCCCATGTTTCGAATGCTCACAGTTTATTAGTTTGTGTAGTAAACAAGAATTGAAACTGTCAAACGATATGTCTTCAACAGATAAGTGATGGAATTGGTTAATGCTTGATAGAAATCCATGAGGTATTCAAGTAACACTTAATCGCTAGATTTTCACTGGACAGTTTACAAAACCGTAAACAACCTTAACATGCGTGTTTCGCTATACAATAGCTCTTTCAAGTGTTTTTATACAGTATGAGAAAGCTATTGTATAGTGAAACACGTGTTTGCAATTTTGTAAACTGTCTTGAATATGTCATCAACTGATCTCGAAATCTGAAAAATTGTCACGTTTGTATAGATATCTCTCTTTGATATACTGAGTCCAAACTATCATCCAAACAGGAGCTCTTTCTCTAATTAAACGCAAATTTCAACTGTTTTGACGTCTCCTTTTAGGAGAAAAAGATGCCATTTACAAGAACGTGTTTTTATCAGTTGCATCTGTTCACTTGTTGTGTTCCTCAGTTGAATTTTCCTTGAATCGTAAATGGAGTTGTGAGAAAATTTTTGAAAAATCAAGAAGATTCATTCGTTGAATAATATTCTGGCTTCTAGCACTGTGATGTTGCTGATGTTTGAAGAGATGACAGATGGCTTGTAAGCAGGTGGTAATAAATACATCAATAGTACTTCATCATCATTCACAACGAAACATTTACGCCTCCAAATTCGAACTTTGCAATCAATTAATCGAGTCGAATCGAATAATACTCGATATTCCGAGTGATCCCAATTAGGCAACAGGGCGATCAATCATTCCGACGCTAAAATGGCTGCTCGTACATTTAATCGCATCTCATCCGATCCCTGTACCATTCCACTTCATTTTACAAAACGATCCTCATTTATTGTTCATTATCTGATTGGTTTCATTTTGTTTCACATTTCTATCTGCGAGCTCTTTTCTTGTTCTCCCCACGATGCGTGGACGTGAAAGCCTTCTAGATTAAAATCCGAATGCAGTCCGTGTTTATGTTCATCCACTTATCAGTTTTATATAGTTCAGAGACGAATGATGAATAGCTTTTAGACGTTTTGTTAGGGCGGGTAATGAGATAGGTATCGCCAAGAAAATTTCCTTTATCTTTTAATGGTACTGAGAGTACTTACAGTAGCATTATTATAAATTATGTACCCGGATGATTTATAGTTATTGAAACACTTCTATGGAGTAAACTCTATTGCAATTGGCAGAAGATTTATCGAAGTGTACAGATCGTTAGACAAATGTATAATGGATTCTGGGCAGTAATGAATATGACTGTTTTGTAATTACGTGGTGAAGGTGAATGGGCCGAAACAGATATTGATAGTTGCAGAATATTTTCCATCATCTGTATCTGCGGTAAAGCGTTATCTAATAAGTGCTATAAGATTTTGAAGTGTAATATTAGCAGCATTAATCTTATGAAAATGCAAGTTAAAAGTTTTCTGAGTATAGAGATATTAACTAAAAATGGAATTAAACGGTCTTCCAACAAGGACAATTGATAACGGTCATCTTGTTGATTTGCCAAATCTAATAGACGAATATAGCATTCAACAATACGTGCACATAATAAAATTGTTTTACCAAAATGGGTGTTCTGTTAAGGCAACGTACCGCGCGTTCCGCCTAATTTCAGGTTACCATGCATAGTCGCAATGTGGTGGATAAATCTGAGTCCGCTGGTTCAGTAAACGATCGATCAACAACCCGTACGTCGACGAAACGCAAGATCTGCCGAAAACATCGCTGCTGTATGTGAGAGTGTGCAGGATAATCCGAGGCGGTCGATTTTACATCGATCACAAGAACTTGACCTTTCGCAGACCACAACTTGACTTGGGGCCGCACCCGTACAAAATTCAACTGACCCAGAAACTACATTAGACAACGACGTGTGTTCGCTGAATAGGCTCTGGAGTAGTTGATAACTGACCCTAATCTTCATCGAAAAATGGGTACGTGAAAAAACAAAATTGTCGAGTTTGGGAAAATGCCAATTCAAATGAGATCCAAGAGTGTTCAATGCATCCCGAAAAAGTTACGTTTGGTGTGAATTTTGGACTGGCGGCGTCACCGGTCCATATTTCCTTGAGAACGACGTTAGCCAGACCATCATTGTCAATGGAAAGCACTATAGGTCGATTATTATCAACTTCTTTTGGCCTGAATTGGATGATCTGGACACCATATTGGATATCTTGCACGAGCGATTTGAGAGCATGGTCATCAAACGTGAACTGGCCACCGAAATCATGCAATTTGACACCATTAGACTTTTTCTTGTGGAGTTTTCTAAAGTCGCAGGTATATGCAAATAAGCCACAAACCACAACGGTCCTCGAAGCCAACATAATAATAATAATTTTATTGCTTCTAAAGACGGGTTTACAAGTAAGAAGTATTTTTTTCTGATTGATTCGGACGTTACTTAATGAAGATCCATAGTAATTTCATAAACTACACCTCACGATTTGATCTCCGCAAACTTTATTTGAAAAATATATCACGAAATGTTTCACTAACACAGTAGTAGATGAAGCTTGTCTGTTAGCGAAACATGTCGTGATATATTTTTCAAATAGAGTTTGTGGAGATCAAATCGTGAGGCATATAGTAAAATTACTTTTCCTGCACCCACAAGATACTCCGCAGGATTCTGGAGCTGGTCACTGCGTCATTTTTTGCAGTATCAGTATTCCACATTTATATTTCCATCTTCATTCTTCTGGTGATATTTGTCTTCCAAGCCATGTTTGAATTTGCAGTATGATTCATCATTTGGGTTGTTTTGTCCATAAATTGATCACCCTTCTCCACTTTTAATACAAAAATTAATTCTGCGTCAAAATATTCACTCAAGAAACATTAGACATAAAAACAAATTAACTATGCCACAACATCGCACTGCACAGTTTCAGAGATCATTTCTTTTTGGTGCTGTAAAACTCTATAATTCATTGCCTGAGCAATTGAAGAGATTCAATATCAGGAAATTCAAATACAAATATAAAAATTATATCTATGATAATCAGTTATGTCAACTTTTGCTTTTTAGACAACAGATCAATTAAATTAAATTATTAATCAACTATCTTCAGAAGGTAATCACAAATTATTATTTTATTTACGGTTCTCATTTCGTGGATCATCACTGTTAATTGCTTTTATATTTGTATGTTTGCGTGCATTATGGAGTGGTGCTTGTTGGTTGAGTTAGAGTAGCTTTGAGCTAGACTTCGCCAAGGAGTACCAGAATTTCCTGTAACCTATTTTCATTTTCAAATATATCTTTGTATTATTTTTTTTTTGTATTATCAATAAAGCCGATTTATTATTATTATTATTATTATACCCTCTTTTGAAGTGTCCATCTGCAGTAGATGGCAAAGATGGTTGATATATTTAGATCTTTCATTTTTTGAGGGGCACCGTATGAAGCAAGCTTTCAGTTTTCAAAACAGTCGCAGCATTTTGCAAGTCCAGCCGTTTCTTTTTTGCAAACACGTTTTTGCCACTCTGGAAAAAAGCTCACGTCGTGTCACAGCGAGTGAATGCATCCAAGAATAAAATATGCCCTTGACATTTTGGTAATACTATTTCTTTCTAAGCTCTTAGAAGAGTACCTAAACTTTTTGCGGTATTTTGCTTTGGATGGTTTTCGAAAATAAATTGCCTGGCCCTGGATTCCGAGGTATAAATCTTACGGCGCTCCACCATAAACAAATTCAATGAATATTATCCGAAGAAGTTTAAAATTGAGAAATATTGTGTCGAATGACAACATACATCTTCGTTTTCTCTTACATTCCAGTACACGAACAAAAGGAGATTCAACTTCCATGTTCCGTACGACAAATCATTGCACGTACCCGAATTCACACCACCGAGAGAGATAAATCTCTGGAAGACGCATTATTATTAGAGGTTCCAGTGGAGCATGGAATGTGGTGTTGTCTGGGCTAGGCTGGCCGAACATTCATACTATATTCCACACACCACATTAAATAATTGTCATCTCGAGCGTAACTAGGTGACTATCAGAGTAGGGCCGCATTAATATGCATATGCGATCAAAGAAGATTTCTAACCACGGCCAACTATACTAGCTCGCCGGGCCTGATTTGAATAATAACCGTGTTCTGATACATTAGCAGAGGGCGCGCATTAATTATTTTTGAATTGCTTACGGGCTACTGCGATTTGCATAATTTGTACTTGGGAAAAATTTAAGCGGATAAAACGTTCTTCAATGGAAACTGGTCGAGTAATGGGGGGAAAGGTAAAAATGGTGTAAGCGGCGTGGCAAATTTTTAATTGCTTAATTTTCTAAGAAGCTCTAGCGGTTTCGAATATATTAATTTTTAATGATACAGAAGCAACGTATAACACTGTATCTGTGATGATGTTCATACACATGGTTATAGTAATATGTATAAATACACAGGGTGGACCAATTTACTTTTCAAACCATTACATATAGAAAGTATAACAAGCAAAAAGTTTCAGGGGTCTAAACAGAACCTATTTTGGAGACTTTGGCCTTTATTTTTGGACAAGATTATGTAGAAGTTAACTAGTTAGATTCAACTGAGAATATTATAGAAGAAGCGTGAAATTCAACAATTAAAAATATGAAGTTTAGTGATATTGGTTTCTGTAAAAGAGGTCTTCTGGGAGAGAATAAGATTTCTCTGAATCAGTCGTTATTTGTGAATTAACATTTTATTGAAAATATATGATGAAGTTGCTACTACAGGTTATTTAAGAATGTTAAATGGCCTACTTGTAAATACTGGTTAAAATAACAAGAATATTGCAAAATTTGCGAATTTCCAAATATTTCCCAACTGAAAATAGCAATAATAACTTTATGTCGAAAATGAAAACAGCAAATCACAGTAATGCACCAAAAGTTTAATCATTTAACATTTTTGACGTAATGGCCATTCACTGTAACCAATTAATCACATGAAATATTGATTTGATTCGTTTTTCGTATCAGAAGAAGTCTGAAATGATAACTGAGACAGCTATTTCAAACTTATAAATTGAATACCATTGGAATTGCTTGACAACATGGTGAGGAAAAAAATAATAGAATTGTGCTAAGAGAATAAGAAAAAAAATCAGTTGTAGAAATTATGAAAACAGAAAAATCATCAACAGATGGTGCTGGGGTAAAAGTAAAAATCATTACACGTGATCACATGATGAGCAAAGGTTGAAAAGTTCGAAAACAAATGATTTCATTGAGCTATATGTCAGGTTTGTGTATTGGAGTAGAAAGGGGTGTTTTTTCGAATTCAATTTGTCGTAAATATTTTGTGAAGGTGGAGTACCTACTGAAACAGGTCACTTCTTTGGAGTCGTTCTTAAAAGTCAATAGACTTGAAGTGGAGGACCAAGGAAAACCTCGACTTTGACTCTGCGATCCCAAAAAAATAATATAGTATGTTCATCCAACATTTTCTGAAAAATATTTGATGAACCTTCAAAGGAACCCTGGATGCCTCTTGATAATATAGAAATGATTTTAAATGCAAAAATGTTGTGCTTTATCGATGTCTAGAATCTAATATAGAAATTTGGAAAAGTGGTTGTGTTCACATATGACATAACGTTCGTTTAATCTAATGAGAACACCTTCCCCACACCAGAACTAAAGCACTTTCTTCCGACGTGCGTTTGGCTAACCAAGTGGTGTGTTTCCATTAGATTTATTTTACGCAAGAAGCTCTAATTCCACCAATCAAAAGTCTGCCTATGATCAAAAACAAGGTTACAAAAATTGACCCACTTTATTGTTTATTTCCTTCGGAAACTATGAGGATATAATGGATTAAAATCTTCTACCCTATATATTACATAACTGTTTGACACATTCTTGTTCACATTATACGTTTTCTGCTCTAACTTAATATATTATAGTGCTGCAGATCAAGGATTCAGTTCTGAAGTTCAGATAGATCAGTGAAATTTTCAATAATGATTATTAATGAGACTGCCATTCTTCATTTTACAGGTTTCAGCGCCAATACCAGAACGTTACGTGCTGGGAATCGCACGTTAAAAAGTACAACCTTGTCAAACCTTCGCACAAGCCCCCAGAAGATTTTAATGGGTTGCCAGCAGTAGGAAGAGAAGAACAGGTTATTCATGAATAAGGCAGTACCATATTTTCGCTATTTGAAAAAATATTAAGTGAAGAGAATTTTATGTGGTGGGACAATTTAATTGAAATCTGATTTTCTGTTGATCAATTGTTGCACCATACGAACGAAAACTGCAACTTCGCCTTCTACATTCATGAATTGTTTTGGAATATTTATTTTCTTAACAACTCCTCCTTTTCTGTTATAACTTAATAAAGTCGATTAATATTACCATTATTATTGACTTTCGCTATACCTATAATACTACTTTAGTTTTCTTAGCTAGGAATTCACCCACTAAACATTCCCCTAACACTATTTGTTTTTATTAGTACTAGAGTTTTAGGAACTCTAGACCTGACACCAGTGTACGTTTTTTATTCCCTCATATTTTGAAGGCTCTTCAAATCCACATTCCGAACACAAACCAGATGCTCGTACTGAAATTGTTCCATAATACGCTTATGCAAAGAATTTCGGCAATTCAAAAGTAATTTTTTATCGTCTGACTCAAGAATGTTTTCCCTTCAATGAGTGACATGGAATTCGGCTCTGTTATAGAACGTAAAATCGTAAAAAATCCAACCACTGAGTGACATGAATGGATTATAAGGGAGAAGAAAGGGTTATTTTAAAGCTACCACCTTGCCGGCGAGTCTTATTCCATAATCAAAGGATTGAGATGTTGGGGATTTTGAAACCAAACACGAGAAAGAGAATCAGAAAAAGAGTTTTTATTATTTTACTACACTCAGGTGCATAAAATAACGACCACCTTGAAATGTTGAATAACTTTTTTTATTTTTAGCCCGATTTGATAACTTTTTTGATGAATGGGAGGGAATTTATCCTAGATTACTTCATGTCAAACATTTCCTAATAAGGTCCGATTTATACACATTATACGAGGATTGAGATGTTGGGGATTTTGAAACCAAACGCGAGAAAGAGAATCAGAAAAAGAGTTTTTATTATTTTACTACACTCAGGTGCATAAAATAACGACCACCTTGAAATGTTGAATAACTTTTTTTATTTTTAGCCCGATTTGATAACTTTTTTGATGAATGGGAGGAAATTTATCCTAGATTACTTCATGTCAAACATTTCCTAATAAGGTCCGATTTATACACATTATACGAGGAGACACAAAGTTATGATTCGATCATCTGGGTTTAAGACACTCTGTGGTAAAATAAAGATTTTGGATGACACTCAGGACCATGAATTATTGAACAAAGCGTTGCATTTTCTCTGTGTGTTCTTTATTCTTTACAATAATTATGGAATAATTAACAATTGAACGATAACAAAAAATAGAAAACGATTGAGAAAAAACAATAAGTCAATTCTCTAATATCGAATGCTGTATCTTCTAGCTAGAAGAACGGTTTCCTTTCTATGAGGCATTCCGAATTAGCGTTCGATTAAACTCCTGAGGGATGTTATTCCAGACCTTCATGAGCGCAACACGAAGTTCTTTTTTGTTCTTAACTGGTTTTTCTAGATTCCTCACATATCTACCATGGTCGCAGATATAATAATAATAATACTTAATTGTCTTTGTTTTAAAAAAAAATATAAAAAACAAGTTTGAGGAAATACATCAACAGAAAATTTTTGAAAGGGCGAAGTTCAGTTCAGAGAAAATTCAATGCTTTATTCAATAATTCACAATTTTGAAAAGAAATCGCGATATAAAGATGTATAAAGAAACAATTAATAGGGAATGAACTAAGCTTTCATGCAAAATGGTTTTGAGTGTCATCCAAAACTGTATTTCACCACAGAGTAATTTCGTAAACTACACCTCACCATTGAGTGTTTTAAACCAGGATGATCAGATTAAAATTTGTGAACATTTCAAGGTGGACGGTTTTTGTGCACCAGAGTGTATAAATAATTGACACTTGATGGGTTTATGAAGACCTGGGTTATTGAACCTCCAACTGAAAACAAAAATATATCAAAAACTCAAATGGGTTCAAGTCAATAACAAATCTGGATACGATGGAAAACAGGAAACTATTTTTTATACATATTGTGCTTCGATGGTGAACCAAACTAGATTCCTCAAAATTTTCAAAAGAAAAATAAAATAGCTGACTATTTAGATGGATGTCATCTGACTCTATTGTTGTTATCAACCAAGATTTTTCTTAATTGAACTCTGAAGTCTATTTGATGATTGGTTGGAGGATGACCAAAAAAGCACATTCAAAAGTATTATTTATCCGGTGGATATAATTTATTAAAGCAAGAACTTAATTTTGCTGGGTCATACTAAATATTTTCTGAAGTCTCGCGATGAAACTATTTTCAAATCAAACTACGATGAAAAATAACCCATCCAGACTAATAACAGATTATAATTATTTAACCTTTGACACGAACCAACAGTTATTCGCACGACATTGTAAAAAACATCTGCAGATGTATCCTTCACAGAATTCCAATTTTTACTATCCGCATCGTTAGACAAAAAAGTACCGACGATAATGACTTTATATCTTTGAAATACTTCAATTGCTAATACCTCGATCAGTGTAGGAGGAAAAAACTATGATGGAGAAATTGCCAATCATACAAATACTTGAACAAACCAGAAAAGATAAAGAAATTGAAAAAGTAAAAAAATAAGTGGTAGGTTCAAACTAGCTTCAAAACCAACAAACAAATAAAGTCGCATCATAAAAAGTCAGTTACATAAATTGAGAGTGACAATAATGAACTTGATTTCAATGAAATCAAATGCGTTGGATGGATTCATTGAGGTGAACAACGAAACAGTTCTAAGAATGGAATATCATGTCGTATTTTCACTACCTACAAGATACCTACTGAATAATTCGGTAAAATTTGTAATTTCTGTGAAAAAAAAACCGAAATGGAAAGTCGCTGAGAAGAATTTTGAAGTCATATAATTTTTTTATACATTTACAAAATATGGTTATTTTCTCAATTCATAGATTGATGTGTGAATAAAATGAACTATAATAGAATTTGTTTTATTAACAATCATGAACCAGACAACTCTACTTGTACAGAGTCGCTCTAAAGAACGGCCTACATTTTACTTTTTTATAATATGTATAATATGTATAATATGACATTTCACAGTACAGTACACGACATTTTAAAAATTTTGAACTTATAAATACCGTATATGTACACACCACAGGCGTTGAAACATAACTGAACACTCCGACACTAACAATGAATTCTGCCAGCCGATTGCAGCTGGTTTGCCAGCGTAAGGAGACCTATTAATTTTACCCATTATCTTTGTGTTAGTTTGTTTGGTGGATGGATATAGTTTAGTCCTTCTATTCCTTGGAAACTGATGATCTACCTCACTCATAGCTTTGAGAGATGGATGGATCACTTGTACGATTTCAAATATGTTTTTATTCAAAAACAAAAATTTTTTCAGAATATTATATTTTTTTTGGTGAAATTTTATAATCGAATTGAAAAATAGGAGTTCATGTATGACGAAATTATCTCTGAATATTATTATTGCACATTTTTATATCACCTTAACTGATTCCGAAACTAGTGAAGTCATCACATTTTTTAACATAAATCATCACATTTTTAAAAATGAAGCTCTGCTTTTAATTTTGAGTTTGCAACTTGAAAATCTTTCATCCACAAGAGCTTCTGATAGTAGGTGTGTATTCTGAAAATATTCCATTTTCGCCACACAATTCAATAGTTCAACTGCCTATAAATCATCTCTCAGATGTAGACAGGTTCCTGAATGTAACATGTAACAGTATTATTCTCTTTGTTAGTGAGTTTCTTTCCCGAGAAACAACTATTTCTTCAGAATTTTAAGCCTGGACACGTCCGAGCAATTATCTCAGAATATATTAGTATAGTGGTGTGCACGGTCCCCTATTGTCCATTTAATCTTTTAAATCAACATAAAACATGGGATTGGTCATGGTTCCGTTTCTCAAGATATCGGCATCACTCGGTCACTATACGACAATACCAAAAAATCATGACCTCCCTCCATCGACAAGAAAAGTTGAGGAAAGAGTTACTTGAGAATGCACAGAGTCGTGTTATCATATATACCTAATTCCTGAAGTCCAATCATTTATATTGGTTATTTTACTACATTGTTTCTGCCAAAATTATGTGAGATACCTAATTCACTCCATACTTGTATCTTCCAACACACGTTTTGCTAATCAAGAAAGTATTACCAGGAGGTACAAACTAAATTTTACATCTAGGATAGGCCTGTTTATATACATCATTACCGCAGGTAATGTAGTAGGTAATGAATGCATTATTAGTATTGGGTTAGTTTCTCAATTCCTAATTTATATGTTGATGACTACTTGTTATGAATCTAATATTCACCTGTTTTCTATACAGGGTGTTTCCTAACTAAGGTACGAAACTTTAGAGAGTGATTAGTTTGTTCCTTTCGAGAAAAAAGTTCCTACGAACATATGTCCGGAGTTGCTTCGTTGAAGTTAAAAAAAACTGTATTTGTGATATATAAATATTCTTACACCAATTTGGTTGATATTTGCTACAGTTATTCGAAGTGATAAGGCGCTGACTTAGCCCTAACTAGATTGAAATTATTTGCAGAATAGCTGACAGTAATAGTGTTGTCATATCAGTGAAAGTTAGAGTTATCAATTAGCAGTGATTCCATCATGAATAATTTTACTAACGCTGAAATGGCTGACATGCACGTTATTTATGGATAAGCAAATGGAAATGGAAATCAGGAACTTTCACAATGATCATTTTTGGGCCGACAAAAAACCTCAATTAAACATTTAGGTAGGAATGATTGGTGACTACCTATTTGGCCTACCAGCAAGATCAACAGGTGAATCCAACACGGACTTTTTGCGAGATCATTTACCCATTTTGTTAGAAGAAGTGGCGGTACTTGTAAGAGGCAACATGTGGTTTATGCCCGACGGAGCTCCAGCTCATTTTAGTGGTCTTACTCGACAGCATATCGACATCACCTCCCCTAATCGCTGGATTGGATGTGCAGGACCTCAAAATTGACCAGCTCGCAGTCCTGATATGAATCCTTTAAATTTCAATGCCAAACTTACTTTATTGTTTTCTACACATTATAAAAGTAAGATAATAAAATTTTTCTCTTACCAATAAACTTCGCTAACTACAGTCGTAAACTTACCTGAAAGAGAAAAGAAAATCAATTAAAACATAATTCCACAAAATTGAAAAACTACGACTTCATAAAAGTTAACGACAACACAATTACCAATCAAACAAGATCCGCAGAATTTTTTAATTGCGATAAGACAATCCTCTCCCGTTAAGAACGAGAAAGAATGGAATGACAGCAAAAAGTTGACAATATATTATTATTGGCGCGCAACTTGATATTGTGTACCTTATACGGCGAACGGAAAAATGCTGATACCCCTTTAAAGCAGTCATCTGTTAAAATGGACCATCAATATCCAGCTGAGAATCGCGACTGCTTCGGACATTTCCATACGGGAAGAAATAAATGTTACAATGACTACGGCTCTGACGTAAGCATGCGTGTAATAGGATATGGTATTTCTAATGTAACTGTTATACCACGAAGGTAAAGATGGGAACTATTGGATAAAGCTCAAAAGTGTAGATTTCTAATGGTCAAATTCCGCTCCTCTCAAATATTTCGTTTTTCTAGTCAACTTCAACTGCATTTTTTTGAGTCCAAATTATGTGAAATATACAAACTTGAAATGTTGTATAGACAACATCTATTTCATTAAAAGAGGAATACAGGTACAAGCAATGTACACAAAAAAAAACACCATTACCATTCCTTTAATATACTAAATTTAGCATTATGCAATGACACGGCAATAGGCTCAGAAGAATACGCGACTTTTTTTTTATCATTTTCGAAGGTAATGGGTGAAAATTATATCATAAACTGATCCGTTGTTTTGACTATTTATTTGTAGCGGGTGTAAAGTAATGTAACCTTGAATTTATTTTTTTCGTTTTCTAATAATAGCCAACAACTATCTTGCTACTAGCTTTTTTGTCGCAATTCCAGTCAAATTATGATATATGTATTTTTTTTAAAAGTTACTCAAAAGTCCATGGTGAAACATGCAAATTACCAATACCATTCTAGATTTCATATCATTTCTAGAAACATGTAGATTCGTTTTCCGATGGCATTTCAGGTTAGCTTCCCAAATTTCTGCTACCGCAGTTGTCGGTTGATTGGTCAAACCACCAACACTGACATAAAAACTTGAGAAGTTGACTTGGATGTCACACCAATAGGTAGTTCCACTTATGTTTCTTTTGCGTTTACGCAGCTATTTTTATCAAGTACTTTCTTGGTTTTTCTCATTTTGTCTTCAATCGAGGACCGCCTTTCCGGTACTGACGATGCCCAATAGGCTGAAACAGCTGTCTACCGGTGGCTCTTAAATTGAAGTCAATGTGTATATATGTGTATATATATATATATATATATATATATATAGCAAATAAAAAATAATACCTGTTTTAAAAAAATCTGTTTGTCCGTTAATCGACAACCCTCAGAACTTGTGCAAGGTAAGGATTAACGAGGTCTTACCTTTTAACGTATGATTCCTAACACACCTGATGAATATATTTATGAATTAATCTTACTCTAATACATACATATTGCCTACATGACATTGTAGATCACATTTTCTGTTCAACAACTTGATCTAAATATTTCAGTTGAAGTATCCAAACGGAAGGAATAGCGTCTACACAGGGCCTGATTTAGGGGATGGCAGGTGGGGCTACTGTCCCGGGGCTTCCACAAGAGATAAAAAAAATATACAAATTTTGACGGGTCAGCAACTTTTACGTTTTTCCTCCCAAACATTTTTTTCTAGTTTTTACTAAGAATCCTTGCATAATCATAATAATATTGTTATCGATATATCAGAAAGCCTTCTTTGTAAATTTCTGTTAACTATCAATTTTTGGTTGGATCGGGCATTTCAGTAGCAATATTTTTTTATGTGTAATTTGTAATTCATACCCATGAGTTGAAGGGAAATAAAATGAGTAAACAAAAATCGAAAATCAGTTGACCCTGCAGGTCATTCTTAAAACTTTTTGCGTTTTCGAGCTCCAAACTTTAAAAATTATTTGACGATATCACTTGAGTGGAATATTTTTAATGACACTGTTTATTAAACGCATCAATTTTTGCCCGCTTCTACATTTTTGAAAATTTTCAAAAAAGTTTAAAAGTTAACTTTTATAAAAAAAATGTTCGAGGGCCTCCTCTCCTTCATTGTCCCAAGGCCTCTAGACTTCCAAATCCGGCCCTGCGCCTACATTTTGTTCTAGTTTTGGATGATTTACGAGCTGGTGCAGAAAATAATTATTCCTTAAAGAACTAATCTATGAGACATGATCCTTTGAAATGAAAACATACTCGTCTACATAATATCAAAAGAAAAATATTTTCGCGAACGATATATTCAACATCCGAGTGATCAGACCAAGAAAAAATCAATTCGGCAACATCATTCGGTAGCATATTCACCATTTCAACATTTCTGTTTCAACGCTTTCTTGCACTACAAATAATTATCAGGTACACGTGTTAACACAGCGTGCAGTGCCCTTTTGAATCTGTTGACTATTATCGCGAGAGGAAGCATTCGGAAGCGAGGGAGCGAGCAGGACAATTTTCAAGGCTTACTTTAATTGTTGCCTACTTCCTTTCAAGAGTTACCAAGTGAAAGGAAAGATGTGAGACTTTATAAAGTTGCTGGGATGATTCGGAGCAAGGAACAGGATCAATTTGAATGTATAATTTCGTCGGTATAGTCCTGGGCAGATTTTGGTAGGGTGAAGAGATTTTAATGATTTCCTGATAGAGCAACTCAACTTTAAGGTCGCAGTTTCTAAGAAGTCAATCAAGACACAGCAATACTGATGAGTAGAAATGCTTAATTTATTTTCTACAAAGTATGTGATGACTTATATTACCTGAGCTTATGTACCAGTTTCCACATTTGAAAAAATATTTAGTAACGAGGAGTTATTTAATTCTAATTGGTCATTCAGTAAATTACCGGAATTCTTGAATCTATTGATTTCTAGAAGATACAGTTTCAAACTTTTCTCTTCTAAATGTAACACGTCGTATTCATGATTGAACTCATGTACAAAACTACTTCTATGCTCTTTGAGTTTTTAGTAAATTGTTCTCCCTGTTTTGCCAATATACAGTTTTGGGCAAGAGCCACAAGTCAGCTACTACTGGTCTATCCGGCACCGAAGTTTTGTGTTTATTGTTTTAAATAAATTAACTTAGACTATTATTCGTTTTGTAAGCTATGTTTACGCATTCTTTTTCCTAAAAACGGGCAATATTATTAGTGGGTTCACCCAAATATGACAATGTCCTATTTGGGTAGACCTTGTCCATGGCTTGCATTTGTAGTTTACTCTCAGACAGTGGAATATTCAAAAGTCTGTGAAGCATAATATTGAATGCAGCAACTTCATGCTGGTAAGGGTGTGTTGAAGAATTATGTATGATGATGTCCGTGTAAAATTTTGATTTTTCAATTCTCAATGTTTCTTTTTGTAACTCATTCATTACTTTCGGTATCTCTCAGTGTAGTAATAATATAATTAAAACATATTTTTGCACTCATGAAAGTTTATAACAAAACAAAAAAGCATCAAAATGTCATTTCGTAAGTCAGAATGTCAGAGGGTCCAAGATGAGGAGGAGATACTCAAAAATCAAAGTTTGATCATTTCGTTTTGATTTTTGTGTAACGTTATTTAGCAAGATATTCAGAAACAAAAAAACAGTTTCTCATTGCCTCTTTTGAAGCTGTACAAGGTGCCGTTTATAGATTTTTACGCAACGATTCGTTTCCGAGAAATAACCATCAATTCAGTTTTTTATAAGAACCGGAAAAAGAATCAATCATTATAAACTTAAATGATGTACCACTGTAACCGTTTAATCAGTGAATTTTATAACTTCATTAAAAAAAACATTGAAGTGGTAAATTTTTTCCAATTTAACCGACTTACGGTTTCCGATTTTTCCAAGCGAGCCCTACTGATCTTGGATACATTGTGTAGTACAGTTTCAGTTTAGGTTTCCATCCAATTGAACAGCTATTTCAATACTCCTTTCCAACACGCTTTTATTAGCTTCTCCTGTATGTAGGTTTGTTTGTAACTCTCAAGTTCGGGATCTGTATTTGATAGAATTATCGACATTTTTGCTTGATCTATTCGCGGGCAGATGGCGCTGTACGTAACATCCTTGATATATCGACTTTATTGCTTGATCTATTCGCAGGCAGATGGCGGTGTACGTAACCTCCTTGATATAATTCGAACTCGCGTGCCTGCTGCCTTATTTGTAAACCTCCTTTGCGCGCCTGCTGCCTTGGGCATGGTAACTGATTTTCAGGTTCCCTATCCGGAATTGAAAATATTAATTATCATATTTCTAAACAATATATGGCTGATTGATCCCAAAGTTTAGATAAAATAAATATAGTTTAAAAAGACTAAAAAACACGCTTTTACAGCATACAAAACTAAAAAATGAAAAATAAATTTAGTTTAAGAAACTAAAAAACACGCTTTTGAAGAACATCGAACTGAAAAGTTGAAAATATTTCTTGAAATAAGCTTAAAACAATAACGAATGAATAATAATAGTATTATTATGAGAAAAGCGTGGGCGCTTTGTGCCATATTTTTGTATATCAAGAACCCGTCGCTTTTTTCACGACAATACTAGTATTTTTCGTTCGTTATTGTTTTAAGCTTATTTAAAAAAATATTTTTAGTTCGATGTTCATGAAAGCGTGTTTTTTTAGTGCGTACGGTCCATTTCCAAGGAGCTATTCGAAATACAATTATCTCCAGATATGAGAATATACGCTGATTCTTTTAGCTTACGTCTCTTAGAGTGAGGCTCATTGGTAATCATTCTTGTCCTATTCCATTCCACTCGATGTTCACCGTCTGATTTTAAAATGTGTTCTGACAATTCATATCCTGTCAATTGTCTATTTTTTATGTAATCTCGATGTTCATTCTCACGCACTTAAATGGTCTCGAGGTTTCACCAATGTAACTTTTACCACAAGAACAAGGTATTTCATATAAACAATTTTTGTCTTTTCTTCAGTGTTGTTGGGTTTTGTATGTGTGAGTATAGATCTCAGTGTATTTTTTGTTTTGAAAGTAGTTCTAACATCATACCTATTTCCAATTCGTCTTATTTTTTCAGATAGTCTAGGAATGTAAGGTATAACGTTAGTTATATACCCAGGAAAGGTCGATAAAAAAAATGATTCTCTCCACAAAAAAAACGACTTTCGTTAAACTCTACCTATTACACTAATCACTTCTACAAAAAATATTTCTAGAATTCTGTCCAATCACTTTGTTGCACCTCACAAAGTAACCACAGTCCAAATTACCTCTAATTAAAAAACTTGCACCCTAAGAATTAAAATCATTAAAACTTTTTCACTCGAATGCCTTCAATATATTGTCAGTGGTTCGAATGAAACATGTCTAGAAAGTCTAGCTACGGTCTCGGTGCAACATTTAACAACCTTCTAATTTACCTGAAGTACAACTTTCGAATCGTTCCCGAACTTTCTGAATTACTTTATTAAGTTTTTCCCGAGCAAACACCTGGGATCTCTCCGGGCGTTTTCCAAGAGCGACCGGCAATTTAAAGAGTTTAGTGTAACTGCTTCCTTTATTGAAAGGCTAATTTATGGTAACTGTCTCGGTGAGAGTAAAAAATTGAATCACGGAATAATTAGCACACTATCAAGACTGCCCCAAGCGGTTCACCATTCATTATATTCTTGGAGAATTTCCAAACGAAGACGCTAATACAATTTTTTCTTGGAGAATATAAACTCTACCAAAATGGGAGGACTGAAGAATTAAAAAAAAATACCTACAAAATAATATTCAATTGAGAAAATTATGACCATTTTTGATAAAACTGAAATATGTATCTCTCAAGTGAGTGCAATTTCAATCTCTCAGGACTCATAGGAATAATGAAGAGTAAGGATTGATATGAATTCAAAACTATACTGAAGCAAAAAACGAGTTCCTCTGCCCAAATTACCTACCCTTAAAGTTCAGAAGTGAATATAGGATTTTTATACAAAAAAATTGTAGGAATCTTCCAAAAAAAGGGAGGAAGCAATTGATTTCAAAATGAACTCTCTACAAAGATGTGTAGATCATGCAGAAAATAACTTTCAGACACAGACTGGAAGAAAAAGCCCCCTCAAAACAACTACTTTCATATGAATATTGAATTACACGAAAAAATAAATCCTTTCGAAAGAACTACTTTCATATGAACATCGGATTATACAAAAAATATTTTGTACTATTCAGGTTGTACTTCAAAGATTCGTTATAGAATTGAATCAGATATTATTCACATGATTGCTACACAATATCGTATATGAAAGAGGTAAAAGTTCACTTGCATGAAACACTGAATAATTGGATATTATGAAATTCAGTGTTACCCAAACAATTTCATTTAATATTTGAAGTGAAAAACACTGTTTCAGAATGACTATTGACAACTTATTTAATTATCAAATGAATCGTACTTGGCTACCCGCCCTGAAAAAGATAAATAAAATAGTTACTGATACACATAACATTTTTTTTGTGAAAAATACTTTGAATTTACGCATAAACTTATTGAGATAACTAAAAAGTTGCTTTTTTACACCTGTATAAAGTTCTTCATTATAATCTGATCAATATTTTTCAGATTGTGGGGTGAATGAAACCCAAAAAAGGTCGATATAAAACTTTAATTTCTTCCACAAAAAAGGGTTTTGATCAATTTATTATTGATACTACATAGATGTATTCAAGTTCAAAAAATAAGAATAAACTTCATAGAACATAGAGCTACCAACTCACCAAATATGTCAGTAACTTTTTTAAATAAAAATAAACTGTGGAGTTCCACAAGGCTCAGTCCTAGGTCCACTATTATTTCTTTCGTATATAAATGATCTAACATCTATTGATATTAAAGAAGAGTTCACACGAACGTATTTTGCTTCAAATGTTCCATCAGCAATTTACAAATTGACAACATCTTTGTTGAGAATAAAACCATCAACCAAGTTTCTGGGAATATCCATTGACACTGTAATACCTATTTTTATTATTGAAACTATGTCTCATAGCAAAACATCAAAATCGATTTTCAATCAATACAAACGCCACTCGACAAAGAAACGACTTTAATTTGCCCATTCCAAAATAGTCCCTCATTAAAGACTCTTTCATTTATAATGGGTTGAAAATGTTCAATCACCTACCATCAAATCTGAAATTTGCATGCAATAACGTAAACTTTAGGGGAGTTTTGAAGGATTTTTTTTTGTGAGAGAGCCTATTATAATTTATCAGATTTATCAAGATACTTTTTGATTCGACTTGTGGCTGACTCGTTTTATGTAATTAATATTGAAAACTTTCCAAATAAACTCTTATTGGCTATATTCGTGCAAGTGATGTATTGTGCTATGTAAATGCTAATTGTTTTTGTTATTTTTTTGTTCTTTGTACATATGTTCAACAACTACATGAAATTTTATTCAACAACTACCCGCCCAATGTATATTATTTTATAGTGTATAGTTTTCGAGAACATTACTCAAATAATTATAACTTGACAAGTAGCGACAGCTACTAAGTGTGAATTTGTTTCTCGAATTATTTTAACAAAGTTTTGTCAATAAGATGTTAATCTTCCAGACAATAAAGCATATTTTGACTTTGACTTTCAAAGAGGAAGACTTGGACATAGCTGATAGATCAAATAATTATTTGAGCATTTGTATAAAACACGATAAAGACAAAACCTCAGTATAGGATAGATTAGAAGTTTATGAACTGACTTACGGTTTTTTTCCGAAATTATATAACGGTCAAACGGGGAATCTATCAGTGAAGTGTTATTGGATAAGAAAACGTAACTTCTCAGTTTTTTGATTGATTCGGCCGTTACTTGATAAAGATCCATAATATTACTTTAGTAATAGAATTATTATCTAAAAATAGAGTGAACCCAGTCATAAAACGAGAACTCATTGACTTCTGTTGTTATGTCTCAAACAAAATTATTTTAATTTAACAACAATATTTATCCCTTCTTAAAAGGAAAATCCATAATTGCGAAAATTTTCATGGATAATCTAGAGAAGTTGATCTTTAAACATCCTTTGATTAAGAATTTCTTGTATTGGCATAGATATGTGGATGACGTTTTGGTATGTTTTACAGGTACTAAGAGACAATTAGATACTTTTCATAGGGATGTTAACAAAATTCATGAAAACTTTAAATTCACTATTGAAGTAGAAGCAGACAACTCAATCAATTTCTTGGATTTAACAATTAGTAGAATGAAAAACCAACATGATTTTTCAATTTATCACAAACCGTCCTATACATTACGATTCTACCCATCCTTATCAACACAAAGTAGCAGCTTATAATAACATGATTCACAGATTAGTAAATGCTCAATAGATAATTTCAATAAAGAACCTATATCATCAAGCAAATTGCGGTTAACAATGGGTTTAAAGCCGAATTAATAAACAAAATACTTGCCAAGAAAGTCTACGCAAAAGCGATTCGAGACGTTTTTCCTATTGATAAGGTAGATAATTGAAATTATAGAGCTTTAACGTATTTTGGACAAACAACGGAAAAAGTGGCTTCATTTTTGAGGAAACGATATATTGAAATTGCATTTAGAGCAAGTAATACGTTGGGAAAGTTAGTAAAAAATAATATAAACAAAACATCCAAATTCGAGAAATCAGGAATATATAAACTAAAGTGTGGAACGTGTCCTAAGGTATATATTGGTCAAACTGGTAGAACATTTAGGAATCGAATCCAGGAACACCATACGAGCTATGTAAATAAGAAAACAAATTCAACATATTCAAATCATATAGAAGAAAATCATATCTTCAACAAAGAGTTCGAAATTTTGCACATAGAAAATAAAGGTTTAAAACTGAATCATTTGGAAGCAATGGAAATTAATAAACTTAAAAATTCAAACATTTTTAATGAATGACCAACTGGATTTGAATAGATCACCATTATTGAACTAGTTTTCTTAAAAACCTAGAAATAATTTTCATTGATGTAGATGTGAGGTAATATGCTTCATAATTGAAAAGGTATCTTAGGTAGAGGTTTAGGTAATTTTTTTAAGGTAGTCTCAATTATGGTTAACTGTAGTATATGAACATAAGTGTAAGAAGCAACTTGAAGTATTCAAATCACTTGATAAAGCTACTGTGTTAGCGAAACATGGTGTGATATACATTTTTCAAATAAAGTTTGTGGAGATCAAATCGTGAGGTGTAGTTTATGAAAAAAAAAAATAATTTCTCAATGTTTTTATAAACTAGCTTCTGCTGTTTTTTCTGATGTATTACTGTGCATTTTTTCAAAATGAAACTAAAAATAAAAATATCATTTGGGAAATCATAGTAAATATCTGAAGATAACGGGAATAATGGACTCATTGTATGAAAAATGCTGAAAGTAATTTGCAATTACCTTGTGTATTCCAATAACCATACGAACGATAACTCATACAAAGATCAAGATGTAATCATAAATCTTGAAAGGGAAATCGAACCACAAGTGGAAAAAGGTATTGCAAAGAAGACTCTCGTACATACAAGAGTGTAATAACTGTATAAACCACCAATAAGTCAAAGGTCGAGCACAATTAGCATCTCTCCAAAGAACATAATTATAGTGTTACCGAGTCATAAATACGTTGGGTATATTCACGTAACTGCAGGGCCTTGTAGAAACAAAAGAACACAACAACTACACCCAGAGCAGGTTCTGCATATACATTCAAGAAATTATTGGCTGTCATTATTTTTTTAGCATTTTTGAACTCACTTGTGAGTTACCCCAACTTTAGGAGTCAGTGATTTGATATTATTATAAATGGATTCAATTTGATTTTTGGACAAAAATTATTTTCAACAAATAATATCCAACAAAAATTATGAACAACAACTAGTAGCTGATCCTTCTACTAATTTTTGTCCATTCATTACAAATATACTTTGGAAATTTCAAAAAATATACAATTCTTACTAGAACATTTATTTACTCTCTACTTAAGATTAATCAATAACGAATTATTCAGTATTTAGCAATCTATTACATCATTATTGAAATTTTTTCATTGTTATCATAACTATCATTATTTCGCAATATCGGAATTATGGTTCTTTATTATCTCTTAAACTATATCAAGTTTTGCAGTTGAGTTCGATACTCCTCAAAACAGATTCGATTCATGCCTCCTCCTGATTATTTCGAAAACTAGCCAGTATTCAGCAACTAGGAGACTTTGCAGAAATATATTTTGTGATTGCGGAAAATTAAAAAAAAACATTTTCACTATTTTGAAAATACCTACTTAGGTATTGGCCGTGTTCAGGAAGTATATAATACAATATACTAATACACACAAATACAACATAGAAATATGTTGTTATTGTCCTAAGTCAGAACTGATAGTCTCTTGAAAACAAGTTAAACGAATTGAGAACAAAGTATTACAAAATATTCAACTTCACAAAATAGTACTTATGATATTTTCCAAAAATTCAAAAAGTAGTGATCCAACCAGATATTTTTGTTATGGCAACTCCTGTTTTCGAAGTTATTGTAAATACCAACAATAGTGTTAACTTATGAAACAAAATTTGTATATTCCAACAAACCAGTTTCTGTTTTACTCCACCTATTCATAAACAAACAAACAAGGAAATGAAATTAGAAGATACGGTGGATGATAAAATCAAACAGATCCAAAAACTTCAATAAAACCGAAATTAATATTACAAAAGATAAAGGATGATCGATGAAACATGTATGGTCATATACTGATAACATATTGTCAAGAAGAGCACTAAACAAATATTGAACAAAACTCGTGAGAAGATCTGGAAAAAAAGTTCAGAAGAAAGCACGATATGTTCCGTCATAAATATTTTTTCCGTTAAGTTTCTTGATTGTACGAAAGAATATATATTTTTTTCACTTATCTTTGATGTAGCGAAAAAGTTCTACGTTCATAGGGAACTGAGAATTGGAAAAATCACTTGAAAGTGAGAAAAATAAATAGGAATAGATGTTCTGTTTTGGATGTATTACTTTGTTATTTCTTGGAAAAGTTTCGAGCATAATTTGTAATGTTAGATAATTGAGCGTTTGACGTGGAAAATGTTTCATTCCTTTTTACTCGAACATCAATTTGAATTCAATTAATATATTCATTACAGTGCCAACTATAGGAAGGGAGAGGTGAAAGGTTGTGAATGGAATTCATTCATCAAAATCGTCCTACGCGTTCTGTTAGAACGATCGCTTCGCTGAAATGAGAAATTCAATTATTTAATAAAAAAGTTCAAGTGATGTTCATATCTGACCATTTTGACTGACAAATCACCGATCAACTTACCGAGTGTAACTGAAAGTAAAAAATGAGTTTTCCAAATATACGTTGGTATTCTCTACGTCAGTGAACAAGTATCAATTGAAAATATTTTACATGCTTCTGTGGAAACACTTTTCAAAATCAACAATTTTTGGGATTTTTACAAATTTCAATCACACGTTCTTAACATTGCTAATTTTTTCTCTCTGTCAATTACATCAATCAATATGACACACTGAAAGGAAGTAAATTAAACTTCAGAAATACAATTATCTAGATAAAAGGATTCTTAGTGGATGATTTTGACTAACTTTGTTAAACTGATGAAAACCAAAATATTGGTAAAGAGAAACGCATAAGCACATTCTGAAGATGAAATAAATTCACATGATTAAAGTAATAGTTTCTAAATTTTTCGAAAGAGATTATATAGGCTAGTAGCCATATTTGCTGTCAATTTTTGTGATCACAGATAATTTATTAGTGATTTTGAAATGGATTCAAGGGATGAAGAAAGTGTGAATTGTATTTCACTAGAAATAAGTAAAGCAGCTGAGGAAGCGAAATTGAGTTTTTTGCCAAGTACATTCAAGAAAATATACAACAAAATTGAGGCTTTTTACGAGTTACCTATGAGTACAATGGATATATAGTCTCATGTTGGTGGTTGATGGATCCTCGACTCGTAATGTGCACTCCTATATAATTCAAAAATGTATGTTTCAATAATTTTAAATTGACTGAAACTATCGGGATGTAGATTTCTATCGGTATAAGATTGAAATTCACTTTAGCGCCTGCTCAACAATTTTATTGCCCGCCGGGCGATAAAGCAGCCCCCGGGCTCTAAATTCTTACTTTACGCCCGCAAGTCCGGGCGATATGTATATTTAATAACTGCTCAATTGGTTTGAGAGTTTTGGACTTATTTTTTATAAATTAGCATTAACAGTGGCAATAATTTTGATACCACCATAGTTAATTTTTTCCCTCACTCAAAAGGGAGATACATTTCTTGCTACATGTCCTCAACTTCGTTGTCGCATATTTTCTTGTGAATTATATAGTTTTTTCGATGCAGGAATAAAAATGTTGGCAATAAACAAATCTCATAGCAATTGATGGCAGATCATATTATTGAAATGATTAAGAGTTGGCAATGTATCTTTAAATTATTATTCTCGAGTTTTTTAACAAAACTTGTGCTACAGTATAATAAAATATGATATACCTGATGATTAAATCTCTGGATCTTCAACGTGTAGCTTGTACACTAATGACTGATTGTAACTGATCAGTAATGATAACTTGTTTTAAAAAATCCGTTTTTTTTCCTTTCCAGAAAACATATGAGAAGTCGGTCCAATCAAAAAGGATAAAAAATCATCACCTTTCTCCTACGTCCGTGTAACTATAGTCTTATTCACTCAATCAAAATTAAATTCATCTGCTCAGCCCGAGGCTTGGATGACACTGCACACTATATAGGCAAGATATCATCATCCACAACGAATCAAAATTTAATTGAAACAACAACTCTTGTATGGTAAATTAAAATTTTGTTATCTCACTGCATTAATTCTAGACATGTTCTGTTTGCATTAATGGGAATTAGGATATTAAAAACATAAAAGATGAAGAGTATCAGGCTAATAAACTTAATGTAGAGATGTCGTTAATAGACAATAAACAATTCTGATACGGGTGAAAGCAGCTTGTATCTGGAGCGATATAATGTGCCATCGACACGGTGAGCATGATTGCGCATAATACACCAGAAGGAGGATCAGAATCGAGACGAGATGTATTCACGGCTTGGTACAGATCTGGCATATATACTCGCATTTAGTTAACACAACCTTTATGCTTTCTGTATCAATCGCTGCCCAATTTACCTGTGAGTGAGTGCGGAGGTAAAGCGTCTAGATTTCCATGTTGATAAATAGTATTTTTTTTCTGATTTCTTCTTATAGCGGTCTACTTCTGCATTACTATATGGATAATGATAACCCTCAAAAAATAAAGTAAAATTTGCAAATATGAAAATACCTAGAACCACACAAAATACGAGTGCTCATGAAAGACTTTTAGAATAATCTTAAGAATAAATAATGAGGTGAAAACCTATTGATTTTCTATAGTGATGAAAGGAAAATATGTTCTAGAGAAATAATTATCCCGAATGAAATTTAAATCCTTTATCTTTCCCAGCTTTCCTGATTTCAATAAATTTCAACATATGTAATTTTTGTCTGAACATGAACCAGCTAACTATGGAGAAGTAGCTTTTGATAATCTCTTTTCAACAACTCAAATGTTGGTCATTAGTGTTTAATGACCTCATCATTTGCTACTGTCACCATGATTGTTTCTGTATTAATTAGAAATTTTGATGAAAAATCACAAATGATCAATTCACGAATAAAAACCCGTATTACTATTTTTCCACATGAGAAATTATAATTTTGATAAAATACGGAAAGCGTGTAGTTTTGTAGTTAGATATCAGTTCATACTTCCATTGTTAAAAAGTGTTGTTAAAAGATTTGAAACCTACGGAAAAACAAATAATGAAAATTGTCAAATTATATACTTCTAATAAAAATCCTGAATGGTCCGATTTTTATTTTTCAATGTCGGTTTCAATGATTACGTAATCGGTGTTTTTCCAAATTGAAAATATGATCTTGGAATACTTCACTTTAAAAGTCTCCTAACACCGCATTCATTGATAATTTGATGTGTTTGTATGAAGACGCCACCTATGGGATCGACAGGGAATTCAATCCTCGAATATTAAAGATAAACGAGGCTCCTCAAGGCGGTCAATTGTAAAGTCAAGCTTTGACATCGGCCGCCAACGAGATTCTATCACTTAAACTAACTTATACCATAAATTTTATAACAAATTTTTCCACATACTTCTACTTCTACTTTACTTTGTAACTCAGAGTTCTCGTGCTGTTCTCTAATTATCCATCTTTTTCAATTTGCATTCAATCAGTTGTACACCGCCGGATGCAAATTACCAGAACATCCTTCAAACCGTAAATAAAAATCAGTCACTATTATCTTCAAGTCCATTTAAACACAGTCAGAAAAGCTCCAGACATCCAGCAGATAACTTTGTGCACAAACTCCAACAAGTGAGATAAAGAGGTGTGGATGAAACAAGACTTACATCCAGACCCAGAACGGATCATAACTTCTTAAATAAATTACATACACAGTCATAAAGGAGGAATAAAACTCCGTTGCAGTGCTCTGCCAGATGAGACGGCAGATATATCATATCTCCATAATGCACTTTGGGAATGGCAGAAGTAGATATTAATTCTTATGAAGATTGCCAGGCGGTTTATTGCTGAATACAAAAAGCAGAATGGTTGTAGAAGAAACAGGTAGTGATATTTGAAATGAAGCTGTATTAAATTGAAGTTACGTTTGTCTTGTGGCATTGCATTAAAGAGATTATTGCATAAAGATTATTACATTCACATATATATTTTTTCAACTAGCATTATCAGGTTACTGAAGATTATAACTGTGTATCTGATTACCCACAGAATAGTAATAAATATCCATTTCTAGGTGTCGCGGTTTTGTAAGCTAGCAGGTGGAAATCTTACAATAAAGTGTCTTTTCAATACATGATTATTTGATTCGTAATCTCCAACAAAGTAGACAGTGACATGCCCGTCATAAAAAGTCCGATTTTTTGTTATTGGGAACCATTATTCCAATTTTATTCGAATTATCGGGCGTTCTTATATCCTTCAGATTTCATAGTGTATTAAGAAAAACATTATGCTGGTTTCATATTCATAACCTCACCTTTCAGTCCCGAAAGCTTGAACGAAATGTTCTCATTTTCTTTCATTTTGATTTTATTGAAATAGAGGCGGTAAGGCCAACAAACGATAGCCGGTAATTTTGCGAATATCTCAAAAACTTTTACTGATAGTTGAGCTCTGAAAAAATATCTTTATTGTCCTCCTCAATAGAAAACTATATCCATTTACCACTCCCGAGGTAGATGGATCAGCGAGAAAAAAAGACCTGTAGTTTCAAGAGTAAATAATTCTAAATCATCGTTTCGAGAAGAGAGCCAATTGATTATAATTGTGAATGGACCGGCCCGTTACTTGATGAAAATTAGTGACACTATCCATGATGATAATTACACTATTTTCACAAACATTTTCATTTTTATTTTCTAGACGCGTTTCGCTAATACAGTAGCTTCCTCGGTAGAAGAAGGAGAAAAATAACCTACCCACTGAGATAATCCCAATGAAATTTGAAATTACTCCAAACTAAATCAATTTGTGTCCAAGATTCATATTATAACATATTTTTGAAAAAATATTTTAACGGGGGTCATGTTTTCCGGGATAATTTTCAAGACATGAAACATAATTAAAACATCTGTACAACTCAACAACTAATCAAGGAATGTAATAACAATAAATAGTGTATTGCATATTATTTTTCCGCAAACTTTACACATAGAATAGAAGTTTCCTCGAAACGTGTTAACAAACTCCTCCTAAGTTATATTTTTCCTGCCATTCACTGTGGTATTAAAAAATCTTCAGAACGTCAAAACCGGAATTTTATGACGTGATAAAAGTTGAGGAATTTAAATTAGCAATTAATTTCAATAATTCATCGCTTATAAAGGTGGTGTTGAAAAGCCATAAAATGACAAGTATATGAAATTAAAGTAAAATACAAAATAAACAACTGAATGGAGCGGTGGTTGCTGTGTTGCTGCTTTATGATGAAAAATGGGTTTCTATCGATTATCACAGAAAATATCATGAATTTGTTATAGTTTATTGTTGAGAAGACCTGTACAAATATGTATAATGAATACAGCTTTTATGAAAAGTATTCATCAATGAAACTTAAGTACACTATCTGAAATATTCCCAATAAAATGTTAGAATTACTCCAAAATGAATCAATTTGTATCCCAAGATTCATATTGCAACAAATTTACAAAAAAATATTATGAGGAAGGTCAGGATGGAATAATTAATTTTATTTCAATCCATTCATTAGTGGAGCTGGTGCAAGGACGCTAAAATGTTTTTCATTACCCATTTTGATCATTTTTACTTTCCACTTTCGGAAAAAATAAAAATTATAGTGGAGAACTTTATGCAAACAAAGAAAAGACAAATTTCTAGTTCACCCTGATAAGCTAATAAGCTGAATAAGAAATATTTTTCATAAGTTTATCATCGACTTGTTGATATTCATCTCAACGTTCCGGTTTACAAAAATCTAACTCCCTCTTCAGAATTGTAAAAAAATATATTTCAGCGTTTTTACTCGCTTAATCTTTTTTTTTAAACTTTCTTGACGGATTTTTCTAATAAGAAAAATACAAGTAAAGGTTATTCTGAAATATTCAATGTAGTTCAAGGATATATTTGGATATATTTTATATATTTCATACATTTGTCAATGAGGTTCGGAAAGAAAACGATTCAGAGACAGAGAACTACAAAATATATTAATTTTCTCCTATTCTGAAGACGGTGGGAGAATTTTAGCCTTCGTAAAATTAAAATGAGTAAAGCTTGTCAAAACTAGGAAAAGACTTGAGAAGTCTATCTCTTTCTCTCAGAAACATGTCATTACATATTCAAATTCTACAAGTTACTACGATTTGTTAAAGGTGCCCACATTTCGGAATTTTTAATGATTGGTCAAATGTCTGGCACTCGCTGACTGCAAAAAAACTAAAATTATAATTTACAAGTATCGTGATATTGAATACACTGAATATTACTGGAGTTTTTTTCAACACCAAATCGTTATTTTTAACACCATGACACGTGTTTCGATTACCAAGTGATCATCTTCAAGAGGAAGATTAAAGTTTAATCTTCAAGAGATTTAGTGTTGGGAAAAAAACTCCAGTAATATTCATTACTACACCAAAGATTCCAAACAGTGCAGCACAAGTTGAATATATTGGTTTATTTTGTTATCGTTACCTTTCAATGTCAATGATATTGACAGATTACCTTTGAACAATTTTCATTTATATATTAATGAGTAATATCAAAAGTAAAACACCTCTATGAGTATACCATGAAGGTCCTACTATCCGTAAGATAATTGCAAATATCAAATTTCATCTCTTCGTGCTTTATGTACATTTCAAAAATAGATTCTGCATTCTACCCTATCCTCGAACAAGAACTCTTGTTATTTATAGTTCTTCATCAATCTTTACTATTTCTCACAGTAACACTCTCGATGACAGACGAAAATATTTATGTAAGGTCGTGTTTCTACTAATTTAGAAACAAATAAAATACGTCTCACTCAAACAACATCCAAATTATTCATGCTTGGCAAGCATTACATTGAAATGTATGTCATATTTCAGTAATAATTAATTTTTGCTCCCATTTTCCTTCAATAGTTTTAAATACTGAGAATAATACTATTTAATAGTGATTTTTCAGGATAGTTGAATGAATACGACGCTGAATACGAAAACTCTAGCATATCTAAGCAACTTTTGATGCTTTATAACGCTCAGCTAAGACCTTCTTTGGAGTATTCTCATGTATTCATTTATTTCATTATGTTATGTACAGAATACATTTATGACAAGTCCAATGGTATATAGTTTTTAGTAAAATACAAAATAATAGATGAGTGTCGGCTGAGTATATGTGTGCGTAAGAAGATATTGTATATATGAGCTCCACCTCTAAGCATACCTTGAAGCTGCTGGATTCCATCCAGAAAAGAGCCATCCGCCTGATTGGAAACGCGAACATCACTTGTAACCTTGATAGTCTGGAACATCAAGGACAGTTTGGAGATTTTTGTCTCTCTTTTATAGATACTTTCACGGGAGGTATTCAAGTGACTTGGCACATTAGATTCCACCAAGAGCGGTACATATCAAAAATACTTGACGGACTGTGGCTGCTCTTCGTTCTGAGGTTCAACTCAATACACCTCGAACTTCCCTGTTTACGAACTCTTTCAATTGTAGAACTGCTTTTATGTAAATAAACTTCCTGAAAACGTTTTCATTCATGTTCACTGAGGATACACTACAAAAACACACTTTTGTCTATTTTCCACTATATTTCTTTATTGTTGACCGGTTTCAGCTATTACACCATTTTCAAAACTAACTGATTACATTTAAATCTGAGGAATTTATACCTATGTTGCTTATTCTATCATAAATGATTTGATATACCTGATACCCGGTACCTGCGTTTCATATACCTGTAAAATCCATGAACATAACAAAGCTTTCAATATAATGTAGGTTTTGGGATCTGGATTATAGGTTCAGGAGAGGACTATTATTTGAATCAAGTTGTTCGTTGAGGACAATAGAATTGGGATTTTTCTTTGACCTCTTTATTTCCATAGATTCCAACAGATTCATCATTTTCCCTTTTTCGCATGTGTGTAGGATCTTTAAATCATCTTTATCTTTGGATAAAGATCTTTAAATTATCTGCTACGGATAGTATTTCCGGATCTGAACAGGTTCTGATATTGTACTTGGACCCAATTCTTCTTATCCTTTCCGATATTTTTCTGATGTAGGGAAGTGCAAGTACTGGTTGTGACGGCGTCTCTCCCTTGAGAGGCTCTTGCTGTCCTAGCCAAAGTCTGTTCCTCCATCGCTTTGGAGTAGCCATTCCGTTGAAGATCATTTTTGATGATGTCTAGTTCCTTCCTAGACCTTCCTTCGTATTACAGAGCCCTATAGCACGATCTAATAGAGTCTTGATGATTTCTCTTTTAGTCGATTAATGGTGGTTAGATTCGTGGTTCAGATACTGTCCCGTGTGAATGGTATACAGATGTTTCCCACTTAGTGTCAGTCCTCTTCACCAATACATCTAAGAATGACAATTCGTTGTGGACTTCCTTATCCATTGTGAAAGTGATGGAAGGTCTTACGTTGTTCATGTGTTTCAGAGAGGCGTCTAATTCAGTATTCCCATGGTTCCATATTATGAAGGTGTCATCAACGACAACACGAGGTTTCTTGTGGGCTTCTTCAATGGCCGGAGTTTCAAACCATTCCACTCTGGCTGGAGGCTGGAGAATTAGCCTGAATTACTGACTCACTCTTCTGAAAATAGCCTCCTGAATAGCTTGATCAGGTATATCTTATTAGTATTTTATTTAAATTCTAGAATTAGTTACTGGCTTATCTCAGGCTTATTCTAGTACACTGTAAAATAAATCAACATTATAATATTCACCTTTTACTACAAGGATATCTTTTCAGAATTGATTTTGTTTTTAAATGAGAGTTTTAACCATTTCTGTCCTATATAGTCATTCTCACATATTTTTTAAATCTAATGATTATAATGAACGGTTTCAAATTGCACAAAAATTTATATTGAAATGCCTTTCGGACAAAAACACAAATAATAGTCATCAATTTACGACACGCTCATCGCACACCAATAAAATAATCAGTGTTAATTATACTCCATCATTCGCTTTTCAATACAAAACGTACATACAATATACAAATTAGGTCAACCCACGCTGAAAATTTTCGCAATTATTCAATATTTGTCACGCATTTTTAAAAAAAAACGTATCCGACACCGCAGTTTGCTAACGAAGTCAATTTTCGACATGTTGTGACTGGAGCACATCTAATCAGACGTTGAATCTCAGCGGGGAGGCCTATTGTGAATCAGACATTGTACTCTGCTGACAACCTACACAGTAAAATTAAAGCGGAAGGTGGAATTAACGCAGAAATACGAAGACTATGAGTGATTGTATTTTTTCATTCAACTCGATGAAAAATTTGAATAATGAAAGGTACCTACTAGCAGTGAACTGGCGGAGTGTTAGTGTGATCTAAAGATCGTGAGTTCGAATCGGTCTTCGACAATATATTTGAAGGAAAATTGATTCTGCTAGACCAAACAAAATTAGAACCATTTCGTAGGAAACCAAAATCATGACTATTCGATTTAAATGAAATATATACAAAGAAAACTGTCACTAAAAAATAACAGCTCTACCACAAGCTGTACCTTCATTTCGGTAATTGAATAATTTTGTCTATATGATGTATTATGTCGATTGATTCGCCAAAACTTTGGTTACTTTTAGTTATTTCTAAATTTCTGAAAATAGTATTTTCTTATGTGTTGATTTGAGGGATCGCTCAATTTTTTTCTTATACATGTATGATAGTTTTCTAAATGAATTTCATTAAAACACGTTTAGCTACATGGTAGCTTCATCAGTTGGACTGATACATCAAATTATTCTATTTTTTTATGTAACAGTAGGTAATCATGAAAATTAATTAGAATGATTTTGAAAAACTATCAAAATACAAAATTACTTCTTGGAAAAGAGGTAATTTATAAGTATATTAATTAATAACATTTCATTGTTACCACCCCTATATTTGAACTTGTTTTCATGAAATATTGATAATCAGCATATTATGAATCAATGATTTATATAATAAAGCTTGATACCTAAATGCAAAGTGCTTAGGAATATTGTGAAAAAATAATATTCATCAGTATCAGTATCTATCAAGGTTATTCAGTCAAATTGTGTTTTGCAATTCATATTTCTATTGAAACATTCACGAAAATGTAATATTATATGGTACTAGTACTATGTTGCTGTATCGCTGCTGTTCCAATGTTTTTACATAATCAGAATCAACTAACTTAGGCGTGCGAAGCGTGCTTCGAAAAAATTGTTCTACAGCTCCATCTAGTGGCGAGTTACAGAAAAATTGATAACCTAAAAACCTTCTCTATGAAAAATTACTTATACATGTCAAGTTTCATCACGATCGGTTGAGCGATGTAGAAGTTTATCACTTACCAACCAACCAACCAAGATAAATGGAAAATTATTATTCAATTTTTTTTACTTACTCTGCATCCCCGATATTACATTCACTAACATAATATTTTAATGATGTCTACCTCAGTTGTAGCAAAAAGTCAGGCATAAAAACCTACGCATCACGACAAAAAACATGGGAAATAGTTTTGACACTTAATAAACTGTAAGTGAACGCTATATAATCTCAGAATTGTGAATATAGAAATGTCAAACGTTTGACACTTAATAAAAAAACTTGGTTGAGCCTTTTCCATGTAACACTTGTGTTTACATCAGAAAAAATGTATAAATTCCAAATTGTATGAATACTTACACATTTTATTCAAACATCAATATATATTTCCTATATCCAGAAGATATCCAAGATGACACATCTCAACAATAAGTTGATAAACAAATATCATTTCGAGCAAATTTATTTAAAAAAAGGAAAAACTCCAGTGTCAGATAAATCAGGATATATAAGCAGACATGTAGTTCTTGTCCCAAAACTGTATATTGGTCAAACGGGAAGAACTTTTTTCCGGGACATAAAATAATAGAGAAGTATTTTTTCATATAAGACCAGTAAACATTTGCATTTGCAATATTTTCATTCATGATCACGACGTATCACATTTGCTAGAGAAGGATTCAAAAACAACAACAACAATAATGGTTTTCAACTTGTAATTGACGTTCAACGTTGAATTATGTTTTTCTTCTCTTCGATTTGAAAGACGTATAGTCATCATTGTTTATCGTGGTGTTCTAACGATAAAAAAATGCCTATTGAAAGAAATATCACTTTCGGAGCTTTGTTGATAATGGTTTCAGTCAACGAAATAATGAATAACGCTGATGCTGATGAAAAGCACCGTTCACATTATTCATAAGTACACTGAGCATTTGTAACGAACCCCACTGTTATATTCACGAAGAATCACTAATTGTCATTTCGCACGAATACAAATATTTACTCTGCGCACAATAAAAGTACTCTATTATTCATCAAAAGTGCATCATTGTTCGGCCCTTGATTAAATATTATTTCAGCTACTCCAGAAACTCTTCCGAAAGAAAAGCATTGCTGCGAAAAATCTGCGGTAAACACTCTCCCTCCTTCGATTTCTAGTCTAGTCCACAAATCCTATTCCGCAACTTTTGAATTCACCTTGTCGTAATTTTACTCATAGTAATAAACGATTTGAGCTAAATTTTGCTAACAAATAGTCCAAAGTTGGAAACGATACAGTTGGAAAAACTAGTTAGATTTTCAAAATCTGTTGCAGATATTGAGAAATTTGAAATAGATCCTTGGAGACTAGAAAATTCATTAAAGAAAAACATGTCTCTTTGAACAGTGAAACTAATATAAATAATTTTAATTAGGCGAGAAAAATACAAGTAAAAACGAGTAGTTCGACTAGCGCACGCGTAAACCGATTCCGGCTCGTTTAAAAATTAATTAAACCCAATAAATATAAATATCAGAGAAAAAAAGCAGGTACCTGTAGAATATTGAATAAACAATAATCCACCGGAAACATTTTGTAATGCAATTTTCTTTTTAATTATGGTTTTTTACTCAATATTTTTTCCTAGTTGATATTGAACATGAAAACCTTGATGGTTTTCAGAATTGTAGCCTAGAATTTTTTCCTTCTTTGGTGCTATTCTCTGAAGACTTTCAATTTTCAATTCCTTCATGAACATTTTAAGATTCAAAAAATGAAAAACAGATGAAAAATGGAAAAAATATATTTTTTTAATCACCTTTTTATTCATCGATGAAATGAATATTTTAGTTTTCATTTTCATTGTTCACAAATTTGTGTGGACAAATTTTTCAGAATTCTAAACATTAGTGCAAATGCTCATTGCTAATTAACTGCAAACTATATGCTAAATTTATATTTGCTATGAAATATTTTTATCAAGGATTTTTTTAAATTATCATTTCTACTGATCTGAGCAATGAAAAAAAAATTAGAAACAATTTTTTTCTTGAAAATATTTATTTGTATTGATAAATGAAATTTAAAAAATCTGTAAACAATACATTCGTCTATATCAATTTTTTAAACAAAAATATGGGAAAAAAATCAATGCTGTATTTATGTACCTCATTTTATAATATCTTCAGTTGTACTCAAAATAATGAAGAACTTTTATTTTGAATTTTTCAGCGGAGCTCTTCCCCAAAGCCTTCAAAAAAGAGCTACAAAAAAAAGCAACTCAGCGGTCAGCTTTGAAAATTATCGAGGTTTTTATGTGAAGTTTCAACTTGAAAAAAATTGGTAATTACCAGAAGCGTAATTTAGAAAATTTCCATAAAAAGTCCTGACAGATTATAGTTCATTCCACTCTACAGGAAATACATTTTTTTTAAATAGTTATTCATATTTAACCAGTTGAAATATTTTCAACTGAAATAATAATAATTGGTGCTTCAGCAAGCGCTAAACTTGATGGCGAACTTGACCCCATGTGCACAAACTCATTTTCAATGTAACCCCCACTTCATTTCTTGCGAAACATACAAATGCTTTGTACAGGGGCGTATCATTACTTGTCCTCAAATTCTGTTGGCGTTTGACATTGTCTGAATAATTTGTGTTGTGTCTGATAAAAAGTCATTGTCTAACAAAAAACTAGTCATCAAGAGTCAGGCACGTGGAATAATTTTTGAAGTGTCAATTACTTTCAAATTGTTGGTATGAATGTGTAAATATGAAAAGAAATTACAGAGAAGTTATATTCCATTTGCTACCTCAATCAAAACTAATTATAGGACAGTGGCCGGCAAGGGGCTTATCGTAATCCAATAATAATTTAGTTGGGAGAATCTATACCTGCGCGATAGCTCGCCATCACGTTTGGCACTTGCTATACCGTTCAGAAAGAAAAGATATTGTTTCAGTAAAACTCCGGCTCTCGATGGATTTTTTCTAAATTTTGAATATCTTCAATAGTTTTCGAAATATTTGCAAAAAACGAACTCCTCTCATTTTGTTTAATTGAATTGTGTATAACTGTTGAACTATTTGTTTGTGGAATTTACGAATCTAATGAAACCTTAGGCATAAATTTCTATGAATACGAACTCAAAAATTGACAAATGGCACTTGTGAACCAGACTATAAACACTCTCCCTTCATTCGATTTCCCAACTTGATGTCGTCCTACATACGATTCAGACCTTTTGCAAAGAAATATCTTCGGTCACATGGGGTGAAAAATTCCTATAACAGCTCAGGACAAATAACAGAGGGTTCGCATCATACATGTGAGTTTTACGTTCAACATATGACGGCTTTTTGCGGACCCTATATCTGAAAACAAAAGAGAGAATTGACTTGTGACTCGAACACAATTTTGAGGGATTTTGTTGCACTTTTCCGGTGATATTGAATTTTTCTAACATAAAAGAAGGATTCCATATCAAATTTATCAGCTGTAATAAAAGTATATTGAATTTTAAATTGCAAGTAGAACTACTACGGAGTCAGTGTTGAATATTATTTAGAATGGGATTTTGTGAAAATAATCTGAAAGCTGAAACGAAATTGGAAATTATATAGAGCGGAAAATTTCAGAGTTTACTGAGAGAGAAACCAGTTCATTACATACGAGTACACAAAAGACTTCAAAGAGTAATATAATTGAGGAATTTTCTATTGTCTATTAATGTTAAATAAATACGAGTATGATACCGTTCGCCTAATTTTCAGAAATCGGGAATCTGAAGAGTGTATAAATGTGAGACAAAATATGTTGTTTCGGTTATGTTTCTTATGGATGATGTAGTTTTGAAAGGCTGATACTTAGTTGATAACAATCAACAAGTAAGGCAGAATATTCTATCGTGAAGAAAACAACTAATAAGTATGAAGACTTGCTCCGAGTGAAAATTAGGATCTCGATGATGATCCTTGGCTCGCACAAATTTCAACTTTTGATAGATATCGTTCGAAGGGGTTGGCAAGCGGTTGGAAATAAATATATTTCAGTTTAATTAGATTTTTTTGCAGAATACGATTTACAGTGTAACATTAAAACTTTCATTTCGAAAAACTCATTACTGTAACTGATCAGTCAAATCATTCACAGTCTCAGTGAATTTGAAAAATTGATAGAAAAAAAATTTCAACTTGAAACAATTGAAGTAGATATTTTTAGGGTACAATATGCAAAATGATGTGGGTACTTACACATATACGAAGTTATTAAAACTTATATGGTATAATAGTTTTGTTATGTCAATGCAATCAGTTTTATGAAATTATCTGCCAATATACAGATTTTTCTTGCCAGAAATTAGTTCAAAATATTTACAAGAGCAAGAGATGTGAACAAGTAAAATAATTGTGAAATACTTAATTTTTAGGAATTGATTGAAGAAAAAGTGGTTAAAAGAACCCACAGAGGAACATCAGTGGATAAAGAGAAAATAATTAGGACGAAATGACGCAGTATTCTCGAGCAGTTCAATTCAAGGAAAAAGAAAAGACATATAAATCAAAAGAATGTTGACATACGCTACTACAATAACTGAGACAAAAAACAGTTGAACAGAAAAAAATTAACGAAAGAACGAGCTCTCAAAAATTTGGTAAAACAAAAACGACTGAGATAAGAGCAAGAAAGGGGGCCAAAAGAACAGAAAAAACATAGAAAATAAAAGATGTATATTCCCTTCCTTACGTCACAGGACTATCGCAAGGTATCTGAGTACAATATCAACCTGTTTCAGATCTGGAATTAGCAAATCGAGAATAGAGGAGCATTCATAGAGCCATTGGCACGTACTTTGAAGACGAAAGAAAAGAACACTGATATGAAAGGAAGTTTGAAACCTAAATGAAACTTAAATTCAATGGGTATTTATGTGTATTTAATGAAACCTAAATGAATGCTAATATCTAATACCCACATATTTGTAACTGTCTATCAGCAAAATGCATTACACGAAAAGAAACAAAAAAATTCGATATCAAATTTATTAGTCTCAATAGAGAAGTCCGTGGAAGCGTTCCCGACTTCCGTAAAGCTAGCCAGACATCCTCTCTTTCCCCTACGTTGGCGTATTGTAATTCATTACTTCTTGTTTCTCTGACTAGCCGAACAATCAATTTCGAGTTGTTGACAAATAAACTTCGGTCTGCAATTCCATTTTTTCTGTCGAAGTCCAAAGTTATCGCATGAATCAAAGATGATCATTGTTTGAACTTTCCGATATAAATCTCCGATGTCAGCGATGCACGGTCCTGTAGCTGGTCTCATTTGAAATTCTAATGAAATTTGAAAATAGTGAGAATTTCATTTGAAATTATACAACTCATGATTGTTTTATTTATAAATACAGTATGGACACTTCAACTATAAATTCAACATTCTTTCCGTCATAATAATAATTTCCTAATATTATTTAACACTTCTGGTCAAATTTACCGTATGTTGTGTGTTTTTCTTTAGCGGGAAGTTTCGTTACACATTTCAGTTTCATGAGAGTTGACCTCCAAGGGATTCAAATCTGTCAACCTGGATGGCCATTTCATATTTCTGCTTCCAATACCAATTTATAATAATATTCATTAGGATGTCGGTTTTCAACATCCAAACTGAATTTGTTTATCCCGTTGAGCACTTCATTAGGTGACAGCTGATACGTTGTAGATTACTGATATCTATCATAATATATTGAAAAAATTTCATTTGTGATGTAGTTTCAAGTCCATTATTTGAAAATTCTTATTTCATCTGTTTCTTTCAATATTTGCATTTTTATTTCAAAATTTTTCGCTTTTTCTTGTTTCTGTGGATCAATTTCTTGGGTGAGAAATTTTTTAACTCTCCCGATTCAATTTTTTTTCCTATGAGCACAATTTTTTTTAAGAAAACTTGGTTATCTAAAATGACAAGTCGAGTTCAATCGTTGTTAAAAAAGCTCAAAATAAAAAGTAATAAATCTAGTTACACATGTTTGAGTTTCGAATGAAATCACTCATTTCATTTTGTTTTTATATTTTTCTTAGATTTCTATTAAGGAAAAATTGGACGAAGTTTATGTTTAGCCCGAGGCTTCAATAGTTCTAGGGCCGGTCCTGCTATAACGTACCATGAATCGAAGATGATTATATTGTTTGAACTTTCCGATAAGAATCTCGTAGTACACGCTCCAGTAGATTGACCTTTAGGAAATGCTAATAACTTCCCTTCGACGAAAGTTATGAAATCGCGGTGTAACGAATGTAAAATAAAATTTTCTTTGTCGATTGTTAAATCTCAGTCATTCTGCCTTTTAATCATTCGACTGTATTTCGAGTTTCGGTGCGTTCAACCGAAAAATCGTCGTTTCTCGAGCACCAGAATTCGAAACTTCAGTTCGAATAATAAGGCTGTTTACTTCGATTGAGCTAATAATACTGTATATGGTCTTTGACATGAATCATCAAATTTTGCAGGACTTCGTTTGACGAAGTAATTCTCTTTTCGACAAAGGATTATTACATTCACAAAGTGAAACAGAAACGAGTTTCACAATAAGAAGAAAAAGTTTCAATTTCGAAGTTGGTGGAAATGGTTAACTTAAATTGATTTCACAAGCAATGTAATAGAATAATTTGAAGATGGGTGATGCATATGAAATAAGTTATTAAAAAATGTAACAAGTATAATTCACGGCTTTTGTTTCACATCTTTGTACAGAGGTTATTTTGAAATCATTTGCTTTCTTTCTTTCTTTGTAAAATTCCCATTTTTTTGTATGAAAATGGAGAAGAAGAAATCCAAAATCTTTTTTTTACAAAAATTAGTCCGTCCTAAAAATATATCCCTTTCAATTGGAACCAGATTCCTTTGGCTGAGATTGAATAAAATAAACGAATGAATGTCATTACGTACTGTCATCGAGGACATCTCATTCGTGACATAAGGTCGTAATTTCATGAATGAATTGAGTAATGTTATTCAGATTGGTTCTGAAGAGGCAATAAGACAAGTATCCCATTCCGAAACATCGATGTCCGCCATTGAGGATGGAAATGTTCCATGTAATCTATACTTATAAATTCGAAAGTCACTCACTTAACATTGACTTATTCATTTCTGTTTCTCCGTTTGAGTGAGTCCTAGGAAGCTAAACTTTGGTATTTAGGTGCTTCTTTGGTCTAAGATGCGCATTAAGACAGGATTTTCAAATATTCCAACTGGAGCGCCCCCCGTGGGAGTAAATGGGCTCGTTCACATATGAAAATTACTTTTTCATCATTGTTTCTCCGTACCGCTATATTTTCGGAGGTTGAAATTTTGTATGTAGGTTCGTTGTTAAGTTGTAGATGTGCAATAAAGATTTTGAAATATTCCAACTGAGGCGCCAGCTACAGGGGAGAAAGACGCGTTCATAAAACAAATGTATCTTCTCATTACCATATCTCCATGCCATTGAATTTCCGGTTGGTGAATTTATATTCAGTATCAGCATTGCACCCCTGCAGAGCGGGGCAAGTGGCTAGTATACTATATTGTGTTGCAATCATGTGAATGATATCTGAATAAATTCCATAACGAATATTTGAAGTACAAACTGAACAGGAAAAAGTATTTTTTGTATAATTCAAGGTTCATACAAAAGTAGTTGTTTCGAAAGTATTTTTTCTGTCGTGTAATTCAATGTTTACATGAAAGTAGTTGTTTCGAGAAGGCTTTTTCTTTCCGTTTGTGTCTGAAAGTTACTTTTTGTATGATCTTCACATTTTTGTAAATACTCTATTTTCTAGATTCCCACATCAAGATGGAGAAGAAGAAAGCCATAACCTTTCTTTCCCAAAAATTGAACTCTCCTAAAAATATATCCCTTTCAATGTAATATATAAATCGCATTCATTCATTCTGGCAATGACTCTCTTTTCGAATTTATATTTATTTTGGAATGAAATTAGAACGCAGTACGTGTAGTAGTAGTAGTTCAAAAATCACAGTTTTAGAATATACAGGTATACATAAAATATATTATAATTTATATTTCTTCATTATATACTCAACAAAGAATGAAAAATAGTTCAAAGTTCAAGTGGAACAAGTCTCCACATATACTTTCATTCGAGAGGTTCTGTCCAAACGACAATTTATCCACATTGGCAAATTTTGTGGATCATTCAGCGGAAAAACTAGTTCAGAAAGGTGTTCGTCACTTGCTAATATTGCTTTTTCAAGCAATTGTTTTCAAGCATTTTCTGAAGAGCTATTATTTTCGAGCTATATTCTTAAATATGGTAATTACATGCCAGATTAAAATAGTTTCTTTGTCTGGCACATACAAACACAAACATTCATATTCCTTGGAATTAAGGAAAATAACCAAAAATGAGAGAGATTTTTTGCAATAAACAATTCAAAAATTTCGATTTCCAACGAACATATAAAGATTACACACAATCCAACTCCAAGGAATCCATTTCGTGATACATGCCATGGCCATAAAATGCTGAGTAATTGTTTTGATAAGTATACGTAAATGGTATTTTCAGATATTAATATCCCCCGACATACTCGACAAGAAGCACGTCATATGATGAATACCTCTTTGAAACACAATACGTGAATTATTCTCGTTACGTTTTTGAATGAGCAATTGGGTTGAGAAATGTATATCTTTGTTTTGCTAGACAATTTTCGGTATCAATATATTTGTGAATTTAATACTGAGGAAGATACTTTAGGAAACTTCAGACCGGTTCGAAAACTATGCGTGATATTTATTTATTTGAATATTAAGTACAAATTAGGTATTGTCTGAATATTATTACAGATTAGTGCCGGTGTTGAAAAGCTAATCATAAATATTCATTGTCTGTAGCTCATCCAGAAATCGATAGAGAGAATTTTTCACATGGTTCAGTTCTACTTTCAACAAATAACATTGAATTTAAAAAAAATATATTGCATGAAATTTTGCTACTAGTTAATGGACGATTTGTAATACACTAATTTACGGGACCGTAGCTGGTTGGGTTGGCGTGAGTAGTATATTCTACTCATGCAATCGACTGTCAGGTGAAACGATGATTCAAGACGCGAGACCATCCAACCCGTGCTACGAATCGCACGTTAAAAGGTAAGACCTCATTAATCGTTAGCTCACACAAGTTTCAACTTTCGAGAGTTATCTTTCGTAGGGGGTGTTAATGGGAAAACAAATTCCAACAGATTTTCTCATTAGTCAAGTAAGTTCCCGAGTAGAAGCATTGGATTTCTGCGAAACAAGTTTACATAGAAAATGTAATTTCATTAAAATGAGCACGATCACATACGTACGAGCTCTATCAATCAGATATAAACATTTTCTCTGCTAACATCGATTTGTTTTTCAAAATAAGTTATCGCATACTGAATTATATAAAATTAATTTCTCTACCTGTCTTGAACCGCCAATTTTTCTTTTAGAAAGTAGTTCTGTGACTACATTTAGCATGAGATAGATAGATGGTTCGATAATTAATTATTTGAAATTCCGAAAAGTAGATACATAGTTCGAATAAAGTTTAGTACGTTTATTACAACTGATAGATATAAGTGTATTTTTATAAATACACACTTCTGCCCTTGATTTTTAATCAAACCTTCATTATTTACATTGATGCTAACTGCTATAGTCTAAGAGCCAGTGAGCGGATACCTACATGTATTTGACCAGACTTAGGTTTTTGTACATTGAGGCCCCTATATCTACCGTACATGATATGGGAACTCACTAAGCCCAAAGTGGTGGACGCGGTAAGTGCGCAGGTAGGACAGGTATCAATTTTTTAGTAATTCTAAATCCATTTGACGACGTTTGCCGTTTTGATATTTTGAAATATATCATTATTGTGAACGGAAAATAATAATGGCTGAACATTATCTCGCGTTCAACATTGTGGCAGACATATTTGAAAATGTTAAAAATAAATATTTTTGAAAGTAATTGACGAGATCTGCCATTGATACATTTCACTAATTATAGTTTCAAAAACCCACATTAACTAGGGCAGAAGTTTTCAGTGCGTACAAGCATCAGCAAATAACAAAATCTGAGATACTACCGGCCAGATGTCTATGTATTACGATAACTGTTTTACATCAAAATAATGTATTTATGATTTACTCAATCACTCCAAAGTATTACTATTGTACTCATTATAGCCTATAACATGTTTTCTGATATTTACTACCTGAGAGGGCTGAGATTTATACCAGAGAGGGCTCTATTATAATCCCAAATCTAACGGTTTCCGTCAGATGTTTTCAGTATATTTGTCAACCTTCATATAGATGCCTCGTGTTGCGTGAATTTAAAAAAATTGATAGTGTTGCTTTATTTTATTCATTGGATTATTAATTGTTGAATATTTTTGACATTATGTCGAGTGAAATAGATAAAGTGGTGTGTGTTTTTTGTGACACATCAAAGACTGAAAAATTATTAATATTTTCGGAAGAGACTATGGTAAAATGTCGAAATATTTTGGGGTTACGAAAACTTCATAAATTAAAGTACAACGATGTAATTTTACCGGAAGATATTTTTGATGCCGGCTATCATAGTAGTTGTTATAAGACGTTTACAGCTTTAAAAAAATAATTTTTTTTGGCAGATGCCAACAAAAAAGTTTCATTACAAAGTACGTCGTCGTCTGCGACTGAACAACCATCAACATCAGTTAATAGTTCAATAATTGATGATGCAATGGTACAGGATTCCGTTTTGAATGACGTGAACGTTACTGAGATAGATGAAGTTGTAGAAAAAAATATTAACGTCGCAGTAGATCAGCCGTTCGAGGAAAGACAATTGGAAGATTCAACAGAACCATTAACTGTTCAGAATCCTGAAACTGTGGCTTCAGCAAACCTGAATTTGTGATGAAAGAAAAAAACAATATAAGTCTAAGAATGAGCCGTTACGTACTTCAAAAAAAAATCAATTTCAAATAAATATCTTATCAAAGTTGGAACCAGATTCTGAAATTCACAATGAAACTTTGATAAAAATACAAAGTGTTGCCTCTGATGAAGTATACCTACTATCATGATTTTTGTCGACAAAAATTTAGAAATCACAAACGGTCACTGGTGAAAAGTCCTTTCCGTACTTCATGGCATATCTCTCGAGAGACACGTGAAACCGTTTATAGAGAAATTTGTAATTTAATTGAGGAGAATGTCATAAAACGGGGACGTTGTTATTTTCTGTCATATTTGCATAAAGAGTATCCCGATATGTTTAAAGAATTGAGTGAAGGCTCCGATAAAGCATCAATATTTGCCGCGCATTATTTACAAGAAAAAATTCACAAGAAATTTAATGATAACATTCAAATTTTGTTGTCAAAAAAGAAAAGTTGTTGCTCCTAAGGGCGTTTCAACTATTGATGACTCATTATTTGCGCACCTAAAAGACCAAGATACCTTGCAAGCAGCTGCTGCTATTTTGAGAGAGGAAATTTTAGGAATAACTGAAACGAAATACCTGATTACTTAACTAGTCAATGACTAATTACAGGTGAATGTTCAACACCATCAATGATTTCAGAGTTTTTTTCGCCAATATTCCTGGTAAGTTGATAAAAATCAATTCTTTATCGAATATGTTCAAATCTATTTATAAATTATTAATATTTCACAATTTACGTTTAATTTTCACAGAATCTGACTCAATTGATGATGAAGATGATTTACACAACGATGAACATTACCCGGATGATGATGAATGAAGAATAATGAAGAATACTTATAAATATGTATGTTACCTTAATATACCTTGATATTCACGTATTTTTACGTATTTTATCGTCTTTTTTTATTGTCAAAATTTTTAAATATTGTATGAACTACATAAAAAATATTAATTTCAATAAATGCAGTGATTAAGTAAATCATAAATACATTATTTTGATGTAAAACAGTTTTCGTAATACATAGACATCTGGCCGGGTAGTATCTCAGATTTTGTTATTTTCTGATGCTTGAACGCACTGAATACTTCTGCCCTAATTAATATAAGTTTTTAAAACTATAATAAGTAAAATGTATCAATGGCAAATCTCGTCAATTACTTCAAAAAATATTTTTTTTAACATTTTTAAATATGTCTGCCACAACATTGAACGCGAGGTAATGTTCAGCCATTATTATTTTCCGTTCACAATAATAATATATTTCAAAATATCAAAACGGCAAACGTCGTCAAATGCATTTGAAATTACTAAAAAATTGATACCTGTCCTACCTGCGCACTCACCGCGTCCACCACTTTGGGCTTAGTGAGGTCCCATATCATGTACGGTAGATATAGGGGCCTCAATGTACAAAAACCTAAGTCTGGTCAAATACATGCAGGTAGCCGCTCACTGGCTCTTAGACTACTAGTCCCTACTAGTAAATTCAGGTGGATATTGAGTTTTTCAGTAACTTGTTTCTATAAGTTAGAAATATTTGAAAATACAGATCGATATAATTTATAAAAATAGATACGAATGCAAGACAAATTATGAAATTATGAAACAACAACAAAAATTAATTAGCGCTCCGGGGCGACTTGATCGATTCCAGTGGCGCATTTGCTTCTTCAGCTGCAAGAAAACTCGGAAAAACATGCAGCACCACATCATCTGAAGATCTTGATCTGCCAATGTCCTCAATATCCACGACTATCGTCAAACTTAAACCAGTCCGTTTCGTCTTCGACCTCTGGCGTAATAATGCGCCAGAACCACAGTGAACAATGACTGCATGAAGATTTATAGTGGTCTGCTAGATTGAAGTGGCCATGTATTTCAAACCTTCGTAAGAGTTTGGTGCTTACGTCAGAGGTTGAGTCATGTTTGAAAATCGTCATTATTAGATTGACTGGTGCCTCAGCTATACTTGTTGTCTTATAATAGTCACTTGGTTTGGCACATATTTGGCAATACAGTTGATCATCACCCGTTAAAAGTTCTATTTTCAAATGATTTAACAATAAACTTTGCACGGACTGGTTATCAGTCACATAAGGAAACGCTAGTTGAAGTTCCAGAAAGTCACATATGTTTTTGCTACCTTTCAAACATGTACTACAAAGTAAACAGGTGAAGATTTTTCCAGCAGAAGATCTACAAACACAAGACGAGATAGACTGTACGGAATCATCCAATCCAGAGCGGTCAGGAGTATTGGTTCTGCTATTTTTTCTGCTCACGAAGATTATTCAACAAGAACCCCAAGCATTCGGAACAATCCTCTTGTTGTCCTAACGACTTCAAAGACTTCAGGAAATCGGTTGGTGGGAAAGATGATACATTCTTAGGAACTGCAGCTACATGAACATGTGTTTGAGTTCGGTGAATAAGTAGGAAACATTCTCGTTCTCGTTCATCATTAAAACCTCTTTCTTGAAATTCTTCGTTATGAACAACACTTGTAAAATGCTATTTATGTATGAAGTGTTTTCTGAAATATCTTATTCAATTTTCTTCGCTAGATTTTCAGGACAACTGTCTACTGATTCGTAAGGAAGAACATGTTCCACAGAATCTGCATCAGAACCATTTCTCAATTTGAAATCGATCTTTCCAAGTAATGCAGGGTTTTGCAGAGGAATCAGTTCAGATCTTGCTCCATGAAGCTCTTCCACTGAAAGGGAACCAGAACTACGAGGACTGCAGTAATTTTTGAAAGAATGCTATTTTTCTTCAAGAAACTCCCCTATATCTACACTATCTACTCTATCATTCAACAAAAGGGAAACTTTCACAATTCATACGAATCATACGATTATAAAAAATGCAGGTCGTTTGCTTCTAGCAATGGCAATTTCAGAAATCTTCAACTATTTCTAAAAAATGATTTATCTAAAACAAGAAATGAATTATTTTAAAATGCCTGACTATGTAGTTATATAATAAGCTTTATAGAGATTGACGTATCTCCGGACTAGATTTTTTTAGTTATATAATAGTTATAGTTATATAATAGCTGAAATCGAAAACAAGCACATTCTAACGACTGTTACGGTGATTGAAACTATCAGTCTGTGGTAACAATGATTCACTCTGCAAAAAGAAAACCACCTTAAAGATGCATCACAAAGGTATAAGTTGAAGAGGGAAGATAAACTGAAAGCCCGTGCTACTCAAGGTTCCAGAGTGATTATGTCTGATCTCCAAAAATGTCTTCCAACGCCTGATTTGAAGAATTCACAAAGTTTCTACTGAAGAAAGCTCTGGACATTAAATAGTACTATTTCTGACACGACCGTTGACAGAACTTGGTGTATGATATGGGATGAGACAGCTGGTCGGGGAGGTAATGAAATAGCTTCATGTTTATTCGTTTGGGCGATGGAAGAACTAAGAAATCCTGAAAGATCTACGGAGAAGTTGACAGTGTGGACAGATAATTGCAGCGGCCAAAACAGAAATATTAATATGGTATTCATGTATCTGTGGCTGTTAGAAAAATTAGGGACCCTAGCAGAAGTGAATCGTAAGTTCCTACTTGCTGGGCACACACACAAGGAAGTCGATGTTAAGCATAGTGTGATAGAGAGGGCGAAGAAGAAAGTGAAAAGTCACACTATTTTTACAACTAACAACTGGGTAAATGTTATCGCTTCGTGTTCAAAAAATGACCCCTACATTGTGAGGAGGATGTGCCTCGAAGACTTCCTTGATTTTCTCTACTTGAGAAGCAGAGATGGTCCATTTGTTGCAAGGAAGACAGACAAGGAACCATTTGATATCCCGTGTAGTGCGGTTGCAACTTCGCAAAGGTGACAGCAAGTTGTTCTATAAAACAAGTTTTGCAGATGAGGCCTTGATAACTGTCGAATTCAAAATAAATCTAAGAGGAAGGGTCGTTATGCCAGCGGCGATACCAAAAGTGAGAAAAACAAAGAAGATAATAAGTAACGAGAAATACAAAGATCTCATGAATTTGATGCAGTGGGTTCCTGAAGAATATAGAGCCTTCTTTGAAAGGCTTCCACATGGAGAGACGGAAGGAAACTTTCCTGAGGATGACTCCACTGCTCTGGAGTAATGAAATATTATTTTGTAGTTCGTCTATGTTTTTTTATGTTGATTAAAAATTTTAAATGAATGCTTGCGTAGTTATGTTTACTTAAAACGACGTAATAATCATTTTTTATAATATATCTTATTATCACTAAGTCCCAAAAAGATTCTTGATATAGAGCCATAATGGCGTAAGTCCTTTCCTGCCTAATTTAAACCACGATAATTACATCAATTGTAAATTATCCACACAAAAATTGTCCACGAATGAATAAGGTACGACCCTTTCAATGTTTTTGATGAATTTTGATATGATATCTCGAACAATAGCTTTGTAGCTTAACGATGAAATTATTATTTTCACTTTTATTGGTCTGCTGTAAAGTTAGCACAATGTGACTTACGTCCGTCTGGCTCTGAGGTACAGAGTTGATGATTCATAAACATTTTTCATGAAAATATCTGTAGAAGAGAAACACATTATACTTTTTTTGATGTTATAAACTGCGAATTAGTTAATTTACAAATTTATCGATGATTTTTTCTAACAACTGATAGTAGTGAATTGATATGTATCGAGAAAAATGTATTCGAAGGAATAATTATATTAAAACATTTTGTAGGCGAAATAAACAGAGGAAAGAGAAAGCAATTTCTTCTGTTTTCGATTTTCTGGCAAAAAGTTTTTTTCTCGTTAACTTACTTCAGGTGTTTCCAGCACCGGTTTTTAATAGCCATTGGCAGATTTTTTGCTCAGTCCCATATTCAAGCTTCTCGAAAAAATTGTTACAAATAAAGTTATACAATATTTGGCAACAATAATATATTATGCAATTCTCAAGATGGTTTCAGAAACAGCAGAACTATTGAGACCTCTCCATCATTTGCTTCATTATGTTGACACCTAGATTAATCGCAACAATTCAGTTCTCTCGATATTTTTTGATTTATCGAAACACTTTGATACTATTAGCCATGAGATTTCATTGAAAAAAACTATCAAGTTTGGAATTGATAGAAATGAATTGAAAATATCATAAATTGGATCTTATATAATACGTCAGTGACAAAACCTCAAAAAGTGAACCCGCTCACTTTGGTTCTACGTACACCTACCCCAACTATAGCGAATAACAAACGAAAAATTGAGTTTTATTGATCGAATTTCATTTTTCATCCTGTGTCAATAACAAAAATCGAGACAGATCTTGATATGTTGCCATTTTCATTTCGTGTTTTTCTTATTGCAATAGTCCTTAGCTACTCGATCATGAGCGTATATCCATTTTGTAAGAACAAAACTATTGTTTGCGAATATTTGCTCAGAATAACTCGTCGGACCGCCGAACAGAATAAACATCACAGAAGCATGACCCTGTCCGCTTCCATTTCGAAAGTTGGATGTGTATATATCGTGATGAGTACAGAGGGTGAAATCTCCGGAGAGGCTTGCACAAGGTCTGAAGCTGCATATAACCCCGACTTCCAGACAGTTGAAATTAGACCATTTTAATTACGAAGCCACTTTTTCTTTTTCGGTTTGTAATTAAGAATCTGATGATTAAAAAAGTTCTCGCGACATCGCGAACTGTAAAAAGTGTTATTAATGTTTCTAGGGCCTGAATGGGCATTCATGAACGATGAACGGATAAGATCGGTTCCCTACTTCACTGAATAAGTTTCAGTACGTTTGCCAAGTACTTCAAGGGTTAATTAAAAAGGGAAGAGATAGGTTAACACGGATAGACTGGATAGACTTAGTTTCGAATGTTTTTATCAATTTACCCCCACTGAACATTTGAATAGAATTTGGAATAATATTTTTTCGATTTCCTTCACCTGCTTCAAGATGACGCTATATGCTGATTCGACTTTTACAGAATACTTAATGAAATGAATGTCTTTATTAGTTTCACCATTTTTTGATAGATGGCTTCGCATAGGATAAGTTTTTCCGGAATCGAAAACAAAACCTCAATGATAGCCATTCAATTAAAATATAGTAAAATGTGCAAGTACCCATTAATGAACATTGAAAATTGAAAAACTATAATATAAAACTTTCACTTTCTCAATGTTCAATCAAATCTATAAAACGTAAAAATGAATAATACAGAAATAAATCACGTTTTTGAAACTACTATGGATCTTCATGAAAGTAACAGCCGAATCAATCAGAAAAATGATCACGTGACAATATACAAACTAAGGAATCAAATGAATGATTTATTGTAGAAGGAACTTTTATAAAAAGGTCATCCTCTTAGTCATCAAAATTGGTATTATTTCAATCGAAATTCAAGTTGGGTTTCAAAATAGTTACTTGTTTAACTAGGCTGATAAGTAACAGATTTAGTGACGCAGCTAGCATTTTATTGTCTAGGCAGTGAAACTTCTCCGATTATCAAATATTTGTCCTAATCGTGTGTTTTAATTTTTGAATTTGAATCGTATTTTCGTGTGACGATGGATAATAATTGTGTGTACAGTGGAAGTTATATCACTTTACCAGTTCCTTTGCTAAGGAAAATCTGAGTTTGTATATACATTTTCTGATTTGTTCAGTTGAATTACCCAAAAATTGTCTAAAAATTGAAATCTTCGATTTTATAGTCTAAGTATTGTATATTGAATACTACATTGCATATTATGGATATTATAGATATATCTAAATATTTTGATATTTACCCTGATAGTTACCCTGCCAAAAAAATTCCGAGTATTTATTTTGGAACCTCCAGATGATATACCTATCGACAAAGTTGAGAATTTAGAAAAGACGAATGTTCAAATTCAATATTGAGTAATCAGTTTCTTTTATTTTAGGGTGCCCAAATTTTGGCGTATGTAGAAATTTCTTATGATTCAGTGGGATATGCTTGAAGACATTCAGTAAACAAACCTAAAGAAATGTGTTTTAAATGTTCAAGGTCGTCTCTGATATACCTACACAGTAGGTTGAACGGACTGACGCCTATCAGAAAACAACTACTCCACTGGCTCATACCACGAATGGCGTTGGATTATATCCGACAGGCGTCAGTGCAGGAATCTTCACAGAAAATTTCCTGCATATGCAATTGGTAATAGATACAACTGAAAGAGTTGACCTTCAATTTTGGAACGGGCACACTCGCAGACCGGTTTCGGGCTCCTTAGCCACTCGTCACTGCAAGATAGTGACCATCATCGACCTAAAGTCAATGATATTCCATAATTGAAAATCGGAATTCTTTCAGAGTATTTCATTCCTCGTCTTAAGTTGAAGCGAACATCAAAAATGTCACTCCATCTAGTGGACGAGGTACCAAACAACTGCATATCCGAAATTTGCCCGATTCCTCTCCCTAATTGAAGGTCAACTCTTTCAGTTGTATTGCCAATTCCATATGCAGGAAATTTTCTGTGAAGATTCCTGCATGACGCCTGCCGGATATAATCCAACGCCAGTCGTGGTATTAGCCAGTGGAGTAGTTGTTTTCTGATAGCCGTATAGGTATATACGAGACTGGCTTGAACGTTTAAAGTTCATTTCTTTAGGTATGTAGAAGTGATGAGTTATACCGAATGGGACATTTGGGGGAAAATATTTATTACTCTTCCTGATACGAAAACAAAAAATTACACTTCTTTATCATAGTGGAATATTCAAACTTCTACAGAAATATCAGAAATTGTGGAAGTTAATAATTGAATTGCGAGAAAAACAGGCTTCATCTGTAAACAATATTCGACTTAGGAAACCTAGATTTCTTCTTATTTCACCGCGTAACCAATTAGAAAAAGCTAGTCTTACATGCAAATCTCTGGGCAATAGAGCTTGCACACGTTGCATGTGATAGGGATATAACTGCTGGGCTCTTAAAATCTGCTACACTGTGACATGGGTAATATTCAGTTATTCAGCTATTTTCCGAGTACTGGTATGATGATTTATTTTAATCTCATTTAAAACAGTTTCTCCCAATGACAACCTTCGATCTTTTGAAGCTGCCTGTTTCAGAAAGTCGTGCATGGAGACGTACAAAAGTTCTTCTATTAGACACTACACGCTGAGGAAATCTTTCATGGTAAATGCGTCTTGCAGCATTCGCAGCATTCGAGTTTCCGTGAGCCATTCCATAACAGAAATGCATATCTGCCATTTCACTGTTAGTAAATTGAACCATGTTTTACAAAAATGGTTCGAAAAATAACAACTAAACACACTTTTTATAATAATTATAAATTAAAAGCTCATAAAGTTGACAACAACTGTCAAGTTGTTTATTAAATGCTGCAATCGTTTTCCAAGGCAACCCTCGATTATTATTTATGGTATTTTCAGAAGAGTGCGAAATTCAATGATGCGGCGGCTAGACGGTTGTAATGAAGCCGAAGAAGGCCATTTCCAACACTTAATTTAGTGCAATTCGTTAGTCTAGATGTTAATGTTATTTAATATTTGTTGTTATTGTTACATAATTAGCAATGAAAAATTGTAAAAATAATAATTTCCAAAAGAAACATTTAATTCCCCATATTATTCCTTGTGAGGTCCAGGGATATGCACTTAGGTCGACTTTTTTTTCTTAAAAATTAAGCAAGATACGAAAAAATTTCAGGAGACAAAAAAGTTGTATTTTCAATTGCTTAATCCAAAGGAATAATAAAAATTGCACAAAAGTCGTTGGCGTACATTTTTAAGTCAAAAATATTCGTTCAAATCCCGCTCGAGACACCACTGGACTCAATAAATTGAATTATGTTCGGGCTAAATTAGCTCCTTAATGTTATGAATACCATTTCCAAATTACAACAGAATTAGGTGAAGGATATTTAAGATATTTACCAATAACTTTTTTTATTTTTATTTTAACACCCTGTATCTTGAGAATGAAGGATTTGCGGACTCATGTTAACATGAACATTTCGTCTTAAAATTACCTAAAAAATCGTCTGTTGAATTTATGGTACATTCTTAATTAACACCCTGTATATTATCTTTTTGGGAATTCGCGAAAAAAGCCGTGCGACATGTAAAAGAAACTCACTGCCGTATAAAACTTTTGATGCAATGGCGATGGACAACTAAAAAGAGGAGAATATCAAAGTCTGAAAAAGCAGACCAACGACTTATATCGTACTCGGTTTATATTTCGAAGATAATGTTTACAGACGATTTGAATAGTCGAAGCTTAGTGTTTTCATTTCAAGAGAATCTAATCACCATCGTATTACAGAAAAGGAATTATAAATTTCCATTTGTACAGCCATAACTCCAGATTTCCATTTTAATTGAATAACTTATCCGATTTAACTTATAATGATTCGCGCAACTGCAAAAATGAACGAATTCCTAGATATAACCACTGAATGAATAACACTAATATTAACATTTCACTCAGTTCTTGGTTGAAAGTTATTCCCTGCAAGACTTATTCCCAGCCTAACTAGATGATATGAAAATACACTGTCAGATTGAATCTTGAAGAGATTAATAACTTCTTTGGATTGTTTTTTTCAAATTTCTACCCGTAGATGCGCGTTCGCTAACCAATTTAGCATCATCAGAAGATGACTATGACTGTTGCTGATAAATCTGATGATGCTAAATTGGTATGCGAAACGCGCAGCATTTTTGTTCTGGTGAAAGAAAAGTGTTTTCGATAGATTCATTAATTGAGTGTCGGGAAAAACAGCAAAGATTTTGATATATCAAAATGTCACCCTTACCAAACGCAACTGCACCAGGTGTTGATGAAAGTGCATCAGGTGTTTTTGAAGAGTGCGGTTTTGAAGAACGATGTAAAATGAAATTATGGAAAATGAAAGAATTCTGGAGAGCAACATGTTCACCAGTGAAGGAACGGATTCATTATTAGGTCGATCGGTAGCCAGGCGGATCGACGTGGGTGCTTTGTTCACTCACTCCAATTGATTGCCGTGTTGGTCGGTGGTTCAAACCCTAGTCTGAACGATCGATTTTCACTTGCTATCGTCCAAACCGTGTTAGGAATCACATGTTAAAAGGTAAGACCTCGTTATTCCGTAGCTCGCACAAGTTTCGACTTCTGATGGTTGTCGTTCGTAGGGGTGCGACAACTGGTTAACGGAAAAACAGATTTCAAACAGATTTTTTTTTAAACTGTCATTATTTTACTACCGAAAATCAACTTAAACTTTATGTTATCGATTATCAACACACATGAGTGTTAATTTATGGGTCAGTTTGGTGGATAACTATATTTTTTCGCATGAAAATAAAGTGGACAAGATTTTCCTCGAAGAGAAGTTGTTTCTTAACAAGTGGATAGGACGAGAAGGACCTATTTTTCGTAGGACATAACACCAAATAATTGAGGAGCAGTAAAATCGGAGGTTTATTGTACGCTACTATACAGAATAATAAGAAAATGTGACTTAATGAGGCTTTTCCACCAATCATGTCTTTCCAATTGAGCGGATCTTTCCAAAACGAAGAAAAGTTTTACTTGCAGACCAGTAACAGTCGCTTGCTGAAATGTTCTTGGTTTATTTTTGATGATGTTTAATTCTATTATCAATTTTTTTATTAGCTCATATTAATTAGGAGTATATCATCTCTTCAAATATTCTTTTTGTTTACTTTTCATTCAACTTTTTATTGCCTTGCAAGGAAAGTGTGAAAGACTGGGTCAACAGACCTAATACTTAGCCTTTTGTTTGTCATTGATATTGATTAACATGTATATTTCGTTTACTGACAAATAGTAAACAATTTATCATTATTTTTTTTAACCTGAGTTTGCGTTGGGCAGGCCCTATCCCCCGAAGCCCAAATTATCATTATTATTGAACTCCATGAAGATATGTGGAAAATATATTTAAAAATCACACCTTAGTCCTCGCACAAGTTTTGACTTTTGAGAGTTGTCGTTCGTATGGAGACAACAACTGATTAACGGAAAAACAAATTTTAACAATTTTATTTATTTTTTTATTAAATTTTTTTCTGGTTTGAATTTGAAATATTATAAGGGACTTCTTCAATGGATCATATCGAATAGGAATTCCGTTTGTTGGACATGTATTTTTTATATGTAATTGCGCTATGTAATTGCCATCAGTGTCAGTTGTCATACGTAAATGATGATTGCATTTTTCAATCTTGTGTTTTATTTTCAGTTTGAAAGTTGTTTTCATTGTATTCATCTTCGTCCATATCGATAAGGATTTTGTTCAGAGCACATGTGTCATAGTTGTCATATGTACTACATCTTTATATCTACATTCGTTGTTTTTATTGTATTTACTTTCCATTTAGTTTTCTTGCTATAAAGTTGAAATGACGTCATGAACAATCAATATAAAAACTGACACTAGTGACAAATACACATGTCGCTCTTTTTTTATGAGTAATTTAATTGCGAAGAGACCATAAATTTGTATGAGGTATTCCATTTGAAAAAATCTCATGAATATTTGCTTCAGTTAATGATAACTATTCATCTGTGTTTTTTCCATTTTAAATATTAAATTCAAGCGAGTTTTCATCACTTAAGCATATGTTTCATTCAAGAATTTCATAGACAATTTCTTTTTCAATTGTAATTATTGTGATTCCACACCAATTGAGTCACTTCTGAAAATAATCTCCTTTTTTATTTATAACTGTTTGAAATTAAAAATTATAATAGTTCCTATTAGGTGCCTTGAATGTAGTTTTAGTAAAAATATAAATTAAACGTTACTTTCTTATAACCACTTCCAAATAAGGTGTAACTCAGTCCATTCCAACAAATCTCACATTTTCAACTATCATTCCATCGCCCTGTACGCGGTCGACCTAACCATTAGCCTCATCTAGCCTGAAACTATGAACAGCAATAACCGAAATCAGATAATTACAGAGTACAAACGGTAAAAACAAGGAATTTAAACACCCATTTATATCTAGCAACATCTTAATGCGTTCGAGGGCCATTAGGGCGCTATGCTGGTGAAACACAAAAAAATAAATCTGAACCAAACTAGATAAACCGATAAATCTGGATAACGAGCCCTTTTCGATACCGTTCCGATGACGAACCAAATACAACAGGTATGTGTGCACATGTATACAGCGGCGTAGATATAACTACTTAAACTCAGCTACAATCCCTGGATTGCAATATAGTAATTTGGAATATTCAATATAATGTATCATTCCTGAAAAAGTTGAGATTGAAAGAAAGAAAGTTTGTTCTTTTTTACAGGAGAATCCTTATGGCGCTCCAGATCCCGTTGGATTTGAATCGCTGGAGGTTAAATTTATTTGGAAAACCCTTGTCAGGAAGTGTATTCCACATAAACGCAGTTTTCCAAATGGAAGAGTTCTTAAACAGTAAAATTCGAGGTATACTTTGAGCCTCAAAACGATGAGCAGCCACAGTCCGTCGCGTATTTCTAATATGTACCGCTCTTGGTGGAATCAAATGTGTCAAGTCATTTGAAAACCTCCTGGGAAAGTATCTATGAAAGAGAAACAAATCCCAACCTTTCTTTGACAATCAAGGTTGTAAATTATTTTCGTGTTTCGAATCAGGCGAATGGCTCTTTTGTGAATGGAATCCAGCAGCTCCAGGGCATGCTTAGGAGCGGAGCTCCATACATATGACCAATACTCCAAATAAGGTCTAATCTGAACTTTATAAAGCATCATTAGTTGCTGAGGTGTGTACAGTTTTCTGGTTCGAAATAGTGTTCCAAACTTTTGAGAAGCAGCCTTTGCAATTCCAGCGATATGATTGTGCCAAGACATACTGGTGTCCGTTTTAACCCTCAACAAAATTATCAAAGCAGTAAGCGGGATTGTCTGTCCTGACATTACTAGGTCCGGTTCGGAGATATTCATCTTTTTGAAGAAAACCGATGCCTTGGTGTTTGTAGCATTGATTGGAACCTCGTTACTTTCACGCCAATTCGAAATCACCTCTAGACCTCATTAAGATATGCAACCTCCTGCTGCCGGTGAAGATATGCATCCGTAGCTGTTATCCTGGAATCCAAATGTAATGACGAGACAAGTGTTCTGTCGTCAGCAGAGCAATATATTGGATTCTTGATTTCTTCCAATTAGTCGTTGATATACACAAAAAGAGGGTTGAAGACAGTATGTATTTCTGGGGAACACTTGTGAGAGTGTCAAGTGAGTTTCAATACTACTCACTGATTGCGTTTACATGTCGATTATTGACAAACATTTACAAATTTTGGTGCTGTGTTAGAGAACAAACTCACTCGTACTACTCTCATGGTTGTTTAATTTCAATGGGAGAAATATGTAATGACAACGGATATATAGACAGCGAAATAAAGATAGGTAGAATGCATGCTACTAAATACCTTCTTCAATAACACTATAATACACAGCCAGATTTGCAGTTACAAGTTTCAATACCTACAAATTATACATATTGAAATCTTCATCCAGCTTCATGCAGCTGATGAAATCGGAGTCTCTAATTAGGCGTATGTTTCGACAAGATGGCGTATAATCAGTTACATTTCTGATTCGGCGTTGTCTTTGAACAAGTTTTTTCTGTTCTTCTTGTTGATTTGTGCATAAAGTCTGAGTATGCCTCCTTTTGAATAACAGTAAAATAACAAACAATCGTCTGGAACAGATCTTCAAAAGAGTACAAAAAACGCAATGCTAAAAATAAAGCAGGAAAAGAAGTGGCTGAAACGTTACTGAAAGATTTCATGAACTATGATCGCGCAAAACAACAATGGAATAGGACAAGAAAGATTACCAATGAGCCTCATTCTAAGAGACGTAAGCTAAAAGAATCAGCGTATATTCTCATGTCTGGAGAGAATTGTATCTCAAATAGCTCCTTAGAAATAGACCGTACTTGGCTATCCATCTTGAAGAAAACGTTGGATAGTGGCGAAATGGCAACAAACTGATATCGGAGAGTACCTTGTATTACATCGAATGTTTCAGTTGTCAATCAACAACATTGACATAATTTCATGTTTCAAAACTTCTTTGACATCTTTCGAAGAAGTAAAGAAATAAGCTATCAAAAAAGGAATAACTGCGTATATATTCGAATTTTTTATCCATTTCTGAAGACGGAGGCAGATTTTGGCCTCCGAAACGTGAAAGATAAGTATTATTTCTTAATAATATTTTTGATAGGCAAAATTGTTAAATACGACAAGTTACTGATAAATAGAAGATTTTTCTTTGTGAAAAATACTTTGATTTTTACGCAGCAACTTATCGGGGTAAACTAAAAAGTTTGCCCTTCTACACTTGTATAAAGTTCTCCATTATAATTTTTATATTTTTTCAGATTGTTGAAGGTAACAATTACCCAAAAAAGGTCGATTAAAAACTGATTTTTTCCTCCACAAAAAATGACTTTCGTTGAATAAGTATGTATAGCTTGTCAAATATAGAAAGAGTTTTTTGAATTTTGGTATGATCCTGTACGGTGTGCAACAAAAGTCTGTGTAGTGAAAATAAAATTAAGTTCTGTACTGAAACATAAATTTTAACAAGAAAAACGATAGAAGTGCCAAAAAAAATCAAGAGTGTAGTGCAAAAGCAATGGATGTAGGTCTGAATTCCACTGAAAGAATACTAAATCAGGTGACAATGACAGTGACATCAATTACGAAAAACACAAGAAGTGGTTGTAAGTGTTAATTCCCAATCTTTCTGCAAAAAGTGTTCTATTTATAGATAATGTTCCATACTCAAAGTGCAAATTGACAAATTACTCAGCAAGTCATCAAGAAAAGAAAAAAAGAAACAGTGGTAAGACCACGCAATATAAAATTCACAGATGATATGCTCAAAATCAATTTGTATTCTATAATGAAAACCTACAAACAATAATTTGAAATACCTATATGGAATCGATGGGATTATAGAAAATCATGGACATGCAGTAGTGAAAGGACGTTCTTATCATTCCGGTATGAACCCTATCGAATTAATATGAGTATCAATCGTTGAAACAATATGTAACTGATTAAAACGTAAACTTCAATTTTGAGTGCGTGGAAGGCTTGTGTGACGAATTCTTAAGATAATTCTTTGGTGAAAAATGCATGCGAACACGCATTATTTTTTCCCAAAATCCTGCTCTTGATTCAGCTATTGATAATATAATTAAAAATGTATGAAGGGCTAGTGACGATGACGGCTACAGTGATGACAGCGCCAGCGATTGAGATGTCTCAGGACTTACAAAATGAAAAAAAATAAGAACAAACTTCAGTTTATTCCTTCATTTTTTAGATTTCATTGTGCTATTTTCCAGTTGAACAAACCGAAAATGTTCTAGCCAGGCTTTCAAATTCTCACCTTCCTTCAATACAAGGACATACATTGCTTTATACGAACTCATTAGAATGTAAATATGAAAATATTTGATCTATTCAAGTATTTTCCAAGTTAGAATTCTCAAATGTTTTCCTAGATCAGAGAAGCTTAAATAGTTTCTTAATTCGCCTTTCTATCATTCTGTTTATTCACTAAGGGGCAAGGCGATGCTGTATATCTCTCAAATACATCTTGATAGGTGACCGTATACGTGTAAATGTAGAAGCAATTCATTCTTTTTGAAATGGTCTTAGCGATTCGCAGCTTGGACCTGAGTTTTATGGTTCGGAGACGAATCCACAGCGAACTGTAATATTCAAATGAGACTCTGATCTCTGACGAGTAGATTCGTTTCTCGTAACTCAACCTCGTCGTTGTCCATAAAAATCCATGTCGCGCTCGTGGCCCGTCTCCCGTGACCCCAAATCGAGGGGTCGATTTAATTCAAATCCGATCCGGGCATAAGCAAACGTTCGTTATGATACCGTGTTCTACGTCGCATACCTGTGAGCCTTCAAACCAGTCATGCATTTACTTGTGAAACTATAAATTATTTATCTCAAACTCGTTAATGACATGACATGTCGTTATAAAGTATAAAATATTATTTCACTGTGATATTATTGCCGAGGAGGAAGGAGATCAAATCCGATAAAATCGCTTTGTGATTCGACCATTTGTCACAGCTGACCTTTCGGCCTTGGGAGGAATTATCATGCATCATCGTGCAAAGTATTTGTTAGAGATACATAGCTGATACTTTGTTTATAACATGTGACGAATATTATGTAATCAGATCATATTTTGTGTTTCTGAATTGGAAATACAAGAATAAATGATTATGATTGTATGTGTCTAATTATTTCTATTTTAATCGGTCGGTAGGCGGTCGGTTCGACGTGGGTGCTTTGTTCACCCCCTCAAATCGACCGCCGTGTTGGTCAGTTATCACTCCATAGTACGTTCATCCCACATTAATAATTTTCTGTGAAAGTTGAACGCCGAACATATCGGCGATACCGCCAATAACTGAATGGCCAGGAAGCTTCTGGATAGAAATATTTACCTGAGTAAATGACAATCCCTGCACTCTCCAGGCTATAGGTCTAGAATAACTTCATATGTAGTATATTTTGTGTATTTTTTTTTTACCTTGGTATCTCTACCTGAATCACTGGAAGTGAGAAAAATATATTTTCGAAGTGTAAAAAAATCATTCACTTTATGTCATGAATGATCAAGTTACGATTATGATAAAAAAATCCATTCTACGTTTGAATTGAAAGGGGTTTAATTTTGGAAGAGGTCAGTTTTTGAGAAAAAACTATATAGTTTTCACTTCACCATCGTTATACAAAAAATTGTAACATAAAATCGTTGTGCCTTACTCGCATGAACCTGCTACTTAAGAAAACCCCACAAGAAAAAGTCTTGTAGGGTCAAATCGCACAATCTCGGTGGCCAGTTCATATCATCTCCCCGTGAGATGAACATGGCCTCAAATCGCTCGTGTAGAATATCCAATGTGGCATAGGCTAGTGGCACGTAGCGAAGTTCTCTTAAAACCTCATGTCTTTGGTGTCTAGATCATCCAATTCAGACCAAAAGAAGTTGGTAATCATCGACTTATAGTGCTAGCCGTTGACAGTGATGGCCTGGCCAACGTCGTTCTTATAGAAATATGCACGGATACGTCGCCAGCCTTAGATCCACACCAAACAGTGACTTTTTCGGGATGCATTGGACGTTTTTGGACCTCATATGGATTATTATCATCCCAATTCGACCTCATATGGATTATTATCATCCCAAATTCGACAATTTTGTTCGTTCGCGTACCATCCATCTGGAAATAGTCCTCACAGCTGAGGATTTTACGAAGAAAATTAGCGTCAGTTGCCAATAGCACAATAGCAGAGTGTTGGCTGACACTGAAAGTCACAGCATTCTGGAAATGACCTCTGACTTTATGCCTCCAACTGTCAACTACGAACTGCCTTATAAAGTACTGTTTCCGAGTAGAGAGGACTGGATCCTCCGGAAGAAGGAAATATTAAGAGCAGATAGTTGTTGGTTCACAGATAGATCGAAAAGACCTTCCGGTTCTGGTGCAGGTGTTTTCAGTCGCAGACCCAATGCAGAGATATCTACCTGCCTAGGAACCTATGCGACTGTATTTTTAGCGGAAATTTACGCTATTGAATTATGTGCAGAGAGATTGGAAGAATCCAACTTTATACATAAGTCAATAAAAATATTTTCGGATAGTCATGCGGCGTTGGAAGCTCTTGGCTCATACCGAGCAACATATAAATTGGTAACGAATTGACAAAAACGACTCTCCTAAAAAGGCTGACTTAACAGATTGTCTCTGGTCTGGATTCCTGGCCTTACTGGCCTGGAAGGCTATTAGGTTGCTGACTCCCTTGCAAAGGAGGGTGCTGCAAGCAGTTTCATCGGACCAGAACCTGTCATTCGCATCGCTTCAGGCTTTGCCAAATAAACATTGAACACCTGGATGGCAAGAAGATTCATGAACTTCTGGCAGAATCTTCCAGAATTGTCTCACTCCAAGGCATTCATTCACCCTCCGAAGCTTGATACCAAACAGTTGTTGTCTGCATCATATGCAGAGACTCGGACTGTCGGAAGACAGTGTGTTTGTTGCCTCGGTTTGCAAAATGACGAACCAGCAGAGCATATACTTTGTGCCTGCCCTGCTGGGGATCGAATCAGGTTTTAAGAGTTCGGCAGAGCCGTACACTTACCATCTGACCTGGAAGACCACTCACCATACAAACTAATCGGCTTCGCCGACGCTGGGTTTATTTGGTCGAGTGTAAATAGGTTTAGCCACAATAAACCCTTACGGGTTGCGGTGGAGGGTCGAATAGACCTCCTCACTTTAGACCTAACCTAACGACGTACAGATCTTGGTCAATCGTTTACTGAACCAGTGGACCTTAATTTGTCCAGAGCATTGCGAATAGTCCTCTCGGTAACAATAGGAAAAAGTGAGTTTTGTATAATTCATCTAGAAGTTCATCTAGAAGTGTTAGGAATCACACGTTAAAAGGTAAGACCTCGTTAGTCCTTAGCTCGCACAAGTTTCTCAACTTCCTAGAGTTGTAGTTCGTATGAGGGTGACAGCTGATTACCGGAAAAACAGATTTTAAACAGATTTTGAACAGTTATTTCTTTCGTGTAATCCAATGTTCGTAAGTACCTGTTTCGACAGAGTTTTCTCTTCCAGTTTGTGCCTGAAAGTAACTTCTATGCATGATCTTCTTTGAAAAGAGTTTATTTTGAGCTTAATCGCTTCCTTTCTTCTTGTGGAAGTTTCCTTCATTTTTTTGTATGAAGATTGAGAAGTGAAAGCCAAAAAGCTTTAACGATTCACGTGTCAGAGAAACCCTAATTTTTTCTTTGTTTTTTCTAGTACTTAGCACCCTTTCTAACTACATCTTTTTTATGAATCAAGTTGGTTCTCACTCATTTATCGTGTCATACCTTTCAACACGTAACGTCCTCAAAATTATTCATTATTTTCCGTGACTATTCCAAGGTGTTGTAACAAAGGGTCCAGCAAGATGAGCGACAGGTAAAACAAAAACAAACACCAACAAAGGGCAATCGTGGCTGACCATAGTAGTGATATAAGATTCAAGTTGATCAGGTCGATCGCCCGACTATAGAGGAAATGCCTTTGGCTCCTGTTCACCACTAATTGGAAGTGATATTTACATTTCGTGGTCGTACACATACTTTGCTCTAAAAGGGACCGTTTTATATTAGACGGTAATGAAGACCGTATAATTGACATGTGTGGGCAAACTATGCATTATTCATTTCTTTGGCAGATATTAGATGGATTTGGCTGAATCCCTGGGGATGTTTTCTTGGTGAAATATAGGGCGTCGAGAAATTTCGTTTTATTTCTAATGATAATGGCCTTGCCTGCATTAGCAGGCAAGGCCACTTTGTAAGATTGCACCATAGCAACGTTCTTTCTATTTTGATAAAGGGTTCAATTGAATATCCGTCTCAATAAACCTTTTGTAAAACACAATAAACACTTTTTTTACGAATTTGAATTACCAATACTGTATATGTGAACGGGGAATTTTGAGACAATCCCAAGAATGTTTTTTGGTGTCACAAAATGACAAGTTATTGGATATAACTGTCCATTATCATAATATTTGTATAAATATTAATATGAGCTATGAGGTTTAGAGCTCATGCACAACATTCAACATCTATTTATTTGTCAAATATTTTTCAGGTTATGTTATGTGAACATTTGACAAATGTTTTAGGTATACCTAAAAAAATATATATTTCTTTATTATATTTCCATTCGCATTGAAATAATTAATTCCATAACGGTTCATAAAAAAGTAAAGCACAGTGAGAAACATACACTAATAATCCAGTCAAGAAAGTATAGATCAGTTGATTATATCGATGCGTTCAAAAATTGTGACACTGTTTGGAGCCGAACTCATCAACTTTCACCAGGTAAACTAAACCCCTTTCGAATTTCCTGCGATATGATGAACTTCTAAAATCAAACAATAACTAACTTAGGAATCATTAACCGACTGCTTTTTCCAAATACCATTCTCATATCTTTCATGGGCTTTTTTGAATTATAAAGAACGATTAACAGACAGTTCAGATTGTTAATCCCTTCGTGTATGTGTCAACGTCTTTTAGGAACCTGTTTACGTATTTATATTTTATGTCGAAATTATTCACTTCACCCTTCAATTCGGAAAGCCACCCTAAATGTAAGTACTCATCAACGTTGTTTTTTTGTAAAGTGTTCGAAACGTTTTTTTATTTTTTAACGATTGTTATATTACATAAATTATTTTGTTTTTAACAGAACTGCTTTGTAAATTTCCATTTCAATATGTATGTCTTGTTCTTATACTACAAAATCCTGAAGATGAAACAATAAAGTTTCGAAACGTCGACAATTTAGAAATTGGTTTTCTTCAACATTTTGACCGAATTCCCGCCAACTTGACAATCAAAATCATATTCAACGGTCGCCATCCTATTCAAATATAATAAACTTCTTTCTTCAAGCAGTCATTGCAAAAGGCATTTTTAACCTCTGTATAAATATGTAGGTATGTAAATGAAGATCTGATCCTGGTCATACTGATGTGTTGATTCTAAGACTTTATAAACTAGAGTAGTCAGCCTAGTCCAACTATAGGGTTTTTCGTAATCAGAAAAATCTGGAGATTGTTATTGTAATATATAATAATATAATATTCGTTCAGTGACATTCACTATATTGTGTAGGAATCCTGTGAATGATATCTGATTCAATTACTTAACGAATGTTTGAAATACAAACTGAATAGAAAAAAGTATTTTTTCAACTTCAGTGTTCATATAAAAGTATTTATTTCTAAAATTTCTTTTGGTTTCTTCATATGAAAGTAGCTGTTCCGAGAAGGCTTTTTCTACCAGTTTGTGTCTCAAAGTTACTTCTTTACATGATCTACACATCTATGTATAGAGTTACTTCTTTCCAAATTGATTGATTCCTTCCTTTCTTTGGAAGATTCCCATATTTTTTTGTACCAAGATGGAGAAGTAGAAAGCCAAAACTGTTCTTTCTCTATAAGTATATGCAGATGTGAATCACGCATATCTCATATATCATATCTAATATATGAAAATCTCGTATCACGTCAATATCAAGAAAATTTCTGACGAAATTTATTTTTCTTCATTTTTTAATTTATCAAATGTGATACCCTAGTCATGAACCAACGAAAGGGCCGACATATCCAATTTGAGACTGCATATATTAACTATAGATATATCGTTCAGTAAACTAATACTTAATATGTGTACCTATTAACTGACAGGTAATTAATGAAAACTAAAAATGTTGATTTTTTCAACACCAAAATATGTTTGATTTGATTGAACAACCAACAAGATGTTAATCATTCGCTAATAATTAACTCATTCTCATAAAAGTCTAAGAATTAAATCTTCATTAAGCACAACTAAAATTAATATTGTACTATAATTACTTTTTTCAATCTACCTGCATACCTATAATAATCATTATTAGTTAATTATGTTCTGAAACTACTGCTGTATAAAACGCATTGAAACATAGTTGAATAAACCAATTCAACTTAGGAAGCACTGTGCAGCAAAACGCGTTTTTATTAAAGTAAGAAATGTGAAAATTGTTTCATTATGATGGATAGTGTTATTAATTTTCATCAAGTAACGGGTCAGTCTTTTAATAATCGCTTGAAGTTCTAAGATAAAATTAATTCCAAACTCACTCGTTCTTTTGTGCAAAGATGGGTCTGGTATGAAGATATAACAAGAAAAAAAAGAAAGTCTGTAATGGAAAATATGAGTTTTTCTAGGGCACGCACAATACTTATTTTGAAGTCGGCATTACTCCTTGTATAGGGCTTCGCACAGGCAGTCTTTATTATCTATATGATAAGAGATTCATATTCTGTTTTTTCTGTAAGGCAACCAGTAGAAACCGGATCTCAAAAGCAGGAAATATTCTTGCTTTTTTATAAGAAATAAACAGTTTGAATGAATCACAGGAGCAATCAAGAATTTTGATATTGTGCAATATTTTGATGATGATGGATACACTTTTTTTGAAGACATACTTCAAAGCTAAAGGTCGAACTGAAACCACTGTCGAAGAATGATTCCAAAACAAGCCAGGCAACCCAGTTAGTATCATCAGGAGATGAAACAGACTCATTCCTAACTCTAACCACGCCTATCATTTGATATATAGTTAGATATAAATATGCGTAGTTGCAGTTATAAATTAGTGCATTTCAACTCTTGCCAACGCCAACTTTGTGGGTCAAACGCACGACGAAAAGTGTTGCAGATCTGTTGTTCTCTGGATCAGTGCTTGTTTTGGAAAAGTTTCCTATGTAGTTTCTTTGTGGTAAACCGGATGAAGATTAATTCATATTCTGCATGCACGTCGGCTAATGCATAAGGGAAATCGAGGGATTTTCGTAAAAATGTAGATGTCTTCCCGATGAACGAACCGTATCGTTGGTATTTCGTGTACAAACAAGGTCTCTTACTTCGGAAGCTAAACAAGCCCATAAAATATTGAGATGGTGCACGAGATGTCTTATTGAATGCGCCTCAACTGCAGGGGTATCAAAATAAGGCACCGGGGACCTTCTAGTGTTGCGGGGAAAGCCGGAATTTATTCCGAGGCGGGTGCGTTTATTGCACTCGCCGACCACAAATTGAAAATAATGTCTTTTGGTGGTTTTCCTTTACAAGGTATGCGTTCGCTATCTCAAACAGTGGCAGAGTCATTTTGGTTATTTCTTAACTTGGCTAATGTTATTCTGTCGAACCAATCAAGTCCTTCATATTGGCTTTGCGAATTCACAAATTTTACGATGTTTTTTTGCATGACACCAACTAAATTTTAATAATAGGTCTTCTGAATTGGTTCAGTACTAGTTGCAGTTGTTCTTCCTACTATCTATCTTTCTAAAACCCTCAACTTTTTTGATTCTTCTGTGTTAAACTCATTGTTTCAGCTTCATGATTGCTGTCTTGTATACTTTTAATTTTGTTTTCTGGCAGTTTTGCATCACGTTCAAGATATTGTGGTAACTCTAGAAGGTTTTATTTCCTAGCACGACATGTTCTCTCTGCACTTGTTAAAGGTGAATGAGTCATCTGTTTGTAAATGTTCCGATGCGTACCACTTAATTTGTTTCATCATGATTTATTTTAAAGCCTCGTTTCTCTGTTTCTGTATTCATTCACGTACCACTTTTTGCATGATTTTCAAGATATAACCTAAATATGCTATGATTAAATCCACTCCTATATCCACTGGTATTTTTCCTGAAGTTGCGTCCTTTGTATCTGATTCGATCATATCCATAGTCATTTCAGTTGGTTTCATTTCCAGGGTAATTCAGATGTTTCATCTCATCAGTTAGGTCCTTCCCCACTATGAATAGAAAGTGTAGTTCTATATCGAGTTCGTAGCTCTTCTGGCTTTCTTGTTTTTGAACAAATTTTTAATGTGTTTCCAATTCCTTCCAGTCATTATTCGCGGGGTTTTCTCCTATTATTTGGGGTTTTAATATACTTGAACTTTCTAGCGTTGTTCCTGCTTCCAGCTTACAGCCAAGTTTCAGATATTTTTTATGGTGACTGTATTAATTGTTTGAACTCAATCGCTAGTACTTTTTCATATAGATCTTTTAGTTACCTCTTGCAATTTGCTTTTTCTCTTATGAATCATTTTGTTCGTATGATGTATCTATTTCTGCTTCTTCACACTTCTCGTGGTACCATTGCTTTCTTTGTTCTACTGACTTGGGAACCAATTTAATAAACTATGTTTCATTTGAGATTTTTGGTAACTCGGTATTCAGTACTATTGTCAAATATGTAAAATAGTCATAAAATAATTAAAATTCAATATATACATTAAAATACATGAATTGAAAGATGTTTCAACCTCAACTTCAATATTCTAAAACAAAAACACTCTGTATCCACAATTCCATCTTTCAATATTCCAAGTTCATAGATATCAATATTGATACGATTACAGGATATAGAAATATAAAACAATCTTCAAATACGCAACGTTGTTTGGATGCGTATTAAGCATTTTACCTTAGTATGGTGACCTGAGATAAGTTGCAATCTCGGCATATGAATCTTTATAAATTTTCAGGGAGGTCAAGATCACAAAGGAAAAGGATAGAGTATTCAGTATTCATTGATCACTCTTCAGAAACAGTTGCAGAGCATTTGTAGAATGCAGCACATCTCCTTTTCTTCGATCCTGCTGGGTAGCAATATAATGTATGTTTTTGGTGATTCCTTTATATATTTTTTTAACTATTTAGTATTACTCCATTCCTGAGCGTATTTTTCTCGTTTTTTCCACAATAAATATTTTATTAAGTTTTTAAATGAGTTCTTTTATTATTTCGATGAATGAGGGTTGGTTGAAACAGCGGTAAATCGTAATAAGCAAAGTGAGTACTGAGTTGCGACACTTTTTTTTATTAAAAACACGTTAGGTTGATTGAAGATATATGCTTTTGCTCAACAAAAACTCAAAGATAAAAGATTTGTTCATGACTTTCGAAAAAATAAAACTCGATCATTCTAACCTGTCTTCTAATGAGCTAGCCCCTACGCATCCCATGCCAGAAGCCAAGCTATAATAATCAAGTTTTAGTTTCCAATTTTTGGTCAAATTACAATATAGCTAAATCATGAAAATGCTAATTGTAAGGTAACAATTGTCCAGAATCACACCAAGTGTAGTTTTGAGAATTTACGAAATATATTTCCTCAATTGAAATCAGACCAAGATGAAATCGCCAAAAAGAAATACCAATCGACAGAGTCTTTGCTTTTGAAAAAAAAAGGCTGGTAGAAATCCAACATTTTCTTATTATGAATTGGAGCCACAGGTGTGAGTGTTCCATTCGAAACAATAAAGCCAAGTCATACGTTCCAGAGTTTACAATAAAAAAAATTCAAATAAAACCTTCGTTGGCCTCACACCAGATAACTATCAAATGGTTGTTCTGAAATCCCCATGAAGATAGACTTTGGTCTCGCAAATCTGTTTCAAAGTGTGAAGGACAAACGGTAATATTCTTGAGATGCCTCATATTGGAAATAAATACTCATTTGTATCCCTATTACAAACTGTTATTCATAGGAGATATGCCAATTCAGTAAGCTGAGCTGAGTGAAGGTGCATTTGGAGAAAATAATATGTTCTTGCAGGATAAGGTTCCTCCGCACCCATGAGAGTTCTTCTCTCAAGTGGCCGATGAGGACTGGTTTTGTTTGCTCCCATAGAAATTTGATGGGATCAGCTGAAAAAAGCGTTAGAGCTCAAATGAAGAAATAGGATTCCTAAAAGTAATCCGGGAAATGTTGAAAAGTTTATTCGAATGGTATTGGAGGATTGGGAGACGTTAATAATCAAACACAATAATTTTGTTTTCAAAATTCAGGAAGTGCACTTGATTTTGTTTCAAATTAGCAGATGTCTACAAAAATGTGAACTTGGAAGTCGATTTCAAACATTAAACTAAACAAACTTCACACCAATATTCTCAAAACTTGGCTGCATCAGAAAGAATCTACACGGGAGTAATCAGAAAAAAGTATGTTCTAGAAACAAAAGAACTTCAACCCAAATAAATGATAGAGGTGAAGTGGATTCAGAGGACTCTTGGATCACGACAGTCGCAGTGATTCGTTTGCCGTTTGTCTCCGAAGAAAGTGCTTAGTTGCATTCGGTTTCTTGCAGAAGTCCAGTGTTTTTCCAAAACTTCACTTGTGGATATCTGTTGTATATATCAACTTTTCTTCATGCTGCAAAAAGTTATTAAAAACGATATTGAAAAATCGTCTACAAAAGAAACCAAACATGTTTTGTCTATGCGGATTGAATTCCACCACAATATTTTCTATTAAATTCTCATTCAAATACATTTTTCCTAAACAACGAGCCGCCGCTGTGACGCGATTTGCGGGGGTGAAAAAAGTTGAGTGAAATGTTTGCGGCGCTTATTGTTTCTGACATGTAGTTGAGCCTTATTTATTCAGATTTAATGTTTCGTCGGCTCTGTTCCAAGATTTTTACGCCTTCTTTTTTAATGGATTTATACGTAAACTTTTGTCGTTATAAGGCATATTAGTGCGACCAACGCCCGTCTGTCTCTTTTCCTGCAATGTATGCAGGAGGCGCATTTCGTTTCCTGCAAAACTGGATATTACACTCTTTATTAGACGACTTAGCGGTCGTCGTAACTTTCGTTCTCGCTTGTTTATGGCACGACGGGTGTCCGAAATTTATCGATGTGTTTTGCAAACTGCGAAGAACTCCATCATTTTTACACACGACTTGGTGATCGAGCATCTGAGCGAGGAAGTTATCGCACATTTCTTCGAACTAATGAGGTTTTTTCGAGATTGGATGCTCACGCTTCAATTTTCCTAAGGAAACAAACTCATTAGTCGATGATCCAATCGATGACTGCATTTCTGCAATTGCTCAATAGCACTAAATTGATATAAAAATACTTCTCACCCTTTCTTCCTTCTTTAAAAGAATATCTTGAAGTACTGGAGTAAAAATATTATTGAGGAAGCGAAAACAATATTTCGATTACGAAAATATGTACAAGAAAATAACTAAACGAGAAGCGTGTTCAACAAGTGAAGCACTTTATGTCAAATAAAATTCAAGAGAAACAGTAAACTATACAGAGATATAAATGAAAAACTAGAAAAAGTTATTACAATGAAATTAAAATTTCTATGAAAATTAAGGATACAAGAATCCAAAGAGAAAAATTTTTAAAAACCGTACAGATCAGAATGTGTATACACTAGCGGGACATGGTTTCTAGGAAGAAGGCCAAAATCCAGAAAATAGAAGATAAATAGTGCTTAATAAAGGAACGAAAGATAATAGACGAAATCTATATTAGAAGCAATTATTGATAAAATTGAACAAACAACTCACATGGTTTGAACATGTGTGTACAGCATGTCTAAGAAAAGACTGTCAAACGAATGTTTGACAAGAGAGGCACGGAAAAATGAGAAAAGCTTTATGCAGAATGAATAGAAGAACCTTCTGAAGAACCTCTTCGATCTTCTGATCATAATAATAATATCAGTATCCAGAACAGTATCCAGGAAACGCTACTTTGGTGATGGATATTGTTCTCTATGATCAGATGATCGAAGAGGTTCTTCAGAGGGGACAATACACATAGATCGTACGGGACCCTACAGCATCAATTGAAAGGAAGTTGTACTAGATTTTGAAAAAACACCAAGTCTATTTTTCAGACAAGGAGAGATCATCGCTAATACCGCACCACAGTAAGCCCCCTCACTTGTATGGACTACCCAAAATCCATAAGAAGGACGTTCCGCTCAGACCGATCATCAGCTCCAGGGATTTGGCTACACAAAACTTGTCTAGATTTTTACTCCCCATAATACAACAACTATTACAAGGAAAAACATTGTCTTTTGTGAAGAATTCAAGGCATTTTGTCGAACTACTAGGGGCAATTGAAGTCACACAGCAAGATCAACTAATCAGTTTCGTCGTGGAAAGCCTTTATACCAACGTTCTGGTCAAAGAACCCCTCCAAATCATATAGAGGAAGCTATCCGAAGACGAGGACCAGAAAGATAGAACGAATTTACCTATAGGAGTAATTATGGAATCACTAGGATGCTGTGTACGGAACTGTTATTTCCAACTGAAGGACGAATTCTTTACACAAGATGATGAGGGACTGCCAATGGGATCGCCACTTTCACCAGTCATAGCCAATGTATATACCAGAACTAGTTGCCCAAAAAATTGCAGTCATAGTAGGACGACTCAAAAGGTTTCTACTTTTCTGTCAGTAACAGAAAAAATACCAGACAATGGCAGAACAGTGACTACAAAAAAAATACAGAGAAACATCAAAGCTGCAAATAAATTTACTTAAAAGTGAAAATAGTTTACGAAACTGATTTTATTTTTTACTTGGTCAAGACTTTTGGTTTTGTTTGCAATAAGAATGAGATAATTTCGTACCTTTAACAACTTTTTCTTTATTTACGTAGATTAAAGGTCATATTATGTACCTCTATATTTTTTCTCATACAGGGTCGACAGGAAATTAACACAAACATACTATAAAACAAATATAAACAAGAGCAACAAAAAAGAAACGTTTTAAATTAAACAATATAAAATATTCTGCAAATACTATAACAAAGTCTGCATCGAAGAGACATTTAAAAGACAATAACATATCATATGTGAATTTTTGTAAAACGTCATCTCCTCTATGAGACCGATCGAAATTTTTATGTATATTCACAATAAACGAGATTCCCAAAGACTGCAATGGCCAACAGCAATGCATTATTGGTTTAGCCTAGAACTACTGATGAGACCTAAGACCCGCCTAAACTGGTCGGTTTTTGAGCTATAATTTCTACTATTTTGGATTATATTATGAATTACTAGTACTTGAGAAATGAGGATTAACCTTCACAAACATACGTTACTTAAAATGATACATAAACAATAGAACATTCAAGTGGAGTTCAGACATATTTATTGAAATATAATAATAAAATAGTATGTAATACTGTTTTGACCAGTATTGTTGAAAAGCTTGGTGAAACTCCAATTACGACCTTTAATTAATCTCTTTTCTTCGCTTCGGAAATAAAAGTTTCCATTTTTGTATCATCTATTGAAATCAATCGAAAACGAAATCAAACGAATATCGTTTTATCTCTCACATCTTAATGACTACGACTCCATAACATACAATTTGGGAGATATTATCTAAGCAAATTTCACAGGTACGACATTATCTCTTCGATCTCCGTTTCGAATCATGCTGAGTGTAAAAATTATGCTTATGCGTTTTGGACGGGCGTGGACACGAATCGATGTTATTTATGTTAGAACCGTACCTTTTTCAGATAGTTGTCCAATACGAATCTTTCAATTATTGAGCTTGAGATTTATTCAAGTGTTAAATGGAATATTAAATTCAACATGGTCATCATCAGTCATCACAAGAAGACGATTGTAGATACTAACAATCGAAACGTCGTGAACTAACGTGACTTGAAATCTCTTATTTTTATTTATTTTTGTTCAATTGTTCTATTTCACTTGTATTTTATTTCACTATTATTAAATTTCATTTAAATCATTTTATATAGTAGACAATGGAAGTCCGAACTAGTGAAATTCACCATGAAACATTGTCAATCACCTTCAAACAAACATGGTTGGAAGTAGCCCAGGGAAGGTAAGTCAGTCATATTGATGGTAACTATGCTGAATCATATGGTATATCTCTGATCATGTTGAGGTATGATTGAAAACAGAGCAGTGGTACTAGGCTGAACCACCAATACACTACTGGAATCAATTATTCTTGAAGGAAAACTTGAACAAGTAAAAGCGATGACATGATGACATGTCCCCTAAAGAAGATGCCGTCTAGAGGAGCGACAGAAAACTCAACCCACCAATATCGAAGATATTAGAGCCTCTCCAAGGCAGTCCGTTGCAAAGCCAAAGACCGACGATAAATCTCGTTCGGCTGAAGCCTAGCGGAACCTTCCATATACCTGACGTCCTCCCATCATAGAAAGTTTCGTCACGGTAATGAAGAGCTCTGGCGTAACATTTCTACTTTCGCTAGCTACCCGCGTGGAAACCTTTATGGATCATAAAGTAAAGATGAACCACTAAACCACCCCAACTGTCCTCCCAATACCATCGGATCAAAAGCGAGAGTTTTTCATTTCTCTAACTCTTGACCTTGGTAACGATCCTAAAGGTGTTGCAGCCAGAAATCGACCTAGTCGCCTCCTCGGGGTATCTCATGAATCTACTCAGAACTAAATCCTTGAGTGGTAGAACTAGATTTTGCATCAAAACAGGATCAAAGTCCTGCGCAGCTGAATCTAATGTAACGGCAGATATAGCTGACTTACAGATACCTTCATATGAAAAGGTTTCTTCACCCTTGAGGTAGCAGTCTTATACCGTGACCAATCGACTAAAATTTTTTCAGTATGCCATTATGGCTGCCATAGAAACTATTGCAAGAGAAGAAACCTACATCCCAATCCACATATTCGTGTTACATACCTGACAAAGGTAGTGGCAGACTGACTGCCGTGTTGACGTGGGTGTTTTGCTCCACTCACTCAATCGACCACTGTGTGAACCGGTGGTTCAAGCCACAAGGCCGGACGATCGATTCTCACTTCCTATCGTCCAACCCGTGTTAGGAATCACACGTTAAAAGGTAAGACCTCGTTAGTTCTAAGCTCGCACAAGTTTCGACCTTTGAGAGTTGTATTTCGTAGGGGGGTGAGACCTGGTTAACGGAAAACATATTTTAACAAACCTTAGAGTGGACTATTCTTCACAAGGAAACTTCAATCCTTGGTAGCCGAGTACATGCCTTCAGCACAGTCACAATATTGCCATCTGAAAGTAAATGAGATGCCTTCTCTCCTTATGAAGATGCCATTTATGGGAACGACAAAAGACTAAATCCTCGAGTATTCAAGGAAAACGAGGCTAGCCAAGACAGTCCGTCAAGCTTCGACATTGACCGCCAAAAAAGATTCGTTCTCCGTCTTCCATTACAGCTTCCAGTGCAAGGCAACTGGATGGTCGACAACAATAGAACAGAGCTATCCACCCATTAGGTATCATCAGTAGTGCTAGGCTGAACCACTGAACCGTTCTCAAAACGAACAATCCTAAATGGAAGGTGATGAAATCTTCCCCTACGAAGATGGCAATGATGTGAACGACAAAGGGATCACCTTTTTTTCATTACTGACGAAAATAATCTCTAACTTACTAGAGACTGAAAAATTGGGACTTTTGGATCAGAAAAATGTTTCTTGTGTATCGCATATATTTACAAAGGTTATTCTCAAGGGTTCTGAAGTATTAGAATCCATGTCTTGAGAGATTTCCCAAGTCTGGAAATAAAACAAATTCTAACCGTCCTTAGGGTTGCCATAAAAATATGACAGTCATTGAAAAATCTTATGTCGCGTCCATGATTCGTTGTTTTTGAAGTTTCTGTCAGTTCGATTTTTGGAAATTGGGATTATCATTCAAGATGGGGTTAGGTTAGGTCTGATTGGTTAGGTCGAGTGGACTTTCAACAGGAATATTTCTGAAGTTGTTGTTGTCAGTGAAGTAGCAATCGTTTAATTAAAGTTTAAGTGATTCAGCAAAGATAGTTAGGTAATAATTTCTTTAATCATAATACAAAATGAAAAGCTTATATTAGTCCTGAAAAACAAAATTCAAACATAAAACGTAATCTATATTAGCATTACATACCATGTAACATATCAGTTATGTAGTGCATTATATACTGCTTTCCTGAAATGAGATAAGGGTAACAAGAATATATCGATGTTTTGTAGACTATTGTAGCTTCTACACATAGATGTCAAAGGACAGTGAAAGTGGTGTTGTGGGTCAGATACGTCGATGTAAAAAGTTATATGTGACCTGGAAGTTATACGAGGAACGTTAAAATTCAATGATGAAAGTGAAGTAGAAGAGTCGATTTGATTATGTATGATTTTGTATATGAAAATTAAGTCGTTAATTTGGCGACGTTTTTTAAGCGATGTATAGTTGAACTCTTCCAAGAGTAAATCATAGTTATACTCTCTTAGAAGGTAAGTACCATGCTTTTTTAAGTAAAGAAATTTCAGAAACTTTTTCTCTACAGCTTCAATACAATATATATCCCTGACAAGGTTTCCATATGGAGCTACAATATTCCAGTTTGCTTCTGACCAATGAATAATATATAGAGCTAATTGCCTCTAATGATGAGAATTCTTTGCTATTACGCATAACGAATCCTAGCATTTTCATTGCACGAGATGTTATTTCTTCGATATGTGACGAGAACGTTAGCTTTTCATCAAAGATAATACCCAGATCTCTTGATTCGGTAATTCTTGCCAATGTTATATTATCCAATTTGTATTTATACATTTGTACTGAGGATTTCCTTGCAAAAGTCATAATTTTACATTTGCCTATGTTTAATGATAGTTCATTTTTCTGACACCAATCATGTAACTCAGTAATATCGTTTTGTAATAATATACAATCACATTAGTCTTCAATCTTTCTGAAAATCTTCATATCATGAGCAAAAAATAGTTTTTCAGAGTTGATATTATCAGAAATGTCATTAACAAACAGAAGAAATAATAGTGGACCCAAGTTTGAACCTTGAAGAACCCCGGAAGTTGCATTAAATATAAAAGATTTAATTCCTTCGTATTCCACAAATAATTTTCTATCACTAAGATATGATTTCAGCAGATATTGAAGGCTCCTCGAAATGCCAAAGCTTGATAATTTCATGAGCAACTGATGATGTGAAACCCGATCAAATGCTTTGCTGAAGTCCACATCAACTTGTTTACGTTGGTCCAGTTTGTTAGAAATATATTGTGTAAAAATACAAAGATTTGATGCAGTGCCACGACACTTCATAAAACCATGTTGGAATTCGGAAATTGTGTTTTTTACCTGCTTATAAATGAGGTCCAATAAAATTATTTCAACTAATTTCGAGTACACTGATATTATGGTATTCGGTCTATAATTTACTATTTCCGAATTCTTGCCGGGTATATACGCAATAAACGTATTATTTTTTTCCTTTTCAAAAAATTATTGATTTCTTCATCCCTATTCACCAATTTGATAGATAATTAACATACATACATTAACAATGTAAAATGGAACCAAATGAGTAATCGGCTTCGGGAGGAGTTGGATTTCTTTGGTCGAGTTTGAATGGGTATGAAACTTGAAACTACCTACTTCCATATTATACAGTGCTAGTCAAAAGTCCCCTCCCCCCTCGTATCTTTTGAACGGGTATACTTCTAATAATGAAATTTGGAGGGTGGAAATAAACGGATGTAGGCTTCTTAACTGGTCATAACAGGTGACGCAATAGTCATAAATGACGTCACAAGGCCACTGTGACCAAAAATTTTAAATGGGACCCTATGGCAGGTGACAGCTCGTTTGAAAGGTATTGAAAATACCTATTCAGTCATACCAATTTTGTTTGGGTTTCGGCTGATTTTGATTGATAAATTAAAGAAATACGAAAATTATAGTTTCGCATTTAATTAATAAAGATTTAAGAACCAGTTCTTAAAATAAGTGTTCAAAATGTGCTCCATCTACTTCCTGGCAGTAATGCATCCTATTGCTAAACTCTTGTCGTACTCGTCCCAGTGTGTCAGCGGAAATTCCCTACATTCTTCAACAATTCGTTGTTTCAGAATGGCAATACTGTCAGGTGCTGTAGCGTAAACCTTAGATTTCAAGTACCCCCATAGAAAAAAATCTAATGGTGTAAGGTCCGGTGACCGAGCTGGCCATTCGATCGAACCTCATCGTCCAATCCATCTACCACGATATTCTTCATCTAGGTAACGTCTTACTGCACCGTAATAGTGTGCAGGAGCACCATCTTGTTGAAACGTTATTTCCAAGTTGTCGAATTCATCTGGATTATCTTCTAGAATTTCAAGAATTAACGCCTCAATATCAGTTTGTAACATCTCCAGATACAATTCACCGGTTAAGTTAGCATTGAGAAAAAGAGGCCCAACTATGTGGTTTCCCAAAATACCTGCCCAAACATTTACTTTTTCTGGAAATTGAGTATGTTTTTCACGAAAGATGTGAGGATTTGTGTCACTCCAATACCTCACATTTTGAGTGTTAACATTTCCATTGAGAAAGAAAGTACTTTCGTCACTAAAACAAATTGTCTGTATGTAGCCTGGTTGTTGGTTCATTTTATCGGACATAGTTTCACAGAATTCTAGTCTTCGGTCGGGGTCATCATCTGAAAGTTGGTGCACCATTTTTAATTTGTATGGATGAAATTTGTTTTTAGCCAACACCCTATGTACTGTCCTTTGACTGACTTCACAGATAGACGCAACTTGGACTGTGGAAGAAGTAGGGTTCACTACCATTTCTCCAAGTATGTCAATTTTTTTGTCATCACTAATTGTTGGTCGACCAGATCGTTTGGCATCTTGAACACTACCTGATGCTTCAAACTTCCGAAGAAGCTCCCTCAAATAAACCCTCGATATAGGGCGATCGGGGTACCTCTCATTAAACAGTCGTTCCGCTGCATGGAAATTGTTTCTACATTCACCAATTATTAAGATAGCTGCTACTTTGTCGGCTACAGTACGTACCATTTTGCCTATGTAAACACTTAAACGTCTCGTTAAACAATAGCTTAGGTAAATTTTCAAGGTATAAACACTTTTGACAAGTAGATAATTCAAACACGTCAACCTTTTTGACAATGAACCAGAGGCGTACTTTAAAATCTTTATTAATTAAATGCCAAACAATAATTCTCGTATTTCTTCAATTTATCAATCAAAATCAGCCGAAACCCAAACAAAATTGGTATGACTGAATAGGTATTTTCAATACCTTTCAAACGAGCTGTCACTTGCCATAGGGTCCCATTTAAAATTTTTGGTCACAGTGGCCTTGTGACGTCATTTATGACTATTGCGTCACCTGTTATGACCAGTTAAGAAGCCTACATCCGTTTATTTCCACCCTCCAAATTTCATTATTATAAGTATACCCGTTCCAAAGATACGAGGGGGGGGGGACTTTTGACTAGCACTGTATATTACTTTATGGGTCTGGAGATTATTTCAATGGTGCAGTTAGAGTAGTAGCTGATTAAGGTATTTTGGAAATTCTTCAGTGAATTCTCTGATACCTGCTTTGTGAACAAATCCATAGGAAAGTCAACAATTCTTGCAAATAATGACAGTATGTTTCTATCGAAAAATGGTCTAGGATACGTGTTACTCGATGTTACGTAAAGTTGAAAAGTTTAGAATATATGATCGAATCGATAGAGATCAATTATGAACGTTTTTGTTCAATGAAATGAAAAATTGTGTTCAGTCCTGAATAAAATGAACAATATGGAAGACAATTTCTGAATTCATGAAACATCTTCACTGACAAAAGGTAAAAAAACAATTTTCCAAATCTGCTATTCAATTTCCCCAGCTAAGAAAATCAAGATACTTTCATGAAGTTGAAAGATCATTCCTCCATATAAGAATAATTCCAATCGGTTTTGATGTTCAATTATCTAATTGTCAATGTGATTATGCAGCGACATCAAAATCGCAACCTCAGTATGCATCATCTAACAAATTCATCTATCGAACTGACGCATCATCTCGAAACTTTCAGATAAAAACCGTTCTGAAATGGGTGTTTACATTCGTGAGCGAGACCGAGAAAAGTATAAGACATCGTGGAATTGATGCAGCTGCCGATTAGTTCTTAATTCCTCTATTCACAATCGTAATGCTCCCCATAAACATAATCTCACGAATGCCGAGTGTTCGACAAACACCGGAATTACAATAGGCCCAAAGAGGACTGTTTCGTTGCTTTGGAATTATAGCTCGAGAAACTGGAGCATGCATAATCAAAGAGGGGAAGTATTTTTTCCATTCTTCTTCCATTATATTCGATGGATCACATCAGAACAGTGGTAAAACCGATACATAATTTTTTTTAATTTTAAACGTTAGCTTGGACAATATACTCCGTCATTGACATTTTTATGCCACATGGTATTTTATAACAATGACACGTGACACACTCTAAACGTACATAAGAAAGCAATTGTGTAGACAAATTCGAAATTGAAGTTGAGGTACCGCAAGGATCGGTCCTCGGAACCATACGAGATATTTCGTCTACAGTTTATGCAGATTGGACAGACTCAATATATGCCGCCAGTAAGTCATCGTTAAAAGTAGTTGTTTACAGCTGATTCTCGGCCTCCCCCCACCACTATGACGTATTAATTGCTTTTTTTATTGGTTGTTGTTTGGTGAAGTTTTTTTGTTGTGCAGTGAAGTCAAGGCATTGTGACCTTGAAGTGTCTGTTGCATGGATCGTTCAGATTTTTTTTTCATATGAGATTTTGTGTGTTTATGTGTGTGTGTAGGAGAATGCACGGTACAGGGTTTCATCATGTGCTTGTTTGTCTATGTACAAACATACGTCTGCATACTTCGAAGATCCTCCAAGTAATAAATGCTCCATCGGTGTTAGGGTACCAACTTAGTAGTGGAGTGACGTCACAGCAATAACCGTTCAACGGCTAGAGAGCGACATGTTCACTCCACGACGTGTGGCAGAGTAATGCGTATTCATCGGTCTGCCCTCACCTCTCCCGAAGCGATGAAGGTTCGCTCTAGCCCCGCTATCGATGGTGACACAACGGCAGCCGAGGACCGTTTGCCTAGCGTCTACCCTCTCCGAGACCGCAACGACCATTGCTTGCTCGTACCGGCAACTGTTATCGCATCAAGTTGGGAGATGGGCTTGGCTGTGACGTCAGGCATCTCTAGTGGATAGCAACTAGCAATGTGAATCTTTCACGGTTTCATGGTGGGGGTGACTCACACTGTTTAATATAAAAGAAATGCCTGGCACACTATGAAATCAGTAGACGAATATATCTGCAGCAGTTAGCAATTGGTAGAGTGTTATTCAGTTCGTAATAGAAGGAAGACGGTGAGTGTATTTGTCTGTTGGAAATTGTTTATATTTTCATATATATTTTCATCATGTCCGTTTCAAAAGTAGACTTGAATAAAATTAATAATTTGATTGTACAGGAGGTTGAAATACTAGAGCAAAAGGCCTTATCATCATTGCCAATTGATGAAGTGTACATAATTAAAAATATGTCAACTTATTCTACACGATTTGGTAAATCAATTTTATTAACTTTGCAAGATGTGAGCAATGATAAATTATTTAAAACATGGCTACCAAAACGTATTTCGTTGCAATTCAGTGATGACGATATATCTTGTATCAACTCATCAGGTGGTAAATATACGATGATGTATTTAGGACAGAGCCAACAAAGTTTTGCTGGCATGAAAACGCGATCTCTAGTCAAATTCAATATGATTGAATAATAGTAATAATTTATAGTGAATTTCTTTAGGTCATAGCTTACAAAGTTTTTTTTGGTGTGAAAACGATAACTCTAGTCAAATTCAATATGATTGAATAATAATAGTAATTATAATGAATTTCTTATTGTTTTATTAATATTCATATATTAGATGATAATTATATGGAAATATAAACATTACTAACTTAGTTGAATACACTCACTTTGTAACTACAAGTAAAATGGGAATGTGAGTATTATATCACTGAAAAATTGGAGGTTGCTTATTGTTTTTTTTTTGTTCGATTTCAGTTCCACCATTTAAAGATGTGGATGCAGTACGCAAGTCAAGATTGGGTCGATATTGTAGATCTCAAATCATCGGTTCAACATTTGTCGTCTAAATTGAAGGTGTTGGGTGATGGAGCCGAACATGCAAGCGTGTATGATATGAGTGTATGCTATGATGAAAAACAAATCGAATTATGCCTTCGTGATGCTGAGAACTATTGGAGTGGTGCAGAAGTTTGCAACAAATTTTTGGATAATGAATTGGAATTGTGGCAACTTTGTGAGGTTATGATTGAACTGAACCTAAGAAGATTCCTGTATAGCCTCCAACCATACTTGCCAGAATGGATTATTCATCACTTTGAATTGAATGATGAAAATCGAGAGGAAATTGAAGATGGTCGCGAAAATGATGATTATGAGGAAGAAGTTATTTTAGATAGTCTGTATGTTCCTGTGAATCATAAATAATGTCAAATAAAAAACTTTGTATTATTTTCATGTTTTATTTATTTAAATCTGATGAAATACAATAGAAAATGATTACAAAACAATAAATATGATATAAAATACAATACATGATATAAGTCAGTTACAAATAAAAAAAAAAAAAGATCATAAAACAGTACATGATAGAGTGAAAAAAAAGTGTCAATATCTGCTATGAACTGAACCATCCAATGCATTGTATGTTAAAACTGTATCATGCAAAATTAATGCATATACTTTAGTGTTGTCTGGAAACTTGGTCTTCCTCGTCTCAAACTCAATCTTTATATCAATAGTTGATGATTTTGTTGCATTCGGTTGATGGGAACAATCGATGACGAATAGTGGATTCTCTCTAAATTGTCCAATGTCCATCAGAGGTTCACTCATATCTTTATCATAATAACTTCGCTGGAAACTCTCAAAAGCATAATAAGCAGGAGCATCAAGTTTTTTATCGAAATTCAAATTCCAACGCTCATATGGATAAACTTCAGAATTCAAGTATACTCGAATACTATTGATATCAGCAGTTGTGAATTTTGTAATATCTTGTGTTCTATCTTCAGATGTGGTAGTACTTTGGAATGCGATGATGACAAAACGAGGAGTTTCCAATGCGTTAGTTGTTTTGATGGCCCATATGTCTGAAGAAGTCCCACGTAATGATGGTAGTTCATAGAGGTCCCACATACGATACGCCAACTTGATTTTGGCATTCAGACCGCTTTTGTTTATTCTACTCAAAAGTTTGAGCTTGTGTTTATCATCTGGTACAATATGCCTTATTTTCCATTCGATTTTATTTATTTCCAAATCAGCATCAACCTCACCTATATATGAGTTTTTGAATGATCGAGCGATAATCAAAATCAATTCTTGTTTGGCATTCAAGATACTTTTGTTGTAATCTTCAGCAAAACCCATCAAATATTTCAGTGGTAGTTTTCCACTAAAAACATGACTGTTTGTATCCAAGATATCTTGCTTCAATTGTGAAAGTCCCCAACCAGATGTCAATAATGTGTTAGCATGAGATTGTCCAAATGATATCATGGTTTTCATTGTAGATGTTATCCCAGGTTTTCTAACAACAGCCACTTGTTCACCTCCCATTTCATAACGAATTTCGTCAAAGAGAAATGCAATTGCATTATTCGAGAGATAGCATGTTTTCGCTACATCTTTGGGGGTGAATTTACCTTCTATGTAAATGAAGCTCTCGGCAATATCTAGTATAACATCTTGATTATTGATTGCAATTCTGATTTCATCCGAATTCCTGAATAGCGGTGATCCATAGGGCTTATATGTGTGCTCATGTAAACTTATGAGAGAATGATCGAGCACTGGTTCATTGAATATATTCAACTTTTCATTGTTTGTTTCGAGCACCATTGTTATTTTCTCACTTTCAATCCAATCGATTTCAAAAATTTAAGATCACTCACAGACAGAGCGTTATGTGCTAACTGTTTAGCATACACTTGTGGAATGAGCTTCTTTTTATGCACACCTTTCTTTTTGATAGTGCAACTCGTTTGGGATTGTTCAATGCGATTTTGTCTATTATAAATGAAACCCATAACAACAGTTATTCGATTTTCTTCAATTCCAAAATAATGAAAATCTCTTCTTCACTTCCAAAATCGATAAGGTTATTTTTTTCATCCAAAATACGCACTGTAATGTTGTGAATCAATTGACGACCTTCTGGACTGACAGGCATATATATAATACTGTGTGGTTCTTTAGTAAGATTGTAGCCAGGTTCAACATCAATATCGAATGAGAAAAGAATGTGGGATTCTTCACCATTTATATATGAACCAGATATTATATTGCAATCTAAGCGGATAAGTCTCACAGTTGTAATGTTTATTGGTAATGATGATTCATGTATCTGATTTGGTGGAAATATTTCATGAGCGAACCCCATCATTTCTGCTATTGAATTTGGATGTGTCAGATCAATTTCATATTTGGATCGCATTTCACATTTGAATGTATTATTATTGGCGTGTAGATAGAAAATATCATCTGCAACGACATCATTTGGTTTTTTATCATGAAACAATCTGAACATGATATGTTTCTGTATGACGGCATTGATCTCTTCTATTTCATAAGCACCACATGGAATTTCAATTGTCAACTTTTGGGGTATCGATGAGTTGTCATTACTGATTCTAAAACTAACTAAGTTATTAGCTTCAGTTATATTATTGATTGTATTGCATCCATAGAATCCCAAAAGTCCTAATCCATAACGACTGTTCCTATCCAATTCAATTGGTGGAAAAAAATCCGCACTCAAGACACTTGTCCCGACAGCTTGTAGCTCGAACTTTCGTGACATGACTGATGAATATTTTGAAACACATTTCAATTTATTATTGTACACAGCAACAGCACATTTGAGACAATTTACACTTTTTGGAAGGTGTTGTATTGTAATAAGTATCATTTTTATTGATACCAATATTCACATCCTCTATATTACAAATACAACACATAGATTTCCGAGGTATAGGACCGTCATTAACATCCGATTCTGAATTTTGATCGTGGTGGTGGTGCTCATAACAATATCTATGTTTCATTATATCGATGTCATCTTGCAGATGCTTAGGCAACTTTTCCCAAACATATGCAATCTCATGTGCAACACATGCAAGTATCACTTCCTTAGGCATATTTGCAAGCATCACTTTATCCATTTTTTTCAAGGTACCATATTTTGAAAACATTCTAAGTGAAAACCCCATTCCCTTGATAGCCTCCCGATCCAGTTTTGGTGTTGAATCCATTTTTATTTGGAAAATTATTTAGAGAGAAACTGCAAGCACAAGTGACCACAGAGAACTGTATTAAATTTCTGTTGTCGATCATAGTTATATTTGATTTTTACATTCGAACATTTTCGAAAGAATCGAGTCAATTCCAATGGTGGGGGTAGATCTCCAAAACTATCGAAATATGTGACTTCTTTCCCACATTTTTTATATGCCACCCAATGTGTTCCTGGTCCACTTATTCCATCTAAATTAACAATAGCTGTCTCGTTTTGTTTTGGACCTGAAGATGGTAATCTATCACGCATAAAAACACCACGAAAATGTGGAATTTTCATTTTTTGTGCATAATAACTGAGATCGAGATCAGTAAGAGGCCTCTGAGGTAGGGGTTCAATTAGTTTTTTGTTTTGTTTGTGGCTTTGTATGGTTTTAAATATAGTCCTAAACCTTTACGGTATGGTTTGAGATATATTCCACTTCCGCGTTTGCCTAATGCTACAGCCTCCATGGTTTTATTGTGACGATTGGCTTCCATTAAAGCCGCTCTGCTGGCTTTTGCCGAATTCACGGCCTTGGTAATACCAGCAGCAGCTCCCGCCAAACTTCCTAGTGCGGATAGTCCAGCAAAAATTGGTATCAATGGTAAAAGTCCACCGATCTTGGGAACAGGAATTATGCGTGGTGTGCGGATTTTCTTCTTTCCACCGGCAGCTTTAAGGTATTTACGTGCCGCCTGCAATGCCACAGTGATAGCTTTTTTGCTATTATTCGTCACAAATTGATTCCCACCAGCTTTCTTCAATACATTTCGCACTTTATGGACTATCCCAGCACCAAATGCAACTTTTTTAATTTTATTTTTCTTCGTTTGTTTCCTCTTACATTTTTTCTTATTGGTACTACAACCCATGCCCATATGTCTTTTCGCTTTCATAATGTTGGTGACAAGTAATGCAGCTGCTCTTTCCCCAATACTCGCGTCCTTCGATTTAACCCTATCCCAAGCGCTGTATTCAAGTTCTTTGTCGGCTAAATGTCTTGCTGCAAGATCGGATGGATGCTTAGAATATTGAATATCGTGTTTTTTGCATTCAATATCTAATTTATTGATTCCAGGGTCGTTACGAGCTAAACGTTGTTTCAATTTTGTACCCGGTCCACAGTATTGATAACCTCCGGTAGATGTAATTCGAAAGGAAGTTTGTTTATTAAATCATTAACAAAACCACAACCTCTTTTAATTTTACGATCACTTTCAATACGTCCGTATCGTTTGATGGTACACATTGAAATGAATAAGCTAATAACATTTATATAGTCTCCAACCACGGCACGATGCGCATTGTAAAACAGAAAGAAAAGTTTGCTGTAGATAATCTAGATGAGAAATTTGGTTGTGGATTGAATGGACAAAGGGTATTCAGACATGGTCCACTACTTCCATCATCAGTTCGAGGACTCATTATAGGACCTTCAAATTGTGGAAAGACGAATGCAATGATATCACTATTAACACATCCACAAGGACTGAGATTTAGAAATGTGTATCTCTATTCGAAATCACTCAATCAACCTAAATATCAGTACTTGCGAAGTGTTTTGGAACCTATAAAAGGATTAGGTTTTTATACATTCAGCAATAATGCAGAAATAGTGGAACCCTCCGACGCTAAGCCTAATTCTGTTTTCATTTTCGATGATGTAATATGTGAAAAGCAAGATATTATTAGATCATATTTCTGTATGGGACGTCATAAGGATGTTGATTGTTTTTATCTAGCACAGACATATTCACGGGTACCCAAACAGTTAGTGCGTGACAATACCAATTTCATTATAATGTTCAAACAAGATGAGACGAATTTACATCACATTTATTCAGATCATGTTTCACCCGATGTAACATTCAAACAATTCCAATTGATGTGTGTTAAATGCTGGGAGGACCAATATGGATTTCTAGTCATTGATAAGGATAGAAAAATAGATGAAGGTAGATATCGCAAAGGATTCGATAGTTTTATATACCCATGATCTTGTTTTTGGAACTTATTCGATCACTGAATATTGTAGTGGTCACTTCACCAACGAATTAAGCTTTAATTCAAAAAAAAAGGGCATTATGAATACAAAAAAAGATCCTGAAAATAAAAACAATGAAATAAATTTGAAACGTCAACTAGTAGAGACAACAGAAGCTGTCAGGCAGAAATTCAACTCTATCAAGAATGATAATATTGAAAATCGTACGACACTTGAAAGATTGTATGAGCCCATAATGAAACCATTGAATGTTTTATCATCAAACGCTACTTCTAAATCACCAGTGTTATCACCAAATCATGGAACTGTTCAATCTACTTCAAATTATCCCATGAGTACTCCAATAGGAAGAAAACAATCTTTTGGTAGTGTATCATCTGTGAATAGTGACACGAGCACACTTCAAGACGATATGAGAACAACTCTATTCGAAACACCATCATCGTCCCACATCGATTCCTCGGATCCTGACATCTCACCTGTTATGAATGAAAGTGGTGAAGATGTTTTGATGAAACATTTGAATAATATAAAATCTAGAAATCCAGCATATGATGGAACATTTGGCGTACGTATGGATCCAATTACACAAAAGCTGAAAATGGGAAGTCTAGTGGTAAATTTCAAAGATGGAAACATTTCATTTTGGGATGCTAATAAAGTGAAAAAATATGAATGCGCAGGTAGTCCAGAATTGTATGATATGATTTTTTTGAAGAATCCACAAGATGTTGATAATGAAGAAACTCGTCAAGTATATTCCAAAATATTGAAAATAACGAATGCTCCATATAAACAATATCATCTGAAGAATGGTTTTAAAAATACAAATTCTAAAAAATTTCGTGAAGTTATCAAACCTCTATTAGACTCACGACAATATCCAATAAGAAGTAGAAGTAAAATTGGTGGAGCACTCAAACGAGTGAAAATGGAGAAAATATATAATTCTAAACCTGTGAATTATGTGTACTGGAATTCACCGAAAGAGTTAGTTGCTCGCCTACGACTATTGGTAGCTTCAAAGTCAGCCGGACATACCGGACATGATAATGAAATAATTTCAATAATTGAAGAATTACGTGAAGAAGGTATAATATATTAACATATTCACATGTAATGATCACTGTCACATCATCATTCAATGCAGTAACATTATCACCTTTTCTCTTTAATCATATTGAAATAGAATGACTAATGAAATAAGTGATGTCAAACGACAAGTTGTTAATGAATTACATAAACCTGCAAGACGTAATTTTCGTAGAAGAATAACCACCATCAAAGGTTTTGCAGATCTATGGCAAATAGATTTAGCTGAACTGCAACCTTATGCAAAAAGTAATGAAGGATACCGATATATACTTGTAGTGATAGATTGTTACTCCAAATATCTGTGGACTGTAGCAGTTAAAGATAAAACAGGTAGTACAGTAACTAATGCAATGAAACATGTACTGAAAGAAGCCAAATACTCCCCCAAACACATACAAAGCGATCAAGGGAAAGAATTTTTCAATAAAAGCTTCTCATCTCTCATGCGAGAATATAATATCAATCATTATTCAACATTTAGCACAAAGAAGGCAGCTATAGCAGAAAGAGTGATTCGTACAATAAAGGCATGGCTCTACAAGGAATTTTCGATGAGAGGTCACCACAAATGGCTTGATATTCTTCCAATTATAACTAGTAGATATAATAATAAAGTTCATCGTACAATAGGTATGGCACCCATCAATGTTGATTCAACAACAAAATTAAAATTCAAGGGTATCAATGGAATTGGAGGAAGACAAAGTAAACCCAAATTCCAATTAAATGATATTGTACGTATAAGTAAATACAAACATATTTTTGAAAAGTCTTACACTGCGAATTTTACCACGGAGCTATTCAAGATTGTTAAAATTAATAAAACCATCCCAACGACTTATAATCTTGAAGATATGAATGAACAGCCGATTAGAGGATGTTTTTACGAAGAAGAGTTATTACGAACCGAGAATCCTGACGTATATCTGATTGAGAAGGTGTTGAAGAGAAGAAAAAATAAAGTATATGTAAAGTGGTTAGGCCTTCCTAGCGAACAAAATTCTTGGATTGATGAATCAAATATGGTTTAAATGTATATAATAGTGACTTTTATGAATAAAGTAATATTAAAGTTCATTATTGTTTTCATTTCAATTATAAGTATGTGAACTGAAAAATATTGCAGCGGTAAACATTGCCCCAGCCATTCGCAATGTTCTGTGTATACCAAACCAAATTAATTGTATACTCCATTCCCGCTTATATTTTAGAGTTCATTCATTCACTCTCTACAACTGTGAGCAAACAACAACAAGATGAATTCTGCAAAAATAAATGCTGCATTAAATAGAATAGCTGCTGTTGATGAAAACAATTGGATAGACGAATCAGATGATGAGGATGTCAATGTTCCGCTAGAGGAAGTAATAGTTGAAGCAGAAGATGTTGGAGTCGATGAAGATGAGATAGACGAAGTTGAAAACGAGGCCAACCAAAGCGACGAAGATGATGACGTGATGGAGTTTGAGAGGGTCATGGATGAAGAAGGAGATGATGAAGGGATAGAAGCTGACACAACTGAAGGTGATGGTGCTATGAGGATCGGTATGCGAACACTCAATGTCAGTGAGACACTGGAAGATCCCTTGGATTTGTATTGTGCATTGGATGCATACGTATTGATCAGCACAATAGATGGAGAGAACAAAAAACTATGTTGGTGCTGCTTTCGGTTTTATTCGCATAGAAACAATAATGGAGGGTGGTATGCCCATGTCAACACCCACAACACTGTCTCAATTATGGAAATGGGACAGAATTGGTGTGAAGCTTGCGAGAGGCCACTAACAAACTTCACCCGAGTATCTACATGTATTATATGTAATAATGTCCAACCTGTGGCACAATAACCGTGGACCTACTGGTCAAAAAAAAACAACAGCCCTTTTCAGGGCTACATTATTCACACAAACAGTAGTTAGTTGTATTAGTATTCATAGATTATGTGACAAATGAATACTTTGATTAATAAAAGTCTAAGTTGGAAATTTGTTAGTCTTTGAATATCTATACATTATATGACAAATAAATTACTACTTTGACTGAAAAGTCGAAATTTGGAATTTGATAGTCATTGAATATCTATGCATATGATGAGTACTACTTTAAATGAAAGTTGAAGTTGGCATTTGTCAATCATTCATATGCATATAATGATGAATACTTTCACATACATATATTTCGTTTGAGATTATAATGTTAACATAATGTTAACAATGGTATGAATCTGTTTCTGTTTGAAAGTATAATGGTAGCTCTGAAAAGAGCTATTTTTTTTATTGTTTCAGTCTTTAATTGTAGCCCTGAAAAGGGCTGTTATTTTTTTATTAATCCATGCAATGATATGGACTAACGCTCCTCATCATCAGAAACAATAATTATGGTATCGTCATCTGAATCAGATGATATACTAATGATATCATCCTCATAGTAGTCATCTGAATCAGATGATATACTCATGATGTCGTCGTCGTCATAATCAGCTGAATCAGATGATATACTAATCACATCATCCGCATTATTATCGTCAACAGCATCTATGTCGTCCTGAATACCTTGTTCCACTCGTTCTGCGAAATCATCAGGAAGATCATAGATTCGCTGCAGAAATTGAGCGAAGGTTGTACTCAAATGATCAGACGTTGAATCTATTTCATGTACTTGGATGGGTCCTGTACTCGACATTGTGGAAGAATGATATAGAACTGGGATTGTTGCTATATTTATATTGGAAGAAATGAAATGGAGGGGGTGAAATGTAGAACAGTGTTTGAGATTCGAAAACATCAAGAATGAAACTCTGAGCGATTATTAGGAGAAATTCTAGTGATTATTATGGAAAAAAAAACTAATAAGAGGGAGAGGAAGGGAGGAAGACACTGCCCCAGCCTCGCAGTGCCTCGTGTACACCAACCAAAAAGTGTGTACTCCGTGGAAGGAAAGGAAAGGAAATGATGGACGAGTAGATGATTATATGTCATCATCGGAATTGAGGACATCATCATCGATTAGGATTGGGGATGGCGGAGGACTATCCTCGATGAGGATAGGGGATGGTGGAGGACGTCTAACGTCAAGCTCGTCATCAGCATCATCACCAGAGTCGTCGTCGTCATCATCGTCGTCGTCGCTACTCATTGGGACAATGTCATCATAAGCAGGGTCCCACCATCCGTCAGGATCTGGATATTCCGAGTCATCCAAGTGTCCTTCGTCACTGCCAGTGACATGCTGAACTTGCATCCTGATGTCGTGATCCCGGTATTCGTATGGCGGACTGTGGGGTTCCGTGGTGGAAGAGACAACCTGTACCTGGCTGTTATCCCAGTAATTGAAGTTGTACCCCTGATCCGGGCAGCTATAGGGTTCGGAGGTTGAATCGGGTTCCATCTCGATGCTAGCTGATCAACTGAATGTTTCATCAGATGATTTCTACTTTTATACTTTCGAGAGGGAGTGGGAGAGGAGTGGAACATTGAGTAGGGGTAAATTGTAGTGTGACATAAGACATATTCAATGAGTAGGGGTAAATTGCAAAGTGACATAAGACATATTCAATGAAAGAGATACTTGAATGGATAAAATACAAATGAAATATACTTGTCGATTTCACTATGAAACATGTCTATTTTTTTATTTTTTAAATTTTCTTCACATGAAATTATTTACAAGTGATTAGAGAACACAAAAATTGATGTGAGGTATTTGTCTAGAAGAACTTGGAATTGAAATAAAAAAATAATAATGATAATAAGAGGAAGTGAAGAAAAATGCTCCAACCATCGCATTGTTCAATGTGTACCAAACCAAAAAACAGTGTACACCCTTTATTTCACTTCCTTTTCCTTTATTCAATATAAACTTAACAAATATAAACTTAAAACTACCATAATTAAATACTCCTAACTAACCTAAAACTAATCTTACATTTACACTTCATCTACAAAAAGAGTGTCCATAACTGTCACTACTTTTTTGTACAGCTCTATCGAAGAGGTCTTTGCTTTACACCTTTCCTGCAGAGATGCATAATTCCGATCTATTTCGGCCATTTCCTTTTGGAGTTCCCTCCGTCGGTTATCCATTTCAGCCATTTGTCGCTTCATGGTAACCAACGCGGCCTCGCTAGATCGGGCAGCTCGTTCTGCTTTCTTGCATCTCTGCAGAAAAACACTCATCTTTTCACTAACCTCTCCGATAGGCTGTGGCACCAACACCTCAGGATCCGCCGGTGTCGCTGGCAGCGGTGGTAGTCGCGTCACCAACGGCGACAATATCACCAACTCCGGAGAAGGACTCCTCGGAATTTCCACTGCTGCTGGTGCTGCTGCTGGTGTGGAGGCCCTCTTACGAGAGGTCGAAAAACTACCTGCATAAGGATTAGTCCTATTGCAAGTAGCTCGGTACTTTGAAATAGGACCAACCTTTGCTGCAGGTCGTTGGCAAACCTTCTTCACAGCCCTGACTTCCTCCTCCTCCTCGAATAAGTCAGGGCTAGAAGATCTGCACCTAACTCGCGAACGCGAAGTGGTTGGCTGGTCAACCGTCACCGCTCTCGAAGATGCTGCCGGGACATCTGGAGAGACATCTACGCCCTCTTCGCGCGCGCGTTCGTAACATAATATGCAACCGAACACCTAACCTAACGTATTAACGTATTAACGTAACCTAACCTAGTACGCTAACCTACCGCTATGCAACCGAACACCTAACCTATCGTATGTATTAACGTAACCTAACCTAGTACGCTAACCTACCGCTATGCAACCGAACACCTAACCTAACCTAACCTAACCTAACCTAACCTAACCTAACCTAACCTAACCTACAGTAACTATTAACCTAACCTAACGAGGGAATACTAACCTAACACCTAACCTAACGTAAGTATGCAGCTAACCTAACGTAGCTATTAACCTAACCTAACGAGGGAATACATTCACCATGTTGGTTCCATTAATACATCATCAGTTGGTTTTGGTTTTGGTTGTATTATTCTATGATTTGGATTAATGTTCAGTCCTGGATATCCCAGTCCACCTGATGATGATGGCCTGACTTTATAGTTTCTCTCCAAAACTTCTTTATGGTTTTTCTCCAATACTTCAACTCTCTGTTCCAGTACATCATACTTTTTCATTGTAGTCCCTGTTATGTTTGACATAGCATCAAATTTTTTATTTGTAGACGCTGTTATGTCAGACATTTTTATGTCTACATCACTTGTAAGTTTGTCAAATTTACGAGTGAAAGTTATCCGAGCCTCTGCAATTTTATCGTTAAATGCTTGCCGGGCGTCCCGAGCAATATTGCCTATTGTGGATTGTATTGCAGCTTGTAGGGCTAGAAGTATAACTTCCTTTGCTCCATTAATTTCCCCCTCAAGATATGATACAGTTACACAATCACTCTTGTCAATTGGTTCACTTGTATTTTTCAATATTTTCCTTTGCATGTCATAATGACCATCTTTTGTTAATTTAAAACCATTCCCAGGAGGACCTCGAATGACATTACCACCCCATTTTCTTTTTCTACCAAACTTATCGATTGTTTTAGACATTGTGCACTCTACGATGATTCTCTTCAAACTGATATTTCTGTCATTTACATTATACTATATATTGCAGTAATTGATTAGGGAAATAGAAATAATACAAATAAAATTTTAATCATTTTATATTCATTACAGTAATACATATACATACATACATAATACATTAATATCACATTACTTCTATCATATATTATTAATTATAAATGGCTACATAAATATCAATATTGAATTTTCCGGTTTTGAAGATATTGAATGATATTTCAATCATTGATCTCGGCAGATAATAAATTAATCAATTGATCCAATGGAGTCTCCTGAGATTGTGATTGTTGAATAATATTACTTATCCAACGAATGTTCTCATTTGGATCGTTTTCATAAAATTCAATATCATTATGACCCCAAGGAAGAGTGTGGGTAGTATTCGGAATGATAAATCGTTTATCATCGTGATATGATAATGCAACTTTATTTTTTAATTCAGTATACATATCATGTAACACGCTTCTAAATGAATTCATCTTTCTGAATATCATACCACCTTGTTCGACGATTTTTTGATAATCTTCGCATGTCAATTCATTCTTTATTACAGATCGTTTAACCCCTTTGGCTTTCTTAAATTCACTATCAACAGATTTCACATAATATGCTTTAGCACCTGTACCATAAAAACTCATGATTGGATCATTTGGAAATTCATCTTTGAAGTTACCCAAGACTGAACTTGTTACTGGAATATTGAATTGGTTAACTATACTGTAATTGGATGTATCAAATCTACTTATGTTAGTTTTTATGAATTCATAAAAATTTTCTGTGTTTACTTTAAGAATGAGCGAGTCGGTATCTGTGTAAAGTAAAGAGACATTTTCATCAAAGTGTTGTTTGATGCATCCATAGAAAAAGTCATACATGACTGTTTTAGATAATTCTAATATGGAAAATCCCAAATATAATGGTTTATCGTAATGAACCTTCACTCTACCCAATTGAATGGCAACGAAATTATCAGTGAAAATTGAACAATTTTTGAAATTTGGTTTGGCTATGAGAGTGCTGGCACCTATATTTTTCTTTATATTTTCCCAATGTGTAACGAGTCTAACATCAATTCGATTATCTACATTCTCCATTGTCTTTCCATACACCGCATTATTCATTAGTTTATAGAAATCTTTAACAGATTTGTTGTTAGACCTATTACGCATTTCAGTATTAAGATCTATATAGGGTTTCATCCAGCATGATTGTTTGAATTTCAATACTCTATGTGTATTCATTACAATCAATCCATTTTTGACAGCTTGCTGTAGATTCCTATAATGAACAATATATTTTCTTTTATCATTCAAATTTGGAATTAATTTGGGAATTTTCGATTGTGTACGAGGTGGTATTATTTTTTCGACTAAAAATGGAAGGTCAGAATGTTTATCATGCAACTCTTGTGGATAATGAATGTCCACTTCAAATACATACCCATACGGACTATCAGTACTCACATCCATCACATCGAGATTAAGAATTTCATTTGGTGTCAACCATGTAAATTCACTTGTTGGTAGAGGTTGTGACATACTGTGACCGTATAGATTTGTTGCATCTAAATATGTAATGAATGTGGAAGGTTCGTTGGGATTATAATTGGGTAAAAATCTATTATTTGCTATATGTTTCCTCTCGCTACATTGACTAATTCCACCTCGTATACCTTTTTGAAAAAAGTGAATCATATCAATGTCAGTTAGTAATTCCAATTCAACATTAGTGAACTTCAACATGGCATCCCATGATAATCCAGGTGCAGTGTAATATTGTGCCGGATCTAAGTTATATATCTCTAAACTTGTGGTGCGGAAGTTTTCAAAAATATCACATAGTAGCAATACATCCGACTTCAAATACAAATCAGAGTATTCCCCCAAATTCTGACACTCGAATAAATTCCAAACTTTTCTAGCCCTATCATAATCAGTTTCCGATATATGTTCACAATTGAGTGTGTCATAAAACTGATTTTTTGTCGGAAGTAATGGATAATTCAATTTGTCAATGTCATCAACAAAACTATATGGAAATACACCTTTCTGTCTCATCAAATTGAATTTCTCAATTTGTGGGAAATGTTTGTGCATCTCCAAACATTGATCGGAGGTCAAGTTTGCACCCAACTTCTCCAACGAATTAGTCATAAATTTATAACTATCGATAAATCTCATTTTGAGATAATTCTTCCTAACCACACCATCTTTATCGGTATAGCTGTGTGTAAAGAGAT